>NC_088775.1:51586004-52215229 GCF_954871325.1 Gordionus sp. m RMFG-2023 | reverse complement strand
TACTGCCTTGCTGGCGTTATACATGGAAAATTCTTCATTTTTGGTTTATACGTGAACAATAACGTGTTAAGCATTATCCTAATTAATTTTTTGAAAATATTATGATTTGACCGAATGGCGAGCTCAAAACCGACCACTTACTTAATATTCGATCTACCTAATTTGGTAGTAAATATATTTGGAAAATATTCATTTTTGGTTATTTTATCTATAAATACGTGCAAATCATTATCCAAAAAATATTTTAAAAATATCGTGATTTGACCGATAACCGATTTGAAACAGAAATACTGCCTTGCTGGCGTTATACATGGAAAATTCTTCATTCTTGGTTTATACGTCAACAATAACGTGTTAAGCATTATCCTAATTAATTTTTTGAAAATATTATGATTTGACCGAATGGCGAGCTCAAAACCGCACACTTACTAAATATTCGATCTACAATATTTGTTAGTAATATTATTTGGAAAATGTTCATTTTTTGTTAATTTATCTATGAACACGTGCAAATCATTATCCAAAAAATATTTTAAAAATATCGTGATTTGACCGATAACCGATTTGAAACCGAAATACTGCCTTGCTGGCGTTATACATGGAAAATTCTTCATTCTTGGTTTATACGTCAACAATAACGTGTTAAGCCTTATCCTAATTAATTTTTTGAAAATATTATGATTTGACCGAATGGCGAGCTCAAAACCGACCACTTACTAAATATTCGATCTACCAAATTTGGTAGTAAATATATTTAGAAAATATTCATTTTTGGTTATTTTATCTATAAATACGTGCAAATCATTATCCAAAAAATATTTTAAAAATATCGTGATTTGACCGATGACCGATTTGAAACGAAATACTGCCTTGCTGGCGTTATACATGGAAAATTCTTCATTCTTGGTATTATACGTCAACAATAACGTGTTAAGCTTTATCCTAATTAATTTTTTGAAAATATTATGATTTGACCGAATGGCGAGCTCAAAACCGATCACTTACTAAATATTCGATCTACCAAATTTGGAAGTAAATATATTTCGAAAATGTTTATTTTTGGTTAATTTATCTATAAGTGCAAATCATTATCCAAAAATTTTTTTTAAAAATATCGTGATTTGACCGATAACCGATTGGAAACCGAAATACTGCCTTACTTGCGTTATACATTGAAAATTCTTCATTTTTGGTTTATACGTGAACTATAACGTGTTAAGCATTTACCTAATTAATATTTTGAAAATATTATGATTTGACCGAATGGCGAGCTAAAAACCGACCACTTACTAAATATTCGATCTACCAAATTTGGTAGTAAATATATTTGGAAAATATAAATTTTTGGTTATTTTATCTATAAATACGTGCAAATCATTATATAAAAAATATTTTAAAAATATCGTGATTTGACCGATAACCGATTTGAAACCTAAATACTGCCTTGCTGGCGTTATACATGGAAAATTCTTCATTTTTGGTTTATACGTGAACAATAACGTGTTAAGCATTATCCTAATTAATTTTTTGAATATATTATGATTTGACCGAATGGCGAGCTAAAAACCGACCACTTACTAAATATTCGATCTACCAAATTTGGTAGTAAATATATTTGGAAAATATATATTTTTGGTTATTTTATCTATAAATACATGCAAATCATTATCCAAAAAATATTTTAAAAATATCGTGATTTGACCGATGACCGATTTGAAACGAAATACTGCCTTGCTGGCGTTTAACATGGAAAATTCTTCATTCTTGGTTTATACGTCAACAATAACGTGTTAAGCATTATCCTAATTAATTTTTTGAAATGGCGAGCTCAAAACCGACCACTTACTTAATATTCGATCTACCTAATTTGGTAGTAAATATATTTGGAAAATATTCATTTTTGGTTATTTTATCTATAAATACGTGCAAATCATTATCCAAAAAATATTTTAAAAATATCGTGATTTGACCGATAACCTATTTGAAACAGAAATACTGCCTTGCTGGCGTTATACATGGAAAATTCTTCATTCTTGGTTTCTACGTCAACAATAACGAGTTAAGCATTATCCTAATTAATTTTTTGAAAATATTATGATTTGACCGAATGGCTAGGTAAAAACCGACCACTTGCTAAATATTCGATCTACCAAATTTGGTAGTAAATATATTTGGGAAATGTTCCATTTTTGTTAATTTATCTATGAATACGTGCAAATCATTATCCAAAAAATATTTTAAAAATATCGTGATTTGACCGATAACCGATTTGAAACCTAAATACTGCCTTGCTGGCGTTATACATGGTAAATTCTTCATTTTTGGTTTATACGTGAACAATAACGTGTTAAGCATTATCCTAATTAATTTTTTGAAAATATTATGATTTGACCGAATGGCGAGTTCAAAACCGCACACTTACTAAATATTCGATCTACCATATTTGTTAGTAATATATTTGGAAATTGTTCATTTTTTGTTAATTTATCTATGAATACGTGCAAATCATTATCCAAAAAATATTTTAAAAATATCGTGATTTGACCGATAACCGATTTGAAACAGAAATACTGCCTTGCTGGCGTTATACATGGAAAATTCTTCATTCTTGGTTTATACGTCAACAATAACGTGTTAAGCATTATCCTAATTAATTTTTTGAAAATATTATGATTTGACCGAATGGCGAGCTAAAAACCGACCACTTACTAAATATTCGATCTACCAAATTTGGTAGTAAATATATTTGGAAAATATATATTTTTGGTTATTTTATCTATAAATACATGCAAATCATTATCCAAAAAATATTTTAAAAATATCGTGATTTGACCGATGACCGATTTGAAACGAAATACTGCCTTGCTGGCGTTTAACATGGAAAATTCTTCATTCTTGGTTTATACGTCAACAATAACGTGTTAAGCATTATCCTAATTAATTTTTTGAAATGGCGAGCTCAAAACCGACCACTTACTTAATATTCGATCTACCTAATTTGGTAGTAAATATATTTGGAAAATATTCATTTTTGGTTATTTTATTTATAAATACGTGCAAATCATTATCCAAAAAATATTTTAAAAATATCGTGATTTGACCGATAACCTATTTGAAACAGAAATACTGCCTTGCTGGCGTTATACATGGAAAATTCTTCATTCTTGGTTTCTACGTCAACAATAACGAGTTAAGCATTATCCTAATTAATTTTTTGAAAATATTATGATTTGACCGAATGGCGTTAATTTATCTATGAATACGTGCAAATCATTATCCAAAAATTATTTTAAAAATATCGTGATTTGACCGATAACCGATTTGAAACAGAAATACTGCCTTGCTGGCGTTATACATGGAAAATTCTTCATTCTTTGTTTATACGTCAACAATAACGTGTTAAGCATTAACCTAATTAATATTTTGAAAATATTATGATTTGACCGAATGGCAAGCTAAAAACCGACCACTTACTAAATATTCGATCTACCAAATTTGGTAGTAAATATATTTGGAAAATATAAATTTTTGGTTATTTTATCTATAAATACGTGCAAATCATTATCCAAAAAATATTTTAAAAATATCGTGATTTGACCGATAACCTATTTGAAACAGAAATACTGCCTTGCTGGCGTTATACATGGAAAATTCTTCATTCTTGGTTTATACGTCAACAATAACGTGTTAAGCCTTATCCTAATTAATTTTTTGAAATGGCGAGCTCAAAACCGACCACTTACTTAATATTCGATCTACCTAATTTGGTAGTAAATATATTTGGAAAATATTCATTTTTGGTTATTTTATTTATAAATACGTGCAAATCATTATCCAAAAAATATTTTAAAAATATCGTGATTTGACCGATAACCTATTTGAAACAGAAATACTGCCTTGCTGGCGTTATACATGGAAAATTCTTCATTCTTGGTTTCTACGTCAACAATAACGAGTTAAGCATTATCCTAATTAATTTTTTGAAAATATTATGATTTGACCGAATGGCGTTAATTTATCTATGAATACGTGCAAATCATTATCCAAAAATTATTTTAAAAATATCGTGATTTGACCGATAACCGATTTGAAACAGAAATACTGCCTTGCTGGCGTTATACATGGAAAATTCTTCATTCTTTGTTTATACGTCAACAATAACGTGTTAAGCATTAACCTAATTAATATTTTGAAAATATTATGATTTGACCGAATGGCTAGGTAAAAACCGACCACTTGCTAAATATTCGATCTACCAAATTTGGTAGTAAATATATTTGGGAAATGTTCATTTTTTGTTAATTTATCTATGAATACGTGCAAATCATTATCCAAAAAATATTTTAAAAATATCGTGATTTGACCGATAACCGATTTGAAACCTAAATATTGCCTTGCTGGCGTTATACATGGAAAATTCTTCATTTTTGGTTTATACGTGAACAATAACGTGTTAAGCATTATCCTAATTAATTTTTTGAAAATATTATGATTTGACCGAATGGCGAGTTCAAAACCGACACACTTACTAAATATTCGATCTACAATATTTGTTAGTAATATTATTTGGAAAATGTTCATTTTTTGTTAATTTATCTATGAACACGTGCAAATCATTATCCAAAAAATATTTTAAAAATATCGTGATTTGACCGATAACCGATTTGAAACCGAAATACTGCTTTGCTGGCGTTATACATGGAAAATTCTTCATTTTTGGTTTATAAGTGAACAATAACGTGTTAAGCATTATACTAATTAATTTTTTGAAAATATTATGATTTGACCGAATGGCGAGCTCAAAACCGACCACTTACTAAATATTCGATCTACCATATTTGTTAGTAATATGATTTGGAAATTGTTCATTTTTTGTTAATTTATCTATGAATACGTGCAAATCATTATCCAAAAAATATTTTAAAAATATCGTGATTTGACCGATAACCGATTTGAAACAGAAATACTGCCTTGCTGGCGTTATACATGGAAAATTCTTCATTCTTGGTTTATACGTCAACAATAACGTGTTAAGCATTATCCTAATTATTTTTTGAAAATATTATGATTTGACCTAATGGCGAGCTAAAAACCGACCACTTACTAAATATTCGATCTACAAAATTTGGTAGTAAATATATTTGGAAAATATTCATTTTTGGTTATTTTATCTATAAATACGTGTAAATCATTATCCAAAAAATATTTTAAAAATATCGTGATTTGACCGATAACCTATTTGAAACAGAAATACTGCCTTGCTGGCGTTATACATGGAAAATTCTTCATTCTTGGTTTCTACGTCAACAATAACGTGTTGAGCATTATCCTAATTAATTTTTTGAAAATATTATGATTTGACCGAATGGCGAGCTCAAAACCGATCACTTACTAAATATTCGATCTACCAAATTTGGTAGTAAATATATTTAGAAAATATTCATTTTTGGTTATTTTATCTATAAATACGTGCAAAACATTATCCAAAAAATATTTTAAAAATATCGTGAATTGACCGATGACCGATTTGAAACGAAATACTGCCTTGCTGGCGTTATACATGGGAAATTCTTCATTCTTGGTTTCTACGTCAACAATAACGTGTTGAGCATTATCCTAATTAATTTTTTGAAAATATTATGATTTGACCGAATGGCGAGCTCAAAACCGACCACTTACTAAATATTCGATCTACCAAATTTGGTAGTAAATATATTTGGAAAATATTCATTTTTGGTTATTTTATCTATAAATACGTGTAAATCATTATCCAAAAAATATTTTAAAAATATCGTGATTTGACCGATAACCGATTTGAAACCGAAATACTGCTTTGCTGGCGTTATACATGGAAAATTCTTCATTTTTGGTTTATAAGTGAACAATAACGTGTTAAGCATTATACTAATTAATTTTTTGAAAATATTATGATTTGACCGAATGGCGAGCTCAAAACCGACCACTTACTAAATATTCGATCTACCATATTTGTTAGTAATATGATTTGGAAATTGTTCATTTTTTGTTAATTTATCTATGAATACGTGCAAATCATTATCCAAAAAATATTTTAAAAATATCGTGATTTGACCGATAACCGATTTGAAACAGAAATACTGCCTTGCTGGCGTTATACATGGAAAATTCTTCATTCTTGGTTTATACGTCAACAATAACGTGTTAAGCATTATCCTAATTAATTTTTTGAAAATATTATGATTTGACCGAATGGCGAGCTAAAAACCGACCACTTACTAAATATTCGATCTACCAAATTTGGTAGTAAATATATTTGGAAAATATAAATTTTTGGTTATTTTATCTATAAATACGTGCAAATCATTATCCAAAAAATATTTTAAAAATATCGTGATTTGACCGATAACCGATTTGAAACAGAAATACTGCCTTGCTGGCGTTATACATGGAAAATTCTTCATTCTTGGTTTATACGTCAACAATGTTAAGCATTATCCTAATTAATTTTTTGAAAATATTATGATTTGACCTAATGGCGAGCTAAAAACCGACCACTTACTAAATATTCGATCTACCAAATTTGGTAGTAAATATATTTGGAAAATATAAATTTTTGGTTATTTTATCTATAAATACGTGCAAATCATTATCCAAAAAATATTTTAAAAATATCGTGATTTGACCGATAACCGATTTGAAACCTAAATACTGCCTTGCTGGCGTTATACATGGAAAATTCTTCATTTTTGGTTTATACGTGAACAATAACGTGTTAAGCATTATCCTAATTAATTTTTTGAAAATATTATGATTTGACCGAATGGCGAGTTCAAAACCGCACACTTACTAAATATTCGATCTACAATATTTGTTAGTAATATTATTTGGAAAATGTTCATTTTTTGTTAATTTATCTATGAACACGTGCAAATCATTATCCAAAAAAATATTTTAAAAAAATCGTGATTTGACCGATAACCGATTTGAAACCGAAATACTGCTTTGCTGGCGTTATACATGGAAAATTCTTCATTTTTGGTTTATAAGTGAACAATAACGTGTTAAGCATTATACTAATTAATTTTTTGAAAATATTATGATTTGACCGAATGGCGAGCTCAAAACCGACCACTTACTAAATATTCGATCTACCATATTTGTTAGTAATATGATTTGGAAAATGTTCATTTTTTGTTAATTTATCTATGAATACGTGCAAATCATTATCCAAAAAATATTTTAAAAATATCGTGATTTGACCGATAACCGATTTGAAACCGAAATACTGCTTTGCTGGCGTTATACATGGAAAATTCTTCATTTTTGGTTTATACGTGAACAATAACGTGTTAAGCATTATCCTAATTAATTTTTTGAAAATATTATGATTTGACCGAATCGCGAGCTCAAAACCGACCACTTACTAAATATTCGATCTACCATATTTGTTAGTAATATTATTTGGAAAATGTTCATTTTTTGTTAATTTATCTATGAATACGTGCAAATCATTATCCAAAAAATATTTTAAAAATATCGTGATTTGACCGATAACCGATTTGAAACATAAATACTGCCTTGCTGGCGTTATACATGGAAAATTCTTCATTTTTGGTTTATACGTGAACAATAACGTGTTAAGCATTATCCTAATTATTTTTTGAAAATATTATGATTTGACCTAATGGCGAGCTAAAAACCGACCACTTACTAAATATTCGATCTACAAAATTTGGTAGTAAATATATTTGGAAAATATTCATTTTTGGTTATTTTATCTATAAATACGTGTAAATCATTATCCAAAAAATATTTTAAAAATATCGTGATTTGACCGATAACCTATTTGAACAGAAATACTGCCTTGCTGGCGTTATACATGGAAAATTCTTCATTCTTGGTTTCTACGTCAACAATAACGTGTTGAGCATTATCCTAATTAATTTTTTGAAAATATTATGATTTGACCGAATGGCGAGCTCAAAACCGATCACTTACTAAATATTCGATCTACCAAATTTGGTAGTAAATATATTTAGAAAATATTCATTTTTGGTTATTTTATCTATAAATACGTGCAAAACATTATCCAAAAAATATTTTAAAAATATCGTGAATTGACCGATGACCGATTTGAAACGAAATACTGCCTTGCTGGCGTTATACATGGGAAATTCTTCATTCTTGGTTTCTACGTCAACAATAACGTGTTGAGCATTATCCTAATTAATTTTTTGAAAATATTATGATTTGACCGAATGGCGAGCTCAAAACCGATCACTTACTAAATATTCGATCTACCAAATTTGGTAGTAAATATATTTGGAAAATATAAATTTTTGGTTATTTTATCTATAAATACGTGCAAATCATTATCCAAAAAATATTTTAAAAATATCGTGATTTGACCGATAACCTATTTGAAACAGAAATACTGCCTTGCTGGCATTATACATGGAAAATTCTTCATTCTTGGTTTATACGTCAACAATAACGTGTTAAGCCTTATCCTAATTAATTTTTTGAATATATTATGATTTGACCAAATGGCGAGCTAAAAACCAACCACTTACTAAATATTCGATCTACCAAATTTGGTAGTAAATATATTTGGAAAATATATATTTTTGGTTATTTTATCTATAAATACGTGCAAATCATTATCCAAAAAATATTTTAAAAATATCGTGATTTGACCGATAACCGATTTGAAACCTATATACTGCCTTGCTGGCGTTATACATGTAGAATTCTTCATTTTTGGTTTATACGTGAACCATAATGTTAAGCCTTATCCTAATTAATTTTTTGAAAATATTATGATTTGACCGAATGGCGAGCTCAAAACCGACCACTTACTAAATATTCGATCTACCAAATTTGGTAGTAAATATATTTGGAAAATATAAATTTTTGGTTATTTTATCTATAAATACGTGCAAATCATTATCCATAAAATATTTTAAAAATATCGTGATTTGACCGATAACCGATTTGAAACGAAATACTGCTTTGCTGGCGTTATACATGGAAAATTCTTCATTTTTGGTTTATACGTGAACAATAACGTGTTAAGCATTATCCTAATTAATTTTTTCAAAATATTATGATTTGACCGAATGGCGAGCTCAAAACCGACCACTTACTAAATATTCGATCTACCATATTTGTTAGTAATATTATTTGGAAAATGTTCATTTTTTGTTAATTTATCTATGAATACATGCAAATCATTATCCAAAAAAAATTTTAAAAATATCGTGATTTGACCGATGACCGATTTGAAACGAAATACTGCCTTGCTGGCGTTATACATGGAAAATTCTTCATTCTTGGTTTATACGTCAACAATAACGTGTTAAGCATTATCCTAATTAATTTTTTGAAATGGCGAGCTCAAAACCGACCACTTACTAAATATTCGATCTACCAAATTTGGTAGTAAATATATTTGGAAAATATATATTTTTGGTTATTTTATCTATAAATACATGCAAATCATTATCCAAAAAATATTTTAAAAAAATCGTGATTTGACCGATAACCGATTTGAAACCGAAATACTGCTTTGCTGGCGTTATACATGGAAAATTCTTCATTTTTGGTTTATACGTGAACAATAACGTGTTAAGCATTATCCTAATTAATTTTTTCAAAATATTATGATTTGACCGAATGGCGAGCTCAAAACCGACCACTTACTAAATATTCGATCTACCATATTTGTTAGTAATATTATTTGGAAAATGTTCATTTTTTGTTAATTTATCTATGAATACGTGCAAATCATTGTCCAAAAAATATTTTAAAAATATCGTGATTTTACCGATGACCGATTTGAAACGAAATACTGCCTTGCTGGCGTTATATATGGAAAATTCTTCATTCTTGGTTTATACGTCAACAATAACGTGTTAAGCATTATCCTAATTAATTTTTTGAAATGGCGAGCTCAAAACCGACCACTTACTAAATATTCGATCTACCAAATTTGGTAGTAAATATATTTGGAAAATATAAATTTTTGGTTATTTTATCTATAAATACGTGCAAATCATTATCCATAAAATATTTTAAAAATATCGTGATTTGACCGATAACCTATTTGAAACAGAAATACTGCCTTGCTGGCGTTATACATGGAAAATTCTTCATTCTTGGTTTATACGTCAACAATAACGTGTAAAGCATTATCCTAATTAATTTTTTGAAAATATTATGATTTGACCGAATGGCGAGTTCAAAACCGCACACTTACTAAATATTCGATCTACAATATTTGTTAGTAATATTATTTGGAAAATGTTCATTTTTTGTTAATTTATCTATGAACACGTGCAAATCATTATCCAAAAAATATTTTAAAAAAATCGTGATTTGACCGATAACAGATTTGAAACCGAAATACTGCTTTGCTGGCGTTATACATGGAAAATTCTTCATTTTTGGTTTATAAGTGAACAATAACGTGTTAAGCATTATCCTAATTAATTTTTTGAAAATATTATGATTTGACCGAATGGCGAGCTCAAAACCGACCACTTACTAAATATTCGATCTACCAAATTTGGTAGTAAATATATTTGGAAAATATAAATTTTTGGTTATTTTATCTATAAATACGTGCAAATCATTATCCATAAAATATTTTAAAAATATCGTGATTTGACCGATAACCTATTTGAAACAGAAATACTGCCTTGCTGGCGTTATACATGGAAAATTCTTCATTCTTGGTTTATACGTCAACAATAACGTGTTAAGCATTATCCTAATTAATTTTTTGAAAATATTATGATTTGACCGAATGGCGAGCTCAAAACCGACCACTTACTAAATATTCGATCTACCAAATTTGGTAGTAAATATATTTGGAAAATATAAATTTTTGGTTATTTTATCTATAAATACGTGCAAATCATTATCCATAAAATATTTTAAAAATATCGTGATTTGACCGATAACCGATTTGAAACCTAAATACTGCTTTACTGGCGTTATACATGGAAAATTCTTCATTTTTGGTTTATACGTGAACAATAACATGTTAATCATTATCCTAATTAATTTTTTGAAAATATTATGATTTGACCGAATGGCGAGCTCAAAACCGACCACTTACTAAATATTCGATCTACCAAATTTAGTAGGAAATATATTTAGAAAATATTAATTTTGGGTTATTTTATCTATAAATACGTGCAAATCATTATCCAAAAAATATTTTAAAAATATCGTGATTTGACCGATGACCGATTTGAAACAGAAATACTGCCTTGCTGGCGTTATACATGGAAAATTCTTCATTCTTGGTTTATACGTCAACAATAACGTGTTAAACCTTATCCTAATTAATTTTTAGAAAATATTATGATTTGACCGAATGGCGAGCTCAAAACCGACCACTTACTAAATATTCGATCTACCAAATTTGGTAGGAAATATATTTGAAAAATATTCATTTTTGGATATTTTATCTATAAAACGTGCAAATCATTATCCAAAAAATATTTTAAAAATATCGTGATTTGACCGATAACCTATTTGAAACAGAAATACTGCCTTGCTGGCGTTATACATGGAAAATTCTTCATTCATGGTTTATACGTCAACAATAACGTGTTAAGCATTATCCTAATTAATTTTTTGAAAATATTATGATTTGACCGAATGGCGAGCTCAAAACGGATCACTTACTAAATATTCGGTCTACCATATTTGTTACTAATATTATTTGGAAAATGTTCATTTTTTGTTAATTTATCTATAAATACGTGCAAAACATTATCCCAAAAAATATTTTAAAAATATCGTGATTTGACCGATAACCGATTTGAAACCGAAATCCTTGTTGGCGTTATACATAGAAAATTCTTCATTTTTGGTTAATACGTGAACAATAACGTGTTAAGCCTTATCATAATTAATTTTTTGAAAATATTATGATTTGACCGAATGGCGAGCTCAAAACCGACCACTAACTAAATATTCGAACTACCAAATTTGGTAGCAATATTATTTGGAAAATGTTCATTTTTGGTTATTTTATATATAAATATGTGCAAATCATTATTGAAAAAATATTTTAAAAATATCGTGATTTGACCGATGACCGATTTGAAACCTATATACTGTCTTGCTGGCGTTATACATGTAGAAATCTTCATTTTTGGTTTATACGTGAACAATAACGTGTAAAGCATTTTCCTAATTAATTTATTGAAAATATTATTATTTTACCGAATGGCGAGATCAAAACCTACCACTTACTAAATATTCGATCTACCAAATTTGGTAGAAAATATATTTGGAAAATATAAATTTTTGGTTATTTTATCTATAAATACGTGCAAATCATTATCCAAAAAATATTTTAAAAATATCGTGATTTGACAGATAACCGATTTGAAACCTATATACTGCCTTGCTGGCGTTATACATGTAGAATTCTTCATTTTTGGTTTATACGTGAACCATAATGTTAAGCCTTATCCTAATTAATTTTTTGAAAATATTATGATTTGACCGAATGGCGAGCTCAAAACCGACCACTTACTAAATATTCGATCTACCAAATTTTGTAGTAAATATATTTGGAAAATATAAATTTTTGGTTATTTTATCTATAAATACGTGCAAATCATTATCCATAAAATATTTTAAAAATATCGTGATTTGACCGATAACCGATTTGAAACCTAAATACTGCTTTACTGGCGTTATAGATGGAAAATTCTTCATTTTTGGTTTATACGTGAACAATAACATGTTAAGCATTATCCTGATTTATTTTTTGAAAATATTATGATTTGACCGAATGGCGAGCTCTTAACCGACCACTTACTAAATATTCGATCTACCAAATTTGGTAGGAAATATATTAGGAAAATATTCATTTTGGGTTATTTTATCTATAAATACGTGCAAAGCATTATCCAAAAAATATTTTAAAAATATCGTGATTTGACCGATAACCTATTTGAAACAGAAATACTGCCTTGCTGGCATTATACATGGAAAATTCTTCATTCTTGGTTTATACGTCAACAATAACGTGTTAAGCCATATCCTAATTAATTTTTTGAATATATTATGATTTAACCGAATGGCGAGCTAAAAACCGACCACTTACTAAATATTCGATCTACCAAATTTGGTAGGAAATATATTTGGAAAATATTCATTTTGGGTTATTTTATCTATAAATACGTGCAAATCATTATCCATAAAATATTTTAAAAATATCGTGATTTGGCCGATAACCGATTTGAAACCTAAATACTGCTTTACTGGCGTTATACATGGAAAATTCTTCATTTTTGGTTTAAACGTGAACAATAACATGTTAAGCATTATCCTAATTAATTTTTTGAAAATATTATGATTTGACCGAATGGCGAGCTCAAAACCGACCACTTACTAAATATTCGATCTACCAAATTTGGTAGGAAATATTTTTGGAAAATATTCATTTTGGGTTATTTTATCTATAAATACGTGCAAATCATTATCCAAAAAATATTTTAAAAATATCGTGATTTGACCGATAACCTATTTGAAACAGAAATACTGCCTTGCTGTCATTATACATGGAAAATTCTTCATTCTTGGTTTATACGTCAACAATAACGTGTTATACATTATCCTAATTAATTTTTTGAAAATATTATGATTTGACCGAATGGCGAGCTCAAAACCGAGCACTTACTAAATATTCGATCTACCAAATTTGGTAGTAAATATATTTGGAAAATATTCATTTTTGGTTATTTTATCTATAAATACGTGCAAATTATTATCCCAAAAAATATTTTAAAAATATCGTGATTTGACCGATAACCGATTTGAAACAGAAATACTGCCTTGCTGGCATTATACATGGAAAATTCTTCATTCTTGGTTTATACGTCAACAATAACGTGTTAAGCCTTATCCTAATTAATTTTTTGAATATATTATGATTTAACCGAATGGCGAGCTAAAAACCGACCAATTACTAAATATGCGATCTACCAAATTTGGTAGTAAATATATTTGGAAAATATTCATTTTTGGTTATTTTATCTATAAATACGTGCAAATCATTATCCAAAAAATATTTTAAAAATATCGTGATTTGACCGATGACCGATTTGAAACCGAAATACTGTCTTGCTGGCGTTATACATGGAAAATTCTTCATTCTTGGTTTATACGTCAACAATAACGTGTTAAGCCTTATTCTAATTAATTTTTTGAAAATATTATGATTTGACCGAATGGCGAGCTCAAAACCGACCACTTACTAAATATTCGATCTACCATATTTGTTAGTAATATGATTTGGAAATTGTTCATTTTTTGTTAATTTATCTATGAATACGTGCAAATCATTATCCAAAAAATATTTTAAAAATATCGTGATTTGACCGATAACCGATTTGAAACAGAAATACTGCCTTGCTGGCGTTATACATGGAAAATTCTTCATTCTTGGTTTATACGTCAACAATAACGTGTTATACATTATCCTAATTAATTTTTTGAAAATATTATGATTTGACCGAATGGCGAGCTCAAAACCGACCACTTACTAAATATTCGATCTACCAAATTTGGTAGTAAATATATTTGGAAAATATTCATTTTTGGTTATTTTATCTATAAATACGTGCAAATTATTATCCCAAAAAATATTTTAAAAATATCGTGATTTGACCGATAACCGATTTGAAACAGAAATACTGTCTTGCTGGCGTTATACATGGAAAATTCTTCATTCTTGGTTTATACGTCAACAATAACGTGTTAAGCCTTATTCTAATTAATTTTTTGAAAATATTATGATTTGACCGAATGACGAGCTCAAAACCGACCACTTACTAAATATTCGATCTACCATATTTGTTAGTAATATGATTTGGAAATTGTTCATTTTTTGTTAATTTATCTATGAATACGTGCAAATCATTATCCAAAAAATATTTTAAAAATATCGTGATTTGACCGATAACCGATTTGAAACAGAAATACTGCCTTGCTGGCGTTATACATGGAAAATTCTTCATTCTTGGTTTATACGTCAACAATAACGTGTTAAGCATTATCCTAATTAATTTTTTGAAAATATTATGATTTGACCGAATGGCGAGCTAAAAACCGACCACTTACTAAATATTCGATCTACCAAATTTGGTAGTAAATATATTTGGAAAATATAAATTTTTGGTTATTTTATCTATAAATACGTGCAAATCATTATCCAAAAAATATTTTAAAAATATCGTGATTTGACCGATAACCGATTTGAAACAGAAATACTGCCTTGCTGGCGTTATACATGGAAAATTCTTCATTCTTGGTTTATACGTCAACAGTTAAGCCTTATTCTAATTAATTTTTTGATAATATTATGATTTGACCGAATGGCGAGCTAAAAACCGACCACTTACTAAATATTCGATCTACCAAATTTGGTAGTAAATATATTTGGAAAATATTCATTTTTGTTATTTTATCTATAAATACGTGCAAATCATTACCCAAAAATAATTTTAAAAATATAGTGATATGACAGATAACCGATTTGAAACCGAAATACTGCCTTGCTGGTGTTATAAATAGAAAATTCTTCCTTTTTGGTTTATATGTGAACAATAACGTGTTATACATTATCCTAATTAATTTTTTGAATATATTATGATTTGACCGAATGGCGAGCTCAAAACCGACCACTAACTAAATATTCGAACTACCAAATTTGGTAGTAATATTATTTGGAAAATGTTCATTTTTGGTTATTTTATCTATAAATATGTGCAAATCATTATTGAAAAAATATTTTAAAAATATCGTGATTTGACCGATGACCGATTTGAAACCTATATACTGCCTTGCTGGCCTTATACATGTAGAATTCTTCATTTTTGGTTTATACGTGAACAATAACGTGTTATGCCTTATCCTAATTAATTTTTTGAAAATATTATGATTTGACCGAATGGCGAGCTCAAAACCGACCACTAACCAAATATTCGAACTACCAAATTGGGTAGTAATATTATTTGGAAAATGTTCATTTTTGGTTATTTTATCTATAAATATGTGCAAATCATTATTGAAAAAATATTTTAAAAATATCGTGATTTGACCGATGACCGATTTGAAACCGAAATACTGCCTTGCTGGCGTTATAAATAGAAAATTCTTCCTTTTTGGTTTATACGTGAACAATAACGTGTTATACATTATCCTAATTAATTTTTTGCAAATATTATGATTTTACCGAATGGCGAGCTCAAAACCGACCACTTACTAAATATTCGATCTACCAAATTTGGTAGTAAATATATTTGGATAATATTCATTTTTGTTATTTTATCTATAAATACGTGCAAATCATTACCCAAAAATAATTTTAAAATATAGTGATATGACAGATAACCGATTTGAAACCGAAATACCGCCTTGCTGGTGTTATAAATAGAAAATTCTTCCTTTTTGGTTTATACGTGAACAATAACGTGTTATACATTATCCTAATTAATTTTTTGAAAATATTATGATTTGACCGAATGGCGAGCTCAAAACCGACCACTTACTAAATATTCGATCTACCAAATTTGGTAGTAAATATATTTGGAAAATATTCATTTTTGGTTATTTTATCTATAAATACGTGCAAATTATTATCCCAAAAAATATTTTAAAAATATCGTGATTTGACCGATAACCGATTTGAAACAGAAATACTGCCTTGCTGGCGTTATACATGGTAAATTCTTCATTCTTGGTTTATACGTCAACAATAACGTGTTAAGCATTATCCTAATTAATTTTTTGAAAATATTATGATTTGACCGAATGGCGAGCTCAAAACGGATCACCTACTAAATATTCGATCTACCATATTTGGTAGTAATATTATTTGGAAAAGGTTCATTTTTGGTTATTTTATCTATAAATACGTGCAAATCATTATCCAAAAAATATTTTAAAAATATCGTGATTTGACCGATAACCTATTTGAAACAGAAATACTGCCTTGCAGGCGTTATACATGGGAAATTCTTCATTCTTGGTTTATACGTCAACAATAACGTGTTAAGCCTTATCCTAATTAATTTTTTGAAAATATTATGATTTGACCGAATGGCGAGCTAAAAACCGACCACTTACTAAATATTCGATCTACCAAATTTGGTAGTAAATATATTTGGAAAATATTCATTTTTGTTATTTTATCTATAAATACGTGCAAATCATTACCCAAAAATAATTTTAAAAATATAGTGATATGACAGATAACCGATTTGAAACCGAAATACTGCCTTGCTGGTGTTATAAATAGAAAATTCTTCCTTTTTGGTTTATACGTGAACAATAACGTGTTATACATTATCCTAATTAATTTTTTGAAAATATTATGATTTGACCGAATGGCGAGCTCAAAACCGACCACTTACTAAATATTCGATCTACCAAATTTGGTAGTAAATATATTTGGAAAATATTCATTTTTGGTTATTTTATCTATAAATACGTGCAAATTATTATCCCAAAAAATATTTTAAAAATATCGTGATTTGACCGATAACCGATTTGAAACAGAAATACTGTCTTGCTGGCGTTATACATGGAAAATTCTTCATTCTTGGTTTATACGTCAACAATAACGTGTTAAGCCTTATTCTAATTAATTTTTTGAAAATATTATGATTTGACCGAATGGCGAGCTAAAAACCGACCACTTACTAAATATTCGTGTTAAGCCTTATCCTAATTAATTTTTTGAAAATATTATTATTTGACCGAATGGCGAGCTCAAAACCGACGACTTACTAATAATTCGATCTATCAAATTTGGTAGTGATATTATTTGGTAAATGTTCATTTTTGGTTTAAATATCTATATATACGAGTAAATGATTATCTCAAAAAATATTCTAAAAATATCGTGATTTGACCGATAACCGTTTGGAAACCGAAACTGCCTTGCTGGCGTTATACATAGAAAATTCTTCATTTTTGGTTTATACGTGAACAATAACGTGTTAAGCATTATCCTAATTAATTTTTTGAAAATATTATGATTTGACCGAATGGCGAGCTCAAAACCGACCACTTACTAAATATTCGATCTCCCAAATTCGGTAGTAAATATATTTGGAAAATATTCATTTTCGGTTATTTTATCTATAAATACATGCAAATCATTATCCCAAAAAATATTTTAAAAATATCGTGTTTTGACCGATAACCGATTTGAAATCGAAATACTGCCTTGCTGGCGTTATACATAGAAAATTCTTCATTTTTGGTTTATACATGAACAATAACGTGTTAAGCATTATCCTAATTATTTTTTTGAAAATATTATGATTTGACCGAATGGCGATCTCAAAACCGATCACTTACTAAATATTCGATCTACCAAATTAGTAATATTATTTGGAAAATGTTCATTTTTGGTTTAGATATCTATAAATACGTGCAAAACACTATCCCAAAAAATATTTTAAAAATATCGTGATTTGACCGATAACCGATTTGAAACCGGCCTAATGACTAAATACTGTCTTGCTGGCATTATACATGGAAAATTCTTTATTTTTGGTTTATACGTGAACAATAACGTGTTAAGCCATATCCTAATTAATTTTTTGAAAATATTATGATTTGACCGAATGGCGAGCTCAAACCCGATCACTTACTAAATATTCGATCTACAAAATTTGATAGTAAATATATTTCGAAAATGTTCATTTTTGGTTTATTTATCTATAAGTGCAAATCATTATCCAAAAAAATATTTTAAAAATATCGTGATTTGACCGATAACCGATTTGAAACCGAAATACAGCCTTCCTGGCGTTATACATTAAAAATTCTTCATTTTTGGTTTATACGTGAACAGTAACGTGTTAAGCATTATCCTAATTAATATTTTGAAAATATTATGATTTGACCGAATGGCGATCTCAAAACCGACCACTTACTAAATATTCGATATACCAAATTAGTAATATTATTTGGAAAATGTTCAATTTTGGTTTAGATATCTATAAATATGTGCAAAACACTATCCCAAAAAATATTTTAAAAATATCGTGATTTGACCGATAACCGATTTGAAACCGGCCTAATGACTAAATACTGTTTTGCTGGCATTATACATTTAAAATTCTTTATTTTTGGTTTATACGTGAACAATAAAGTGTTAAGCATTATCCTAATTAATTTTTTGAAAATATTATGTTTTGACCGAATGGCGAGCTCATAACCGACCACTTACTAAATATTCGATCTACCAAATTTGGTAGTAATGTTATTTGGAAAATGTTCATTTTTAGTTAATTTGAAACCGAAATACTGCGTTGCTGGCGCTCTCCATGTAGTATTCTTCATTTTTGGTTTATAAGTTAACAATAAGGTGTTAATCATTATCCTAAATTGTTTTTTGAAAATATTAAGATATGACCGAATACCGAGCTTAGATAATCTTAATTATAATAAATTTTTAATCTCCAAAAAAAATAATTTCTCTAAAAAATCATCCCTCCCCTCACCTCCATCGAAAATTCTCGGGTTCCTGTTATTTTTTTATTTCATAAAAATTAAAAATTTATACAAAATTATAATTTATACAAAATTATAATTTTTAAAAAAAATAATTTTTTAAAAAATAATTTGGCATATTCCTAAAAAAATAAAAATTAATGTGCATAAAAAAATAATAAACAAATAAATAAATAATTTTAAATATTTTCCGTTAAAATTTATTATTATTATATAATTATAAATATTCTTTTTGTGATAAAATGCCTGATTTCCTGCTCTATATGAATCGGTAAGTTTTATAAAATTATAAATATTAAATTTTTTTTATATTAGATTAATAGAGAAGAGATAAAAAATGAAGATATTGTGCCTATGATGTATCATTCTTCAAATGGACTAGTCGGGTATGTTGATGTAATTACTAGGCATATATTAGAGAGAATTAACCCAACAATATTATTGAAGTAAATATAAATATATATATATTACAAAAACAATCAGAGACTTTTTACCTTGGCCCCGGTATATGTAGCAGGCCATATTTTAATTATTTAAAATATAAAAAACACAATGGCCGTACTAAAAAATTTTGTAAAATAAAAATTCTACCCGGGTTGGTATTTTTTTTAAAAATTCGGCCAGGCTGTTTAAAAGGAAAATCTACTTTTATATGAATATTGATTAGATAATATGAACTATATTAAACTTTTATTTGAATCATTTTTAATTGTTTAAAAAAGAATGAATATTTTTTTTAAAAACAAACTATATTATTAAGATTTTCACCAAGGAAAACGATTGGTGATGGAAAATGCCTATATCGTGGTGTGTCATTAGCAATTTTCAGTGAAGAAACGTACCACATTTATTTACGTATTAAAGCCGCAATCAAGGTCATACTCAATAGAGACCTTTATGATTTACAAAATGTCAATTATATTGTACCAGTTTCCATGAGAGAACGTATTTTATTTTATTCTTATAATCATACTTTAAATAACATACTTAAAATAGTGGATTGGTCGGGCATGATTATTATTTTTGTTTTAAGTGGTGCTTTAAATACGCCTATAAAATCTTTTTGTCCCCCTTTATCATTTAATTTATTAAGCCCAAGTCCTTATACCCTTGATATATATGGTCGGGATGTTAGCAGATGTTCCATAATGTGGACATCTTGTAGTATACCCGATGATATTTTAAATATTTCTATAAATCATTTTATTTATTTACAAAAGCTTAATTTCAACCCACATGAAATAGTTAATATTGATAGTTCATTTGATACTATGTGATACTATATCTATTAATGAATCCTATGATTTTATAACTATTATGGATAATGTTAAAAAATAGAATTTAAATTATATAAACTCTTCCCCAATTAATGATATCAGCGGTATTTATGATAAAAAATCTATTAATGAATCGCCTAAATTTATAACTATAAAATCAAATTTAAATAATATAAAATTTTTCCTAATTAATGATAATTATGATAAAAAATCTAATAACGAATCGCCTAAATTATACCTATAAAATCAAATTTACATTATATAAACTCTTCCCCAATTAATGATATCAGCAGTAATTATGATAATAAATCTATTAATGAATCGCATGAATTTACTCCTATAAAATCAAATTTATATAATATAAAATTTTCCCCAATTAATGATAATTATGATACAAAATCTATTAACGAATCGCCTAAATTTATACCTATAAAATTAAATTTAAATAATATAAAATTTTCTCCAATTAATGATAATTATGATAATAAATCTATTAAAGAATCGCATGAATTTACACCTATAAAATCAAATTTAAATAATATAAAATTTTCCCCAATTAATGATAATTATGTTAAAATCTCTATTAACGAATGGCCTAAATTTATACCTATAAAATCAAATTTAAATTACGTTATCGTTCAGGTATAAACCAAAAATGAAGAATTTTCTATGTAGAACGCCAGCAAGGCAGTATTTCGGTTTCAAATCGGTTATCGGTCAAATCACGATATTTTTAAAATATTTTTTGGATAATGATTTACACGTATTTATAGATAAATTAACAAAAAATGAACATTTTCCAAATAATATTACTATCAAATTTGGTAGATCGAATATTTAGTAAGTGGTCGGTTTTGAGCTCGCTTATCGGTCAAATCTTGATATTTTCAAAACATTAATTAGGATAATGCTTACAAAATAAAAAATTTTCCATGTATAACACCAACATGACAGTATTTAGTCATTGGGCCGGTTTCAAGTCGGTTTTCTGTCAAATCATGATATTTTTAAAATATTTTTTGGGATAATGATTTACACGTATATATAGATATCTAAGCCAAAAATGAACCATTTCCAAATAATATTACTACCAAAATTGGTAGATCGAATATTAAGTAAGTGGTCGGTTTTGAGCTCGCCATTCGGTCAAATCATAATATTTTCAAAAAATTAATTAGGATAATGCTTAACACGTTATTGTTCACGTTTAAACCAAAAATAAGAATTTTCTATGTATAACGCCAGCAAGGCAGTATTTTGGTTTCAAATCGGTTATCGGTCAAATCACTATATTTTTAAAATAATTTTTGGGATAATGATTTACATGTATATATAGATATCTAAGCCAAAAATCAACATTTTCCAAATAATATTACTACCAAATTTGGTAGATCGAATATTTAGTAAGTGGTCGGTTTTAGGCTCGGCATTCGTCAAATCATAATATTTTCAAAATATTTTTTAGTATAATGTTTAGCGCCTAAATATACACGTATAAACCAAAAAGGAAGAGATTTGGATCAATACCGCCATCAATATGTTCCTTACAAACTTTCTTCTATTTTTCGATTCTAAACCTACTCATTAATTAAATCTCAAAGAAACCTCTATTTTTTAAATTTTTTTTAGATTTAATACAAAAAAAGCGCTATCTAATATTTATTCTGGGTTCCTAAGAATATATTTTCATATTTATGTATTTAACGCCCTCTTATGGATATAAATTTGTTAAATTTTGTAATTAAATAAAAAAATTAAGTTGTAATAAGCTAGTAAATATTTTTTTTTCCAATAATATTTAGTAAAAATTGAATTTTAAATTATTTGATATTTAATATCTATTTTTTAATTAATTAAAAATTAATTTATGCAAAATAAAAAAAATATTTTTGAAAAATTTTTTTTAAAAGATATTATATCATCAAATTATGATTGATTATGATTAATTGCTATTTAGCAAGACAGTTTAGCAAGACAGTATTTAGTCATACCCGATAAGGGGAGTTAATTAATCACGCTACACCGGTTAGCAAAAATTTTTTTTTAGTAATTTTTACATTTCTATGGCAATTTTCATATTTCTCCCGTATAATACCAAATTTCTCTCGCAATTTGAAAATTTTGACCTGGCAACCCTTTTCATAAGTATCTATTACTCACTTGTCTTACTGTAATTAATTTTACTTATTACTACTATAAATATCTGATATCCTAATATTTCATTTTATTTTAAAGTTTATAATAATTAATAAGTATATGTTACTCACTTGTCTTACTAGAACTACTTGAATAAATTTTTTAACCTAATTATCTACGTTTATTTTGTTTCAGCTTTTAAGAATATTTATAAAGTTCATATTCTAATTACATTTTAATATATAAATTTAGAAAAATATAAAAAGTAGTAATGTTTATTATATTATCTTAAATAATATACTAAAAAAGACAAAAGCAATAATCTTGACATTTCCGCCATAAAACTTGTGAATTGATATTTCTCGGAATTATTATTATTTTCTTTTTTATCAATTTTATTTATAGATTTCTCGAAATTGTAATTTTTTAATAATTTTTTATCCATTTTGTGATATTGAGAGAAGATTTTTTTTTGATGATTGAGAAAATAAAATAGAAAACTTTAAGTGCAACTTAACAGTGGCAACAACTGGAAAAAAAAATAGCGCAACGAGATATTTCTTATGGGAATGTCAATGTTGATTCCAATTTAAAATAATGGAGGTTCTTTCGCGAAATTATATATAAAAAAATATGTGAATAATTGTGAAATTTCTAAAAAATTTTATCAATGATGACATTTACAAAAAAACTTAGAGAAAATCTTACCAATTATATTCTACGACTTAAAGCTCATTTTGCGGCAAATAATATTACGGTCGAAAATAAGAAAAAAGATAATT
Source organism: Gordionus sp. m RMFG-2023 (assembly GCF_954871325.1). Classification (NCBI taxonomy): domain Eukaryota; kingdom Metazoa; phylum Nematomorpha; class Gordioida; order Chordodea; family Parachordodidae; genus Gordionus; species Gordionus sp. m RMFG-2023. The sequence continues at coordinate 52,191,498 of NC_088775.1, read as the reverse complement.
ACTCTCTCATTATCAATGACATATAATAATACCTAGACTGACGATTCATTCGTTAAAAGTGTACCTCAACAAATCAGCTGGGGTCGCCATATTGGTTACCTATACCATTAAAATTTTAAACGAAACTTTATTGAATAATTGCCTTATCATCTAGATAATAAGGAAGCAAGTTACCATTACCTATATAATAATTTTCTAGAATCTTTATTAAAATTTATCAATATTTTTAAAAAGAATAATGTTAATACAGTTGTTTGTTTCACATTTTCATCACCACAATATCCAATTTACCTATGTTATATCCAACTAAACCTCCTTTAATTCCACATCAATAAGCATTAATGGTACCTTCAAATATCCTATCTCACAATTATTTCAAGGCTATTCTTCCAAGGAAATATATTTAAAGAACCATATTCAAATAATTTAAAATATTATGAGATTTAGATATTTATAATAATTTTCATTAAAATATATATTTTTATAATGCTACTAGTAAATCTTATGTATTTTGATTATATAATATTTAATAAAGATCCCTTACTTATCTTATTTGTTTTTCTTAAGAGATAATATAATTGTTTTAAATTTCTATTCAATTCTTAAAATATCTAATAAGCTAGATATATACAAAGCATTGCTTGAATTTATGTTTATTTGAGACTTTGCTAACCCTTTAATATTTTGAACCTTATAAGGTGATTATTTACCAATGACATAATATGTCATTGTTATTTACATTATATTATCCAGCTTATTTTATCATTCAAAAAAATTATCACTTTTATATTTTTTCAAACACAAAAATTATAGATTAATAAAAATAAAACATTATATGACTTCATTTATTAAAAAAAAGGACTTTAACACTTCAGATCAATTTAGTTTAATCTTACCTCCTTATTTTTTGAAGAATTTCATAAATTAGGGATCTATTAATTAAATGATGAAAAACAATAATTTTCCTTTCAATATACTATAGAATCTTTAATAAAAATAAATGTTGATAAAAACAGGGAAAAATATTTCTATTTTATATCTATAAAGCTAAATAATAATTAAATTTTTTTTTATTCAACTTCTTTTTTTTTTGTATAAAAAATAGTTTACTATAAATTAAAAAATAGAAATAAATACATAAGTTACAAAAATCATTAAAATAAAGTATCCACATTTAAATATATACATTTACGATATAAATTTAATATCATTTTAAAAATCAAATATAATTAAAAATGATCATAAGCTTTTCTCCAGCAAATAAAATTGCTTTTGTCAGCTTTAGCCAAATGTTGGTATTTGATTTTTTGTTTTGTATATCTGCAAAATGATATAATCTAATGTTTATATAGTGTTCCACTATTAATGTTATTAATATTTGGTAGTGGCTGAATGCTGCTTCCTGATCTAGCATGTGATCTACCAGGTCATCAAAAATGTTATTTTTCATTACTTTAGATATAACAAATGGTATTATGCGTTTAAATATAAATGATTTTTAAGGTTAAAGGAATGCCTGTAAAAAAATTTTCTAATACATCCTATCCTTCACCATATATCAAATTTTAGTCTTTAATTGTTTTATAATGGATTTTAAATCAATAATTTTCTGATTTTTTCTAGTTTCCCTTTTATATGAGGCCCTCATTTTTTTCTTAATTTTTTAATATATATTGGTATTTAACCTTCCTTGATAATAAAACTGTTAAATTGGCTATGTATATATGATCATTATGATAATTGGAAAATATAGGATCAATTATTATTATTAGATTTTGAATTGCATGATATTGCACAACAATAGCTCATAGTCTACTTCCATAAAAATAAAAATGATATTTATCATTCATAAATTATTAAAATACTTTTTAAGAAAATATTAATGTTAAATTAAATATCTTCAATAAAATAATTATGGTATAGGTTACCAAAATGGCGGGTCCAGCTGATTTGCTTTTAACGACGCTTAAAAATGCATTTTAATGAATGAATCGTCAGTCTAGGTATATTATATGTCATTGCTCATTATAATCCAGATATATATATATTATTCAAAAAAGCTGTGCCTATAAATGTTATGGATTTAAAATATTATGGATATGTTACATATTTTAAAGGGGAAGGAAGCATATTATATTTCCGCGATAGACCATGAAATTAATTTTCAAAAATATGAATAAAACAATAATTGATAAAAAGCAGCATGAATATAAAAATGATGTCAATGAAATGGATAAAACTTGGGGTTCGGAAGGGAAATGGAGGCAGGTCCAATGATATATATAACTATAGATTGGCGATTCATTCATTCAATGCAATATAAAAGTGTCCACACATTGTAATCAGCTAAAGCGCCATTTTGTAGTTTGGTTATCCATTATTTGTCAGCAAGAAATATTAATATATAGAAAACAAGTCTACTACGATAATTTAGTTTTAAAGGTTTCGATTTATGATATAATATTTTATAGTATCTTTTATTCAATTTTCATAAGACTTTTTTTATGAAGGTGGACTAGGTGATTATATTTAAATGAATCTGACTAACCCACCTTTTAATTTTTTAAAATTTAGTTTAACCTAATCCTGCATGGACTTATAAATCTTATGTTAATGCATCTAAGGATACATGCAAAACAGATCTTTTAATATCACTATCATTTATTATTTTATTTAGATAATGGGAGTGTGCTGTGTTCATAATTGTAATAAAACAAATAAAATAGAATCTAATACACATATTTCTTATCATAAGTATATATATTATTTTTTATATGCAACATATTTATTACATAAGGCATTAATAAGCTACAAACATTGAAAAAAATCCTTATTTAGTTAAAATATAAAGTTTTCTCATTTTTATTGCTAGGATAAATAATGCTTCTTCCTCTTGAGTTGATAAGATTTCTATTTTGAAATTTGCCTAAATATTTTTCTGGATAAAATATTAAGTTATTTTAAAATATATACTTTTTAGATAACGAATGTTTATTCAAATAATATACAAACACCATTAAAAAGTGATATATTATATGAAAATGATCCAATTATACATATAACAAATGATCATAATTATTCCGTGACATATGAAACAATAAAAAGAAAAATTACTTACCAAGAGGCTATAATTAAACGCTTAAAAAAAGGTCACATGCTTATTATAGGAGCTCAAAAAGAGGAAAAAATAAAATAATCAATTTACAAACAATAATCACTTGACTAAAAGATGAAAATTTGTTATCAGATGATGTCGAAAATATTTTAGACAGGTACTTTACAGAGACATCTTCTATATTCCTTAAAACACATATACACAGGGAGGCATCTCAAACCCACAAAAAAAAATATACAAGTGAATTCCATCAATTTGCATTGACTATGCATTTTTATTCACCTAAGGCTTACAGGTATCTCAAATCACACTTTTGTATGCCTTCGGAATCCACATTAAGGGCATGGAGTCGCAAGATTGAAATCATGCCAGGTTTATTATAATAATTTTTAAAAAAATAAATTAAATTAAATAAAATTTCATTTACCCAAATTAAAAGCTACCAAAAAAAATCAGAACAGCAGCTTTAAATATAAATATTATTTCAAGCCAAATTAATCGTATCACGTCAATACCGCGAAACTTTTACCGCGATATGTATTATCGCGAATGCATTATTGCGAATGTCGATTACCGCGAAAAGATATCATAGCGAATGCATTACCGCGAATGCATTATGGCGAATGTATCATAGCGAATATATTAGCGCGAATGCATTATAGCGAATGCATTACCGCGAAAATATTATAGCGAATGTAATACCGCGAATGCATCATAGCGAATGTATTATAGCGAATTTATTAGCGCGAATGCATTATAGCGAATGCATTACCGCGAAAACATTATAGCTAATGCATTACAGCGAATGTAATACCGCGAATGCATTATCGCGAATGCATCATAGCGAATGTATTATAGTGAATATATTAGCGCGAATGCATTACAGCGAAAACATTATAGCGATTGCATTACAGCGAATATCGCGAATATATCATAGCGAATGTATTAGAGCGAATACATTACAGCGAATGCATTAGCGAATGCAATATCGCGAATGCATTACAACTAACATTATCACAATGCAATAGTGATTTATATTTGACAAAATTATATTTAACCCATTTATTAAGTTCCAAAAAACCAGAGAACCAGCTTAATTGTCTATATTTATTTAAAGTAGCGTTTTAAAATTATTTACCTCTAAAACACGTCACTTGTTATTTATGAAATTCGTATTTTATTAAAAAATATGTGAAATTTGGTATACTCAATTTTTTTAACGATTAGATTAAGTCGTTTTTTTATAAAAGACCCTATTAATAAATATTTTAATATTTTATATTTTAAGATTGATTCTAGTAAAAGTTAATTTTTGCCCCAACAAGCCCCAAACCCCAGGCTTGTAGATTATATTGGTTTATTAAGTCTCTTATAGGATAATTGTTATTATCAATAATACACCATTTGTATATAAATAATTCATAAAAAATTTCAAAATGTGATATTTTATTTTAAAAAATATTTAAGTTTTAATTAATTTTTTAATTTTTTTTCTAATTCTTTTGATTATCAACCACCAGAAAAGGTGAAAGTTAAAGGGAAAAAAATAGAATTTAAAGCTATAATAGCCAATGAATACTTATTATATCATATTTTTAAGCATAATATAATTAATTCGACCTAATTCTACTAGCCCCTAGTTACTGATATGATTAACCCTTTCCAGCGCTAAAAAAATATGTTGATAATTTTTAAAATTTTTTAAATAAGATTAGATGAAGGGGAACATTGGATTGAGACCTCTATCTTATTAAATCTTTTGTAATAGTCAAAATTATTAATTTTATAGCTTTAAAACATAAAATCTTATCTTTTTTAAGTTTAAACATTGTTAAATTTAAAAATAATAAATGCCAACTCCTGTTTCAAATATAAATCTTAAAATGATAAAAAATATATTTAATTATATATTTTGGTGGTTTCAATAGTGATGATATGTGAATTTAGTTCAAATTTAATATTTTGTAAGTTATTTTCAAATCATATTATTCTGCCTGAAAGGGAATGCCTACAATAAATATTTTTAAACATAATGATTATGAGACTTTCTGAAATGGGAAAAGAAGATTTTTTAATTTCATATTCTGTCTTTTTAATTATTTTTAAATTTCACTGTGCAAATTGGTTTATTATTCATGATAAGGTTTAAAAAATTCAATTATAAATTGTCAAGCTTATGATGATATTGACAAAAACGACTACTAGCCCTATTCCTACTATTGGAAGAAAGTTGATAATGAGATCAAAAATTTTGATTATTTACCGGGCGGCTAAAAAACGTCGCGTTTTGAAATCTTATTAACTCCGAAACGTGTCATTCGTTTTATATGAAATCTCCTGTCTTAATATTCTCAAAATATATAATTTAAAGTGGTTTTTAGAAAATTAAGATGAAAAAAATGTAGTCGTACATATATATTTTTAAAGATTTCCTTTAATTCAAAACTATAACATAAAAACAAAATATTTTAAATTTTATAAAGTGGCTTTTAGAAAATTAAGATAAAAAAATGTAGTCGGACATATATATTTTTAAAGATTTCTTCAAATTCATAAACTATAACATAAAATATTTTGGCATTATTAAACAAATCTCATTATTAAATACCACTAACAATATAAACATACGATAATTTTCTAAATTATGTATTTTATCAAAGATCTGATAATGATAAAATTTTGACATGAGAATAAAAATTGGAATCAAGTTTAATTCCTGAATTCTCTAGGAAAAAGTGGAATATTAATCCAGTTCACCAAGCTAACCCCATGGTTATCATATAACTCATCAATCGTTTTTTAACTAAGATTTTATCAAGCAAAACCATAGATTCGTAATACGAATTCCACTAGAATTTATCAGATACCTACCCAATTTCTTGATGTTACCTGCCATATTGGTAGACATTTTTTGTTTATTCCACAAAGTAAGACACTTTTGGAAAGAACTTTGTGATATTATTTTATATTATCAGCTAAAGCTAAAAAATTTCTGATGCCCATAATTAGGGGAGATCGGTGTTATAATGAACCCAGAGTTATAGTGAGAGTGGCTTTATTTTCTAGAGTATTAAACTCTAAGAGATAATTTTTTACCAAAACTATATACTTATATATTGCATATGCGGCTATAATTTTTATTTCTATCGAACCGCTTGAAGAATTTTTATAATGCTTTATATCATTCGTACCTTCAAAAGTAACTTTTTACACTTTTACTATTTTTCAAAAATAAAGATTAATATACAATTTTACCACACAAAAATCATCTTATATAAAAGAAAAAATCCTATTTTATAGAATAACAATTTACCCGAACAAAATTGATAATATAAATACTTCAAAATATAATCTTAATCAAAGTGGTGCTACTGGGGCTATTTTTATGGGGCTAGGTAGAACCTTTTTTTTTGATATTTTTTAAAAATTTGACATGCAAAAAAAGTCTATCAGACCAACTTAAAGAAAAAAAATCGAAAAATGTTATTATATGTTAAATAATTGTTTGGTATACAAATAAATTATATCAAGCATAACAATCAAGACTGCTTTCAATGTCAGTTATTAGTTACATGGCTTTGCAATTTTATTGTTTTTTTATTTGCAAAGATTGTGAATGTTTTAAATGATTTTATATAACACTTTTATGTTTTAAATCATTAAATATATCCTAATAAAGAAATATATAACTTTTATATATGGAAAATTAAGCAGAGTTTATAATAGCCTCGACCAAGGGCTTGTTCGTCAGGGTTCCCTCGGTTACCAAATAAAATTCCAGGAAAAATTATATTTTGAAAAAATTATTAGAGATGTATTTTTGAAATTTAAACATTACATAAAACTAATAGAGCTGAACAAAATGAGATATTTTTTATTAAAAATGATAAAGTACTTATAATTTTCTTAAGGTTTGCCTTTAGGGTTCGCCATAACCCCGTTCTCCCCTACAAGTTTTCAATAAATTAAAAAGAAAAAACTTGATGTTTAATATTTAAAATGATTAGATGAAAAAGAGAAATCTATTTTATTACTTAGAATCTTTTTTATATATTTTGAGTCAAAAAAAAGAAAAGCCTTAGCCTTAATTTCAATAAAAAAATGTTTTTAGAGCCAATCCCCATTTTAACTTAATTTTCAGATTCATAAGTCAGTCGAAAAGTCGATAAATATAAAATTGTAACTTTCATGAAACTCCATTCGCGATATGATAATGCATTCGCTATAATGCATTCGCTATAATGCATTCGCTATAATGCATTCGCTATAATGCATTCGCTATAATGCATTCGCTATAATGCATTCGCTATAATGCATTCGCTATAATGCATTCGCTATAATGCATTCGCGATAATTAATTCGCTATAATACATTCGCTATAATGCATTCGCTATAATGGATTCGCTATAATGCATTCGCTATAATGTATTCGCGATAATTCATTCGCTATAATACATTCGCTATGATGCATTCGCGGTAATATATTCGCGATAATGCATTCCATTCGCGATAATTCATTCGCTGTAATGTATTCGCTATAATACATTCGCGATAACATTTTCGCGGTATTACATTCGCGCTAATACATTCGCTATAATATTTTCGCTGTATTATATTCGCTATAATGCATTCGCGTTAATGCAATCGCTATATTATATTCGCGATAATGCATTCGCTGTAATGCATTCGCTGTAATGCATTCGCTGTAATGCATTCGCTATAATGCATTCGCTATAATATCTTTTCGCGGTAATCGACATTCGCGATAATACATTTCGCGCTAAAATTTTCGCGGTATTTACATGTAACCAAATTAATTGCGATATTGGAAAAATTATGGGTAATTTAGCAGAATATCGTTCAAAACAAGGTTTCTATAAAGGAGCTGGCATATGGGAGAGCTCAATCCATACCAAACCACTCATATGGTGGAAAGGGTTGTGTACAAATCAACCCCTTTGTCAAGTGGCAGTAAGATGTCTTTCGATATCACCCTCAAGTGCCTCGTCAGAAAGAGTCTGGTCAGCATTTGGAAAAATTCATTCAAAAACGAGAAATAATAGAATAAAGAATGAAAGAATCGAAAAATTAATATCAATAAGGCATAACATACATTTAAAGGATCATACAAATACAAAGTTCGGGATATCATCAAAAGAGTTCAGATTCCTATTTATCAATATCAAGTGATAATGATGATATTTCAATTTCATCCCATGTAGATATTGATGCTATTTCATTAGCATCCCAAGAATTTTAAATGTAATTTCTGATACATGCTTTTTGTAATTAATAAAGTTATTCAAAAAATGATGTTTATAGTGTATTTATTTTTGTCTTTATTGTTTAATTATATTATTTTCCCTTAGTTCCCCATATTTAATAAAGTTATTCCATAAAAAAAATTGAAAGGTTTAAAGTATATTTTGTGGTTATTTTTTAATTTTCCGTTATTTCCCCTTTCTTTCACCCAATTTTCTCTTTTTCCCCCAATTTTGCCGGGGAAATTTCCCCTGAACCAATTTTCCCAGGAATTTTACATCTATAAATCTAACTTTAAGTATTCTGGAAAATCATAAAAAATAGAGAGAATTACAATCTCCTCAAACAAAACATCAATGTCTTTCGGTATTTTTAATATATTTATTAAATTACAAAAACCATCAATTCGATTTCTATTCCAAGGTCATAATATTTATACATTTGTAAATAGAGTTATTAAAATCAAATTTTGATGTAAATATTCTAAAATTGTCTTAATAAAAATATCTGCTTCATTTAAAAATATATTAATTAGAGTATTATTTGAACATTTAATATTTTTAGCAATAGCGCCATAAAATTTATTATCAATTTTTAACTGTAGAGATGAACAGAGCTGTAGCATGAATTTGTGAATTTTTATTAATAAAGAATATTCTGATTGCAACTGAATATTAACTGCATGAAGTAGATCTCCAACATGTGAAACTAATCCCAAATATGCTTCTGCCATTTCAAACTCGAAAAAATTTTTCAAAATTTTAGGACAGCTTTTAAAATCTTTATTTAAAAAGTATTTTTTTAAGGGTTTGTAAAATTTTAAATCTATCGATGGCAGGTATTAATGATAACCACTTGATAGTTACATATCGCGACAATTCACACCATTCCAAGTAAGATAACTCCACCAACTCTTTTAATTCATTAACTCTTTTAGTTGATTAAATTCGTTAAAACATCTCATCATAATTATTTCGATTGCCTTCTTGCAAGAATCGTATATGGCATATTAAGTCAATTGGTATTAATTCATTATTGTGCTGCCTCAATTCGGTAAATACACTTTGGTTTTTGCCAAAATTTTCAGAGGCATTATCAGCGCAGAAAGCTGACATGCAATTCTTAGATAACCCTGAATCTGTTATATTTACATTATGTGGTTAGCTACATCGTTGGATTTTTCACTATCCGAGGAAGAAAATTTAACAGTTTTATTGAAATGTTCTTATTCTTGTTGAAATGGCGAAAGATCAAGGGAATTGTTTTAATATTTCCCTTATTAAATGCATCTGTCTTAATTGCATATGGATGCCCAAATCGTCTAGAATTGACCTCTAGGATTCAGGTACTAAAACACTTGTGGATAGCCTTGCTCATTTTTGTTCTACGACAAGTAAGGTTTGCACTTATATTGAAGTCGTTAAATTTCATGGGAAAAATATTAGACCCACATTGTGATGATATAGCTCTGTGAATGTTGAACTACATGATAGGTGTATACGATTTCCACAACTGTATTTGCATCTGTATTAATTATTATTTTTGGAGAATATTTTTGTATTGCAATAGATGTTGATATACTCCCCTGTACTGACTTATATGAATGAAATGATGTTGATTTATTATTGGATAAAAATAAAACAGGATAGAAAAAAATTTACAAACTAGACATGTTTTTCGAATAAATATTTAAAATTTATTTTAAAAATATATAAATAATCAATTACTGTCTCTCAAAATTATTACTTACATATTAAAAACGTTAAAATACTTTTAAAAAAATTGCGGATGAAATTAAAAAATTGCGGTAGATTTTTGCGGGAGATTTCTAATTGCGGTAGAGAGATGTCTGCGTGTAAACTAAAAAATTGCGTCTCCCGCTGATGGGGGGAGACATGACAACCCTGTTCATGAGAGTTTTCCGGATCACAACTTTTATATTTTGTTATTCATATGTAACACCAACATTTATCTCTTGGCCTAGCTTTAAAATCCTTCACTTTCTGTTGCATTTAAAGATTGAAGATCTTTACAAATAAAATATAACTGACTTTTCTGTAAAAGTATAAGCAAAATTTAGCATAAAGTCTCGCGATAAAAAACACCTAAACGTAAAAAGAAAATAGGACTAACAAAATGATACCGGATGTTGTTTATAAAATGCGGGAAATTTTTAGTTTTCATAAATTACTCTTTTTTAATTTCTGTAAAAGTTTAAGCAAAATTTAGCATAAAGTCTCGCGATAAAAAACACCTAAACATAAAAAGAAAATAGGACTAACAAAATAATACCGGATGTTGTTTATAAAATGCGGAAGATTTTTAGTTTTCATAAATTATTCTTTTTAAAAAAAGAACTAATAATTTTTTAAAAAAAATTATATTCTATTTATTTTTAAATTTACATAAAACCTAATTAAAAATATTATAATTTATAATTATATAATTAAAAATAAAATTCTATAATTAAGTCCCCAAAAAGGAACCATCATTGTGTCTAAAAATTTCTATTTGAATTTTTTGTCGAATAAAAAGGAATTCTCTGGGTTCATTTGTGAAAAGTCGTATTTTATTACCCAGAGTTGAATGCAATCTAAAGGTGGATTGACTGATATATCTGTTTGGTATTTCGAGATTAAAGGTGTGAAAAATTTTTTGTGTGTGGATGATTGATGGTAATACGATGTTAATGGGTGTGTTTGCCTTCCATTTGTCAATAGCGTCTTCTAATAAACGATCGGTAGGGCATATGAAGCCATAAATCATAGAATTGTTAGATAATCTAGATGATACGAATGATGATAAGGATAAAAGATTGAGCGAAAAAAAATCTAAACCGCCTAGTTTAGAAGGTAGCTGAGCAAGTGACCAATTGAATGAGTTTAAATTTATGTTTAAAATTTTTTCCAGAAATATTTTAAATTTATCCTGAATTTTAGATATGAATTCATTGTTTTTGAAAAAAGATGATGATCGGAAAATGTGCATAAATTTAGGTATGTACAGGCATTTGAGAATTAAAAATAAAGATTGATGAGCTGGTAGGAGACTTAGAATGTGCTCCATACTGTAAAAGCTTTTAAAAATCTTGTGGAGAAAATGTTCCGACTTCGTCGCATTAGCTAATGGGCACCAAGTAAGGTTAAGCTGTCAGGAGCAATGATTTTGTAGCCTTCCAACTTTTGTGGTATATTGTTTAAGAAACATAATTCTGTTTTATTTATCTTGAGTACCAGGCCGATAGCTTAGGATTGATTAAGGCGCTTAGTACATTAGCTGAAGGGCCACAGATGGTCCTATCGTCTAAATACCATAGATTAAGATCTAGGTTGAAATTTTGTTTAATTTGGTAGATGAGATGATGGATTGCAAAACAAAAAAGAAGAGGTCCTAATGGATCCCCTTGTTGGATGCCCTCTTAAAATCTGATAAGATCCATATGTCAAAGGCGAAAACCATATGAGGATTCAATAAATTTAGAATAACAGGGAAAAGTTTCATAGAAGAATTTTAAAAATGAGGTACTATATAGGCTGAAGGCATTTTTGAAATCTAGTTTACATATTACAGAATCAGGTGGTGGGTTTTCTGAGTAAATTCTTAAGGTATGAGCCGCAATTTCACAGCCACCCTTGATCCCAAAACCTAGTTGACAAGAATTTAAAATGTTGACAGCATCATGTTTGATGTGTTCGATATGATTTTGGCTATTAATCTTCTGAAAAAGGAGCCTACTGCAATGGGTCGGGGGCTTAGATAAAGCAATTAGACGTGCACCAAAAAGGATTTGATGAGATTGTATTGGAATATCATTATTTATTATGTTATTACAAAAAGTTGTTAAAACCTTGATGACAGAACTATGGGAAGGATTTTTTGAATTAATTAAGTATTGAAAATAGGAGGGGCTGAAACCATCAAGACCATCTCCTGAGTTTTTATTGATTGATATCATTGACTATTTCATCACTGGTAAAAATTACAGTCTGGTGGAATGTAGAGATGGGTAGGTTATCTGTAGAAGCTTCAGGATGTAGTTGTTTCAATAGTTGTAATGTTTCTTCATTTAAAATATTGCAAATTTATAATTATAAAAAAAGAATTTTAAAAATTAAAATTTCCGTGATTCACGGGAAATTTATATTCACGCCCGATCACGCCCGGGGAAAATTTTGGGAAGGCCCTTCACGTATAGTCACGCCTTGGAATTTAAAATTTATTCACAATCACGCCGTGAACCACCGTGACACGATGGATCAAGCGTAATTTTACGGGCCGCGCCCACTTCTAATCATAGTCAATCAAAATTTAATTATATAATATATTTTTTTAAATAATTTTTAGAAACATTTTTTTAATGTTCATAAATCAATTTTTTATTAAGTAAAAAATTGAAATTTATCAAATAATTTAAAATTCTATTTTTACTTAATATTAATGGGAAAAAAATATACTTACTATCTTATTACAACTTAAATTTTATTTTTCATTTACAATATTTAACAAATATATAACCATAAGAGGGCGTTAAATAAAAAATATGAAAATATATTCTAAGGAAACCAGAATAATTATTGGATAGCGCTTTTTTTATATTTGGGTGTAAATACATGTGAAAAACCTAAAAACTTTTTGAAAAATATAGGTTTCTTTGACATTTAATTAATAAGTAAGTTTAGAATCGAAAAATAGAAATAAATTTGTAAGGCACATATTGCTGGCGTTATTGATCAAAATCTCTTCATATTTGGATAACCGATTTAAAACCGGGCCAATGACTAAATACTGCATTGCTGGCGTTATCCATGGAAAATTCTTCATTTTTGGTTTATACGTAACAATAGGTGTTAAGCATTATCCTAAATAATTTTTTGAAAATATTATGATTTGACCGAATGGCGAGGTCAAAACCGATCACTTACTAAATATTCGATCGACCAAATTTGGTAGTAATATTATTTGGAAAATGTTCATTTTTGGTTTATTTATCTATAAATACGTGTAAAACATTATCCTAAAAAATATTTTAAAAATATCGTGACTTGACCGATAACTGATTTGAAACCGAAATACTGCATTGATGGCGTTATTTATGGAAAATTCTTCATTTTTGATTTATATATTTAGGTATTGAACATTATCCTAAAAAATATTTTGAAAATATTATGATTTGACCGAATGCCAAGCTCAATACCGACCACTTACTAAATATTCGATCGACCAAATTTATTAGTAATATTATTTGGATTCATTTTTGGTTTATTTATCTATAAATACATGTAAAACATTATCCCAAAAAATATTATAAAAATATCGTGACTTGACCGATAACTGATTTGAAACCGAAATACTGCATTGATGGCGTTATTTATGGAAAATTCTTCATTTTTGGTTTATACGTAACAATACGTGTTATCCTAAATAATTTTTTGAAAATATTATGATTTGACCGAATGGCGAGGTGAAAACCGATCACTTACTAAATATTCGATCGACCAAATTTGGTAGTAATATTATTTGGAAAATGTTCATTTTTGGTTTATATATTTAGGTATTGAACATTATCCTAAAAAATATTTTGAAAATTTTATGATTTGACCGAATGCCAAGCTCAATACCGACCACTTACTAAATATTCGATCGACCAAATTTATTAGTAATATTATTTGGATTTTCATTTTTGGTTTATTTATCTATAAATACATGTAAAACATTATCCCAAAAAATATTATAAAAATATCGTGACTTGACCGATAACTGATTTGAAACCGAAATACTGCATTGATGGCGTTATTTATGGAAACTTCTTCATTTTTGATTTATACGTGTATATTTAGGTGTTGAACATTATCCTAAAAAATATTTTAAAAATATTATTATTTGACCGAATGCCGAGCTCAAAACAGACCACTTACTAAATATTCGATCGACCAAATTTGTTAGTAATATTATTTGGATGATCATTTTTGGTTTATTTATCTATAAATACGTGTAAAACATTATCCCAAATAACATTTTAAAAATATCGTGATTTGACAGATAACCGATTTAAAACCTGGCCAATGACTAAATTATGCATTGCTGGCGTTATCCGTGGAAAATTCTTCACTTTTGATTTATACGTGTACAATAACGAGCTAAGTATTATCCTAAAAAATATTTTGGAAATATTATTATTTGACTGAATGTCGAGCTCAAAACCGACCACTTACTAAATATTCGATTGACCAAATTTGGTAGTAATATTAATTGGAAAATGTTCATTTTTGGTTTATATATCTATAAATACGTGTAAAACATTATCCTGAAAAATATTTTGAAAATATTATGATTTGGACGAATGACAAGCTCAAACCCCACCACTTAATATGTAATCTTAGTTATAATAAACTTTTTATGTTCCAAAAACAATAATTTCAATATTACAAAAAATTATTCCTCCCTCCACCTTCGTCGAGATTACCTGAATGTTTGGTCAATTTCATGAAAATTTAAAATTCTAAAAATTTTTTAAAAATTATATTTTGGCATTTTCCTAAATATAAAATAAATGGAAAGTGAAAGTAAACAAATAACTAATAATTTCAAATATTAGCCGTTAAAATTTAAAATTATTATATAATTATAAATCATATTATTTTAAAAAAGTTTGATTTCCTGCTATATTTAATTTGGTAAGCTGAAGCCGTGCTAGGCCCTTCTAATTGTCTTTATTTAAACTATATATCTACAATTTTAAAGTAAAGACGATTGATATAAACAATTATTAATATAATACAATTCTCTACAATTTGGTAAACTAAAATATGGAGGAGTTTACATTGTATATAAATCATGGCTTATTACAAAATGGTCGGAAATTTTTAAGAGTATCCCTGGTGAGTTAAAAAGGTTATTAATTCAAGTTTGATAAAAAGTAATTTTATAACCTTGTATTGGCATTTATATGCATAGGACTTTATTTCGGCTCACCCGAGGAGGGTATCCTTAATAAGTTTCCGACCCTAAGACAAGGGAAGTCTATCGACTTTACAATGCTTAGCAAATAGATCTATCGATAATATATAAGGCCTTATCGGCGCTTATAAAATTAGAATTTGGCGGACTATTACCTCCTATATTGGTGTTTTATTTACAAAAATATGTGTACTATATCAATTTATGATTGCTATATAATGTATTAGTGCCAAAGGCTATCAAGTATTAAAGAGTATGTTATTGCGGGGGAGGTAAGACACGTTCCTCCGGGTCAGGGGAGCGTTCCTCTTCGGTTAGATTTAACGTTTCGTCGAACTAAACAAAAATGAACATTTTCTAAATAATATTACTACCAAATTTTGTCGATCGAATATTTAGTAAGTGGTCGGTTTTGAGCTCGCCATTCGGTAAAATCATGATATTTTAAAAATATTTTTTAGGATAACGCTTAATACCTTAAACCAAAAATAAAGAATTTTCCTTGGATAACGCCAGAAATGCAGTATTTAGTCATTGGCCCGGTTTCAAATCGGTTATCGGTCCAATCACGATATTTTAAAAATATTTTTTGGGATAATGATTTACACGTATTTATAGATATATAAAACAAAAATGAACTTTCCAATTAATATTACTTCCAAATATGGTCAATCGAATATTTAATAAGTGCTCGGGAGCTCGGCATTCGGTCAAATCACAATTTTCAAAATATCTTTTAGGATATAGCACGTTTTATTATACAACGTATAAACCTAAAATGAAGAATTTCCCATGGATAACGCCGGTAATGCAGTATTTCGGTTTCAAATCGGTTATCAGTAAAATCACGATATTTTTAAAATATTTTTTGGGATAATGTTTTCCACGTATTTATAGATAAATAAACCAAAAATGAACATTTTCCAATTAATGTCACTATCAAATTTGGTCAATCGAATATTTAATAAGTGGTCAGTTTTGAGCTCAGCATTCGGTCAAATTATAATATTTTCAAAATACTTTTTAAGAATGCTTAACACCTTATTGCACACGTGTAAACCAAAAATAAAAAATTTTCTATGGATAACGCCAGCAATGTAGTATTTAGTCATTGGCCCGGTTTCAAATCGATTATCTTCAAATCACAATATTTTTAAAATATTCTTTATGATAATGATTTATACGTATTTATAGATGAATAAACCAAAAATGATCATTTTCCAAATAATATTAATACCAAATTTGGTCGATCGAATATTTAGTAAGTGGTCGGTTTTGAGCTCGCCATTCGGTCAAATCATAATATTTTCAAAAAGTTATTTAGAATAATGCTTAACACATTATACCAAAAATAAAAATTTTCCATGGATAACGCCAGCAATGCAGTATTTAGTCATTGGCCCGGTTTCAAATCGGTTATCTGTCAAATCACAATATTTTTAAAATATTTTTCGGGATAATGATTTACACGTATTTATAGATAAATAGACCAAAATGATCTTTCCAAATAATATTAATACCAAATTTGGTCGATCGAATATTTAGTAAGTGGTCGGTTTTGAGCTCGGCATTCGGTCAAATCATAATATTTTCAAAATATTTTATAGGATAATATTTAACACCTAAATATACACGTATAAACCAAAAATGAAGAGATTTTGATCAATAACGCCAGCAATATGGGCCTTACAAATTTCTATATTACCCTATATTTATACTATATTTCCCTGACAGTATTTAAACATTATCATCTATTATAAAGTATATCATTTATTTCTTATTTTATTTATAAAATTGACTACAATTTTGATCATTTATAGACATAATCCTCTTTATTTATTCAAAAAAAAAATACATTATTAAAAATAAGATATTAAAGAGGTATTTTATAGTTTACAATTTCAAAATATATGAATCAAAAAAATGTGTATATATTTTTAGAAAAAACATAATTATTGACTAATTTTATTTAATTTCAATATATATACTTATTATAAATAATTAATTTAGTTCATAAATTTACAAAATATACATTCATTAATTTTCAAAAAATTACAAAACTAATATAGTGACTCCATACGATTTTTTGATAAGTAGCTTTTATGAATGCATTTATAAATTATATATTTTGTGTCATAATTTTAAAATGAAAAAGTGTTATACCATAGTAATCCTTTTGTCTTATTCTAAGCTCAGGTAACTAGATCCGAATTACACCTAGATTCATATATCAATTTCCTCGAATATTCCTTATCGATCTAGTGCAGTTAAAAAGCCTAGTTTTTTCGGCTCCGACCTCGGCTTAGGTTCAAGCTGGCTCAGGAGTTGGCTTGCTGGCTCAAAAGTTGGTTCAAGCCGGCTCAGGAGTTGGCTCAAGCCGGTTCAGGAGTTGGTTCGAGTCTAATTGTGAGCCAAAATTTATTTATTTAAATATTTTAAAAGAATATAATAAAAATCTAGAATTAGTGTACTATGCCAAATTTCCTCATATATATTTTTAAATAATATTTTATTTTTTGTTTTAAAAATTCTTTTAAAACAATAATTTATATTATATTATGAAAATGGATCTATTTATTTAATGTTTTTATAATAAAAAATGTTATGCTGCTATTGTAATATTATTCATTTTACAATTTATTAGTGATTTTCTCATGCTCAAAATTTTAAGTAAAAAATATTTTTTGAATTTCAAAAAGATTTTTGAACATATTTTGATTTAATAAAAATTTTAAATCTTGTTTGTAAATAAATCTTTATTGATAGTTTTTTTTTATCATTTTTGAATTAGCTATTTTTTAAATATATTAAAAAAGTGGTTTTTTCTAAATAGTTTTTTTTTAAAATATCTATATTAAACATTTTTATGTTATTTTATAAGATCTTCTGAAGGATAATATTTTAATGTGACCATTGTCATATTCGTTATTTTTCAACATTTTTGAAATTTATTGACAAAAAAGTGTAAATAATATATATAGATGTTCCTTGGAAAAATGACAATTATCATAACTGTATTTATAAACATATTTTATTTTTTGACGCTAATAGGCAAAAATTTGTATTTTTAACATGTTAGATTTTTTTTAAAAATTTTTTTTTTTTATTACACATAATTTTTATTAATTTTTTAAAAAAATGATAAAACACTAAAATATTAAAAGTATATAAAAATATCAAAAATTACTAATAAAAATAAATATATATATTATAAGTATCGGAGGCTCTAAAAAGAGCTTAATTTAATAATGAATATGTACCTAAAAAACAAATATAATTATGTTAAATTAAAATTTCAATTAAGATGTACCATATAAAAGTGACAATTGTCATAATCGTTATTTTTAAAGTTTTTTGACTTTATGCAAATGGGCAAAAATAAGTATTGCTAACATGTTAAATTAATAATTTAGTGAAGATGTACCAAAGATAAGTGACAATTATCATAATCGTTATTTTTAAAGTTTTTTTTAATTTTTTTTGACGTAGGGTTAAAATTAGTGTTATAATTAAGGTAGAAATTAAATTATAAATCATCATTTTCTTTTAGGCTTAAGATTTTTTTCATTAACTCAACATTTTATTTCTTTATTCTTTCATAGAATTTGATGTATTAATTAATTTTTTTATTAAATATTATAAAGGTGGTTTTTATTAATATTAAGTATTGTTTATGAATTTTTAAATGTGGTTTGTTAATGTAGAGGTATCATTTGCATGGCCCGAATTTAAAATTTCGTCTCGGCTTTATTTTCAAAAAGAAATTAGGGCCAGGATTTTTAAAAAAATATTTATACATAGCCTTTGTTGTTTTAGGTCTAACTAACCACATCTTTCAATCGTTATAGTTGATTATTGATATTTCTATCTTCAATATCAACAAAGATTTTACTTTATAATATATATACATTTTGTCTCCTTTTGGAAAATCCTCTCATTGAGCCACATGAGTGGCCTCCAGAACTCTTAGGTAGCTCACATGCTTATTTTTAACAACAAGTATAAATATATTTAAAAATTCTTCCACTCCACTCTAGTACTTTGTTTTGGATAATTTTATGAATAATATTTTAGTTTTTAAAATAACTTATACATTTTAAGAAAATATTAAAAACACAAAAACATCAGAGATTAATTTTTCTTTAATGCCGTTTCGTCTATTTTACTTTATAATTTCAATTAATGTCTAAAAGTATTATATATTTTTTATTGTTTATAAAAATGTGTTAGAAAGTAAATAACATTCAATACTGGAAAATTTACAATTTAAAAAATTTTTTTATTTTCTTTTTAAATTCTTGGTTAAATCTTTTCCGTTTTTACTTATAATTTACTATTTGATAACCAATTTAAAATATAAAAAATAGCCACTTGTTATCTTCATTTACTTTTTAATTGAAATATTTAATTTATTATATTAAAAACTATTAGGCCAAAATAAACCAAATATATGATAATGAATTTAAATAATAAAGCTAACAAAAGCCTGAGTCAATTTTCGACTCAAAAAAAGCTGAGTTTAGGGCTAAGCAGGCTTGTCTAAGCCATTTAACAACACTAATCTCAAATAAATAAATTTCGGCTCAAAAGTTGGCTTGGACCAACTAATATGACTCAAAAAGCGGCTTGATGAGTCAACTTTCGACTCAAAAACTAGATGGCTTAAGGGCTAAGCCGGCTTGGCTCAGCCATTTAACAACACTATTAACAACACTAATCGCAAATAAATAAATTTCGGCCCAAAAATTGGCTTGAGCCAAATTCTGAGTAGGCTTGAGCCTAAGCCAATTTTTGGTCAAAAACTGGCTGAGTTTAGGGCTAAGCCGGCTTGGCTCAGCCGTTTAACAACACAATATCGATCATTCTAATAACAAAAATGTCATATTTTATCCTAAGAATAAAATTAGTGAGTTGGTGGTATACCATGGCTAAGGAATGTTTACATTACAAAATTTATTACTTTGCCTCTTATTTCTCCTGTAAACTATGTGTATTTTAATATAAAACATCTATAAACCTGAAAAATTATCGCAAATTATTAAAATATTTTATTTGTATTTAACATTAATTCAATTATATAGAGATATCAGGAATGTTAAAATTAAATTCTGTGAGCTTGTCGGGTCGGGTCGTGTCATATTATTAAAAAATATATATATAAATAAATTATTTTTTTATATTAGGACCATTTTTATAAATTAGAAGCCAATTTTTAAAACAAATTAGAAGCCAATTTTTAAAACAACAGAAAGGGTCGCCGGTTTATTTAGAAATTATCCCAATGAGGGCCTCTAATGGCGATAATAATAAACCTCACTATATTGATTTTATATATTTATATCATATATTTATAAATAAGAATAAATTATAATACAAAAATTAATTTACCATCATCGTTAATACCATATCTATTTCAATCAATGCATAGTATTAAAACTATTAACGATGGGCTTTTTTCTCCTTATAATTTTTTCCACATTGAAAGCATTTATGATGTCCCTTTGACCTATATCGCTATGGAATACATATATATCGTGCCTTCTTCACATTTCTCGTTATGGAAAAGATAAATATTGCTACTATGTTTACGTAATTGTGGACCATCTGTATATCATAATACCTGACAAATTATCTCAAGATATTTATAAATTAAACTTGAATCATATAATTATAGAGGTCTATTACGGGCAGGTTAAAATATATTTATAGATTTAGTGGGCGTCATATATATTAAAAAAATACCTTTTTAATAATATTCCACAATATATTCGGGAAAATATTTTTTTAATTGATGGGGCAGCTGGTTAATTAAAAATTTGCCCATTAAGTCCTATAAACTTTGCTATATTGTTTTTGTATATTCAATTAAATCATAAATAAATAAGAATTGTAATTTACGAAAATTCAATTGCCATAATCAGCTTGGGTCAAATGACAGAATAGAAACTATTCATGGCATCTTTGTCTCCTCACAGCTTTTTTCGCCATTATAGGCAATTATTTCGTGTCCCAATAATCGGTTTCGCCATAGAATACATTATAGTGCTTTCATGACCTTTCTCGCCATGGAAATTATTTATTTTATCTCTACATGATCTATCTATCATGCCATGAAAACATATTTATTTTTCGTGATCTTTCACTCCATATTATGCATTTTTAGCAAAGAACAAATTCTTAATAATTCAATTATCATTATAAATGTTTTAAATTTTTTTGAAACTTTAGGTCTCATCAGCGTTATTTTACCATATGACGATGTAATATATTTAGAGATTGGTGTGTGTTGATGTATGATTATTTGAACTTGCTGTAAAATCCTATATAAATTTTAAAAGGGATACCCTATTATCCTAGTATTTGCAAATATTACAATATTTTTAATATATCCGTCAATCAATAATATTGCTTATTGTTGATTGGTCGGAGAAAAAATAATAATTGTAACAAAGAAAAATAATATATATTTATTATAGGATGTATTTGTTTTAATATGAATTAAGACTTTTTGATTTTGGGAAAAATTTTTATGTAAAATTTAATGATTATTTTTTATTGAAACTAAAAGAAGTGAAAAATTGTTATTTTTTATATTGGTTTTAAGAATTAAAGTATTGTTAGAATTTAGAGAAAGTTTTTATTCTTAAGAATTAGAGTAAGAAATGAGGACGAAGAAATTAGTGCTCTTGAATCCAGGATATTCATCCGAGATAATTGCGGTTCACCAAAATTTAAAGGTAAAAGAAAATTATATATATATATATTGTATATATTTAAAATAAAAATTGTGATTTCTATAAAATAAAATAGGAAATGGGTTTTTTTTAAAGTTTGATAGTGAGCTTAATATGTTTGATAAAGTTTTTATATATAAATATTTTTATTATAAAGTTCTTAATAAAAGGTTAATGAGTTTAATTTAATTGGTCATTTATTTATGATATTGTTATTTTTAGTAACATAATATATGTATTATTCATAGTAATAAAAAATTTGATAAATAAATGAAAAAGAAATCATAATGCAGATATATTGACAAAGGTATCGAATGAATTGAAGAAAGATGCTGTGGCGTAGATAATTATTTGAAAAGAATATTGGATTTGGAAAGTAATTTATAAGTATTTTTAAATGAAAATTAAGAATGATGAATCAGAATTGGCTAAAAATTTAAAGGATAATCTGTGTGATGGTCCGGAATGTGTGGAGAGATCGGTTATCCTTCAGGAATTAAAAGAAATGAAAGATATAATCAAAATTATACACCAGGATGTATGTAAATTGATTAATGTGAACAATAATTCAGTTAAATGCTAGTTATGTGGTAAAAATGGTCTTGAAAAAACGGTTTTTCAAGAGACAGAAAGTTTGGTGAAAATTTTGGTGTTTAAATAATATTATATGTAATTGTTGTGATTATAAGTCTGAAACCTGTATGGTAAAAGAATAAAATTGTGGGTTTTCCCTTAAGAAAATCAATATTGGAAATTTCTAATATGAGAGAATAAATTTGAAGCGTTACAAAAGATTATGATGATTCGCTTTTGTGTTTTAAGTGTAAAAAATCGGAACATAGCCATGAATTGTGTCGAAGTGTCAAATAATATAAACTGACTCAGGGTTGCAGGTGTAATCATA
Source organism: Gordionus sp. m RMFG-2023 (assembly GCF_954871325.1). NCBI lineage: Eukaryota > Metazoa > Nematomorpha > Gordioida > Chordodea > Parachordodidae > Gordionus > Gordionus sp. m RMFG-2023. Next base: position 52,168,526 of record NC_088775.1, on the reverse strand, counting down.
TAAAGGTTGAGATATCGAGAAATCATTAGATTTTTTTTAAAAATAAATATAATATGTTAAAAACTCCTGTGGATTTATTACTAAAGATACATTATTGTAAAGTATACGATAATGGTTAAATGAGATATAATTCCCATAAAGAGAGTAATTATGATAAAAAAAATTTTTATTACAGTGATAACATGAAAAATGTTTAATATTATCATAATCCGAATAAAAGGTGTATATAATTTCAGGGTTATTGCAAAAAAAACATATCAATATTTTTAATTTATGCCTGAATTTAGATTCTAATGAAATTGATATTTCAATAGAATAAATATTAATGCCGTTAAAACATGTGAAATTTTGATGGCTGAAAAATTTATTGAACAATGTTCTTGTCCTAGCAGTGACGTAGGCATGGGGGAGAGGGAATGAAAAATGGAAAAAAAAAATTTTTTTTCATTTTTATTTGAATTTACTAAATTGATAATAAATACTTGAAATTTAAAAATTAACTATTTTTATGTTTATAATTTATTATAAATAAGATTATTTTAATATTTTTTTAAAATAAATTTAATTTTTTTTGCATTGCATTGCATAAAATTTGCCTAGTTTGTCATATTCCTAACTTAAGATTTTATTTAATTTTAACAAACTTTACCTTATAATCATATAGACTTTCTTAGAATTGTATATAAAGACTATTGATATGCAATTTAAAGATCATTAATATTTAATTTAAAATATGATAAAGTAACATAAATTTTTATTAAAGTGAAATTAATTAATAAAATAGAAATAAAAATTAATATAATGTATAATTTACACAATATCGTATCTACCGGCCCAAGCTATTTTAAGTTTTATATATTTATGTGGCTTGCTCAATACTAACTTACCACCGAGATTTCTTTGATTCAATCAATGATGAAAATACTTATCTTAATCATATATAGTTTTAAATAGATATTCCTGCACAACGATCATTAGTACAAGAACATTATTGTGGCTTGCTCAACGTCAACACTAACATACGACCAAGATTTCTTTGATTCAATCAATGATGAAAATACTTATCTCAATCATATATAGTTTTAAGTTAATTTATCTACTTGATCATTATATTTATAAACATTCCAAAATTCCACAACCATCTAAATCTCAAATTTTAATACATATTTTTCAAAAAATATAGGTTTTAAGTTAGTTTGGATTATATTTTTTAAAATATATTTAAACATTACTCAATTATTTAAACCCTAATATTCATGAATCTTGATACATCAAAATCAAATTTTTAATTTAATTTTATAATTTTTATTTTTTTAAAATAACATTTTTGGAATTTTAGAAATAAGGCATTCATTCATAAAACTCCCTCCCCCCTCCTTCTTTTTTTCTTCTTCTAATATGGGTATGTCAAGCATTTGTAATGCCTGCCATAGAAATATAACCTTGACCCAAGCTATTTGTTCTAATAAACATGGGCCAAGGTCAAAACCATGTATAAACTCTGGTAATCCCCTTCAAATGAAATTTTGTACAACAAAATTGAAACAACCCCCATTGTAACTCAAAATTTTCAGCCTGATTTTTATGATAATTTTTTAAAGTGGGAAAAGCCATCAACCTTAATCCACCTACCCCTTAAATCAAGGTTTTTAATTTCTAATTTTTTAACAACACTAAGTTAATTCAAATTTAAATTCCCTTAAAGCTTGGGAGAATCTTTTAACCTTTCCTTTTAAAGTCTTAATTAAACCTACAGATAAAAATAAAAAAACCATTTTGCATGAATATATAAAATATAAAATAGACCATTTTTATGACTTAGAATTGGAAAATTACGTTCCTGATGTAAGGGCTACATCTGATTTTGCCCATAAATGCAAAATTATATAAAAAAAAATAGATCAAGGGGACGTATGTAGAGCTCTTAAATTAGCTTCATCTAATGATAAATTGGCTCCATTTGATGAACATACTTTCACTTTATTAAAAGAATTGCACCCTCAGGCTTTTCCTGAAGATCTTTCTATCCCTATAAAATCTAATTTAATCGAAATAGGTAAGGATGAACTAATTAAAACAGTTTTATCTTTTAATAAAAACTCTGCAGGGGGAATTGATTGTTTTCGCCCCTCTTATTTCCAATTTTTAATTAACCCTAAATATCCTTATCATTCATTTGTAAATTCATTGGTAATACTTAGTGAAAATATATTGAACAATGATTTACCTAATCAAGTTCACCAAATTCTTTTTGGCGCAAGATTACTTGCTTTTTCTAAGCCTGATGGTGGAGTTCGGCCAATTGCAATAGGGTCCTTTTTTAGGAGACTATTAGCTAAGATAATCATTGAGCGCATCAAACCTGATGCTTCAAAAATGTTACAAACATATCAACCAGGCTTTGGTACTAAAGGGGGATGCGAAATAGCCGCTCACTCTCTTCGCATATATATCGAAGATTTTCCTCCAGACGCCGTAGTCTGTAAGCTTGATTTTGAAAATGCTTTTAATTCTTTATCCAGAAAAGCATTTTTGAACATTTTTTATGAAAAATTCCCAGTTTATGCAAGATTTATTGAACAGTCTTATGGCTGTAGAACCCCTCTCATATTCGGGGAATATACAATTCCATCTAACGAAGTAGGCCTATTCAAAAACGAATTCGAATCGAATAGTGGATTACTCATATTCCATTCGTTTAAACGAATCGAATAATTTACTATTTGAATTCGTACGAATAATAAAATCTACTATATGTATTCGATTCAAATTATTCGAATTAATTTTTTTAATAAAATAAATCATACTCAAATATATTGAAAAATTTTTTTATTAAAAATTTGATTTTAAACAGAAAAAATTATAATAATATGTAATCAATAATCTGATAATAAATAATATATAATCAAGTTATAAACATTAAAATGTATCTTATTAATTTATTTTATAATTTAAGCCAATTTTTAAGGCAAAGAGTTTTTCTTTTATTTTCTTCCTTATATGACATGCGGTTTTTTGACAATAAATTAGTTCCAACTGAGAAAAGCCTTTCACAAGCAGTTGATGTCTTGTATAGATAGATAATCCCTTGCCATTTTCGAGAGCATGGGGATCCGATATGCATTTGCCTTCCACCACCGAATAATTCTAATAATGTTTCTTAGTTTTAGAATTGAAGGATCTAAAATCTTTAAAATTTCTTTGGATATTAAATTAATCACATGGGCAAAGCATAGAATGTGCCCTATTTTTATTAATGGATATTTTAAAGAAAATGTATCAATAATTTATTATTAGTTGCATTATCTAAAAGTTATATAAAAATTTTTATTCTCTAAATTATAAATTTTAATTATCATAACAAAGGCTTTAAATATATTTTCACCTGAATGTGTTTTATTTATTGGACTGACATCCAAAATTATGTTATTTATTTTAAAATTATCATCAATAAAATGGGCTGTTAGCCTTAAAAAAGGAACCTGTGTTGTTAGTCCAAATGTCAGATGAAAAATTAAACTGAGTTTTATTTTTATATATTTTTCCTTTACCAGCTGTTCTTTATCTGCAAATATATTATACATGTGTAATTTAAAAGTATTGGAGCATAATGATTTTACAGAACAATCAAGATCACTTATAAAATTTTTAAAATCATTTGAATTAATAATTTTAAAAGGTATATTATTATTTATCAATAATTTTAATAAATTATACTTAAAATTAATTTTTTTTGAAGAATTTGGTGTAGACTTTAAAAAAATGTCAATTTTAATTATTTTTTTTACTAAGGTGTGAATGAAACCTCTTATAATGATTAATAAGAGGTTAGGTTGTTTTGCATTTACAATTTATAATATTCTTGCAATGATTGCAAGAAGCCTTTTCACCTTCTTTAAGGATTTGATATTGATCCCATATGATTGCTCTCTTTTGTGAGGAAATTTTCTCATCTTCAACATCAAGCATAATTTCATCAGAAGCATTCACCTCTAAATTAGGTTAGCTAACAATAATTATTGTTAGAGATGTAATATATTTTTATATACCTCTGGTTTGTTTAATTTTTAATATAATTTATTATGAGATTCAAAAAATAAACTTTTCGTGAGATTCAAAAAATGTGGCAAATAAAAATTTAAATTTTCACTTCAGAAATTTTTAAATTTGTGCTAGAATCTTTATAAACACAAACACATCACCTGTCAGATTGGCAGGTCAACAAATAGAAATGACAAATGTTAGATTTATTAAACAATTTATTAAATATTACGAATAATTCGTTATATTCGAATCGAATAAATGATTATTCGTATTCAGATAAAACAAATAATTTATTATTCGGATTCGTAATTATTCGATTAGATTCGAATTATTCGAATCGAATATTCGAATTATTTTTGAATAGGCCTATGACGAAGGTATTCAACAAGGAGACCCTTTGGGCCCTCTGATCTTTAGTTTAGGTATACATAACCTAGTTCATTGTCTAAAATCCTTTTTTAATTTAGATTTAAATATATGGTTTCTAGATGATGGTACCATTTGCAGACCTTCTAAAAATATTCTTGCAGCGATAGAATATACAAAGAAGAATTCTCTAAAAATAGGCCTTACTCTAGATAAAGTTAAATCTGAAATATGCTTTTTAAATTCAAATACTCTCGAAGTCCAAGGAAAATCATTAAAAAGTGAAATTAATCTTCTAGCTTCACCTTTAAGCATTTCCAACTGTGAGGTGTTCGTAAAAAATTTTTTGAAGGTTTATTAGGACTTGAATATTTTAAAAGAAATTCCTTCACACCAGAGCATTTTTCTTTTAAAAAAATATTTATTTTTACCAAAGATTTTACATATTTTTAGATCTTCTTCCTTTTTTTAAATAATGAAATTATTAATCGTGTTCATGAATTTTTTAGAAGTTTATTAGAAAATATTTTAAATATTAAATTGGAAGATTTTAATTGGGGTTCCTCACAATTACTCTCGAAAATGGGTGGTTTCGATTTATATCCTTTAAATCTTATATCACTTTCCTCATTTTTGGCATCGCGTTTTATGAATAACGCCATGATATCTTCTTTTATCTCTCCTAAGGATAACCTTTTAAACTCAGCCTTGACAGCCTGGGTACTTTAGCTCCACCTGAAGCTGTTTTACCCACAATCTTAAAACACCAATCTATTTTCGAACCTTTAATTAAAATTTTTTTTAAAATAATCTCATCAAACCCCCCTTTGGAGTATATTCAACTATTACAGAATGCTGACTGTACTAGTGGTTATGAATGGTTGGAAGCATTACCAAGTCGTAACCTAGGTAACCTCTTATCAGATGAACAACTAAGAGTTGCCATAGGCCATTGACTTGGATGTAACATTGTTCAACCACATACATGCATCAAATCAGTGGCGTATACAGGATTTTCTTATAGGGGGGGGGGATTTTTTGGGGGGCTTCATCCCCAAACCCCTTTTACCTGGTTTTCGGATGTTTTAGCTATTCTATTAAATTATTCATAATTTAATAATAATTGTATTTCTATTTTTAACTATTATTTACTAATTCGTGCTTATGGATATTACAAGCCTATTTTTTATAATTTCAAGTTAGGTATATTATATTTAATAAAGTTTTTTTTAAATGTAAAGGTTTTTTTAAATGTTGAAATAAAGTGTAATGTCATTTTTTTTATAAAATTTGCTTTAAAAACTAACCTCAGCTTAAATTCTCATACAATATAAGTAGAATATAATTTTTTTATTGAAAATACTAATAGTAGTGTGTATAAAATATTGACTAAAAAATAATTAAATTAACAAGTTTTTTTTAACTTCTTATCAAATAAAATATTATACAAAATATTTTCTATAATTATAATGTGATTTTTAATTTTCGTGGGAATGTTGCCAATTCATCAAGAATTTCATTTGTCTGGAACCAAATCTCTGTGTATGTTTAACAGAGCTAACCCATTTAGCCGAGATTCAGTACTTCGTAAATATGTTTTCAACCATCTCAAGTTGGAAAAAGTCCTTTAATTCGTACATGTTGTAATAGGCAAACATGCAAGAATATAAAACAACTTCAAATTATTAGGAAATTGAGCCAAGGTTTCTTTACACCGATTGAGCGCATCAATAGCATGCCCAGGTAAAATAGCTAAACGTAGTAAATATTTATACCACAATTCGAATTCACTGATTAAATTTATTTTAGTATCAATCTCATAGGAATAAAATTTTGCTAATATTTAATTTTACCAATAGTGGCATTAGAAAACGAAGAAGGATCTTTGGGTAATAAAACTTGAAGATTCCTAAAGACTTGTTTTTTATCTAAAAACCGTACTTTTATTTGCGATAAAAAAGTATCTAAGAATGGGATGAATAACATTCTTCAGTTGAGCCAATATTTATTTTCATCTCTGTATATTTTCCGCCAAATCAATAACCTAAACCAAATCTAAATTTGGTTTTTGTAAATTTCTACAAAGTAGTGAGCTAAAAATAATTTATTGATGCAACTAGCAGCAATGATAAACTCTGATTGGTCAATTGAATTCAATAATGATATCGCTTCTGACGACACATTACTTTTTTTCAAGCTTAGTCTTATTTAACTTTTGTATTTCTATTTCTTCTGTTCTACAAAATGGAAGTAAAAATGAAAAATATTTAAAAAATTATAGATATATATTAATAATTAAAATATTATTAAAAATACTTATTGATTCTACTCATTACTAATTTTGAATTTAATAAAATAAATATATATAATAATAAAATAAATTATCGTTTGATTTAAATCTCTCCATTTTATTAATATTTTTGAATAATATGTTGGAAAATTGATATTCAAATATTTGTAAAATTTTAATTGGAGGGGGGGGGGGGGTAACATTTTTATTAACTTAAAATGATATTTATGAAAATAGTCAAATTTGCGATGGGAGGGGAAATTTCCCCCTTCCCCCCCCTTATTGGTTACGCGCCTGCATCAAATGTAAAATAATAGTTGACTCCAAAGGGAGACCTAGTTTAAATTGTATATATAGTCAAGGCAGGCATGCAAGGCATGCAGCAATTAATTTAGCTATTAGCCGTTCTCTTATCAGGGCCCGAATACCAAAAATCCTGGATCCTACAAATTTATCATTAGATGATGGCTTTAGACCAGATGGCTTAACTACCGTGCCTTGATCTTTAGGGAAATCCTTAATTTGGGACTTCACATGCGTATCTTCTTTCCCAAAAAATTTAAATTCTAATCCAGTTGATATAGCCGAGGAAAAAAAACAATGAAATATTCCAAATTAACAAATTATATTTTTACACCGATCGTTATCTCTTCCCTTGGACTTATGCTTAGCTGAACTTTAAAATTCTTAAAAAATATAGGCGATAAGATAAGAACCCTTACATCAGAACCAAAAGAATACTATTTTTTAAAACAAATCCTACAAATAACTATTTTAAAATATAACTATTCATGTTTTTTGGGAACTTGTAGTCCCACCTCCATTTTTATAAAATAATTTTTTATTTTATTTTATATTGATATATTGTTTTCTATGCTTTTATTTTATACTTATGTTTATTGGTTAGATATTATTTAAATAGTTTTTTTTAATAATAAATATTTATAAAATTAAATTAAATATTTTAAAAAAAAAATATTTTTATAAAAATATATATTTTGCCAATATGAAAAAAAACAATATTCAATTTATTCCTATTTCAACAGTCAAGCACAGACACTACTTATACCTACTACTACATTGGAAAATCTTCCTGATAAAGGTATAGATATATATTTTATTTCTTAGTAAGGAATTATTTTTATATAGTTCAATCACTAACATATCTAAAAATCTCAAATTTGAAGATGAGGCTCATCATCTTCCTGATAAATATATTTTGTTTCTTAATAAGTAATTTTTTTTATATTACATAGTTCAATCACCAACATATCTACCCATCACAAATTTACAAGACAAGGCTCATTATCTTCCTGATAAAGGTATAGATATATATTTTGTTTCTTAGTAAGTAATTTTTTTTATATTACATAGTTCAATCACTAACATATCTACCCATCACAAATTTACAAGATAAGGTTCATTATCTTCTTGATAAAGGTATATATATTTTGTTTCTCAGTAAGGAAATATTTCCTATATCATATAGTTCAATAACCAACATATCTACCTATCACAAATTTACAGATGAGGCTCATCATCTTCCTGATAAAGGTATAGATATATATTTTGTTTCTTACTAAGGAAATATTTTTATACTACATAGTTCAATCACCAACATATCTACCCAACTCAAATTTAGTAGAGAAGGCTCATTATCTTCATGATGAAAGTATGAATTTTTATTTTGTTACTTATATTTATTGAAGTTATATTTTTATATTTCTCCCACAGAAATTATATTTATCTTACCCTGCAAATTTATTAGTATGACCTGGCAAATTGTTAGTCAGTTTTTTAAACAAACTCATAATAAGGTTGTCTTTTTGGCTCTGAGATAATTGGGTTTATTATATTATAGTACAACAGTTCATATTGAAAGCTATAAATTTTAATTTAAAAAATTATAGACAGCCTTTGTCAAAAAGGTGTTGCAACCTATTTACACCACAATTTCCATAATGACAATGAAAAATTAATGTGCATTAAAAATATTTGGGAGCTTAGGATTGGTTATAAATTTCCAGTGTCATTAAATATGAGAAATTTGGCATTTCAATTATCATTGCTAAAAATATATAAGTGGCTTGCCTACTCAGTGATAAAACAAGAGGCTTTTTGTAAGGTGTGTGTCATTATCTCACCAAGATATGCTGGGAAAGGGTTGCAAAAGCTATAAACATTATTAGTACTGGGTATACCAAGTGAAAAGACGCCTTAGAAAATTTTAATTTTCATCAACAAAACAAATATCATATAAATTCATATGAAATATTTGACAATTTAAAAGCAATATCAAATTGTAAAAAAATATCAATAACCAAAGTTTTGGATGAATAAAAATTTAAACAAGTTACAAATGATATAAAAAGGATAATGATAATTATTGATGCTAATATTTGACTAGAGAGGTAGAGCATTAAGAGCTCATAGAATATCTACTGACCACTCTTCTCATAATGTAGGGAATTTCAAGGAATTGTTGATACTTTTATGCAATAATAATGATAACTATATAAAGCTTTTTAAAAGCTCTGTTTATAATGTCCACTGCCTTAGTCCAAGTATTCAAATTGAAATAATAATCATATGCAATAGGTTCGTATTAAAAGAAATTTCTACAAGAATGAAAGCATCACCATTTTTTAGTGTTTTGGCGGATGAGACTTCGGATGTTGATAACATAGAGCAGTTATCCATAGCAGTAAGGTTTATTGATATGGAATCAGGTGATTTCAAAATTAAGGAACTTTTTGTTCAATTTATTGACTTACATCACATTAAATCAGAGACGAGAGCCAAAAAATTTTTTGCATTCCTTCAAGACCTAGTATAGCACAGCTCTATATGTTCACTGTGGTTCACACTAAATTTGATGATATCTGAGGCATGGGAAATTCGAGACATCCGGAACAGTTTACGTAAAAAAATTTTATTTAATTGGAATTTATTAGATTTTATTATGTATTATAGAAATAGATATCTATTTATAATTCTAATATCGCTCGAATCCTACATATCAGACAAAGAAAAAGATTCCGCAGATGCTGAAAATCTTTAGCAGGCTATTACGAAGCCGCAATTTTTAATATCCCCCAAGCCATAAAATTATTCAAAACAATAGGGCAAAGGTTATAATAACAGGTGATCCATAAGAAGGCTTCTACCTTCGACAAAGAATATCAATTGAAATCTGTCGTTCCAACTGCATATCCATACATGGGTCATTTACCTAAATATAAATTTTTTTAAAAAAATTCCACTTCTTTTAATTATATATCTTTATATTGATTATAGATATAGTATGTTAATATGAAATTATTATATTTTATTTGATAAAGGCTCTCTTACATTGTAAAAAAAACCCAAATAAAGTAATTTATTGCGTTTATTTTTTATTTAATTATACATATGATTTTAGCAAAATGTTATAAAAATTGATTTGGATATAAGAGAGATTATGAGTAGGGCAAAGGATATTGTTGAAATATTAACAAATATCAAAGAATGTTGGTGAAAAATTTAATGAAATATATGAGAAAGTAAAGGAGATTTAATATGTTTGGGATTGAAATTTTTAAACGTAGAGTAGTTTCTAGACAATCTAATCTCTCAAATATTGATGCATCTACGATTGAGGATTTATATTGATACATTTTTATTTCATTAAAGGAAAGATTTATTAGTCATAATTTTATTTTAAAAAGCTTTTATTTTCTTTTGCCGGTTGAGTCTAAACTGTTAATTACACTTAATAAACGAGAGGATATTAAGAAAATTTCAGAGTTTTACACTGAGATTTAATAGGCTCATATGATAAGTTACTTTGTGATGTCGAATTTTGTATAAAAATCTTGACAGAATAGAATATTCTTTGAAACCAAAAAATGCTCTGCAGGCCCTTTCCATGTGTAATTGCACTTTATCAAATCATTATTGCTTATTTTAGCTTCCTTATCAATTAGTACCTGCACTAATGAAAATTCTTTTTCAACTTTAAAAAGGTTAAAGACCTATTTAAGAAATACCACCGGTGAAAAACGTTTAACTGGATTAGCCCTATAAAATATTTCTAAGGAAATTATTCTAGATAAAAATTTGATTCTAGATGAGCAAAATCTCAAAGAATGTAGACCTCTCTTTATAAATTCAGTTCAAAAAAATGCAAAATATGATAATATATAATATTTATAATCAAATTTTTTAATAAAATTAATTCTTAGTTATAACATTTATATAATTTTTGTATTAATTCTTAAAATTTATACGGTCATTACTAATTTTAATTAAAGTACTGTGTATTTATATTTTGATAATATTATTTGCATAACATTTACTTATATTTTATGCAATTGTTAAAAAAAATTTTAAATAGAGTTTTTATACAATAAAATTTTTAATATTAAAATATCTACATTTTGAAATTTATTTTAAATAATAAAAATAAATACATGATTAAATAAAGGAATGTTATTTATGCTAAAGTATTTTTTAAAATAATTATAACATCACCTTAGATTGTGACGCCCCCCCCCCCAAAAAAAAAAAAGAATGTAGAAACTATTGTGGGGTGGGATTTGATTACTAAAATCGGACCTTGTAATAACTATTGGGATTTTTTTATCATTGATAGCGAATTGGCAGCTGATAATGCCGAAAGGAAAAAAATTGCGGATAGCATCCGAAATAAAATTAGGGAAATGATGGTTTAATTTATTGAGAGAAGAAAAGAGTCTTGTCGTTAATAATCATATTCTTGAGTATCCCGAAAAATTAATAATAGAGTCGAGTAACCCTAAAGCAAATAGTGGAATTGATAAAGATAAAATGATAAATTTTGAAAGTAATGAATGAAATAAAGTTAATAATGCTATACCTATTTTAGTTAAAAAATATGGTATAATTTTTGAAAAAAAGTTAGGATTTCTAAATGATTATCAAGTAAACATTAAACTTAAAGAAGGGTTTTCACCCATTTTTTTTGGCATGTCGAAGAGTTCCTTTTGTATGGAAAAAGAAAATATAAGACGAATTAGATAAATGGGTGAATGATGGGATTATTATTCCGATTGAATATAGTGAATGGGCCACACAATTGATCCCAGTGAAAAAATCTAATAGAAAAGTGAGGCTGTGTGCAGATTTCCGTGTTACTTTAAATCCTGGGGATGTGGAAGTAAAATATCCATTGCTTAGAATTGAAGAAATTTTGGCAAGGGGGATAAATATTTTTCCAATTGATTTTTCTTTTGCGTATTTACAGTTACCTTAAAATAGGAAATTCATAAATTGTTTACGATAACGACTCCCAAAGGATTATTTGCCTTTTGTAGGTTACCGCTTGGATTTAGTGTGTCAGCGTCGATTTTTCAGCGTATTATGGCATCAGTTTTCCAGGGCCAATAAAGAGTTTTTTTATATCGATGATGTGTTGATTACGGGTGTAACACCGGAGCAACTTAATAAACGTTTGGAGGAAGTTTTGGAAAGAATTTGTTATAAAGGTCTAAGGGCCAGCAGAGAAAAAAGTGTTCTTGGGGTAACAGAAGTTATCAATTTGGGACATCAAATTAATGGGATGGAGGCAGGCGCGTACGCAGGAATTTTTTTTTTGGGGGGGGGGGGGGGGATAATAAAATTTTTTAAGAAATATTATTATTTTTTAAAAATATCAAGCATATATTTATTAGGACTAATAACTATTTCTAATATACAATTTTAAATTAATGTGAATTATAAAAAAATTATATGTAAAGAATCACTTAAATGACCCAAAATAGAAATTTGAATTTTTTAAGCCTTTAAAATTTATATATAAAGTATAAAAAATTTAAATTTTAGAAATATAAATTAATACACAAAAAGTTTCTTAGGAATAATTAATTTTGTATGTTATATATTTACAATATAAAATCAATCTTCTAATTATTATCTTATCCTTGCTTGTCATCAAATGCCTATGAATATTCAAAATATCCAAACCTTTCAATCTACTTTCAGAAGTTGTACTTCTTGGTATGTTTTTCAGAGACCTGCAAGTTCGGCCCTCGGGCCGGACCCTATTTTAATTTATTTAAATATACCTGGGCCGGGCCCAAAATTTTTTAAAAAAAACATCCGGGCTGGGCTTGAATTTTAAAAAAAAACACCCAGGCCGGGCCTGAAAATTTAAAAAAAAAATATCCGGGCCGGGCTGTATATTTTAAAACAGCCTATATTTGAAATCTTTATTATTAGCTATAAAAATCAAAAATAAATATAATTTATTTTAAAAAAATCCGGGTCGGGCCTGAAAATTTTATTTATTTTTTAAAAAAAAGCCGGACCGGGCCTGAAATTTTCTTTAAAAAAATCCCTAGCTGGGCCGTAAATATTTTAAAAAAAATCCGGGCCATGCCCTGCAAATGTTACCTCTACAGTGCTCTGTTATTCTTCTTAAAAATAGAATGTTCTCTCATTAGTTTACTAATGGAAAGAGTTGCTAATATATAAACCCTTTTAATACATTGGGAATGTAATCTAAAATGTGTTTGAAATATTGCAGAGCATCCATAGCATTTTTTGGGACTATATCAACCCTAGTTAATCTTATAAACATAGTTATTCAGCTAATAAGACATCATAAGATACTTTAATATCTTCATGATAAAAATCCAACAAATATTTCTGAAAAAGGTTGGGAAGGCTTTTATGGAAGTAATATTTGCAGATTGGTAAGTGCTGCATGATGAATTAAAAACCATTCATTTATTTGGGTTATAAATGTATCTGTATCTAAGATATATTCTTCTACTGATCCTATATTAATGTTTTAACTATGAGCTTCCCTTGCTGCAAGTCGAGGGAGACAAATATTAAACACATATAGCTCTGCTTTTGACTTAACAATAACATATAAAATATGAAATAAAATTTTTCATCAACATTAGCCCTAATTTCCTTGAATTCTAATAAAATGCTCTCCGCTATTCTCATCTTCTTAATCAAGTCAATGTGATGTTTTTGAAAAGTAATACATAAAATAGTTGTAAAATTAAATAATACATTCTAATGAGAAAAAAAAATAAGCATTGAATCCAATAATTTTCTTGCTTCTGAGGAAATATTTCTTTCAGGCCATTGATATTTCAGTAATAGCAAATAATCGGCTCTTCTAACTCCATAAAAGCTGTTACTGCTTGATGGCAGAGACTGTATCTCGGTGGACAAGGTTGCAATTTCTTTCTCCCTGTTGGACAATTTTAGAAATAATTATTATTTGACTAGAAATTTGAAAATGGTAGATAAATATTTCGCTACTAAAAATTTGAAAATAATAAGTAAATATTACGCCGGAAAACTTGAAATCGGAATTAATTGATAAAATAACTTAGTTGATGAATGTGATAATAAATGATATTTTCGTCCATGGAGTGGACCCCGGATTATGGAAGGAAGAATCCCCAAATACTATTGGCTGGCAAAATGTCTGAAGGACATGGACTTGATCAATCTTACGTTTATAGATTTTCTTGCACTCAGCAAAAACAAGAAACATTTAAAGGAACATCTGCAATACATGCTTAAATATGGTTTAAACTAGAGCAGGAATCGTGGACGTATCAGACTATTTCTCACACTGCCTTATTTCCAATCTCTTATCCCCAGTTTAATGACAACTTATGTTTTGGCGCAATAGGAATTATGTTTTTGACGAAGTCAATGATAATCTTAAAACCGTGAATATTGATAATGATAACGATCTCCAGGCTCAATATAATAATGATAATAGTGAATAACATGGATTCTATAGACATTGCGTTATCTTCCAAGGATATACTTACCAAACATTAAGAAATTTTTTTTTCCCATCTCTTAAATCTAACCAGGTGTCAGGTACATTATTATTATTAATATTATCTACAATCTTAACACTATTTTGCCGGTAACGGAACTAATAGATCCCCTCTTTCTTACTCCTCTCTTCTTTACTATGCTAGCTGACTACATAGTGGTACCGTCCACTATAATAAAACGGGTATACATCATGTATAGGATCTATATACTAGTGAATATACATGGTGCACGCTACAACTCCTGGTGGGTGATGAAATTGCACTTCGTGCAATTTCTGGCGTGGTAATGAATGAATGAATGAATTATATATTTAATATGAGATAGGAATAAATATTAATAAATATAAATTAATATAAACAATAATATTTTTGAAAAATATATCCGGCATCTGCATTTTTTAAATTGGGGGGGGGGGGGAGATTTGTCCTCCTGCCCCCCCCCCCGCTGTGTACGCGTCTGGATGGAGGTGAAACATCTGGATAAAAATTTGAAAAATATCCAATATGAACCCGACAACCAATAAAGCGGAGGTTCAGTCGTTTTTGGGTATGGTCAATTATTTTCATGGATTTTTGGATGATTTCGCTAGGATTTACCTTTATATAAATTATTGAAAAAAGGTGTTCTTTTGAATTGAAAAGTGAACAACAAGTTGCATTTGAAATGTTACAACAGAAAATTGGGGAAGAATCAATTTTGGTGTGTTTTAACAAAGATTTAGAAATAATAATAGCTGTTTATGCATCTAACAAAGGTGTTGGAGGTGCATTATTGCATTTTATTGATGGTTTAGAAAGACGAATTTTATTTTTTTTCAAGAGTTTTCCGAGAAGTGGAAACACGATATTCCGTTATTGAACAGGAAGTGTTGGCAGTCATTTTTGGTTTAACCAAATGTCGGGAATTATTAATCGGAAAAAATTTGTAATTTATACCGATTATAAACCATTAATTTACTTATTCAAAAAGGATAATCGAGAATTAATGTTATCTTCACGATTACAATTGGTTATTATTAGTGGGAAGTTTTAATGCGGAATTAAGAAATCGTCGAGGCAAAGAAAATTGTTTGCCGGATATTTTATCCAGGTTGGGATCGAGTGAAGAAGAATTAAAAAATACTGGATTAGGAGAAATCATTGGTTTGTTCTTTTTCACATATGTTAAGAGGTGGTCCTACTAATTGGGAAGATCTTAAACTCAATACTTTAAAGGATAAGGAATTGAGCCAGATAAAATTATTCTGAACGGGAGAAAAACCTTGGAAAAATAATTGTAAAATTTATAAAAAAATTGAAAAAGAATTCGATTCCTTTTAAATTAAGTAGTAAAATTGTAGATTTGTTAAATGCCGGACATCAGGGTCGGGATAAAATAAAATTTTGGGTTTATGAATATGTATGGTGGCCTGGTATGGGTAATGATATAGATAAAATTACAAGGATATGTATTCCCTAAATTAGACCGTGGGAAAGGATCCACATTGATTTCTTCGATATGGATAAAAAATCATACTTTTTAGTGGTTGATTCATATTCAAAGTGGGTATAATATGCATAGGTATATGGGTACACCACAAAAATTGTTATTAGGAAGATACGGAAATTATGGGCCCGATTCGGTTTACCTGATACAATAGTGTGTGATTGAGATCCAGCTTTCATAATGATTTCAAACAGTTTTGTGCTGAGTCACAGATTCAACACATTCTTGCTCCACCATATCATCCCAGCTCGAATGGTCAAGCAGAGAGGATGGTAACAATTGTTAAAAATTGGCTCAAAAAGGCTGGAAAACATAAAGATGAGACTAATATGTCTCAGTTGTATTATCTTAATTCTCCCAGTGTCACTCCTTCGGAATTGTTTCTTGGTCGAAGAACAAAATTTCCGTTGGATTTGTTAAAACTAAAGAAAAAGAGTGATATAATCCTCGTAAATCAAAAGGTTAGGTTTAGTGTGGGACAAAATATATAGGCTCGTTTATTCAACAATGAGAATAAAAAATGGGAAAAAGGTAATATAATAAAAAATGGTGGGGGCGAAATTGAATCGCATAGAGTTTGAGGACGGTACCACGGTTATCCGTCACAACGACCACTAAATTAAGGGAATAAAAAAAATTTGCATTTTCTCAATGTGATTTTGTATCAGTGATAGTAATTTTATGGCTTATCATGTGCTCTTTGTTGTATATTATAAGAAAAGAAAATTAAATTTAAAATATTGCTGATTGAAGAAATTCCTTTTTATGATTGACCATATGCAATTTTTGTATGACTGTATGTAACACATTTTAAGTGTAAAAGAAAGAAAAAAGAACTGGTAATGGTGGTAAATTTTGGAAAATTGGCAATATATTATAACTTAAATATTGCTGATTGAAGAAATTCTTTTTTTATGGTACCATGTGCAATTTTTGTTTGGTTGTACAACCAGAAGAAAAATAATAACTGGAATTTATCACATTTATTTTACTTTAAAAATTTTTAATAAATAATATAGTTTTTTTTTGATTAAATTTGTTTATAAATTTTTGCTACCATGCAAACTCCATTGATTGATTTTAATAAATATTATGTGACCGTGATCCAAAAGAATGTCAACATGGAAATTAAACAATTCCAGAAATAAACATTTAATTGTAAAAAAAATGTGTTACAGTTGTCAGTTTGAAGGACATATGATGGAGCAATATGACCGTCTTCTCAAGATGTGAAGGAATAACCAAATCAAATTCAATATCCATGTCAACGAATACCCCAATTTCATATAACCGTTTAACCAGATGGTTATATGAACAACATACTATGCTTATTGACCTGTTCATCTGACTTTAGCGATGATGGCTCTTGGTGTTGTTAAACGGGGCTAACTCAATATTTTAACCAGAGAAATGTTGCCTAAGCCTCGAGATTAATAGATGTCCAAATCTTTGTCCCTTCTACAAACAAAATATTCATGCTTGCGTCTAGATGAAATATTGAGTTAGCTTTAAAAATCGGTCAAAACGAGCCGTTTTACAGCACTAATGGCTCGACAAATATTTCACTGACGCCGAAGGATGATACCATAGCAATTACTCTCATAATATCAATATTACTCACCATGAACATAGATATGATATGGGAAAATCCTCTCAGTTTAATTATTTAGAATATTTTGTAATATCTCATGTTTAACATACTCTATAGTTTAAATATTTAATAGATAGATATTATATACAATATTTTTTGGATGAATACCTCGTGTCTTGTAAATTTTACAATATTTTTAATATATCCGTCAATCAATAATATTGCTTATTGTGGATTGGTAGGGGAAAATAATATTATAACAAAGAAGAATAATAATTATTATATATTTTGTTTTAATATGAATTATAAGTTTTTGATTTTGGGAAAAATTTTTATGTAAAATTTAATGATTATTTTTTATTAAAAATAAAAGAAGTGAAAAATTGTTTTATATATTGGTTTTAAGAATTAAGGCATTCTAGAATTTAGAGTAAAAGTTTTTATTTTTAAGATTTGGAGTAAGAAATGTGAGGACGAAGAACTATCATGTTTATTTAAATCAGAATCGATATAATAATCTCCTAATTCAATTACTGCTCGTTCTAATTCTTTTTCATAGTAAAAGACTTGGTCGGATATAATGGCTATTATTGTATGCAAAAGAACAACCTTTTTAATCATCATCTTTAGGACACTTTACATTGATTCACTGTTGTTATTAGTATAAATTTGCTCTTTATAGATATATGCAAGTATTTATAATTCGAAACTTTTAAACATATTCTTAAGAAATTTATCATATTTATTATGTATGCAAATATTTCTAAATTTTAACAAATTTTCTCTAAACATAATGTCATCAGTGGAATGTATTATTCCATTTTCACCAAAAATCATATTACTTATATATATTCTCTTAATCTCATGGGGACCCCTTGGTTATTTTTCATAGAAATTGACAAGTTTCTCCTCACGTGAAGGGTACATAGTGAAGGTTACGGTCCGGTCTTTGGTCCGGACTGGACTGATACCCTCGGACCGGACCGGACCACGGTCCTTAAGAAAAAGATCGATCCAGGTGGTCCTAAATAAAAAGACCGGTCCTGGACCGGTCTCTTTATTTGTTTAAAAACATATTTTTTTTAACCTAATTTAATTTGTTTTATCATTTTATTAAATATAAGAGTATTATATAAACAATAAAATTTATCCAATGTTATTGATGAAAGTGATTTTGTGCTTGTGGAGGGCATATTAAAATTAAGAGTAGATTATGTTTTTGAGATATTTTCATTTTCATCATTAGAAGTATATATTTTATACTTTATCATATGTCTGCTTAAGGTACCTAATTATTTTATTAAGAATAATGTTAAGTTATTTTGACAATGAATTATTCAGACAGTTTCTTAAGAAAAACCAAAATATTTTAATAATAATACTGCTTATTTTGATTAATTTATTGCTTAAAAAATTATTTTGTTACTTGTTGCTGACGATACATTAAATTTGGTACTGCAGTGAACACATACTCTATTTTTTTATTGGGACTATAAGTAAAATGTTTCCTGGACAAACTTATGGTTTTCATATTGTAAAATAAAAATTAACAAAATCTAAAATAACTCATCTAGAAAAATATTATAAAATAAAATATACAAAAAATTATATTAATTGAATATTAAAGCAAACTTAAATAATAATAAAAAAAATAAAAAGACCGGTCTGACAATCGGTCCGGTCCGTTGACCTTCACTACATAATAAATGTACGGAATTTTAAAATTTTTAGCCGAAACTATGGTAAATTCTTTGTTTGATCCTAAAATAATATTATCCACATTAATTTGATGCTTTTTAAAAACACTAACTCAGAAAAAAATATATTATATGTCCGGTAATCTGAATTACCGTGTAAAAAAAATAATGGATGTACCTTATCTTTCCCTGTTTTACAAAGAGCTATAAGCTTGAATACATTAGGCATCACAAGCTTAAATTATAGGTTATATCAAAGCTATGAATAAATTTTATATTTTCATGCATTAAACGAGTATAAAACACAATAGCTGTAACTTTATCAGGTCGTATACATATATTTTTGAATATCGGATAATCATTTATATTGTTTAAAATTAACAGAATTTGATCTGCAAGATTGCTATTATAATCGATATCATTTTTGTGTAAGTTAAACTTTAAGTTTCGTATATGTTTTGTATTTCTAGTTATATTATATTTTGAAACTATAAATTTCTTGTATATTTTTCTAGTAGGTTTATCTATAACATCTTTTTTAATTTTCTTATTAACGGAATATATATAATATTATCATATTTCCTATTCTCATGCCTGAATTTGCCAGGATATATTCCTATAAATTCTACTAAAAAGTAAGTTCTATTTTTAAAGAACTTTCATCTTTCAATATCATCAAATATGATATTTTTACTTATAATTTATACCTTTTTGTACAACTATATTGACTTAAGCAAACTACATTATTCAAATTAGGTTGAGAGCTTTGGAATTATTTTCTTAATATATAAAATACTTTGTCTATCATGATATATGGACCTTTTCTTTGGTCATTCAAATCAAAATAAGAGTTACTACCACCCATTTTTAACCTATCCATGCTACACAATCATCTGAGAAACAACTTTTAAACCATCCTTATTTATTTTTAAATTAATACTATTGTTTACAATAAATATTACTTTTAGCCCCTTGTGGAATAGATTCTGGAATATTTTCTGGTTTCAATAACATGTCTTTACAATGATTCTTAGTATATTACACTATCAGTATAGTTATCATCTAAGGTATCGTGTTTTATTATCTTGTTAACCTTAATATCTTCAAAAGACTTATTTAATAATTTATCTTTTTTTATGTAAAGATTTAGAAAGTTTATCTATATACTTCACAAATTGTTCAAGTGAAATATATGATATATCTAATATATCTATTTTTATTATTTTCAATATATTCTCACCTGAAATATCGGAGTAATCTTCAATCTTGAAATTAAATATTTCTACATTATTATCATTTACTGGTGATGATTTCAAATAATCGGTTATGTTATATGGTATCGATTTAACCATGGTTTTATCATCAATATTTTTTTAAACAAATATATGCTTATGAAATCAAATTCTTCGCTTCGCTCGAAATATATGAACCATCATCAGAGAGTGTTGGTGAAGACTTTTGAAAATCATAATAAGTTTGATCATATATAGTATGATTACATTGCGTTATCCCTATTGAGGGTTTTATCTATAAAATATTTATGCCCACTGGTTGTGAAATAGGTACAGATCCATAAACCTCACTATTATATGGATTATTATCTTTGGTTTCATGAGCAACAAGCATTTCATTTAGGTGATAGGACCCAATTCCTACCTGTAAAGCTGTGTTTGCAGTATATTAGCCATCTCGGCCCACCTTCAATCGGCGTCAAAACGTCCTTTAATAATTGATAATATAAGTGTCCCAAATATTTAGGCCATTGTATTTTTTGCTTAATATATATGGGAGATAATTTATATCGTATGTTGACTTATATATGTCGTAATTTTTAAAGGGATCATGACTATCCGGGATCTTCACGGGATTTAAAGGGATAACTAAAAAATTAGGGTTTTAAATTAAGGAATTAAAATACGGGATTATCACGTTTTAATTGTGATAGAGAGGAATCTTATTTTTAAAACGTTTTCCACGAGTTTCGTTGCGTTTTTTAATTTTCAATGTTGTTTTTTTGGCCTTATGATATAAGATATGTCTAGTATAGGGTATCAATCGATAGCTAATCAAAAGATCTATTCAACTGGAAGTCAATCTCTGTCCCATAATGGGCGGTCTAGGGGAGGTGTAAATAATAATTTTTTTTGATATGGGCATCAATCGATAGCTAATCAAAAGATCTATTCAACTGGAGGTCAATCTCTGCCCCATAATGGGCGGTCTAGAAGGGTAGAAGTGGGGGGGGGGGGGGGGGTGTAAAAAATAATTATTTTTGATATGGGTATCAATCGATAGCTAATCAAAAGATCTATTCAACTGAAGGTCAATATCTACCCCATAATAGGCGGTCTGGGGGGGGGGGGGTGAAAAAATAATTTTTTTTGATATGGGTATCAATCGATAGCCAATAAAAAGATCTATTCAACTGGAGGTCAATCTCTGCCCCATAATGGGCGGTCTAGGGCGGGGGTGGTGAAAAAAATTATTTTTGATATGGGTATCAATTGATAGCTAATCAAAAGATCTAATCAACTGAAGGTCAATTTCTACCCCATAATAGGCGGTCTGGGGGGAGGGTGTAAAAAATAATTTTTTTTGATATGGGTTTCAATCGATAGCCAATCAAAAGATCTATTCAACTGGAGGTCAATTTCTGTTCCAATGGGCGGTCTAGGGGGGGGTGGGAGTGGGGGGTGTAAAAAATATTTTTTTTGATATGGGTATCAATCGATAGCTAATCAAAAGATCTATTCAACTGGAGGTCAATGTTTGCCCCATACAAGGCGGTCTAGAAAGTGGGGTTGGGGGTGGGGGGTGTAAAAATTTTTTTTTTGATATGGGTATCAAATAAAAGCTAATTTTAATATGGTTTGACTGAAAGTCTTCATTCTTGGTCTTGATAGGTATGACTGTTGTGGGGTGTTGGGGTAAGGGTGGAGTGTGCGGGTAGGAGTGGGATGTAAAAAAAATATTTTTTTGATATGGGTATTAAATAAAAGCTAATTTTAATATGGTTTGACTGAAATTCTTTATTCTTAGTCTTGATGGGTATGACTTGGTCTGGAGTGTAGTGGGGGGGGGGGGTGTAAAAAATAATTTTTTTGATATGGGTATTAAATAAAAGATAACTAAAATATTTTTTTTATTGTAATAATAATACTCACTATAGAGGGCGGTTCTAGGTCTTGGAGGGTGACGAATATTTTTATCAATATAAAATATAGATGTGGGTATCAAATAAAAGCTCATTTATATATCTTTAGATATAAATATTTATTTTTTGTCTTGATGGGTATGACTGCCATCTCTCAACATATTAACAAAATGTCTAGTTGGATAGAATTTACAGAAATAAAAGAGAATGAAGATAAAACAATTTTTTAAATCTCTTTTCGGTTCCAATCCTGAACTTGAAATATATAATTTGCAGTGTTCTATTCACGATATTCCATAGCTATTTATTTAGTATAGATATTAGCATGCAACATTTTTTTTTAAAAGAGAGATTACGGTAGCTCGTTACTAAATAAATAGCAAAAATTATTATAATAATTTTTTAATTAATTCTAAAATCATTATCTTTTAATTTAATTTTATTTTAAAATTTACATTTATAAATATGCATTGTAAATATATTTTTCAAAAAAATAAAATTTTTTAAATGTTGACAGTATAGAATGATAATGAAAATAATTTTGGTACAGATCATATCGACAAAGGAATATCCCTTGAAAATGATGATGATATGGAATTTCCTTTTCCTTAATTCACAAATTATTTTAATCTCGATAAAAAAAATTAACACAGGATAAATTTTGCTGTAAGATGTGGCCGAGGTTTTATCATCAAAAGTTGCTTCAACTTGAGAAAACATTTAAAGGTAATATATCAAACAAAAATATATCTTTAAAAAAAATTAGAGCATCTATAATGTTTTTGAGTTAGATGAGTTTATGTGATTTTATGGCCTAGTCTAAACAAGCTATATTTCAACTGGCGATAAAATAGTGCGTTACATTTTTGAAAATATAGCGATAACGCGCCTTTTTATTTTTATAAAATAGCGATTAAGCACGCTATTTTTAAAAGTAGCTTTTAACAACATTATAAAATGCTTCCTTTCTTCTGATCTCCCTCTTCAATTTTAAAATATTTAATTTTCAATAATGTTAATGTCATAATTTATTTCCATTTTATTTCATTTAATATAATGTTCATTATATAGTAAGATTTATTTTTTAGGAAATGATTAATGATAAAAATACTACAAACAAAAATTTCTTTCAATTTAAAAAAATTTTTATAAAAGGAAATAAAAAAGTTAAGATTTAGAATTTTTTTTCTAGTTAATACTTAATTTCAAATTTCTTTTTTATATATTTATAATTCAAAATATTAATATTTTTAATAATGCCCCAATTAGTTACCTAAAAATCTTACTGAATATAATATTTAAAATTATACAAATATTGATGGAATAGATGCCAAACTAAAATCTATAATTAAAGGACTTTTTTATTTAAAAAATAATACTATAATGTGTTCGAAGAAAAACAAGCCAATTATTATATTGTCCGAATTGGGTGAAATATTTAAGACACATCACAATGATAATAATCATACAGGTAAATGTTTATTGAATTACTTTTTATTTGTATTCGAATAATTTGATTGATTAAATAAATATTCACTAATATATTATTAGCATAGTTGAAAAATATTAGAATATTATTTTATTTTCATATTGTAGTTTATTTGATGTTAGTTAAACCCGACCCGACCCAACCCATCAAATTGTGATTATTTTATTTCGGTTTGTCTGAAATTTATTTTTCCATATGGGTTTTTCATCGAATTTAAATTTAATAAATGATATCAATTAGTGATCTGCTTCGGGATTAATATTTTAAGCATGATCCATTTTTTTTAAAATTTGTTAGGCTCTGCCCTATCCCCAATTTTTTCATATATTTGTCCAAAAAACGCAACCCCATATAAAAATTATTAGCCCGCCCGGCTTGGTCCGAATTTATTTAAATATAGAAAAAATTAATCATTTTTTAATTGTAAAAAATAAATTTACAAATATAAATAATACGTCCTATTTCTTGCAAGTTTTAAAATATATTAATTTATTTAATAAAATTGAATAATAACAGCCCGACCCAGGCAGAATTATTTTTAAAAATATTAGGCCCTACCCAGCCAGAAAGTGCGGGAGGACCATAAATCATGGATAATATTTTAATGTTAGATAATTTTGCAATTTTCATTTTAGATTATTTTGCAATATTTTTTTTAAGATTATTATAAAATAATTTATCATTTTCTAATAATATACAAAAAAATAAATAAATTTTAAGTAAATCTATTTTATATTTTTAATTTGATTTGGATTTTGTCAATTATGTTGTGGTTAGGAATTTAAGGGAAAAAATTGGTTGCGTCGTATTGGACACCTAAAGTGTATCTTGGTTCGATTTATTGGTAAACAGCAGGCTGTTTGGACTGCTATAATAGCTTCGTTTAAACAGTTTAGTAAGATTTATACAAAAAAAACTAAAGAAACAAATCGAAAAACACAAGAAAAATAAGAAAAATTACAATGCCATCAAACACTGTGTGTTCTTATTGGCATGTAAAATATAAAATATTAGTTTATGCTTTAATATAAAAAAAATATATATATTATGTATCCGGTCCGAACGGGCTTCAGGCCGGGCCTATTATTTTTTAAGAAAAACTAGTAATCTTTTTTCCTAAATATTTAGGAGTGAACACAACTATCAAATCGATTGAAACAATATATGCAACTGTCCCAGTGAATAAGCTCAAAGATTATATAAAAAATTGCTAGGTATTTGGAAATATAATATTATGGAAAGATAATTATACTACAAACTCGATTGGCAACAGCATCGAAAATATTTTAACCAGACTACCTTCGTTCATTTCATATTTAATAGATAGGAAGAAGCAAGAGAATGCTTATAAGAATAAAATTAAAAAGATAAAATTTTGCATTGGGGATCACGTACTGATCTCAATAAATAAAAATGATATATCTAATTTATGCCCCAAAAATATTGAGACCGAAATTATACAAATGGAGGGCGAGAAATTATGGGTTGGAACTAATTTGGGAAAAATTGATTCCCCATTTTTAAAAACGAACATTCATAAATCAATAAAATTTACCAATTTTACCATTCTTAATAGAAGATCTCCATAATAACAGCATCAAGAATAACATCTTCTTATGGTAGTTTAAATCAATTTGCAATTGCCAAAAAAGTTGCAACAATAAGAGGTGTCAATGTTTTAAAAATGGCATTAATTGTTCCACAAAATGTCATATTATTTGTGTAAATAATAAATAATTTCATATATTTTAAATTAATTATCGAAATCAATAAAATATGTTGTTGATTATATGGCTTGAAAAAATATATTATAATATAGATGATTTGATAAAGATGTGCAATAATTTATAACTGCAATAAGAAAAATTTATAATGTCATTTTAAAATTTGTGAATCGATGGTGCTTTAAAAACTAGCCTCAGCTTAAATTCTCATACAATATAAGTAGAATATAATTTTTTTATTGAAAATACTAATAGTAGTTTAAAATATTGACTAGAAAATAATTAAATTAACAAGTTTTTTTAACTTCTTATCAAATACAAGATTTTTAATTATTTCGTTTGTCGTTGGAACCAAATCTCTGTGTATATTTAACAGAGCTGACACATTTAGCCGAGATTCAATACTTCGTAAATATGTTTTCAACCCTCTCAAGTTGGAAAAAGTCCTTTCATTCGTACATGTTGTAATAGCCAAACATGCAAGAATATAAAACAACTTCGAAATATTAGGAAATTGAGCCAAGGTTTCTTTACACCGATTGAGTGCATCAATAGCATGCTCAGGTAAAATAGCTAAACGTATAAATATTTATACCACAATTCGAATTCACTGATTAAAATTATTTCAGTATCAATCTCATAGGAATAAAATTTTTCTAAATATTTAATTTTACCAATAGTGGCATTAGAAAATGAAGAAGGATCTTTGGGAAATAAAACTTGAAGATTGCTAAAGACTTGTTTTTTATCTAAAACCCTTACTTTTATTTGTGATAAAAAAGTATTTAAGAATGGGATGAAAATGGATATTTTATAATATTCTTCAGTTGAGCCAATATTTATTTTCATCTCAATAATGGCCTAGGTGCTAGACGGTTTAATTAGTATTATATCATAAAATTTAGCCTTCGATTCAACGTCTACATTCATTCTTATTGTATCTACCTGTTCATGTATATTTTCCGCCAAATCAATAACCTGAACCAAATCTAAATTTGGTTTTTAAATTTCTACAAAGTAGTGAGCTATAGGAAAATAATTTATTGATGCAACTAGCAGCAATGATAAACTCTGATTGAACAATTGAATTTAATAATGATATCGCTGTTAACGACACATTACTTTTTTTTCATGCTCAACCTTATTTATAAATTATCGTTTGATTTCAATCTCTTTGACTAAATATTTTTCCATTTTATTAATATTTTTGAATAATATGTTGGAAAATTGATATTCAAATATTTGTAAAATTTTGATTGGTGAAGTGGAGGGGGGGGGGTCTGGGGGGTAGGGGTAAAATTTTTATTAGCTTAAAATGTTATTTATGAAAATAGTCAAATTTGCTATGGGGGGGGGGAATTTCCCCCTTTCCCCCCATTGGTTACGCGCCTGATCGATTAATACCCATATCAAAAAAAAATATTTTTTACAACCCCCCACCCCCACCCCCTTAGACTGCCCACTTTGGGGTAGAGATTGACCTCCAGTTGAATAAATTTTTTGATTAGCTATCGATTGATACCCATATCAAAAAAATTATTTTTTACACCCCCCCCACCCCTATCCCCCTAGACCGCCCATTATGGGGCAGAGATTGAACTCCAGTTGAATAGATCTTTTGATTAGCTATCGATTGATACCCATATCAAAAAAAAAATTATACACCCCCACCCTTCCCCCCCCCACCCTTTCTCCAGACCGCCCATTAGGGGGCAGAGATTGACCTCCAGTTGAATAGATCTTTTGATTAGCTATCGATTGATACCCATATCAAAAAAAATATTTTTTACACCCCCCCCACCTCCATTCGACCGCCCATTATGGGGCAGAGATTGAACTCCAGTTGAATAGATCTTTTGATTAGCTATCGATTGATACCCATATCAAAAAAAATTATACACCCCCACCCCCCCCCCACCCTTTCCCCAAACCGCCCATTAGGGGGCAGAGATTGACCTCCAGTTGAATAGATATTTTGATTAGCTATCGATTGATACCCATATCAAAAAAAATTATTTTTTACACCCCCCCCCACCCGACCGCCCATTATGGGGCAGAGATTCACCTCCAGTTGAATAGATCTTTTGATTAGCTATCGATTGATACCCATATCAAAAAAAAATTTTTTACACCCCCCACCCCCACCCGACCTTCCATTATGGGGCAGAGATTGAACTCCAGTTGAATAGATCTTTTGATTAGCTATCGATTGATACCCATATCAAAAAAATTATTTTTTACAACCCCCCACCCACCCCCATCCGACCGCCCTTTATGGGGCAGAGATTGACTTCCAGTTGAATAGATCTTTTGATTAGCTATCGATTGATACCCTATACTAGACATGTCTTATATCATAAGGCCAAAAAAACAACATTGAAAATTAAAAAACGCAACGAAACTCGTGGAAAACGCTTTTAAAATAAGATTCCTCTTTATCACGATTAAAACGTGATAATACCGTATAGTTCTTTATCCTTTAAAAAATTGAAATTTAAAAGAGATCCCTTTAAATCCCGTGAAGATCCCGGATAGTCATGATCCCTTTAAAAATTACGACATATATATTACCATTTCGATGCAAGTTACGCATCTTATTTATAAATAATAAATTTCATTACCATAAATTGCCAATGGAAGCACTCTATAGCAGCAGTTTTCATCTCCTATGCAAGACCTAGGTGAATACCTGTAGTTCGGGACGAAAACTTTCAAACCATTTGTTAGAAATTTTATCTACTTTCCTTAATTATTTACTATCTCTTTCACAAGAGGGATGCTTGTAGTACATGTTAATTAATGCTAACTCATTGTTAGCGGTTGATACATACGGGGAGATTTTTAATCTCATTAATGAGTCTTCTATTTTATTACAACATATTGTGATTTTAATATAGCCCAAATCCTATAAGATTCATCATGTTCATTGAGGCAACACTTATGAACCCATGTATCATAGGTCTTGCAGATACATGCATTAGAATAGAAAGCTATTTTACCTTCTTTGCTAAGCAATTTACTATTTAAAATATAAGTTTATTGTTTATATTTCTTTTATTATATTTATATTTAAATAAAAAGGCACTAAGGTTAGCACTCTTCTATAACTTACCCATACTTTATATTTTAAAGTTTAACAATTAAAAAAAATTTAAATTTGTGCTTTTAATAGGTATAGATTATACTAATGTATAAAGGTCCTAGGTACCCAGCCCCTCTAAGTGATGTTTGTTATACGCTTTCATATGATATATTATATACAATTCCATTAGTAATATTGGGATTTTTCATAATACATAATATTTATTTTATTATTAAATCATAGGATATTATAAAAATTGAAATTGATAATAGATTAGATTTTTTAAAATAAATATAGACCTGTGCGCCGCCGAGTAACGCCTTGGATTTATTATTATAATATACATATTTTTCTTTATAAATTTAATATAAATTTTATGGAAATTTTTTGTATTCTAATTTAATTATTTTTTCGCAATTAACACATCATTGCACCACACCGCGGTCATTTTAAAAACGTTACTTAAAATCTTTCGATATTTTTGACTGAATCGTTTAGTAGCTTATGATGAAAGATCTTAAATATGATTTTGACCTCGACTTTAACCTATGGTTTCTTGATGATGGCAAGCTTTGCGGTAATTCACATCAGATAAACAAAGCCCTTAGCCACTTCGAAACAGAATGCACTAAAATCGGTTTACAATTAAACAAAACCAAAACGGAAATATGCTCCCTCAATTCCGAGATACCCTTTGATTTATTTAAAGATTACACTTTTATCGAAAAAGAAGATATCCAACTCTTGGGCTCCCCATTACTTAAAAGTAATATATCGGAAAAAATTATCGATAAAACATTTTCTGAAATGCAAAACCTGGAAAGATTCATCAACCAAATTCAATCGCACCAACTTTTTTACTTATTAAAAAAAGTGTAAATTAAAGACATACAACTATCATAATCCAACGATAAATATGGCGGGCATGAATGGTTCGAAGCACTTCCAAGCCAAACCTTAGATAATCTCTTAACCAATGACCAACTGAGAGTTACTATAGGATTTAGACTTGGATGCTCGCTTACAAAGACACATACTTGCCGCCAATGCAACTTACCCGTCAACCTAACGCCGACACGTCCCAAACTGTACCCGCAGCCAAGGTCGCAATCTCCGGCATAAAGCACAATTAATGAAATCATCCATAACGTTTTTAATAAGGCTAAAATACCCAACATCCTCGAACCAACCAACCTTTCATTTCATTACAGGGCGGCCTCAGACCCGACGGTTTAACCTGTACTCCCTCAACTGGAAATCCCTTATTTGGGACTCCTTTCCTTCTTCAATTAATTCAAACCCTCTTACTTGCGGGGAAAATAAAAAAATTAATAAATATTCAAAAATTATTTAACTTTATATTTCAGCCAATAGTCATATCAACTAATGGCAATTTTTCCCAGTCTACATATTTTTTTAAAATAATATTATCGCGAAAATTTTTTAATGTCAAACGAAAATCGCGAATCCATATTTCTTAAACAAAAACTTCAACTAGAAATTTTTAAACACAATTATATTATACTTGTTTTTTAGGTACATATTCATCATTAAATTAAGCTCTTTTTAGAGCCTTATACTTATATATATATTTATTTTTATTCTCTAATTTTATATATTTTTATATACTGTTTTGATATTATAGTGTTTTAAATAAATTATATGTATGCAAAATTAATTTTGATTTTTGTCAGTATTTCAAAATTTATAAGGATTTTATTTATAGTGATCATTTATCATAAGGATAAATATTTTCCTGTTAAATATTTATGTAATTACGCTATTGCGCTATATCTTTACAATGAGATGAACCAATTTCTAGAATGTAAAATAGATGTTTATTGTAAATTAGATTATAAACAAAAACTAAAGAATAAACAATTATTTAATTGTGCTACGTAAAACGATATCATAAATACGGAACAATAATATTATGTTTTATTTTCCCCTTTATCTTTCTTTATGCTTTATCCTTTTAAAAAAATTAAAGATTGGAGCTGCCTAGGCTTTCCATTTTAGCCAAAAAAATATTATTTGTTTCAGTTACAAGCTCACCTAGGGAGCATGTATTTTCTGTAGATAGGCTAACCTTAAACTTAAAAGATCGAATCATATTGTTATTATAAAAATTAAATTTATTCCAAAAATATTTGTTCCATATGAATTATTTAATTTAGTGTTCTTGAAATTTTATAAAAATTAAGTAATAAAAATTCAAAATGATAATTTTTCTATTGGAGCATAAGTCTATATAGAATGATAACATTGACATATATGAATAAATATAAATAATTTGAAGGGTTTTTTTTACTCAGAATTTAGTTTGTACGAATTGGCGGCGAAGTATATAAAGTGTACAAAATTACCGCATATTTTGTATACTACAGCATATTTTGTATACTTCGCGTTAATCCGTGCTAACTGTGTGCCCTGCATTCACAGTTAATAGTGGAAGAGCGTGATGAGTATATAAGTTACTTAGGAATGGAATAGGTTTCTTGCATAAGCTTAATTTTTAGAAAAAGCTATTTTACCTATATTACATAAAAGTTAAAGCTCTTTTAAAATGTAAATAGACTAGTAATCAAAAAATTATAATATGATATATAGTGATAATTATTTTGTCACCGAGGTGGCCTAATGGGTTATGATGTATGCTTATAAACAGAAGGACACAGAGGACCCAGGTTCAATCCTGGTAAGGAGCATAAAAATTTTCATGTTTTTCTTCGATGACTGATGTGTAAAGACATATGGTAAGTTGAATTTCGGAGCTTAGAGATGTCACCCCGATCACCGACAGGCCTGGACAGTTGGGTGCTAAGGATACTTGTCCAATAAACAAAATGAAGCAAACAAATGAAAATATGAAAGCTAGGGCGTTCCCTCCAAGCGAGCGCAGGGTGTAGACCTCCATCCTGTGAAAATTAAAATAAAGGTCAAAGCAAAGAAGGCAAGAATAGCAAGTTTGAATATTGGTACACTTAAAGGTAAAACGGAGAATTGGCATCAATATTGAACAAGAGAAAAGTTGACATAGCATGAATACAAGAGACGAAATGGAAAGGTCAGAAGACTTTAATGATTGGAGATGGGTATAAATTATGGAATTCTTAGTAATAGGAACAGTGTCGGTATCATCCTCAATCAAGATCTAACCTCCTCAGTAGTAAAAGTCAACAGGATCTCTGATAGACTAATGAAGATAAAATTCTGCATTCAATACTACACATCCTTTCAGTATATGCTCCTCAAACGGGTTTCAAGGAAGAAGAGAAAGATGACTTTAAAGCTATCCTTGATGAAGCTGTAATGGAGATCCCTAAGGATGACCTAGTCATAAATGCACATGTGGGAAAAGCAAGAGATAGCTACAAAAGGCATCATGGTGGTTTTGGATATGGAGAAAAAAAATGATGAAGGAGAGCATATACTGAAATTTGCGCAAGCCTCCGACCTTGCCTTAACAACACTTACTATAGGAAAAAAGACAGTCATTTAATAACATATGAAAGCAAGAAAAACACAGATAGATTACATGCTAATCTCTCGTGGAAGATTAAAAGATGTATTAGAGCAAAGTCAACCCAGGAGAAGATATAGCCGCGCAATACAAGCTAGTAGTCGTGGATTTACACATCACAAATAAATCCACACAAAACAAGATAAAACTGAAACCATGCATCAAATGGGGTAAATTAAAAACAAAGATAGATGCCTTTGCAATCAATGCAAACATTGAAACAATAGATTTCTCTCAAGTCAGTGAAAAAATGTGGACAGACCTTTCATCTAGATTAATAGACACTGCCAAATTACACTAGGCTTGACAAGGGGAGGTAACAAATCATACAAAGAACTATGGTGGTGGAATGAAGAGGTACAAACCACTATACAGGAGAAAAAAGCCCTTTATAAAATATGGTACAAATTCAAAAACCCAGATGACAAGACAAGATAAAAATCCAAGAGAATGGCTACAAAGGCGGTGGCTAAAGCCAAATCTATGGCCTCAGTTTGGCCTGGAAAATCAACAACTGATGGTATCCATGCAATTAGGCAAATGAGTGAAAAATACAGGGAACAGAACAAAAAGCTACACATGGTCTTTCTCGATCTAGAAAAGGCCTTCGAATAAATCCCAAGAAAACTTATCTGGTGGGCGCTACGCCACAAAAAGGTTCCCGAAAAATATATAAGAATAATACAGGATATGTATATGGGCCATACAACAATGGTCCGTAGCACAATAGGTACTTCAGCAGGTTTCACAATAGCAGAAGGAGTTCATTAAGGGTCGGCTCTCAGCCCACTTCTCTTCATTACAGTAATAAATGTATTAGCACAGTCTATACCTCAAACAGTCCCGTGGAGTTTTATATTTGCAGATGATATTGTGATACTTGCCGAATCCAATGGTGAAATGAAAGAAAGATTAGTAATCAGACGAGATAAGTCTACAAACTATGGAGATGAGAATGCTGAGGATGATTGCTGGGGTAACAAGAAAGGATAAAGTGCGCAGTACAAGAATACTAAGTAATTTAAAGGTAGTGCCCATTAAGACTAAGTTAAGGGTAAACAGACTTAAGTGGTATGGGCACACAATGAGAAGGCCTATGAGCTACATAGGAAATAAGGTTGAGAGTTTGGAAGTGATGGGCAAACGTAAAAGAGGAAGACCAAAACTTCAATGGGGCCATAAAGTTAGAGCCAATAAAAAGAAGTATAAATTAGATAGAGATTGTATGAATAACATAAAGTGGAGAGAGATGTTGAAGGAGCTTACCACCAGAAAAGGCGAAAGCTAAAGAGTAAAAAAATAAAATATAGTGATAATTATTTTATAATTTTACGGTGATAAAAATTATTAAGAGCTAAATGATAAAAATATTATCGAATAAGAGTTCAAAATTATGTAATAGATATCAAATAGTGATGCTAAAGAGCAGATTTCAGCCGATTTGTAAAAAACGGCTAACCCAATATTTTAACCAGAAAAATATAATAAAAGCCTCGAAATAAATGCTCCAGTGCCATCTATGAAATATATCTTCAGACTTGTGTAATGTATTTCTAATATTGAGTTAGCTATTTAAAATCAGTGGCCTAGATAATTTGAATAGCCCCCTGAAGCAAAAAAAAATTTTTCAATGGAATCTTAACCCCTTGAACTAAAAAATAAATTTTTTTGATTACTCCCTGAAAGATTTCTTTCATAATTCTATTAAGTAAAATATAGATTTAATTTTATTATATAAAAATTAATAAGCCTATCTATATTTATTAAATGAATACTATTTTAAATATTAGATTAAATTAATACATATAAATTATATTTTCGTTATTTAAGGTAGCAATCAAGTTTTGTGTTAAAAATAGAATATCAATATCACTCACTAAATATTAATTTAGCATTAACAGTTGAAGCTTAATTGACTATTGTTATTTAAATTATTTTATAACCCTAATTAAATAAATATAATCATTTATTAATTGAAAACTAAAAAATTTAATATTGTAATTAGCAGAGTTCAAAATGACTAATCAACTGTATATTTATTTTTAAATTTTATTATCATAGCTATTCCAAAAAATATTTTTAAGGTCCAAATAAGTATAATAAAAAGTAAGTAAGTAGACATATAGTTTATAATCCTCTATTATATACAGTTGTTTATAAAATATTAGATAAAATGCCACTTTTATAGACGTATTTGACAGTTATAATATATTACAGCTAATATTATAATGAATTTTACAAATAAATGCTTTTGATAATAAATATAGTAACAATTTGCTTTCAAGTATTTAACACCATCTATTTAGTTATAAATAATTTTGAAAATTAAACATTTTATTAATCATCCTACAATAGATGTAATAAATTTGATATCTTTTCTTTTCTTTTTAGTTAGGAAAGCTATTTTTTTTCTTTTTTAAAAAACAGTTTTGAGTTAAAATTTTAATATGAATATATTTTTGATATTTTTACAAACTACTATTATTTTAAGATATAATATACCAACTAGAGGTGGTGCTACAATATATAAAATCTTAATTGTTTCATTATATCATTCTGGTTCTTATTTTATAGTTCCAAAATGTTTCATTTCTAATATGGCATACTTACCGTGTAAATAACTCAAAACTTGTGTTTTTATTTTAACAATTTATCCAACATAATAAATTCTGATACTAGTTTACATCGTGAGTGTGGCTATTACTGCAAATTAACCAGCATCTAATATTTGTGTTGCTATGTAATTTAAGATTATTACTACAATGGTTGAGAGCATATGATTGTCTATATTTGATATATAATAATGGTCAATTGTGTAGTCGTTTATATATTATATATCATTTAAAATGGATGATAATTTTTTAGAAATTTAATATCTCACAATAATTTTCTCGATTGATTATCTAGCTACCATCATGTCATCTAAAAGGACGCTCTAACCACTTAATAGTTTTATGATTTGGATTGGTCGTTTATACTCTCTTCCTATAGAATTGTTGATTTGGTTTAGGCCTATAAATATTTCATTATTAGTCCATTCTATAAATGTGTAAAATGGTAACAGAGAGTTATATTAGTTTGATAATATTTTGTCAATGTAAGTTGCTAAGAATTATAATATTGCATTATGTTGGTTTTAAAAACTAATATCAAATGAGGCATATGTATGAATTAATAATTTTTATCACTTGTAATTCTTTAGCCGCAAATTTTTTTTATATCAGCAATCAAAAATATTTTATGCTGTAATAAATAGATTTTGTATTAAAAAATTTTATTTTTAGAAATGTCTTATATTGTTTTAATTATTTATATGCCAGTTTATTTTGTATGCATAATATTATAAATGAGAAAATTAAAATTCAGAATAATTGTTCAGAGTTAACAAATATAAAAAAAGTATCATATATTAATATAAAACCCGGCTGAAGGCCAGGCAAAAGCGGGCAGAAGGCCGGGAAATTGAGGGGCATGGGGGGCGAAGCTCCCTATAAAATATTTTTAGTTGAGCCCCCTTAGATTGTAGAACGCCTTTATTTAACAGCAAAAAATGGTGTCATATAAAGTTATTTTATTTTTTCATTCAACACACTTGTTTTTTCTTTAAGAAATAAATATTAAAAATTGTTTATTTTTTTAAAAATGAAAAGGTAATTTTAAAATTATTTTATATGATGCTTTTATTATTTAATAGGAATTAAGATATAATTTAGAACTAAAAGATTTTTATACTTAAAACAATTTATGAGCAATTATGAGAAAAATACCTTTTCAAATTTTTATATATCGCGTTCTAAGCCTCATCATGATCCAATAATGTAAAACAATAGCATAGTGTTGCAAAAGAGGAGGCCGGATTTTCAAATCTAGCTCAACAAGCTTAAGAGAAAAGAGAACCTTTAAACAAGGATGCAATAGTAAACCAGCTAGTTAATTTTTATTAAATATAAAATAAAAATAGCATTCAAATTCTCTTCATTTCAAAATATTTCAAAAAATATCTTAGGGACTTAAATTAAGCTACCAAATAAGAAACATTTTTTCTTTGTTTTATATAACAAAAATCATAGCAACCAAAACTTCAGCCTACACTGGATATTCTCTTCAAAATCTTCCAAAAATTTTTTTAGAAACCCAATTAAACAAAACAGATAGTTATTATATATTTAGAATGTTTATATAAAATTTAAAAATATATAGGAACCAAATACAATCTAATAGGGCTTCCAGAAAACAATATGATCAAGATTTCAAAAACTGAATAAAAAGCGATTTCTATTTATAATTTATATTGTATTCTATTATATCAAATTTAATTTCTGTATATATATTTACAATTATAATATATTATTGTATTCTATACAAATTTTCTTTCTATATATATATTTTCAATATATTTCTGAAATATAGAATAAAAAATATAAAATACACTTGTGTACATGACAATATTATATTTTGTTCTTATATAAATAACAAACATATATTTTTGACAAAATAAACAATAAAAATGATTATAAATGTTAAATTATTTTGTTTAAGATATATTCATAGCAGGGGCGTCGCTAGCCTTTACAATCTAAGGGGGTTTAACTAAAAAAAAATTTTGGGGACTTCGCACCCCAAATCTTCGAATTTGCGGGCTTGTCCTGCCTTCGGCAGGGTTTTATATTATTATATTATACTATTTTTAAAATTTGTTAACTCTGAACAATTATTCTGAATTTTAATTTTCTCAATTATTATATTATGCATACAAAATAAACTGCCATATAAATAATTAAAACAATACAAGACATTTCTAAAATTAAAATTTTTTAATATAAAATCTATTTATTATAGTATAAAATATTTTCGATTGCTGATATAAAAAAAATTTGCGTCTAAAGAATTACAAGTGATAAAAATTATTAATTAATTCATACATATGCCTCATTTGATAATAGATTTTAAAAATCACGTAATGCAGTAATATAATTCTTGGCAACTTACATTGACAAAAGGTTATCAAACTAATATAATTCTCTGTTACCATTTTAGACAATGTTTTATAGAATGGACTAATAAATAAAAATTTATAGGCCTAAACCAAATCAAGAATTTTTGAAGTATAAACGACCAATCCAAATAATAAAACTATATGATGGTTAGAGCTTCCTTTTAGATGACATGATGGAAGCTAGATAAGTAATCGCGAAAATTATTGTGAGATATTAAATTTCTATAAGATTATATTCCATTTTAAATGATATATAAACGACTACACAGTTGACCATTATTGTTCATCTAAAATATGCAGGCGCGTACGTAGGAATTTGGTCTGGGGGGGGGGATAATAAAATTTTTTAGAAATATTATTGTTAATTAAAAATACTAAGCATAAATTTATTATGACTAATAACTTTTCTAATACACAATTTTAAATTAATGTAAATTACAAAAAAATTATATATATAAACCGGCATTGAAAAACTATAAAATAAATGTGAATTATAAAATATAAAGTAAATATAACCACGATATGAATCACTTAAATGACCCAAAATTGAAATTTGAATTTTTTGAGCCTTTAAAATTTATATATAAAGTATATGTTGGAAATATAAATTAATACAAAAAATGTTTCTTAGGAATAATTGTATTTTGTATGTTTTGAGCTAATTTTTCAATTATCTATCTTTGCTTGGCGTTAAATGCCTATGAATTCTAAAGATCCAAATCATTCAATCTATTTTCAGAAGTTGTATTTCATAGTATGTTTTTCAATGACTTGCAGGCCCGACCCCCGAGCCGGATCGTATTTTAATTTTTTTAAATATACCAGAGCCGGGCCCGAAATTTATTTTTAAAAAACACCCAGGCTGGGCCTGAAAATTTTTTTAAAGTAAATATCCGGGCTGAGTTGTATATTTTAAAACCAAATATTTGTAATCGCCATTTTTAGAAAAAATTCGGGCTGGGCCTGAAAATTTTATTTTCAAAAAAGCCGGGCTGGGCCTAAAAATTTTATTTAAAAAAATCCAGTATTCTTAAAATAGTTTACTAATGGGAAAAGTTGCTAATATATATAACCATTTTAATACATTGGGAATGTAATCTAAAATGTGTTTGAAATAATGCAAAGCATCCATAGTATTTTTTGGGACTGTATCAACCATAGTTATTCAGCTAATAAGGCCTCATAAGATATTTTAACATCTTCATGATAAAAATTTAACTATTTTTTTTTCTATCACCATCAAAAAAAGGTTGGAAAGGCTTTTGTGGAAGTAATATCTGCGGATTTGTAAGTGCTGCATGATGAATTAAAAACCAATCTTATATCTAAGAGAGGGGACATTTATTTTATAACACTATTCTACTGATCCTATATTAAAGTTTTGACGATGAGCTTGCTTGCTGTAAGTGGAGGGGGGCAAATATTAAACACGTATAGCTCTGCTTTTGACTCAACCATAACATATAAAATATGAAATTCTTCATCAACATTAGCTTTAATTTCCTTGAGTTCTAATAAAATGCTCTCCGCTATTTTCATCTTCTTAATCAAGTCAATGTCATGTTTTTGAAATATTACTTAAAATAGTTGTATAATTAAATAATAGATTCTAATGAGGAAATAAATTTGGAATAAGTTTTGAATCCAATAATTTTCTTGCTTCGTTCTGAGGAAAT
Organism: Gordionus sp. m RMFG-2023; assembly: GCF_954871325.1. Taxonomy (NCBI): domain Eukaryota; kingdom Metazoa; phylum Nematomorpha; class Gordioida; order Chordodea; family Parachordodidae; genus Gordionus; species Gordionus sp. m RMFG-2023. The sequence continues at coordinate 52,129,573 of NC_088775.1, read as the reverse complement.
ATTTCTTTCAAGCCATTGTGATATTTCAGTAATAGCATTAATAATCGGCTCTTCTAACTCCATAAAAGCTGTTATTGTTTGATGGCGGAGACTCGATCTCGTTAGGCAAGCTTGCAATTTCTTTCTCCTTGATGGACAAGAAGTTTCAGAGATAATTATTATTTGACTAAAAATTTAGATAAATAATACGCCGCTAAAATTTGAAACTAATAGGTAAATTACGCCAAGAAAAACTTGAAATCAAATTAATTGATAAAATAACTTAGTAGATGAATGATAAATAAATGTAATTAAATATATATATGAGAAAGGAATAAATATTAACAAATATAAATTAATATTAACAATAATATTTTTGAAAAATATAATCCGGCATCTGCATTTTTTGGCTTTGACTTCCTGCCCCCCCCTTGCGTACGCGCCTAAAAATATGCAATCATATGCTCTCAGCCCTTGTAGTAATAATCCTAAATTACATAGCAACACATATAATAGATACTGGTTAATTTGCAGTAATAGCCTTGACACTCATGATATAAACCAGCATCAGAATTTATTATGTTGGATAAATTGATAAAATAAAAACACTAAAAATCTTTGGAAGAAATAATTGTGCAAATATATTGAAGCCTTGAGTTATTTACACACAATGGCGTAGCTACATGGGTGGTTTTCGGGTTTGGACCCCTCCCACAGCAAAAATCTTTTTAGATTATACGTTCAAAAGACTTAAAAGTGACTTTATATCAAATAAATACCATTAATATTTATATTTTTCTGGTCCTGATGTTTGTGGAAGGATATTACTATTGAAATTATTCTTGATAGTATTATTATAAAGTCATTGAGAATAATCTACTAAATTTTAATACATATTATTAATGCATTTAAAAAATATATTTATTATATATTATCGAAGATATGGGCAAAAGGGCCAAAGGCCCGTTAAAGGAGGCTTGGGGGCGAAGCCCCCCAGGCTTTTATATGTATGGACAGGGTTGCCAGGTCAAAATTTTCAAATTGCGGGAGAAATTTGGTATTATGTTGGAGAAATATGAAAATTGCGGTAGAAATATGAAAATTGCGGTAGAAATATGAAATTTGCGGTAGAAATATGAAAATTGCGGTAGAAATATAAAAATTGCTAAAAAATTTCTGCCGGCCTTCGGCCGGGATTTTGAATTGACTTTATTATCCACCTATTATTCTTATAATTAATTTATATAAATACAAAGTTGGTAACTATTTTTCAAAATAAAATACGTCTTGATTTATTTGAATATATTAATTTATAAAAAAAACCAACGATCTTTTTTAAATATAAAATAATGTAAACAAGATAAAATTTTATTAAAAAAAACGATTTTAATTTTACAATTAAAATATATTTTATGTGAATGTCCCGCAAAACGGCCGCAATTGGAAATCTACCCTGTGTGTGTATAACATTATAGGGATAGGCGCATAATTATCACGTATCACGTTTAAATACATAATAAGGTACTCCAAAAAAAAGAAATAATACAGATGTAACTACAGTTGAGGCAATTTTAATCAATCTTGTAGTGCAACATTCACAGAGATACTTATCATCACAATGTTGGTAGAATCTTTTTCCCATAATATTTAACGACTCTAATATAAATGAAAACTATACTTGTAGAACAAAAATGAGCAAGGCTATCATCAATGTTTTAGGACCTAAATCCAGGAGGTCAGTTCTTGACGATTTAAAGATGGGCATACATATGCAATTCTATGCATCTAACAAAATTAAGGTCGTTTCAATAAAACTATTAAATTTTTTCCCCTCAAATAGTGAAAAATCCAAAGACATAGCTAACCATATAATGATAAATATAGCAGATTCGAGATTATCAATAAATTGCATGTCAGCTTTCTGATCTGATAATGCCTCAGTGAATTTGTAAAAACAGAGTGTATTTACAGAATTGAGTCAGCACAATGTTAGTTATGTTCCTAATACTCGCCATCGATAGAATTTTAAAATTTTATAAACCTTTAAAAAAATATTTATTAAATAAAAATTATAAAAGCTGTCCTAACATTTTGAAAAATTTTTTCAATAATGAATGGCAGAGGTATATTTAGGAATGATTTTACATGTAGGAAATCTACTAAATGCTGTTAATGTGTAGTTGCAATCAGAAGAATCTTAACAAAGATTCACAAAATTATGCTACAGATGTGTTCATCTTTACAGTTAAAAATTGACAATAAATTTTATGGCGCCATTGCTAAAATTTAATTATATTTTATTTGAGATTTAAATAATAGAACTAAATGTTTACCGTCGTTATTGAGATATTTATAAAATTCCTGGCATATATTATATATTTGTTTAACCATTAGCTCGGCCTCTAATGTTGTTATAGCAATCCGATTTCTCTCATTTTTCCAGGCAGTCCTCATCAGGCTAAAAATGCGCTCGGATGAGGCATTAGAATGAGGTAAGGAGAATACATACTCGCATATTATTTCCAAGCATGGGGATTTATCGTTATTACGAAAATATTCTACCCATTTCTCCTCTGTTTTTAGACCATCTAACTTTAGGTATTTTGGCGAATTATAAAATATAGAGAGAATTACAATCTTCTCAAACAAGAAATCAATGTCTTTTGGTATTTTTAATATATTTATTAAATTATAAAAACCATCAATTGATGGTTTCTGTTCTAAGGTCATAATATTTATACATTTGTAAATAGAGTTATTAAAATCAAATTTTGATTGTAGATATTCTAAAATTGTCTTAATAAAAATATATTCTTCTTTTAAAAATGTATTAATTAGAGTATTATTTGAACATTTTAATATAGTATTTTTAGCAATAACGCCATAAAATTTATTATAAATTTTTAACTGTAGAGATGAACAGAGCTGTAGCATGTTGTGAATCTTTTTTAATAAAGAATAATCTTATTGCAACTGAATATTAATTGCATGAAGTAGATTTCCTACATGTGAAATGAACCAAACAAGCTTCTGCTATTTCATACTCGAAAAAATTTTTTCAAATTTTAGGATAGCTTTTAATCCATATTTAAAAAGTAATTTTTAAGGGTTTGTAAAATTTTAAAATTCTATCGATGGCAGGTATTAATGACAACCACCTGATAGGTATATATCGCAAACAACTCACACCATTCCAAGTCAGACCACTTCACCAACTCTTTTAATTCATTAACTCTTTTAGTTGATGAACTAAATTCGTTAAAACATTTCATCACAATTATTTCGACATCCACAGATAGTACATTCATTGCCTTTTTGCAAGAATTATGTAGCATATGGCATATAAGCCAATTAGTATTAATTCATTATTGTGCTGCCTCAATTCGGTAAATGCACTTTGATTTTTGCCAAAATTCACAGGCATTATCAGCGCAGAAAGCTGAAATGCAACTCATTACCCTGAATCAGCTATATTTACCATTATGTGGCTAGCTACACTATTCGAGGAAATAATTTTAACAGTTTTATTGAAATGTTCTTATTCTTGTTGAAATAGTGAAGGATCGAGGGAAATGTTTTAATATTTCCCTTATTAAATGCATCTATTGCATATGGATGCCCATCTTTCAAATCATCTAGAATTGACCTCTAGGATTCAGGTACTAAAACACTTGTAATAGCCTTGTTCATTTTTGTTTGGCCACAAGTAAGGTTTACACTTATATTGGAGTCGTTAAATATCACGAGAAAAAGATTCGACCCAGTGATGATATAGCTCTGTGAATGTTGAACTACATGATAGATGTATACTATTTCCGAAAATGTAGTTGCATCTGTATTATTTATTATTTTTGAGAATATTTTTGTATTGCAATCATGTTGATATACTCCCCTGTACTGACTTATATGAATGAAATGATGTTGATTTATTATTGGATAAAAATAAAACAGGATAGAAAGAAATTTACAAACTAGACATGTTTTTTGAATAAATATTTAAAATTTATTTTAAAAATATAAAAATAATCAATTAATGTCTCTCAAAATCATTATTTATATATTAAAAACGTTAAAATACTTTTTAAAATAATTGCGGTAGATTTTTGAGATTCCCAATTGCGGTAGTTTTGCGGGAGAGAGATGTCTGCGTGTAAACTAAAAAATTGCTGGAGTCTCCCGCTGATGGGGGAAGATATGGCAACCCTGTGTATGGACATCCTCTAAGAAAAATTCCTAACTACGCGACTGTTTACACGGCAAGGATGCCATATTAAAAATGAAACATTTTGGAACTATAAAATAAGGACCAGAATAATATTATGAAACAATTAAGAATTGTCGCACCACCTCTAGTTGGTATATTCTATCTTAAAATATAAGTAGTTTGTAAAAATATCAAAAATATACTTAACTGTTTTTTAAAAGAAAAAAATAGCTTTCCTAACGTAAAAAAGAAAAGAAATCAAATTTATTACATCTATTGTAGGATGAATAATAAAATGTTTTATTTTTAAAATTATTTATAACTAAATAGATGGCATTAAACTTGAAAGCAAATTGTTACTATATTTATTATAAAAAGCATTTATTAGTAAAATTATTCTAATATTAGCTGTAATATATTATAACTGTCAAACACGTCTATAAAAGTGGCATTTTATCTAATATTTTATTAACAACTGTATATAATAGAGAATTATAAACTATATGTCTACTTACTTACTTTTTATTATACTTATTTGGACCTTGAAAATATTTTTAGGAATAGGTATGATAATAAAATTTAAAAAAAAATATACAGTTGATTAGTCATTTTGTACTCTGCTAATTACAATATTAAATTTTTTAGTTTTCAATTAATAAATGATTATATTTATTTTATTAGGGTTATAAAATAATTTAAATAATAATAGTCAATTAAGCTTCAGCTGTTAATCCTAAATTAATATTTAGTGGGTGATATTGATATTCTATTTTTAACACAAAATTTGATTGCTAGCTGACATAGTGAAAATATAATTTATATGTATTATTTTAATCTAATATTTAAAATATTATTCATTTAATCAATATTTAGATAGTCTTATTAACTTTTAAATATAAAATTAAATCTATATTTTACTCAACAGAATTATATAAGAAATCTTTCAGGGGGCAATCAAAAAAATTTATTTTAGTTCAAGGGGTTAAGATTCCATTAAAAAAATTTTTTTTTGCTTCAGAGGGCTATTCAAATATTCCAGGGGGCTCAAGCCCCTGCGCCCCCCCCTTGCCACGCCACTGTTCATAAGAATAGTTTTTTGCAATGATTGATCACCATTTAAAATAATATAAGAATCACACAATATAATAAATATTAAAATAAAGTAAATTTTTAGGTTTGAATGATTTAAACAAAGTATAAAACAGGTTGTGAAAATCCTATAATGGAAATATTAGGAGTTACATAATTAGCAAAGTTATAAAGTTAAGAAATATTTGAATCAATATATTGTAGAGGTCAAAATTTGAAGTCTTTCCTGGATTTTAATTCAGTGGCATAAGAATAAGCTGTAGACATTGGTGTTCATGTTTTTCTCAGGCCCCTTGCAATTTATTTTAGTATCTTTCAGCCAATTTATTTTTATGTTATGTAAAAAAAATAATATCATAATTTGGGATTTGATTAAGAAATCTCATGCCTAATAAGCTAACAAAAATATTATACTTTTATATATAAAATATCAAACTGATATAAACAAAAATATTATACTTTTATATATAAAATATCAAACTGAATAAATATTATTTAGTAAATTTTGATATTACATTCACCTTACATGATTAAAATAAAAAATTGTATTTATAAATCTTTGCACATTAAGCTTAGGCCATGCATCTATATAAATATAAAAATCATAACAGGTCTGGTGTACTAGGATATATAGGGTTTTTACTTTATTAACATTAATTTTTTTAAAGTTATTAAATGAACATTATGACAAGAATGAATGTTAATAAAAACCTAATTCATAATTAAATAAGATATTCAATTAATCCTATTAATTGGCCCTATTTTGTTTGAGAATGTTGTTAAATTCCTCAACATCTATAAAATTTTTAAATAATTATTAGATTAGGCTATGTCCTAAATATCAAAAATTGCATAAAAATAATCTCGCGCAATTTGCGCGAGTTTAACGAAAAAAAAAATATAAGCCATTTTAAACGGAAAATTAAAATGTTGGCCTAAATGATTTTTTCGATTTTGCGCATACTACACGATTCTTACAAATTTTACGATTCGTAAAACTTTAATCTTTTTTTCTTTAAACTTTTGTAATTTGTGCGAAAAGATGGCGATGCAGCAAGTAAAATAAAATGGGAAGAGATAGGGAAGATATATGAATTAAACTATGAGCAAATAAAAAAAAAGTTCACAGCTATAAAGTCAAAATTTAATAAATTTTATTCCCTTTCAAAAAAATCAGGTTTGATATTATTAAATATATTATAATTTAATTTTATATAGGTTCTGGTGCTGCTATGATAAGCAGTAGGCACTTGAAATTTATAGAAGATTATTTTTGGCTAAAAGAAAATGTGGAAGATATTTGTAAGAATGCAGAGGCAAGTTTTAGTTTGGATCAAATATCTTCACATGTATTATAACATGAAATTATAATTATATAATAACAATATTTTAGGATTATGAACAAAATATCCAAGATGTGGTGAATGTACAAACATCATCACAGGTATTATAACATGAAATGTATATAATGAACTATATATTAGGATTACGAGTTAAATACACATGATCTTTTAACTGATATTGTTAATCCTACTGATATATATGAGAAAGAAATTTTAGAGGTTAAATTAATATTATGTATATATTATTAATTTAATTATAGTTAGACAATTCTTTTAATAAAGAAAATATTAATCCATGTAGCTCAAAGAGGAAGAATTTAGATACTCCTAAATCTAAAGCTAAAAAATCTAAGAAGTATGAAGATGAAAAAATGGAGATATTTAGGGGTACATTTATATATTTAATAATCATTAATTTTTAAAATAGGTTTTGCTGCCAAACATACATCCCAAGGAGATGATCCCCATAATATTATGGGTTTTTTCAAATCATATCAAGCTCCATTTAATATTATGAGTGATAAAGAAATTTTTGATTTTAAATTAAAATTTATAACAACAATGTTAGTTTAGTTTATACTGTATTTTTTTAATTATTTTATACATTTTTATATCTTAATTTTTAATACCATAATATGTTAAACATATTTTGTATATTTATTTATAATAAAAATTATTGAAATTTAGTCATTTGTCTTACTCATTAAATTAATTAGAAATAACTTACTTATATAATGTAATCAAAACAACACTTTTATTTGCACTTTTTATTGAATATTTATAAATAAATTATATAACTTTGACAAATGAAAACATTCATAAGAGATATAAGGTTATGGGAATTAAGAAATATAAGATTATGGGAATCAAAAATTAATGTGTACAAAAATTTTACATATAATTATTTACAAATAAATCTCTAATATTATTAGAGCTTTCAGTCCATCGCTGGAACTGAGATTGGGTAAAATTGAGTATTGGGTATTGTTCATGATTTATATCTGTGCTATGATTTTTGTAAGAATGTAATTAAATGTTTTCACATGCATATGGAACATCTGACAAAATTTGTCAGGATATGAAGGAATACTATCAAATGTTCTAAAAATTCCTTGATCTCTAGAATTAATACATATAATATAAATCATATCATATATACCGTCCTTCTAAAAATCTATGCCTTCTTCTAGACTCAGTCGTATCTTCAAATAATATAAAATAGAGAAATAGTATAATGCATATCAAACAATTTAAAATTGAAAATAAATGTATGATTCGGGACATGTTTCGTATCTCGCAAAACTCGCTAAAGTTGTGCATTTCGCAAAACTTTTGCGAAATTATTTTTTTGATTTAGGACACGGCCTTAAGTATATTTGAAAAGTTGGTAAATTCCTCAACATCTATAAAATTTTTAAATAATTATTAGATTAAGTATATTTGAAAAGTTGGTAACTCACTGAATCACGGGGAAATTTTTAATATTATTTTTTTTTATTTATTTTTTTTTAATATTTTTTTTTAATATATTTTTTTTATTTATTTTTTTATACAGATTTTTTTTTAAAAAAATAACAAACGGAGTAAATTTAAAAGTTTAAAAAAAACCGAGTATATTTAAAAATTTTAAAAAAGGACTGTATTTAAAAATTTTAACAAACGGAGTATATTTAAGAATTTTAAAAAATGGAGTATTTTATTTGTGAAAATTTTCATAATTCTTACAAATTGCTATTAAATCAAATTATATATATTTAAGGAAAAACAGAAATAGTTCTATATAAATTTATATCATTTAAAAATTTAATTAATTTATTTATATTAGACATATTTTTAATATTACGAAAATAGGAATATTCACATACATATAAATGAGAGGAAGATTTTCTTCCATTTCTGGGGATGCTTGTCTTAAGATCCCTCCATAAACGCTCAATACGTTGAGTGTGGGTTGATATATTGCTATGATTGATGATGATCATATCCGTTTTCGTCCAGAATGTTATAACTTGGAAAAATATTTATTTTAAGATTTATCAATATTTAATTTACCCCTTCCATTTGTCCGTCATTATAATTGAATCATTATGGACATGCTTACTAATTATACCCAGAAGGGTCTCTTTATCTCTTTTCTCAGTTTCAGCTAAAAAAAATTCCATTATTTCTCGATATACCGACTACAACCCAAATGGCATTGGATTTTAAAATCCTTTCTGTGTTATTTTTCTTCCTAAAAATATGAGATTCCTCTATTTCAATAACATGCCTAGGACCCCCTATTTCCTCAAAAGAGATGGCCTGTGTATGGTAGCAAATTTTTCTAAATATTGCATATCTTATAAAAAATTATTGACAAATTTTATAGATATATTTTACCATTTTCCAATAGTATTTTGGGCTAATTTGATTAAAACAAGACTATCACTAATAGAAGTCCAGGACACAAAAAGATATATTAGGTGGATAAATTTGTTAATAGGAAGATTTACATTTTCAAATATAGTGCCTAATTAATAAAATATAATCTAAAAAATAATATATTAAACCCTTCCATATAGAATAGCTGCTTGAATTCTCCATTTTTCTATTTTCATGCTATTATTGCAACACGTGTGATTGATAAGAAATTCATGATCTTTTAAAAAAGCCATCGGCCTTGTATAAGAAATTATAATTTTGTTAAAATTTATATAAAGATGTAAAATGTTAAATTTAAAAAAATATTAAATTCTTAAAACTTTTGAATAATAAAACTATGAATTTATATTGAATCAAAAAATTTCCGTCAAAATCCAGACGATCATTTATTTATATTTTTTAATAAAAAAAATCTAAAATATCGCCAATTGAACCAAAAATGTATGCAAAATTCCAGAGTTGTTAACGCTCCTTTTTAAAAGTCCCGCTCCAAGTAATGGAGTGCCACTCCATAACCGCTCCTTTGATTTTCATTTTTTTAGAGGGTATATGAAATAAAATCTTATTTTTATTTATCAAAAAGCTTTATTTATATTAAATTATCTATCAAAATATTTATAAACTTTTATTAGCTTTTAAAAATAATAAAATTTAAATTAGAATCTACAAACATCCATGCTTCTCCCCTAAGACCTGTTTTGCAATACTAAATAGGCACTCCACAGGAGCACTAGAGGGAAAGCAGGGTATTGGATTTTTTAAAGATATTTTTTAATTCAGGGAATTTATCAAAAATAATAATTTTGGTATCATTATTAAAAAAATATTTGTCCAATATATTATCTTCCTGATGATCAATTTCATGGAATCCAAAAACATTTTCCAAATTAATTTGTATTTAAAAGAAAGATTTTTTACTTTTAGATGCTTTTTAGATGGAAGCTGCTCACTTTTGAAAATTAAATAGTTTTATTTAAACACAAAATACATTTTGCCCGTAATTTGTTTGATCATTTGGATCAACATCTTTTAGAAGTTTTAAATATTTTTTGTATGATGGAAATGGAAATTCGATTTCTTCATCTATGATATCTAAATCCATAATATCTAAAACTATTTTTTATTATATATCTATAAAACGAATATTAATATGACTTACAAGATTTTCCAAAAAATTTTCAATATAAAAAGGAAAACTTGATGTTTAATATTTAAAATGATTAGATAAAAACCAATATAAAACTCGGCTAAAATGAATTTTAATTAATAAATATTATTAATTTTTAAAAAATAATTTAATTTATATATTAAATTTAAAGGAGCGGGGGAGCGGCGCTCCTCCACTCCAGCCCTAAAAGGACCTAGCTCCCGCTCCCCAATTTAAAACAGAGGGGCGCTCCAAGTGTTTTTGAAAATGTAGCAGCGCTCCAGGAACGCCGCTCCTTAACAACTCTGCAAAATTCTTAAAACTTTTGAGTAATGAAACTTTAAATTATTATTACATCAAAAAGTTTCTACCTAAATCCAGACAATCTTATATTTTATTTTAAATTAAAAAAAAAAATATTAAAAAAAAATAATAAAAATAAATAAATAAAAAAAAATAATAAAAAAAAAAATAAAAAAAAAATAATATTAAAAATTTCCCCGTGATTCAGTGAGTTGCCGAAAAGTTTCAACTCTGGGTTATAAATTGTGGTCCATACTATTGGAATATAAATGTTTTAAAACCATTACTAAATATTGTTTAAAGGTTCTCTGCCTGAATTTTAAAATTACCATTACATTTTCCATTAAATAAAAAAATTGCGTTAAAAATAATTTATTAAAAAAATAAACAACTTTTTTTTAATATTTATTTGTTAAATAAAAAAACAAGCGTGTTAAATAAAAAAATAAAATAAATTTATATGACACCATTTTTTGCTGTTTAATAAAGGCGTTCGAGATTGTAAAGGCTAGCGACGCCCCTGCCTGTTACCAAAGAAACACATGATAATTAAATAAATTTCAGGTATAATTATTATGCTTTATATTTACAATATATATATGTTTTACTAGATAAAAAACATTTTTAGAGCAAGTTAATTATGGTTATACTGTTTTGATTATTGCTTAATAAATATCTTTAAAATTTATTTAGGTAATCAAGTTAGAATAAATACTTTTTATAGTGATAAAGAATATAATTAAACATTTTCTGCTCCTTATTAACATTTACAGAGCATAATATTATTTAAATTGATTTAGAGTCAAGTTAGAATAAATACTTTTATAGTGATAAAATTATAATTAAACATTTTCTGCTCTTTATTAACATTTACAGAGCAAATAAAGGTCATGTTTAATACTTAATGAATACTATTAAGATTTATTTAAACTAATCAAGTTAAAATAAATACCTTCTATAGTGATCATAATATAATTAAATATTTTCTGCTCTTTATTAACATTTAAAGTTTATTACTTAATATTTTTAAGATTTTATATAGAATAATCAATATAAAATAAAAATTGTATAGTAATAAGAATATTTAAAATTTTATTGAAATTTCCAGAGAAGTAAGGAGATTTATTGTTTTCTTTATTACTTAATGAATATCTTTAAGATTTTTCAAATTTATTGTTATATTATAGAAATTAATATTATATATTTTGGTTATTAAATAGTATATGTTTATTATGTAACGCGCATTCATTTAACTTATTCAAATTATATTTTTATTTTAGTTATAATTTTATTTTATAACTTAACCTTTTTAATATTATATTCTAATTTTAATTTGTAAAAATGTTATATATACCTTATGAAAAAGAGAAATAAAAAGAGATAAAATAATATATTTACTTTTTCTCCAAGGACGTCCTTCTCCTTTCTTCGTGGTGCCCAGCTCTGGGTGGTGAACTAGAATGAGATGACTATCTAATCTATTGAGATGACCAATGTCTAATCTATTGATGTCCAATGCCTAATCTATTGAGATGACCAATGTCTAATCTATTGATGTCCAATGCCTAATCTATTGAGATGACCAATGCCTAATCTATTGAGATGACCAAGAATCAAACCCTAGCACGTTCTTTCACGCCAAAAGCTTCTTCATGGTGTCCTGGCTCTGGGTGGTGGACTGCAATATGATGACCAACCTAATCTAATGTGACAACCTAGAACCAATATGGAAGTTGGACGTTAGGTTATGAATTCTATATAGTGAGACCAATGATGATTTACTAATAATTCTAAATCCACGTAAAAAGAAAAGTTATTATAAATTAAAATTTTATGCCCAGATAAAGGCATGTTGTAAATTTACTTATTAAAATAACTTAAATATAAATCAATCATAATGGACATATTTGAATACATAAAAAGCCTTAAAAAATATTTACTTAATAATGAATTAACAGTTGAATTTCTTAGTGAAATGCCTATTGATATTTTGAATTTCTTAGTGAAATGCCTATTGATATTTTGAATTTCTTAGTGAAATGCCTATTGATATATATTTTTTCTTTCTTGAATTATGACCAATTGTGTAAATTAACTGAATTACCTAAAGATGAATTCTTAGATATAATTAAAAATATTACAAAGTTAAACCATTAAAAATCCTAAACAAGAAATATGATTTATCAAAATGTAATTGAATTGAAACATATGAATTAAAAGATTTAATAGATAAAAATTGCATATTATAAAATTATAAAATTAAAATAACTCAAAGTAATAAATGTGATAAAAAGTTTTTGAAATTTAAAGCCTTGAAGACAAATAAAAGAAGTTATGTAAAAACTAAACATCATCATTTTAGAAAAATATTTAAATGATGTGATGAGGAGATCATTTTCTAAAAATTATCTTATGAAGAATTATTATTTAAAAAAAACATTTATTGAATTAAAACTAGGGTGTGAAATTAAAAATTTTTTTTAAAGAGAGGGAAATGTGAATAATATTTTATTTGCATATTTTAACCTCAGGATTGAAAATATTAATTTATAAATAAAAATAAATTTAAACACTAAAACGCGAAAAAATAACTAAAACGCAAAAAATAAATTGAACACTAAAACGCGAAAAATTAAAACACTAAAAATATTATATAACAATCCTATTGATTTATCATTCTTCATTTATTCTTGTATCCAACTTGATGAACTATTATTTCTCATTATTCGCACTTATTGATAATAACAATTTTGAAAAATGATAATATTAACAACTGAGTACTACCAAGCAAGCTATATGACAAAATCATGATTTATGGAGACAACTTTCGATAAGGATATCAAGCTTACGATTTAAACAAACCAACGATTTGGACAAGCCAACAATTAAAATGTGACTGATGCAACATTGACAACCAAAACAATAAACCATTTGGACAACTAACTCTCTATGACTTCATAGATGAAATTATGGGAAGGCTTTTTAGAAGAGGGAGAATGTTATATTATAGAAATTAATATTATATATTTTGGTTATTAAATAGTATATGTTTATTATGTAACGCGTATTCATTTAACTTATTCAAATTATATTTTTATTTTAGTTATAAATTTATTTTATAACTTAACCTTTTTAATATTATTTTCTAATTTTAAACCTTATGAAAAAGAGAAATAAAAAGAGATATAATAATATTTTTGCTTTTTCTCCAAGGACGTCATTCTTCTTTCTTCGTTTATTTAGACTAATCAAGTTAGAATGAATATTTTTTATAAGAATTCAATTAAATATTTTATATATATATATTCAATAAAAAAAATCAAAGTGAGGAAAGATATATTATATAATCTTGAAATGACTTATATTTTTTATTACATAATATCAGAAAAACAATTTATCTACTTAATTTTATAGTAAATTCATCATTTTGAATTAAATTTTTTTCATATGATTTGATATCTTTTATAAAATTTAATATATTTTTTATATTTTAAGAAAATGATAATATATTGCAGTGCATATGGCTGTAACCAAAAATATTGTACAGGAAGCAAAATTTCCTTTCATAGTATGATATTTCAAATTAAATATTTATTTCTAATTTTTGTCAGATTTAAATCTTAAATAAAACTTATATTATTAATCTATTTATTTTGGTAAAAATTATTTATGGCAGATTTCCTATGAAAAACAAAATTGAATATACATAATTTTATTGATCAATGTTTTGAATTATATAAAAAAAATTCCTGATATAATTTCTTTTGTATTTTTTTTAGCATTTATAATTCCTTTAGATTATAATTTATAAGTCTTGTTATGTGTACTTTGAATATGTTATTCCTTAATAATTATAAACTATCCATTTGTAAATATCTCTTTATTTAAATATAATTCACAAAAATCAATAATGAATATATATTGCGAAAAAAGATAATAATCATATAAATTTTTACAATAATAAATACGAATTAAATTTTTACAATAATAAATACAAACAATATATATGTGTTATATTTAAATTTAATAAAATAAATGTATTATTCAATAAAGTGTAAAGTTTTTTCCTAAAAATTTTCATCATAATTTTTCCTTCACCTATAAATATCTAAGTTAAATAACATATTTTTATATTACTCTTTTATTGTCCTTTTTGCCTAATATCTAATATCTAATTTTAATTTTTGATTTATTTTAATGTTGTTAAAAAGTCGAGTTCACTTGACTCCGACTCAAAGTCTCGAGTCGTTAGTCGAAACGACTCAACTAAAGGACGAATAGTTCAATGAACTTGAGTCGACTAGATGACGAATATTTATATGAACTTGAGTCGTCAATTTGAGTCGACTAGAGGACGAATATTTCAAATTTATTATTATTAATTAAACATATTTGTTCTGTTTTTTTACATTTTTTTAAACTTTAGTTTAGACTTCAACCTGAGTCGTGAATACAAATTATATAGTTGAGTCTATAGGATGAATAGTTTGAACTTGAGTCGACTAGAGGACGAAAAATTCAGATTTATTATTAAGATATTTGTTCTGTTTTTACATTTTTTAACTTTAGATTTCCAACTTGAGTCGTGAATACGAATTAAATACTTTAGTCGACTAGAGGACGAATAGTTCTATGAACATGAGTAGACTAAAGGACGAATATTTCAAATTTGTTAATATTAATTAAAATATTTATTCTGATTTTTACATTTTATTACTTTAGATTTCTAACTTTAGTCGTGAATAAGAATTATATACTTGAGTCGACTAGAGGACGAATAGTTCTATGAACTTGAGTCTACTAAAGAGCGAATCTTTTAAATTTGTTAATATTAATTAAGATATTTATACTATTTTTTACATTTTTTTACTTTAGACTTCCAACTTGTGTCGTTAATACATATTATATACTTGAGCCAGGAATGGGGAAGATCAGAGTTAAATTAAATTTAGTCTAGACTTTTTAATATATTTTTTAGAATATTTAAGGCTTTTATCAGAATTATGGATAAACATTACATTAATTTAATATACCGATACACTTATACCAACGCGGGGAGGGGGAGGGCGTACTGATGTGTATTGTCGATTTTGTGGATATACCAGAGCTCTAGTATGTTAAGACCAAGATTGACTTTATTTTTGACTTTTTTTTATCGGGATAATTATCCCACAAAATTAATTTAGCTAGAACACTATTTTACAAAGAAATTTTATATCCTAGCTTAGTAACATCCAATATAGCATACGCCTCTCTAAAAATTTTAAATAATATACTCCATTTTTAATAATTTTGAAAAGGTTAGCAGGGATCAAGGCAATAAACAAAAAAGTTTTATTATATAATGTATTTAAAAAATATTAAACTACAATTTAACTATATTTTTAACTAAAAATCTATATATAAATTTATCCTTTATTTATATAAAAAATCTATTAAACAATTAAATGAAAAAATGGTGTTAATTAAATTAATGTAAGATATAAAAATTTTCGCTAAATAATAACCATTATAATAATAATAATCCATATTTAACAATGTACATTTAAAAATTTTAACAAAATAAATTATAGTCCTAACTTTCTAATAATGCACACACCTTTTCAATTTTAAAATTTTCATAAAGAAAATTTCCACCAATATCCAATCCAAACGATCGGATATTTATTATTTTGTAATAAAAAAATATTAAAAATTTCCCCGAGTTTCAGTGATTTTTTTCCCCTTTTAAAAATAATAAAATTATTGTAAAAATCTTAGAAATTTTTTTTTTAAATTCTCATTTTCCCACTTAAACATGTGTATAAAACATTAAAAAACACTTCTAAAACTTTTATTATTAAAAAATTTCTCTACATTAATTATGTAGAGTTTTTTAATTATATATAAGAAAGATTTTTCACATTATGAAAATGTGTTACAACAAATCATATTATTACTGTAATTAAAAATTAATAAATAAAATATATATTATTTTACTTTTCATTTTTTATAAACAAATTTATCCCCCTCATAATTTCCGATTACAATGAAACGCAAACAATTATTATTATTAAATATATATACAATAAAAGGGGGTAAACAAAGTAAGATTTTATTTTAAATTAATTATTTTTATTGAATTTTAAAATTACATTTGTTTAAATACAAATTAAAACAAATTTATTATTAACATACTATACCTATAAATAAAAATATATAATTAAAAGAAGGGGAATTAAAAAAAAAATTATAAAAAAAAGAAAATTTATATTTAGGTATGGTCGTCGAGGCTTAATGACCCATGTATGGATATGCAGTTGGAACGAGAAATTTCAATTGAAGGGCTTGGAGTTCAAATGATTCACAGATGTTGCTGGAACTAACAAAACATTATTAAAGTGGCAAAATTTATTGGTTTTTGTATTATTCGCTTTTGCGATGGAGTTGGCAGAAAAAGATCTGCAAAACAACGCACGTATAATCCCAAGCGAGGTGTAAACCTTTGTTCCAAGGGC
Organism: Gordionus sp. m RMFG-2023; assembly: GCF_954871325.1. Lineage (NCBI taxonomy): Eukaryota > Metazoa > Nematomorpha > Gordioida > Chordodea > Parachordodidae > Gordionus > Gordionus sp. m RMFG-2023. The sequence goes on along the minus strand of NC_088775.1, from coordinate 52,112,590 downwards.
TAGCGTCATTCCATCAATACATATTGAAATTAAATATGGACAATATTAATCAAGATTGATGTTTAAATAAAAAGAAATTATGTTGCAAACATATAATTTGTGATGAAAAATAAAAACTTTGTTAATCTTTAAAAATATATCAATTTAAATGTAATGCTATATTAAAAAAATAAAAAATAGACCCGGTGCAACGTTCTAAATGAATTCCGTTTTAAATAAATTCCAATTTAGTGATATTGACATTTATGACTGACGCTCATATATTAAATATAATATTTTTAGTGATAATTTATGATTGACGTGTAAAGATTAAGTATTATATTTTCTATTGTTAAAGATATTTAAGTGAATCCCTGTTTTAAATAGATTCTAATTTAGTGATTTTGGCATTTATGACTGACATGTTAAGATCAAATATAATATTTTAGTGATATTGACATTTATGACTGACGTGTAAAGATTAAATATAATATTTTTAATAATACTGACATTTATGACTCATATGTAAAGATTAAATATAATATTTTTATTAATACAGACATTTAAGACTGACGTGTAAAGATATAAATAAGATATACGATATAAATAAGACATACAATATGCGTTATAAAGATATGCAATATAAATAAGACATGCGTTATAAAGATATGCAATATAAACAAGACGTAAGATATGCGATATAAATAAGACATACAATATAAATAAGACATGCGTTATAAAGATGTGCGATGTAAATAAGACATGAGTTATGAAGATATGCGATATAAAGATATGCGATATAAAGATATGCTATATAAATAAGATATGGGATATAAATAAGATATACGGTATAAATAAGATATGCGATATAAATAAGATATACGATATAAATAAGACATACAATATAAATAAGACATGCGTTATAAAGATGTGCGATGTAAATAAGACATGCATTATAAAGATATGCGATATAAATAAGATATACGGTATAAATAAGATATACGATATAAATAAGATTAATTAAAATTTATTATGCTGTCAAAATGTTCGCGATAATTTCTTAAATATATATTCAAATTAAATTTTTTAATGCAACTTAATTTTTTTAATTGGTATATAATATGCCCATTTATAAATGGTATGGATAATTATATTTGTTTTAAGCATAGTTGCCAATGCAACTATCTCCACCTCTGTTCCATAAGTTGCATTTTGAGCCATGCCTGTTCTCTCCAAATATTTGTCAACGGGTTCTCCCAAAAACCCCTCCATCTGCTCAACAATATCTTTGATTCTCATAAAGAGAATGCATTGTCTCAGAAAATCGTAGTGGCATTCGTCATCACAAACTTCTTTGCTTATACATCTACAATAATGATTAACAATAATTTATTTTAAATATGTATACCTGAAGAGACAATTTCCATCATCAATAATCCGCTCGGTAGAAAAATTATCTCCCATTACACCATTATCATATTTTGGATATCTTTTCTTGATCGCAAAATGAAAACGTTCAGAATGATAAATTTACCATATTCTGTTGGTGGGAAGAAATAGATTTGCATCATCTTTCTTAGAAATTACAGTCTCTACTGTCAATTCATTATCTAAAAAATATGCATAATTAAATAATAACACATATTAATACCTTTCTCAATAAACAGTCCTACTTTGTCAATTACAGCTGAAATATTAGGATTAGAAGGCATAACTAATAATTTAAAAAACAAATTATATCGATTTATAAAAATATTACTATTTTCTCGATGGCTACCAAGCTCTACCATCTTCGTTTCATCATTTAATATCTTTATCCTCTTAAAATCTGCATCATCTAAAAAATACATATAATAATAAATATTTTATATTTTTGGTCTTCACAATTCTTATTCTCTTCCCCAATAATCGTGTTGAGTAATTTTGAGACTAAATATTTAAAAAAATTAATGTGAGTTTTATAAATAATACCGTTCAAGTGATTTTCTTGAGCATTTAACTCCTCATTATAACTCACTACCTCAGAGTTTTTATCATCTAAAAAATATGTATATTACTAAGTAATTAAGACAATTATATACCTTTTCTTGCAAAGTAATGTTTTATATTACATATATTTGCTTTGCTCTTTAAAATGCTACCGCTAGCATTCATGAGCTCAACATTGCCTAAATATTAAAAATAATTTAATAATAATGATAAATTTCACTTTTAAGAATCCTAACTATTGTATAAGGACCCATCCAAGGACTGGTCATTTTACCACCTTTCCTATCAGCCCGACGGCTGTTCCAAATAAGCATTTGATCATTGACTAAATAATGATTATTTCTACCAGCATTACGACTTCTATAATCCCTCTGCTGTTTAAGCTGAGCAAGATCTATATTGCCAGCAGCTATCTCATGAATATCATTCATCCTGGAAACTGTATCTTGAAAACAAGATTCCAAATCTGCTTCAGGTACATTGTCAGGATCAATATCCTCTTCCTCGTCAATCTTAAATAGAGACATAATATATAGTATATGATTATAAAATGAGATTTATCATACCCCATAAGCTTGTTTTGCTTTTCTACCATACATCAGCTCATATGGTGTAAACTTCGAAGATTCGTGTAGAGAAGTGTTATAGGCAAATATCATGCCAGGCAAGGCATCTGTCCAAATTAATTGATCATCCTTAATACACTTTAGTAGTGCATTTTGGATTGTCCTATTCACTCTTTCAACCATGCCATTTGTTTGAGGGTGATAAGCACTTGTCACCCTCTGTATGGTCCCTATGAGTTTGTGAAAATTATTGCTTATTTCATTCACGAACTCACGTCCTTGATCATTAATTTGAATCTATATATAATATTAATATTTTATTACCAAATTTATTATACTTTTGCCCTACCATGTGTGCATAGTAAGTAACGAGTAAAGGAAGCGCGATACCGATTTTGCTGTTTTATCTTTTAAAGTCATGGCTACAATATATTTGCCGAAATAATCAACTGCTACAGCAATGTATTTATAGCCATCCTCACTTTCAGGCAAAGCACTTAAATCAACACCTATTTGTGTCCATACCTTTTGTAAAATAAAAGATTGTTGTTATATTATATACTCCATTAGGAGGTTAGGTGTCATGTAATAAAGTAAAGCTGTTTACCATTATTTATGATTGCAGCTGAAAAAAAACATAATAATAAAGAATGAGGTAAAATCTAAATTAGCTAAAAAATGAAATTATGATATATATATCAATTTTTACCTGAGATTGAAGGGGACTATATTAATTTTATTTATTATATTTTCAGATTATAAGTTTTAATAGTAGATTATATGCAAATTATATTTTTATTTTGGAATTATATTAACCTTAAAGAAACTATATTTCTTGTAAAAAAATTCAATAAAATTTAAATGGTTCAATATATGAAACTAACATAACTAATAAAAACAAGTGCCACATACATATAAGCTATAATAGACAGATCATTAATAAGGCTACAAATGAAAAATATAAAATACATAAACAAAAATTAGAAACAATTATAATGACCAAACTATAAAAATTTTCAAATTAAGGATTTGTTATGTACAACTTTAATACCTTTGTTGGAATAGGAATTGAATGCAACTCATTGTTAGTTTTGTCAAACCTTGTGTTGCTACGCTGGCAAATATCACAACATTTTACAAAATTAACCATCCAATTTCATATTTGGCCTACAGAAGCTAAAAATATAATACATGATATAATATATAGATTTATTATGCAGAAATATTTTACCTACTAGTCAAGTTGCTGTGAGTCTTGGTGATACCAAAATGGTCAGCTTAGTATCACATCCACTCCAATATAACTTTTTAAAGAAGTTAAACTCTTCTGTTACAATCTAAAATTGAATTTATTATTGTGTATTATATTTAAAAATATATTATTGATCATATAATATTATAATTTTTATATATTTTACATATCAGCCAATTTGCTGTAAGTCTTGGTGATACCAAAATGGGCAGCAAGAGATATTGCTGACACATTAGTATCACATCCACTGTGAACCATTTGAAGAAGTTGAATTCTTCGGTCAAGGTCCAAAACAACTTCACCATTATGAGAATGGTGATGCATTCTACCCTTACAAATTTTATATCTCGAGGCCTGAACTCGCAGATTGCGCCTTAAGCCTTTATTAGAAGACATAGATGATGGATATTTTTGGTAAAGGATATAATCCTGTATCTCATCGAATTCTATTAAAATGAATAGAAATATACTAAACAAAATTTATTTCCTTGATTTATCGTCTTTCGTCATTTGATTGGGGAAACAAAGGATAATTTTGGTATCAAAAACAACTGTTGAAATGAATAAAAAAATAATATATATAATAAATGGCCCAAAAACATATCCAAAAATTTAATTTATAGTATTCTATGAAAATAAAGAATATTTCAGTGTATTTAGGCAATCATTTTGTTTGCAAACTGAAATTTATCTTATAGAAAAAATTTGCAATATTTTTTTAAGTTAGCAAAGATTTAAATAAACTTAAATACAATAAATATATTATTCAATGTAAATAAAGAATATTTCAGTGTATTTAGAATCATTTTGTTTGCATTACTGAAATTTATCATATAGATTTGCAATATTTTATAAGTTAGCAAAGATATAAATAAACTTATTTAAAATAAAATAAAGAATATTTCAGTGTATTTAGGGCAATCATTTTGCGATTCTGAAATTTTTCATATAGAAAATATTTGCAAAATTTTTTAAGTTAGCATAGATTTAAAAAACTTAATTGGAATGAAAAATTATCATGCTAAGACCATATCCAAAAATTTAATTTATTGTAAATTTACAATATTTTTATAAGTTAGCAAAGATTTAAATAAACCTAATTACAATAAAATAAAGAATATTTCAGTGTATTTAGGCAATCATTTTATTTGCAATACTGAATATCATATAGAAAAAATTTGCAATATTTTTTAAGTTAGCAAAGATTTAAATAAACTTAATTGGAATGAAAAATTATCAGGCCCAAGATCATATCCAAAAATTTAATTTATTGTAAATTTGCAATATTTTTTAAGTTAGCAAAAATTTAAATAGCTAATTGAAATAAAAAATTAGTAGGTATACTTAAAATAAATAAATATTCTATTAAAATTGCTAAAATTTATTATTAGAAAAATTTACAATCATTTACTTTGCAAAGTTGAGTATTGGTAGAATAATAGGTTTTTATGCCATTTAATATACTTTATCTAAAATTAATTAAATTAAGATATTAGAAGGATATATTATTTACTACTTTGCAATTTTTGTAGGCCAGCAATATTTACAATTGATTTTGATAGATTCTTCATAAATCTGATTTAAACGAACTCCCACTTCAATCAAATATGTCAATATCACTAAAAAAAATAAGGTTAAATCTTAACATGTCAGTCATAAATGCCAATATCACTAAATTAGAATCTATTTGAATCGGGAGTTCATCTAAAACGTTACAATCTGGATAAAATTACTAAATACATCGTCTAAAACTTTTTAGATACAGATACATTTACAAATGTATCTCGGTACAGAAACTGAGCTAAAAAATTTATTAAAGTGATATCACATCTATATATAATTAAAATAATAATTTAGATTTAATAATTCATGTACAAATAAATTAATTTTTTTATCACATAAGATAACGTAGGATCTTTTCCAAAAAATTGGCTACAAATTCTTAATTTCATTTTTAAATAACAAAAATAAAAACTATTTTTTAATTTAAGGTAATTATGAAATATTCTCCTTTAGTTCATATCTTGAGTTGACTCAAATTGGAAGTCTAACGTAAAAAAATGTAAAAAACAGAACAAATATCTTAATTAATATTAACTACTTTAAAATATTCGTCCTCTAGTCGACTCAAGTTGACAACTCAATTTCATAGAACTATTCGTCTTCTAGTCGACTCAATTATATAATTCTTATTTACGACTCAAGTTAGAAATTTAAAGTAAAAAATGTAAAAAACAGAATAAATATTTTAATTAATAATAATAAATTTGAAATATTCGTCCTCTAGTCGACTCAAAGTTGGAAGTCTAAAGTAAAAATAAATGCAAAAACTAAACAAATATCTTAATTAATAATGTATTTTAAATATTCGTTCTCTAGCCGACTCAAGTTCATAGAACTATTTGTCCTCTAGTTGACTCATGTATATAATTCTTATTCACGACTCAAGTTAGAAGTCTAAAATATAAAAATGTAAAAACTGATCAAATATCTTAATAAAGTATTACTAATTTGAAATATTCGTCCTCTCTCAAATGTATAATTCTTATTCACGACTCAAGTTTAAAGTAATAAAATGTAAAAATAGAACCAATATCTTAATTATTATTAATAAATAAATATTCGTCCTTTAGCTTACTCAAAGTGAAGACTCAAGTTAATAGAAATATTCGTCCTCTAGTCTTCTCAAGTTAATGACTCAAGTTCATAGAACTATTCCTTCTCTATTCGACTCAATTATATAATTCTTATTCAGGACTCACGTTAGAAGTCTAAAGTAAAAAAAATGCAAAAAACAGAACAAATATATTAATTAATAATAATAAATCTGAAATATTCGTCCTCTAGTCGACTCAAATTGACGACTAAAATTCATAGAAATATTTATCCTCTAGTCAACTCAAATATATAGACTTGAGTTCACGCATCTAGTCCACTGAGTTCACAACTCGAGTTGACTTGAGTTCACGGCTCGAACTTGGCTCAATTTTCGACTAAGTCGATTCGACTCAGTCGATTAATAACACTAATTTATTTTATTTCCAAATGGTGCATTCGTATATGTAGGTATCTAAAAATAAATTTTTAGTAAAATCAAGTGATGATTATAAATACCTTTATATAATAAGTGTTATTACCCATCTATAATAATCCTTAAAAAACGTCAATCAAATTTAGCCAATAGTGTTCTTTAAAAAAATATTTGTTCCAATAAAAATGTATTCAGTCCAATGGTAATCAATATACCAAACTCAAACATTCATCCACTTATTTCTAACACATTTTACCATCTTCATAAGGTTAAATTTTTTATAGTTTTCTTTTAGTCATATTATTTTTCTAAAATAATAAATTATACTACGAAAATCAACTTTTATATACTCAACCCATAGAAGGCGTTAAGATATTGGGCTGCTGGCTATATATCATTTTTCATAACTATAAAATCTAACAAATTTTATTTAGATAAATTATTAGTGCTGTAAACATTTCTAAAAAAATCGAACGCGTTCAACCTTCATTGACAAAAATCGAACGCGTTCACATTCGTTCAAATAAATTTTTTTAAATATAATTAAATATAATTAAATGTCTTATATATTTTAACCCATTATATTAGCCATGTTAAAAAATAATATAGTTTTATTGATATTAAAATTATAAATGCAATATAATATAGCGAATAAATAATATTTTTATTTATAAAAAATTTTTCTTATTAATTTTTAATGACAATGTTTCAAAATTTTCATCTGATAGACAAAAACGCTGGCAGTTAATACGACATTATCTATATTAAAAACACGCACTACGCAAATGAGGGGATTATACTTAATAAACAACTCTTCTAACGCGTGGAATTTATTAAAAACATTTATTGTTCTGCTCTTTGCTTCAAATAATTGAGATAAGTTAGCCTCCTCCAATCTATTTTCTACTTCCTAGTCAAAAAAAAGAGGATATCTCGAAATTAACAGTTATTGCATTATCATTTCTAGGGTTTTCAATAACGCTATAAGTTTATTAGGTTCGTTCTGTGGAAGTTTTATCCATGGCCATTGAGGCTTGAATATTGGGTATATAATTACAGAAAAAACATATTGATCTTCATATACATGTTCTAATCTTTAAAAAAAATATATGTAATTAATTTGATATTGATAGGTTTAATATCTTTTATTAATCCCATTTAATACTGCTTCTATCAATGGTTGATCATAATTTTTTTAATTTTTAAGTCTGAATGCATTTTTTCTTCTTATTTAATGATTTTACTTAGTTATATTATATAAATAAAATAATTAATATTGTAATCAAATGTCGGTTTAAATTGGAACTGAAGATTTTGAAACTGATATAAAACTTTTTGGGCACATTTTACATTTGGTAAGTATTGAATTCCGTAAAATATTTATCATATTTGGATCATGGCAATGTTAATTCATCTGATTTTTAATTTTCAGAATCAGAGGATGTTAATGAAATAATAATATCCATGCTTACACTAATCTATTAAATTAAAATATAATCAATAATATTCAAATTAAGAAACTATAATAATGGCTTGTTAAAAAATTGAAATGTGAAAAAGGAAAAACAGCTGATTAAAAAATATGTAAAAAAATTCGAATTAATATTAAATTTTTCAAATAAATAAAAATAAAATGTGTTTTTAAAATTGCGTTAAATTTGAACGCGTTCGTCAAAAAAAAAGAAACGAGTAGGTTCAAAGTTCGTCAAAAATAAAAGGAACGCCGTTCATCATTTTTTTCAAAAAAACGAACTTCGTTCACACAACACTATAAATTATCAATAAAAAGAAATCTATCAAATTAAGAAATTTAGCTTAACCACTTGCATTTTGTATGATTATTTATTTTAAAAAGGTTATATAAGTAAATATCTATGAAATATAATAGGTCTGTTATTTTGCATTAATTGTTATCATTGGAAGCAGTTTGGATTTATTAAGAATGTGTCTTTTAAAATTAACTTCAAAGATATTTAAACTTCATTTATTTTATTTTTGATGAGATCACGAATACCAAGGTAAAATAAGAGAGGACGCGTGCCTCCATGCTGGATCCATTAGAGTCTATGACATGTGGGCTGAATATAGGAGAATTTAATGTCAAAGTATGTCTCTAGGAATTTAAGAGTAAAACAATTAATGAAAGTAAATTGTATGTTGGGTGGGAGGAGGTCAAGAAAGAGAGCCGTGGATGGCAATGCAGTTCAATAGATATGCGCTATCTGAGATAGAAGCCTTCCTGTGGGTCACCAGTGATGGCGCGGATTTTTTTACCAAGAGATTTGAAGAAGGTTAGGGCATGATTTCCAAAAAACCGGTTGTGTCGGATACGACTGGTATGAAATTGCAATTAGTTAGGGAAGTGTATTTATTAATTTTAGAGTTTTCAGCTCGCACGAATGAGTTGTTATTAAAGGAGGGTTATTATACAGTTTTTTATATAGATTTTAATTTACAAATAGTTTACATGATATTTTTAATATATATTTTTAAATTACGTATATATGTTTTACTTTTAACGTTCAAAGTATTATTTTAAAATTGTGATATAGTTTTATATAAATCTATGATATTCCTAATCTCGAAATTTGTTATTAAATGCATAGAGTATACTTTGTTAATATCCATGTTAAGAAGAGGATTCTGAATATAATACCAATGGCATGCAATTTTGCTAAGTTGTTAAAAGATACTTTTTAAGTGGATCTAGAGACGAATACAGATACATCATCTAAAAAGGGATCTAGATCCAGATACAGTTACATCGGCTAAAAGGTTATCTTGATATAGATACAATTTATAAAATGTATCTAGATACAGATACAATTTTTATCATACTCTGATATAAGCTTTGCATAACCTAAATTAGGATTCTATTGTAAAAATGCATGAAATGAGCTAAAAAATTTATTGAGTCGATATCACATTTAGCAAATTGTAAACATTTATTTAGTATCTATACCCTTAAATGTTTTACAATGTTGCAAGTTGAGGTAATGCTAACTAAAATTTTCGTATTTTTGGTAGATATGGCAAACATTTTACCATCAGAGATTTGTTTTCTTTATTTTGAGATATTATTAAAATATGCTCTATCTGAACTTGTTGATGCTTCATTGATTATTACTTCTTTCTCTTCGTCACTATAAATATGAATCTAAAATAAATTTGTAAAATTAGCATAATAAAATAAAATTAACCAATTATATTGAAAATTTAAATGGCAAATTCCTTGAGTGCATTGTTATATTAAAATTTGTCTGGTTTAAGGATAAACTCGAACATAATATTTAATGAATATTTATATATATATGTCGCAATTATTAAAGGGATCAGAACTATCCGGGATCATCACGGGGTTTAAAGGGATCCCTTTAAGAATTCAATTTTTTAAAGGATAAACAACTATACCGTATTATCACGTTTGAACCATGATATAGAAGAATCTTAATTTAAAACGCGTCTTACGCGCGTTTGGCTTTATTTTTTTATAATTGTTATTTATTTATTTTCAATGGTGTTTTTTAGGCTTTATGAAATAAGATATGTCTAATATAGGGTATCAATCTATAGCTAATCAAAAGATTTATTCAACTGGAGGTCAATCTCTCCCCCTTAATGGGCGAGTCTAGATCTGGGGTGTCAGGTATATTTATGAGAGCCCTGCAGGCCAGGCCCTAAACCCGGCCCGGCCCTAAACCCGGCCCGACCGTATTTTAAAATTTTTAAATATACCTGGGCTGGGCCTGGCCTAAAAAAATTTTTTTTAAACATATCCGGGCTGGGCCGGGCCTAAAAAATTTTTTTAAAAATATATCTGGGCCGGGCCTAAGATTATTAAACCCGTGCCGGGCCGGGCCTTAATATTTTTTATAAAAATTTTTACATTATGTGTTAATGGTTATAAGATTATATTATATTATAATTATGATTAATATAATATTGGGTGATGGTTAACACTACCTAACACCCACAGATCGATCTAATTATTAATTTCCTGCAAATATATTCAAAGTATTAATATATTTTTTTATAATATCTAAATTTTACAACATATTTTACCAAAACAATCAAATAAAGGAATATCTTAAATAAGCCCCAATATTCAAGTATTATTAATTATTTTACCAAAACAATCAAATAAAGGAATATCTTAAATAAGCCCCAATATTCAAGTATTATTAATATATTTTTTTATAATTCATATCTAAATTTTTAGAATATATTTTACCAAAACAATCAAATAAAGGAATATCACTTCTTAAAGTTTGTAATACCTTTCAAAGCGAAAAAGGAGAAATAAAATTGATTTTACTTAATATAAAGCATTTTTTAATTGAAAAATTTGTTTTACACAAGTATCATTTTATTTCTCTTTTTCTCTGTCTCAAATTCAAGCAATTACGTATGTAGTCAGGGACAGATCGCAAAATGACGGAAAACTATATAAAAGATTATATTAAATTACAAGAGGCTCAGGAAGTAAATGAAATACCATCGACCAGTCAAATTACGACTGTTGTTAAACTGAATCGTTTTATGACAAATGGGGCGATGGTAATTCTGGTAATATGTTAATACCCGATGATGAATATTATAATTACATAAATAAAAAAATAAAAAAATAGATGAAACATTTAAGGTGGATAATTTGTTAGAGTGGTGGGCGGCTGATCAAATCGAATTTCCAATTTTAGCAAAATTGGCAATTCCTGCTTCAAGTGCAAGCTGTGAGCGGAATTTTTCCACTACTGGGAGAATTCTTGAAGAAAGAAGAAGTAATCTTCAACCTGAAAAGGTAGATATGCTTCTCTTTCTTCATGATAATTTGTGAATTTTTAATATCTTTCTTGAGTATATGGTTTCGTCAATCATGCTGGTTTTTTACTTTGCAAACTGTCAAATATTTATTGCATTTATTATATTTACCTTGAGTCATGAAAGTTTTTAATCCAACATTTTTCATTTTTTTTTTACAATATTATATAATACAATCAGGGATCCAAACCGAAACGAATATCGGTTCGGTTCAGGTTCGGATAAAAATAACGGTTTAAGGTTCAGGTTCGGTTCGCAAAAAATAAAAATATCGGTTCGGTTCGAACCTCTAAAAACCGGTTTGAACACATTTGTATTCAAACCTACATAAGGATTATGTATCAGGAAAATTTTTTTTTTATTTCATAATTAAAATAAAAACCTTCATTTTTATTAATTGCACAAATATAACAAATAAATATATCAATGATTAATTTAAATATGAACAATTACTTAAATTTTTTTTACTAAGCTGCACAATTAATATATTTTCAAAATTCGTCTCACTCAAATTACATCTATAAGGAGATAATATAAATTTAATTGTTGAAAAACATCCTTCTACACTAACTTGGGTAACTGGCATTGCCAGTATGATATCAGATTTGATGTGTCATTTATAATACTATATGTAAATAATTTATATATTAGATTTAATTTTTTTCTAGGCATTATAGTTTATAAGCTTAAAATATTTAAAAAATATTGCAAAATGGCAATATACTATAGTTTATAAAAAATATGACTGACGTTTATCAATCAAATGTGATTGATAATAATTTTTAAAACAATTTGAATATAATTAAAATTTTTGCAATATACTATTAGTAATAACTTACACATTATTTTATAAGCATAAAATTATGAGACTCGAACCGGTTCAGAGGCATTTTAGCGGTTCGGTTTAGGTTCGGCTAGGAATTTTTTAGAGGTTTAGGTTCGGTTTAGGTTCGATAAAAAATACAGGTTTTTAGCGGTTTAACGGTTCGGTTCAGGTTCGGTTTGGATCCCTGAATACAATTATCTTCTTTTATTAAAAATTTATATTATAAAATTAATTATATTAATATTGTGCAATTAGATTATATTTTCAAAATACTATTTATTATATATGCATTTTTTTAAATAGCGATTTATTTTTATTTAATAAATTAAATAGTAAATTAAATACAATATATTATATTCTCAAAATATTTTCTATTTTTATAAATTAAATATTAGTTTTATTTTTTTTAAATGCAATATAAAATATAGTAAATGCTCAAAATATTATTACCATTTTTATGACACATACTTGAAGCTCTGCAAAAAACACCCTTCTACAACTATAACCCCTATATCTCTACAGCCTCACTTAACATGCGCATCACAATTTACCACTGATGAAGTGAGGAAAGCTATCCTTTCCTTTCATCGAGATTCAGCACATGGCCTTGGTGGAATCCGTCCTATATTTCTCCAGGACATTACTTCCCCCTTAATATGTTCTCAAACTTCCATTTTTTCCAAAATTACAAACTTTTGCAACAAAATCTTAAAAGGTGATGTGCCAACCTTTGTTTCCCCTATTCTTTTCGGTGCCAGGCTAATAGCCCTTCAAAAACCCAATAATGATTTAAGACCGATTGCAATTGGCTCGACCTTTCGTCGGTTAGTAGCTAAAACGATTTCCTCTCGAATAAAGCATGAAGCTTCAAATATACTAAGTCCTTTCCAACTTGGAGTTGGTATACCTGGCGGCTGTGAAGCTGTTGTTCATCTAACGAGAATACACTTAGAAACCCAGCCAACCAACGAATCTTTAGTCAAAATCGACTTCAACAATGCTTATAACACTCTTTCTCGGAATTCCTTTCTGAGCTCATCGAGTATTCTCTTTCCTGGTTACACTAAATTCTTTTATTCATGCTATCAACAGCCTTCCACTCTCCAATTTGATACCTATAAAATTCCTTCGATTGAGGGCATACAACAGGGAGATCCTCAGGTTCTTTATTTTTCTGTTTAGGGATCAATGAAATTGTTAAATCTATTAACAAGGCATGTTCATTATCATTGCATGCATGGTACATCGATGATGGAATCCTTTGTGGTCCAAACGACGAAATCAATAAAGCTGTAATGATAATCAAGGATGCAGGGCTATCCATTGGTCTATCAATCAACCATGAAAAATCAGAATTTATATTAATTAATTCATCTGAAAACAATTTTCATAATTTTAAACAGATTACTCTGGAGGAATTATTTCACTTAGGTGCTCCCGTTGGTGGACACACAGCCATATCATCCTTCCTACAATCAACACTCGAAACCCTTAATGAGTTAGCTGACCTATTTTCCCTTCTCCCCTCTCATAAAGCCTTTTTTCTCCTGAAAAATTTCTTCAATATCCCAAAAATTCTTTACGCGCTCCGCTCTACCCCTATTTTTAAATTTCCCACTTCCTTAGGCATTTATGAAAATGGGATTAAAGTCTTAATTGAAAGTATCCTTAATCTAAAATTCCATGAATTCGCGTGGACACAAGCCACCCTTCCTACCAAGATGGGAGGACTAGGCATCAGATCCCCTTCCGATCTTGCCTTAACTGCCTTTATATCGAGCTGTCTTTTAACCAAAAATTTAGTCAATCCTAATTCCTTAAATTCTGACCCTTCCTTTGATAGTGCCATCATTGAATGTAAATCTCGATTCATTGCCGACCACCCAATTCCAGAAACAACAAGCAGAAGGACTGAGATAAGCCCATTATTGCAAGCTGCGTCGAATCTCTCCTTTCCAGTATGCAATCATTGGACCGTCCCTTATTCTCCTCTCTGCTTAATGGTTCTGGACATGAGTTTCTCGAAGCCATTCCTGCCGCTAACTTACAATTACAATTGACCCAAAATGAGCTAACTCATGCTATAGGCATCCGTTTAAATTGCTTAGTAACCCAACCCCACATCTGTGCCGGCTGCAGTTCTGCTGTTTTGAGTAATGGAAGGCATAGTCTACATTGTCGTTCATGAGGCAGCATCGTTAGACATAACATTTGCAATTCTATAATTCTTAGAGCTCTGAGATCCGCTCAAATTCCTTCTGCTCGAACCCTCTGGTCTTTTCAGATCTGATGGGAAACGCCCTGACGGGATCTCTCAAATTCCCTGGAAGCGAGGTCAATTCTTGGTCTGGGATTACTCTTGTATTGATCCATTGGCTCCTTCCAATCAATCCCTTAACATTCTGGAGAACAAGGAGCTTCTAAAAATTGCAAAATATTCAGAGATATGCCAAGATCACTTATTCATTCCCATCATTTCCACTACCTTGACTACCTTTGGGAATCGTGCTCTTTCTTTCTTCAAGGAACTTGGATCGCTAATCCGCAAACTAACAGATGAACCTCGTGAAGGCTTCTTCTTAAGACAAAGACTCGCAATACCAATTCACAGGGCCAATTAGATCAGCTTCATTGGCAGCCTCATCTCACATGATGATTAGAATATATTTTATATTATTTTAATCGCGTAATGAATAATTTATTTATATATAATTTAATATAATATTTAAAAATTGTAAACAATATTTCAACTTTGTACTTTTTATCTATGTCATAGGATTGTATAAATAAGTGGTTTATTATAAAACTTGAAATTATAATATAAATAAAATGATATAGAATATTCTCAAAATATTAGCTTTTTACATGTATTTTTTAAATTAAGCGATAATACTCGCTGAAAAATATGGTAAAATACCTCATAGGCGAATTTTTGTATATACCAGGTCGAATATAATTTTAAAAAATTCCGAGCCGGGCCTGAAATTTTTTTTTTAAATATCCGGGCCGGGCCTTTAATTTTTAAATCCGGGCCGGGCCGTAAAAATTTTTTTTAAAAAATATCCGGGCCGGGCCATGCAAATGGTACCTCTGCAGGTCTCTGATATTTATCAAAATAAAATATCGATATGGGTATCAAATAATATCTTATTTAAATATCTTTTGATTGAAAGTCTTTATTGGTCTTGATGGTATGACTTGATCTGGGGGGGGGGGGGAGGTGTAAAAAATAATTTTTTTCGATATGGGTATCAAATAAAAGGTAATTAAAATATTTTTTATTGTAATAATAATCACTCATATTTTTATCAACACAAAATATCGATATGGGTATCAAATAAACGCTAATTTAAATATCTTTAGATTGAAATTGAAAGTATTCATTCTTGGTCTTGATGGGTATGACTTAGTCTGGAGGGTGAATGGAGGGGGGGGGGGAGTGTAAAAAATAATTTATTTGATATGGGTATCAAAGAAAAGGAAATTAAAATATTTTTTAATTCTAATAAAAAAATCACTCATAAGAGGGTGGGTCTAGGTTTTGGGGGTTCAGGAATATTTTTATCAACACAAAATATCGATATGTGTATCAAATTAAAGCTAATTTAAATATCTTTAGATTGAAAGTATTTATTTTTTATCTTGATGGGTATGACTTAGTCTGGAGGGTGGATGGAGGTGGGAGGGTTTAAAAAATAATTTTTTTGACATGGTTATCAAATAAAAGGTAGTTTAAATAAAGTATTCATTTTTTGTCTTTGGGGTGGAAAAAGGGGGAGAGGGTGTAAAAAAATTTTCTTTGATATGGGTATCAAATAAAAGGTAATTAAAATATTTTTTATTGTAATAATAATAATCACTCATAGAGGGCTGGTCTATATCTCGGAGGGTCAGGAATAGTTTTATCAAAACAAAATATCGATATGAGTATCAAATAAAAGCTAATTTATATATCTTTTGATTGAAAGTATTCATTTTCTGTATTGATGGGTATGACTTGGTCTGGGGGGTGGATGGAATGGTGCGATGTAAAAAATAATTTTTTTTATATGGGTATCAAATAAAAGGAAATTAAAGTTTTTTTATTCTAATAATAATAATCAATCATAGAGGGCGGATCTATGTCTTGGGGGGCCAGGAATATTTTTATCAACATAAAATATGGATATTAGTATCAAATAAAAGCTAATTTAAATATCTTAAGATTGAAAGTATTCATTTTTTTGTCTTGATGAGTATGACATTGTCTGAGGGGTGGGTTATTGCCATAAAAATAATTTATCATCATAATTCGCGACCTCTGCGTGAACAAGCGATTAAGAGTGTATTTACCCATTTGTTGGGCGGTTATCGCAAGCAAGAGTCAATTAAGAGTGTATTTACTCATTTGTTGGGCGGTGATAGTCAGCAAGAGTCAATTAAGAGTATTTACCCATTTGTTGGGTAGGTTTCATTGAGAAAGATTTTGTTGACCCATGGGTTTTAAGTAAAAGGACAAATTATACGGAAGTACTGCCCGAATTTTTGCGAAAATAAATCTATTAGAAATTCGTGCGAATTTTTACTAAATAAGCCTAGTATACGGAAGTGCTGCCCAAATTTTTGCAAATATAAATTTGCTAGACAAATTTACCCAAAATTTTAGAAATTAGGCCAGATACACGGAAGTGCTGATCTTTAAAATACTTATAGTTATATTTTTCGGTTGGAGAATCATCTGAAGATGAATATAAACATATTATTCTATTTTCTTCTTCCATTATTTTAAAATAGACGGATATAAAACGATTCAAATAAAATATGGTAGTTCTAATTGTTAGCAAATTGCTATATGAGGACAAACGTCATATATCATAAATTATTTTCAAATATAAAAATTCTGATTAAATTTTTCATTTAAATGTTAAAACAATATCATTTTAAATTTTAATACTATTTAACTGTATCTTTTTGAATACAAAGTTGGTTAAGATACAAATACTTTTAAATAATATGTATCTTAGATACTGGATACAAGATACTTTCCAAAATTGAAAAAAAGATAAAAATATCCGCGATACTGCCCAACCCTGGTCCATGGTATAGTTTTTGGGGAGTATTTTCATGGTGGGGTATATTTGTACCAATAACGAGTGAGGAATATGCCGTTGCCTTGAGAGAGAATGTGTTGCTTGGAATTGAGACCATGTTTAATGAGGGAACCAGCGAAAATCTTTCAAGGAGCGAAACAAGGAGCGATAATTTAAGAAACGAAACGAGGAAAAACAATTCCAAGAGCGAAACAAGGAACGTTAATTCAAGGAGCGAAACAAGACAAAGTAATTCAAGGAGCGATAATTCAAGGAGCGGAACAAGTCGAAATAATTCAAGGAGCGATAATTTAAGGAGCGAACTAAGGAAAAATAATTCCAAGAACGTAACAAGGAGCGATAATTCAAGGGGCGAAATAAGAGAAAATAATTTAAGGAGCGAAATAAAGAGGGGTAATGATAGAACGAAAATAAAAGAGAATAACTCTAAGGGCGAAATAGGGAAAAAGAATCTTTAAGGTAAAATAAGGGAAAGGAATTCCAGGAGAGAAGCAGCAATAATGATTTAAGAGAAGAAGGAGGTAGAAATTACCCGGGGAATGTGGGAGCCGTTGAGAGGGGTCGGGATTACGTGGTGGGAGGAGGAAGGAAAGGCGGAGAAAAGAAATGAAATGTCACATCGAGAAGTGATGAATACCACGACGCAAGAAAATTGAGAAATGATGAATACAAAGACGAAAGGAAATCGGGAGGTAATGAAGGAAGGAACAATGCCCAGGGAAGAAGAATTGATAACTAAAGAAGACGAGGGAAGAAAATTCGCCATGACCTGAGTGCGAGGAGGAGTACGGAAGTTGGTACAAAGTTATAGGAAATTTTCAAAAAAGACTTAGGATGCCTAAGAGATTATGAAGTAGACATTAAATTAAAGGATGGTTGCGTTCCGAAGTTCTGTGCGTTACGGGGGATACCGTTTGAATGGGAAAAGGAAGTGGAATTGGAGTTGGATCAATGGGTATGGAAAGGTATTGTATGTCCGGTGGAATACAGTGAATGCGCGATTCCGTTAGTGCCTGTGAAGAAAGCCAATGGGAAACTTCGTTTATGCGCAGATTTTCGAGTTACAGTAAATCCGTGGATAGTGGAGGTTAAATATCCTTTGCCGAGAATTGAAGAAATACTAGCTAGTTTAAAAGAAACTGTTTATTTTTCAAAAGTGTTATTCTCTAATGCATATCTGCAACTACGGGTAAAGCCGGAGATAAGGAAGTTATTAACGATTACTATGCCGGGGATTGTTCGCGTTTTGTAGATTACCATTCGGGCTAAGTGTTTCAGCTCCTATTTTTCAACGTACGATGGCTGCTGTTTTCCAGGGAATGGAGGGAGTTTTCTACTATATGGATGATGTCTTTGGTGACGGGAAGAAATCCTGAACAACATAAACAGAGATTGGAGGAAATATTTTGAAGAATCAAGGAGAAAGGATTGAGAGCCAGCGGGGAGAAAAGCGAGTTGGGGGTTACCGAAGTGACTTATCTGGGGCATAAAATCACAGGAAAGGAGATGCGGCCTGTGGACAGAAATATGACTGGAATTAATAATATGATAAGACCCAGTAATAAAGCAAAGGTACAGGCATTTTTGGGGATGGTAAATTATTATCATCGGTTCGTGGAAGGATTTCTCAAATAGCAGCGCCTTTATATCAATTATTAAAGAAAGGATGAAAATTTGATTAGACAAATGAACAAGAGGAGTCCTTCAAAGAATTAAAAGGTCGAATAGGAAAGGAACCCGTTTTAGTGTTTTTTAACAATGAATTGGAGGTGATATGGCGATGGGTGCATCTAATAAAGGTGTAGGAGGAGCGCTGTTGCATGCTATCGATGGGGTAGAGAGGCCGGTGTTATTTTTCTCAAGAATTTTCAGAGTGGCAGAGACTAGGTATTCAGTGATTGAGCAAGAAGCATTGGCCGTTATTTTCGGGTTAACGAAGTGCCGTGAATATCTGATTGGGTGCAGATTTATTATTTACACGCATCATAAGCCGTTGGTGCATCTATTTAGAAAGGACAACAAAGAACGAATGCTGTCGCCTAAACTGCAGAGATGGTTATTGCTCGTGGGCAGTTTAGATGTATAAGTGAAATATCGACCAGGGAGGGAAAATTATTTACCTGACATTTTAACCAGATGCGGAGCTGGGGAAGATTTAGAGGAGAAAGAACTAGAGGAACGGGAGGAAGAAATTGAACAAGGACTGATTGGATTATAGCGGGAGTATCTAGAGGCAGGCCAGATGGGAAGAGATAAGGTGACTTTGAAAGATAAGGAATTGAGACAGATCAAAGCGTGCCTTAAGGGACAGAAAACGTGGCGGGATGGAGACAAGACCTATAAATATGTACAGAAGGAGTTAGCGATAATAGATGAATGTTTGGTACGAGGAAATAGGAGTGTTATACCGTCCAAGCTAATAGAATCGGTAATGGCGATGATTCATGCTGGACATCAAGGAATGAAAAGAATGAAACAGTGGGGACGTTGATATGTTTGGTGGCCAGGAATGAACCGAGACATTGAAAATATCAGTCGAACCTGTGTTAGATGTAATTCTTGGGCTCCGCCGCGAAAATATAAAGAAAGTGTGTGGTCGAAGGCAGCGTAGCCTTTGAAGCGCATCCACTTGGATTTCTTTGACTTCGAAAATAAAATATATATATTAGTGGTAGATGCTTTTTCGAAATAAGTAGAGTATGAGGAAGTAAAAGGATTAATCACTCAGATCGTGATAAATATTAAAAAATTTATGGGACAAATTTGGGGTTGCTATGACAATAGTAACGGACGGGGGCCCTGCCTTCATTAGTAGACAATTCAAAATCTTTTGTGCAGAAACTGGAGAGAAACACATTTTAGCGCCGCCATATCATCCGAGTTCGAATGGACAAGCGGAGAGGATGGTAGCGGTGGTCAAGAACTGGTTGAGAAAGTCAAAGGATGGGGGCGGAGAGATGTGGGTGGCCGTGGCGTATTATAACAACAGTAGAAAAGGAGAGGAGCCGTCGCCAGCGGAAAAGTTTTTGGGACGAAGAACTCGAATTTGGTTGGATTCACTGAAACCGGCCGGTGAGAGAGAGAAACGGTTCGGAAAGGAGAATGAATCGGAATTCATGGTAGGGTTTAACAATATGGGCAAGAATCTATGGAAGCAACAAAAAATGGGAGCCAGGGGTGATTTTGAAAAATCTGGAAAGCAGGGTAAATAGGGTGGAGTTTGCCGATGGGAGACAAGGAGCTGGGATCCAAACCGAACCGTTAAACCGCTAAAAACCGGTATTTTTTATCAAACCTAAACCGAACCTAAACTTCTAAAAAATTTCTAGCCGAACCTGAACCGAACAGCTAAAATGCCTCTGAACCGTTCGAGTCTCATAATTTTATGCTTATAAAATAATGTGCAAGTTATTATTACTAGTTGTATATTGCAAAAATTTTAATTATATTCAAATTGTTTTAAAAATTATTATCAATCACATTTGATTGATAAACGTCAGTCATTATTTTTATAAACTTTAGTATATTGCCATTTTACAACATTTTTTAAATATTTCAAGCTTATAAATTATAATGTGTAGAAAAAAATTAAATCTAATATATAAATTATTTACATATAGTATTATAAATGACACATCAAATCTGATATCATACTGGTAATGCCAGCTACCCAAGTTAGCGTGGATGTTTTTCAACAATTAAATTTATATATCTCCTTATAAATGTAATTTGAGTGAGACGAATTTTGAAAATATATTAATTGTGCGGCTTAATAAAAAATTTTTAATTAATTGTTCATATTAAAATTAATCTTTGATATATTTATTTGTTATTAAATATTATTTTATAATGTGCAATTAATAAAAATGAAGGTTTTTATTTTAATTATGAAATAAAAATTTTTTTTCCTTATACATAATCCTAATGTAGGTTTGAATACAAAAGTGTTCAAACCGGTTTTTAGAGGTTCGAACCGAACCAATATTTTTATTTTTTGCAACCGAACCTGAACCTTGAACTGTTATTTTTATCCGAACCTGAACCGAACCGATATTCGTTTTGGTTTCAAGGAGTGCGACACAGGGATCAGCTTCGCAGGCGGATTGACCCGGAG
This sequence comes from Gordionus sp. m RMFG-2023, assembly GCF_954871325.1. Lineage (NCBI taxonomy): Eukaryota > Metazoa > Nematomorpha > Gordioida > Chordodea > Parachordodidae > Gordionus > Gordionus sp. m RMFG-2023. Next base: position 52,090,925 of record NC_088775.1, on the reverse strand, counting down.
AAATTGAGAGGGTTCGCCAGAAGAGATCAAGGGATCAATATGTAAAGTATATGAGTTGGGGTTAAATAAAAAGAAAAATATATATATAAAAAAAATATATATATAAAAGATTTCTCATTATCATTTGGCCTAGATTAAGGAGGTTATCTTAAATAACCACGGGAAACGTCGTAACAAGAAATAATTGTAAATTAAATTATTATTGCTGAAAAACAAAGATACTTTAAGTTAAATAAGTTGGGAGATGTTCGCGCAGGTGGAGGGAATTTAATTCAAAAGGTTTGAAAGAAAATAATTAGCAAGATAAAATAAGGAAATAATGAACAAGATAAAATGATGATTAAGTTAAGGAAAATGTCAAGATAAATGTTGCAAGGGAAAGGGTGAGGGGAGTAATAAATCAAGAAATTGAAAATATTTTTTGGGGAAGTTAAGTTAAAGTCGAAAATAAAATTGAAAAAAAGGTATGATATGCCAAAAATTTGGGTTTTGAGAAAAAAAGAAGAGTTATAAAAGGAGTCATAAATCAAGTTGAATAAGAAAATTGGTGGGAAAAGAAGAAAGTTAAATTAAAATTAGATGGGAATTAAATAAAGATTACTAGAGATTTTGGGGTGAGAAAAAGATAAAAAGTTTTTTTTTTTGTAGTTGGAATTATCAAAAGTAATTTTCAAAGTTTTCTTTTTGCAAAAAAAAAATATCCAGGCAAATAAGGTAAAAGAAAAAATGTTATGTTATTTTTTTTTTAGAGTACGATAATTTCTTTTAGGAAATAGTTGAGTTAGGGTAATTTTTGTTGGAATGAGGGAGTTTATTTTTTTTGGTGTAGGAACTGAGTTGGGTTGAAATTAAATGGAATTGTTATTTGAATAATTAAATGCAGGGTTGGCAGTCGGTCAATTGACCAGTCAAATTCAGTCAATTGACCGGTCAATTGACCGGAAGAGTATTTGACCTGTCAAATACGATACTCTAAAAAATTTAAAGGAAAAATGAATTAAAAATATGTTTAAAAAAGGGAAAAACGATGTAAATACATGTGATCACAATGTTTGTTTATTTGGGTCCACAATATCAAGAGGAGAACTAACTAGCAGTGAAATTAATGAAGTATGTGATATAATTCAAGAATAGGCTATTTTACAAGGTAGTGATGACCAAAATATTTTAAGTGATATAATTAATTTCAGAAGCAAAAACAGCATGTTTAATATAGCAAATTATGTGGAAATTAGTAATTTCTAGAAATAATCAATTCCGACCTCAAGTTAATAGATTAAACTTTGTCTACCCTGCACAGAGACTAACAATTCCTAGTTCTACTTCTTCTTTAGAAAGAAATAGGTCGATTTGGGTTAATAATCTTATGGAAATAGAAATCGATTGAAGATCTAAGACATCAGGAAAATTGATTAAAAAATATTATAGAAAATGTTAATATTGAATATGAATCAGAACAAGACTCTGCTAAATATAGCTACACGCTAGTTAATGAATGACAATGAATTTAAAAAATTAATATTATAGATTCATTTTACTATTATATTCAAAATAAAGTTAATATTAACTTAAAAAAACATATATTTGAATTTGACCACATTTGACCGTATTTGACCATATTTGACCGGTCAAATATGACCGAAACGTATTTGACCGGTCAAATGCACAATCCTGATTAAATGTATGGTGTTATATATTTTTTTTTGGAAATTAAAGGGTAATTGTTATTGAAATAATTAAATGTATTGTGTTATAGGGAATTGTTATTGATAATTAAATGTATTGTGTTATATATCGTAGTTTAATAGGTCGGAAATAAGGAAAGTAGAAGCTTTGGGGGAAATATTTGAGTATTGTGAGTTATTAAATAAGTAATCTAGTTGAGGATTAATTTTGGGGTAAGGGGTAGGAATTTGGGGGTTATTGTTGAATAAAGCAGGGTGGACCGTGTTACAGGGCAGGAGAATAGGGAACCGGGACAAATATGTAATATATATATATGTATCAGCTTACCCCATAATTAGGAATAGGGAATGCAGAACATTTGGGTGTTCCGGGACTTTGAGGTACACATAACGGTGCGGCAAACAGACGACCCGATTGTTGGGCTAGAATGGGCGTGTTCTGATAGAGAGCACCGATCCAAGTGGAACGACGGAGGTGATATTGCTGCCGAAGAAGGGGACATCTAGCCCATCAGTGCCCCCATTTGGCTGGCTCGGGTCAGACATGGGAACGGTCAGTCTGGGAGAATGAGCAAGCTGGAGACATCCTGCCAACGGATGAGACCGCGATACGTGTGGGGGAGATCGTGTGGCACAAGGATGAGCGAAGCGTTGAGAGATGGGATGACGGGGAATCGGAGCAAGTCCATGACCGTGTTGGGGAACGGATTTGGGAGGGCAACGAACCCAGGCGAGGAAGAGGATGACGGTTGGCGGAGTCAAACGACGAGGAATTAAGAATGTTGGGAGAATATTTGACGCCGGAGTTTCTGGACTGGCTCCAGTGCGGCGTTAGTGATGCGGAGTTGGAATATATATTTTAATTTGTTATAATTTTTTTAAATATATTTTTTGATTGATGTTTTTTATATATATATAGTAAAAATATATTTTTAAGATTATTTTTTATATATTTATTTTTACGTATTTTTTTCTAATATATCTTTTAATCGCAAATTTTTTAGATAAAAGTGACAAATGTCATATTCGTTATTTTTGAACATTTTTTAAAGTAAATAGGTTAAAATATTTTGTGTAAACATGTTAAATTAAAATTTCGGTGAAGATGTACTATAGAAAAGTGACAATTGTCATAATCGTTATTTTTTTTTAACTTTTTTGAATGTTTTTAAAGCAAATATGTAAAAATTTATATAATAAACTTGTAAAATTAAAATTTCTCCGAAGATGTACTATAAGAAAGGTGACAATTGTCATAATCGTTATTTTTGAACTTTTTTGAGTTTTTTTAGAGTAAATAGGTAAAAATATATTGTGTAAACATGTTAAATTAATATTCTAGTGAAAGTGTACTATAGAAAAGTGACAATTGTCATAATTGTCATAATCGTTATTTTTGAATTTTTTGATTTTTAAAGTAAATATAGGTAAAAATATGTTTTTTTTAATTATTATTTGTAAATGGCTTCATTTCTTTTATTTTAGAAAAATTATATATATTTAAAATAACATGTAAACTATTTGTAAAATAAAATTTATATAAAAACTATATTAAATAAAATAATAATTAAACATTTAATTAGGTATGATCAACGGGGCTATAGACCCATGTATGGATATGCAGTTAGAACGGCAGATTTCAGTTGATATTCTCTGTCGAAGGTAGAAGCCTTCTTTTGGATTACATGTGATAAAGCGTAACCTTTGCCCTATTGTTATCCACAGGTATCTGAGACTACCGGAACAAACAAAACATTATTAAGGTTGCTATATTTGTTTGTTTTTGTGTTTTCGGCAGATCTGGCAAAACGATCCACGCAAGTATAATTCCAGGCGAGAGGTAGACCTTGGTTCCAAGGGACTAGCGTCTTACCATCTGGTCTAGTTTGATTGTCAGGGCTGAGGCCGGATGGTTCCAGGGTGGAGGGAATATTTGAGGATTTCAAGGTTCTGTTGATGATTGAATTGATAGCATGGTGACTGGGTAATCTGCCTTTTGAGAAACGACAGTGAAGGGGGTGGTATCCAAGACTATCGATGTAGGTTGAACGCATGATGTAGGTGTTACGATTTTACATCCTAAGCGAAGGCCTATGGCTATTCTGAGTTCTTCGTTGGTTAATAATATAGATTAGAACTAGATACAGTTTCTAACCATTCATATCCTAGATGGCATATGAGTGAAGGAATTATTGGATCTGGCAGAGGGGTCATATTATTTTCATTATGTATAATTGGGCTAGGGTTTAGATGGAGAAAGAGCTATGGAGATGTTATTTGAACAGCTTTGAAGTGTAAGTAATCAACGCAATGCTGTATCAATGGAAAGTTCCAGTCTCTTTGTTTTAGTGAATCTGGATATGAGCGATTTGGGGCATTTTTGCTCCAGAGGTCTAGTGCTGCCGTTCGATGTGGGTCGATATAGAAGTCTCCCAGTGTGTGTCGGAATTTAGCCACTGAGGATAGAAAAGCTGAAATGCTTAGGGATATGGGGGATTGTATGCCTATTCCGCCTAGCTTTGGTGGAAGAGCGGCTTGCATCCAGGATGATGATGAAAATTTGATATTAAGTGGACTTCGAGGTCCAATAATACATCAGGGGATGTGAAAATTGTAGATGAAAGAAAGGCATGTAAAATTTTTGGAATGAATAAAAAATTTTTCAGTAAAAGCCTGGTGAGGCGGGTAAATATTTTAAAATATTTTTCATTTTATTAAATTTAGCAAGGAATTCATCTCTAAAATGAAATATAGCTTTTCCCCTCCAATAGGTGAACCTAAATGGGTAAAGCTGGCTTTGTCCACTAAAATAAAATTTTCGGGTGGGCAGTCCGATTCAGAAGGGGAATAAAATTCGCACTTATGAGGGTTTAATGATAGTCCTGTAATAGGAGCTAAGTGATTTATAATTGATGGAATTTTTATGATTTCGTTATAAGGGCCTGCTAGTGTGCCATCGTCCAGGTACCATACATTTAATTTAAGATCACAATTGAAAGAGATCTCTTTTATAATTAATTGGATGCCTTGGCAGAATAATGCCGGACCTAAAGGGTCTCCTTGTTGGATGCCCTGTTTAGAGAGAATAATAGAATCATTAAATTTTAAAAAGGTGGGTTGGTTGTAACATGCAGCGATGTATGTTGTATAATCTGGAAAAATTTCACAAAAGGAGGGTATAAAATGTTCTCTTTAAAGTGAGTTGAAGGCATTATGTAGGTCGATTTTGAATGCAATGATCATGTGTATTATGGAGGACGACACGTGTCGAGTGGGGCAGCCTCACATCTTCCAGGAACATTAAAACCAAGCTGGTTTGGTTGTAGTAAATTAGATAGGTTAGATTTTATATGGGAGCAAATCATTTTGGAAATGATTCGCCGGAAGAGTGACCCTATTGCAATAGGCCTGATGTCTCCATTAGTTTTATTTTAGGATAATAAGGGGGCTCCAAAAATAAAGGGCTGAATGAGATTAGGTATTTTATTATGAAAGATATGATTAAGCAATACGGTGAATTGTGTATGTTTTGATATAGGGGTATAGTTGGTTTAATTATATCTTGGAGATAAATGGCACGAAAACCATCGATGCCCCCTGAATAATCTTTTTTGACTCTCTTTATTGCTTCCAATATTTCCATCTCGGTTAGTGGAATGGGATTATTAGATAGTGGAAGGATGATTTATGAAAAATCTTGAGGATGTTTAGATTGCATGGCCGTTAGAGTTATATCATTATTGGGGGCCATAGTATCACTTGAACAGGCTATGTTGATAGCTGAATTTACATTGCATAGGTTTATTTTATTTTAAATAAGCTTGGCCTTTTTTTTTTATCTGTCAAAAGCTTATTGAAAGAATGTGGAGGTTGTTTGGGAATATCAAAGTAACTAATATCATTTGAATTTAATGTTTTTTTGATGCTTTGTGTTAAGTTTAATTTTGATTTTGGGAGGTGTAGATTTAAATATATAAATGATAAAAATCTAATCCAATTATCTAAACTTTTAATATTTTTATTTAGGGAAGTTAAAATAGCTAAAAAAAATTGTGAAAATATAATTCTAGCACCTTGTGGAATACGAGCTATTGTGGGAGGGGAGGGGGGACTTTTTTTCATAAATTTTTCTAGCCATTCTTGTGCCTCAGCAATAAAAGTTGAATTAATGTTATTATCTGGGCATGAAGATATAGTTAAAGGGATTGTTTCTTGAAGTTGTAGGTATTGGTTCCAAATTAATACTATTAATAAGAGCAGATAAGGAGGAGGTATAACAAATTCATTGTTGTTAAAGAAAGTACCTGATGAAGGGCATCTGTTGGCTCGTTTACCATGACAAATAATTTTATTTCCTTTTGTTAAGGAAACATTCTCAAAGCATGTGGGACATATCACCATGGTTCATATATTGTTATGTATGATTATGTTTAAAGATTACTTTATATTGAAAGATTCTTGATATACAAAGCAAAACTTATCTCAGATTCAATAAGGGTCGGGGGATTGATGTAGTAAAAAAAAAAAAATTTCAGAGAAGATAAACTATAAGTGACAATTGTCATAATCATTATTTTTGAACTTTTTTAAAGTAAATAGGTAAAAATATGTTTTGTAAACATGTTAAATAAAAATTTCAATGAAGGTGTACTATCAAAAAGTGACAGATGTCATAATCGTTATTTTTGAACTTTAAGTTCCTTTAAAGTAAATAGGGAAAAATATGTTTTGTAAACATGTAATTAAAATTTCAGTGAGATGTACTATAGAAAAGTGACAATTGTCATAATCGTTATTTTTGAACTTTTTTGAGTATTTTTAAAGTAAATAGGTAAAAATATGTTTGTAAACATGTTAAATTAAAATTTCAGTGAAGGTGTACTATAGAAAAGTGACAATTGTCATAATCGTTATTTTTGAATATTTTTAAGTTTTTTTAAAGTAAATAGGTAAATATATATTTTGTAAACATGTTAAATTAAAATTTCAGTGAAGATGTACTATAGAGAAGTGACAATTGTCATAATCGTTATTTTTGAACTTTTTTGAGTATTTTTAAAGTAAATAGGTAAAAATATGTTTTGTAAACATGTTAAATTAAAATTTAAATGAAGGTGTACTATAGAAAAGTGACAGATGTCATAATCGTTTTTTTTGAACTTTTTTTAAAGTAAATAGGTAAAAATATGTTTTGTAAACATGTTAAATTAATATTTCAGTGAAGATTTACTATAGAAAAGTGACAATTGTCATAATCCTTATTTTTGAACTTTTTGAGTTTTTTAAGTAAATAGGTAAAAATATGTTTTGTAAACATGTTAAATTAATATTTCAGTGAAGATGTACTATAGAAATACTAATTAAAACTTTAAAATTTTTACATTGTCATAGTCCTTATTTTTGAACTTTTGTTTTTTTAAAGTAAATAGGTATAAATATGTTTTGTAAACATGTTAAATTAAAATTTCAGTGTAGGTGTGCTATAGAAAAGTGACAGATGCCATAATCGTTATTTTTGAACTTTTCTAAGTTTTTAAAATTAAATAGTAAAATATATTTTGTCAACATGCTAAATTAATATTTCAGTGAAGGTGAACTATAGAAAAGTGACAATTGTCATAATCGATATTTTTGAACTTTTTTAATGTAAATAGGTAAAAATATATTTTGTAAACACGTTAAATTAAAATTTCAGGGAAGATGTACTATAGAAAAGTGACATTTGTCATAAACGTTTTTTTATACTTTTGAGTTTTTTTAAAGTAAATAGGTTAAAATATGTTTTGTAAACATGTTAAAAAGGTGAACTATAAAAAGTGACAATTGTCATAATCGTTATTTTTGAACTTTTTGAGTTTTTTAATATAAATAGGTACAAATATATTTTGAAAACATGTTAAATTAAAATTTCAGTGAAGATGTACTATAGAAAAGTGACAATTGTCATAATCGTTATTTTTGAACTTTTTGAAAGTAAATAGGTAAAAATATGTTTTGTAAACATGTTATATTAAAATTTCAATGAAGATGTAATATAGAAAAGTTAAAATTGTCATAATCGTTTTTTCTGAACTTTTTTGAGTTTTTCTAAAGTAAATAGGTAAAAATATGTTTTGTAAACATGTTAAATTAATCAATGAAGGTGTACTATCGAAAAGTGACAATTGTCATAATCATTATTTTTGAACTTTTAAGTTTTTTTAAAGTAAATAGGTAAAAATATGTCTAGACTCTCTGACTTCCCATATACATTATCATGGTATACACATAAAATATTAAAATAAACCGAAACTTAACCCAATTATCTAATTCTCTCTCCATTTCTACTCTCCATTCAAAAGGCACTCGCACGGATATTACAGCAGAACGTAGTCCTCTTTTAAAAGTAAATCTACGTCAAAATCTACGAAATGACCAATTTCGGTTAATGATGCTTACTACCTTAAGGTACTACCTATCAAATTTGAATTTTGTTTATTTTTCGTTTGGATAGGCACTACCAAATATATTTATAATATATATTTGAAAAATCGTGTTTCTTGGAATGCCTATATGGCCTAGTAGGCAAGAGCTTCGCTTACTGATCCCATGGTCGCGGGTTCGAATCTCCGGAATGGTCAATATTTTTTTCTTAATCTAACTTGGTGGTTCCATCCTTGGAGGGATGATATATAGAAGGCCGGACTCGACCACGTGATTCCATTATAATATATTAAATAATAAGGGTCTTATTACATTTTAATAAATTTTGGTCGGTATTTAGAATTTTTCCATTCATTTACTTGGTAGTAAGCATCATTAACCACCAATTTCCCATATTTATTTCTAAGATAAATCACTCATCTGCAACATTCCAATTTATTAGAAATATTATAGACTTCCAAATCAAGAATTATCTTTCTTTAATATATAACATATCCCCTTCACATTTAATATCTGAAATTTCAGGCATACCCTGTCAAATTTCCCATCCATCTTTTTTACATCTTCCGTGATTTCCAAAATATTATTTACAACATTTTCAATTTTATCACTTATCCTGAACTTTATTTTCCATAAAACCGATTTCTTCATTTTTTCCATATCGCTTTTTATATTCTAATTAAATTCCTTTCATTATTTACTTATCTCAGTTTTTAAAACAATACCTAATTCCGAATTTTTCCTATTTCTTGATTATTTACCACATTTTTATTATCTAAAATTTTAAACCCATTGGCATATTTTCCTCCTTAATTTCCACATTTACTGTAATTCCTGAAACGTAACTTGAAAGATTTTCAGTTTTACTCTTTTCCTTAAAAATGTTCGATATCCAATTCCATCCCATAACGCATTTTCTTCTCTAAAGATCCAAAAAAATGCATTGCCTCTTTTATTAACACTGGTAAATTTACCCTTCCTATAAGACCACAATTTCAGCTTCATTTAAGTGTTTTACTGTCATTTCATCTTTATATGCTTATTCGGTCATAATCTATAAAATTCCTCAAACCCCATGACTGATATAGTAATTTCTTTATTTTCCACTTCTCACATCATAATTAATATTATAATCAGTACTACTTTCTCCTTTTGATTCCCATTTTATTTTTAAAATTTAATGTATTTTTTGATATTATGTTTTTTTTGTTCAATAGGGTTTTCGATGTAATAATTCCAAAAGTTGCCCTATCACTATAATACAGTCATGCTAGGACAATCCCGCGCATAATGACCAATATTTCTGCATCGGAAACAAGTCTTTGGCATTATTTCGTTCAATTTTTAATTCCTTAGGTATTACATTATCATCCAATTTAATATCCACATTATGATCAGTAATTCCACATCTTCCACAGACAATTGGTAGAGCTCTCTGCATTATTCTTTCATTACAATCTCAGCTAATATGACTATATTTTTGGGAAAGAAAATACGACTCCCCTCGTTCCCATTATCATCTGCCAATATCTACGATCTTTTCTCCTTGATATAAATTTTGCCCTATTATTTTCATATTTAAGCTCAGTTTCATTTTTTTTATCTGCTCCTCAATATCTTTTAATTTCATTCTAATTTTTTCTACATACAATCTAAAAATTTCCCATTTTTTTGCTTCAACTTTTTCTACCCCCCCCCCCCCCCTCATTTTTTTCCTTTTTCTTCTCATTCCCTTTTTTTTATATCCTTCTTCTCTCTCTTTATTACTTCCTTAATTTCCTTTTTTTAAATTTCTTCTTATTCGATTCTTTCCATTTCCTATTATAATTTCTCTTTATTTTCAATTTCTTCTACTTCCCTTTTCACTCCATTTCTTCGTCTATTCCTTTTCTCATTTCCTCAATTTTTCTTCTTGTAATTTTCTCCATATCCTTTTTTTCCATTTTACAAATCTCAACCACTTCATCTTCTTCCCCTCCATTTTTATAATTTTACCCAATTCCAATTCTTCAACATTTCTAGGCATTTCCATTTTTTCTTTCACTTTATTTTCTTTTCTAAATTTTTCCTTTCAAATTTCTTTTTCTTAATATTTTCAATTTCTATTTCCTTTATTACTATACACTTAATCATATCTCTTATATCAATTTCATCATTTTCAAATCCCCTATTTATATTTTCCGTATTAATTTCATCTTTTTCTTTTCAGAATCTCTATGATATCTGGTTAATTATAATATTTCACTTATCATGGTCTTTAAATTAGAAGATCAAGGGCATTGAGCACAATGCATATTTTTGGCAATATATCCAAATATGTAATCTTAATTAAATCTTCATTTATAGTCATTTTGGGCAAACTCATCAGCATTATTTTGTGTTTTGATGAATGGGGCATACACATATTGAATGGGTCCCGTTTCTGCCAACAAAACAATTCTCGGGACGAAAATTACAAAATTTAGAGAATTCAATTTTAATATTTGAATGAATATCTTTAAATTTAAGATATAGCTCTCGTAAATTAATCTTTTTTGGACTTGAATCTTTTCACTATTATTCATTATAGAAAAAAAATTGATTGATAAATTTTTTTGGGTCATCTAGGGTTAGATTATTGCGATAATATGCATGTTTTTTTAGATTAAATGGGCAACATTTTGATATTTTAATATTTGGTAAGTCCATCTATTATATAGAATAAAATTATCTGTACCTAGAGTATATGTTTTTGCACTCTCAAAATCCTGAATGTTATTGGTAGACAGACGATTGTTTAAAAATAATCTGAAAGGGCAAGTTAAAAATATTATGCAGAAAGATAGATCGTTTTAAACAGTTTATTTTGTAAAATAATATGATAGTAAAATATAATCGATAATATGCCTACTAGAATATTCTTTTTTAATGCAGCTGTTATAAATTATCGAGTCATTAAGTCATTCGTTATAGTAGCAAAGTAGAGATCTAAAAAATGTAAAACTTTTTAAGGATGGTGGGGGGGTAGAACTGTAAATTTTTATCACATTTCTTATATATGTATTAATATTTTCATTTTCCTTAAGAATAATATTTTTAACCATAAGCGCTATTTTTTTTTTCATTTTTAATGAAAATGTAGATTTTGAAAGATTTGATAGCATCCCCCAAGGTTTTGACATCGTATATATATTTAGCAAAGGTGTCAAAATAAAATGCATAAAAAAATTTCTAAATCAAACTCCCTTTTTTGCTTAAAAGCACAGGTAAAGCAAAATAGGTAAATTGGAAGTTAACGGCTCAAATTGGCACCAATCTTTATTATTTTTTAATAGCCCTTTAGAGATTCTTTTTACCTACAATTTGATATATTATATATTTCTTTACTATAAATAGTTTTTAAGATATAAGCATTTTAAAAATTATATAGATTCCAAAATCTCTTTTTTGCACCTTTGAGCCCAGACATCTCGGAAACCAGGTGTACTAACGAGCTAAAATAAATGACTTTCTCATATATTTACCTATCTAAATAATTCCAGAAATTTATAACAATTTTAAAAGGGGTCGGCCGAAAATGTGCCAATTTTGATTGATTTGACAAGGAATATTATATAGAAGGGCCATTATTCCCATATAAATTTTAAAATAACCAAATTTATAATGTTTAATTTTATATATTATTTATTGACTTTTGGCATTTGAGTATATTTTAAAGCATTAGTATTGTAATAGCCTATATTATGAAAAGTAGATTTTGTGTTGTCTTGAAATGCAAGTATTTTCAAAGTTGTTCAAATCTGTTTTTTTATATTATTTCATATATTTATGAAATTTTTAATCTTAACTAATAATATCCATATGATGTGGCTTTATAAATTGATGTTGAATTCTAAATCAATATCATACTCTTAGAATATTTGTTTGCTCGTCTGACCTCATATTTTTTATTGTTTTATTTTTCTATAGAAAAAATTTAAATGGTCCGCATGAGTTAAACATTTCCGTTCCTTTTTACTTATAATATTCTCTTAAATGAATTAACCTGTAATAAAGATAAGTGCAAAATCATACTTAAAAATGACCATGAAACTCATTTGAAAAGACATAATTCTAAGGAACATGAATCCCTAACCATAAAAATATTAAAGCTTTCTAAATCTTTTTTGGCCTCAATATCGAAATCTAACCATAATATTTCTACTGAGCAGTCGATCAGGGTTAAAATGAATAAAAACAATAAATTCTTGTATAGAGTTATAATTCTTATATATTATTCATAGATAGATACTTATAATAAAAATAAATTAATTACATCTATTTTGTAAATAAACAATATATACTTAAGTGATGGAAAATTTTAATATATAATATTCATAATTATTAATTAAAATCATAATGGTGTTGCTTGATTAATAATTTAAAATTTTTTTTATAACAGCAATGAACCTTTATAAATTTTTATAGTAATCGAACCGTAATCTTTATATATAGAACCGTAACCAAACCGAACGGTTATAAATAAAAGTTCGGGTCCTTGTACATATATTTATTGAAACTCAATTATAAATTTACTGTTAGATACTCACACAACACATATTTTTGCTAACCAATTAATTCTTTTTATTTTAAGATTCAATATTCAAATTAACTTGAATAAATCTTTTATTTATAGTAAGTTAAATTCGTTTTTGAATTTTTTCATTTTTGTATAAATTGAAAATGGATATTATTATATTCGATTTAGTGTTCTCATATTTTCTTTTAATTAAAAACAGCTATTATTATTCTTATATTTGGTTATTCTATCTAGGCATAACTTAAAATATCATTTTTCTTCCAATTTTGGATAATTGTTTATTTAGATAAAAAATATATAGACTATATATATTTTATAGATAGATCATTAATAAATTGTTACTTATTTGCATTACCTTATGATAATATAAGATTAATAAATGATTACTTATTTGCTTTACCTAAATCGAAAATTTAACATTAGGTTATATAGTATCCCTCAAATTTTATAACATTAAGATGATAGGAAAGATGAGAGATAAAATTAAAATAAAGAAGATAGGAAATCGATCACTTATATATTATGGAGATTATAAATTAGATAATCCATTTTTTATTTTTCTTTTATAAATAATTTTAAAATTATGCGGAAAATAAATAATGGCATTTTGATGATGATAAACAAAGCAATACAGTTTTATTTTTTTTAAGGGTTCATAATCTGTATTAACAACAATATTGATTAAATTATTTAAGATATGAAACTAGTTCTAAAACCGCGTAATCATCTGTTAACTTATAAAGCCTTTAACTGTAAACATTAAAAATGAGGAATTATTATTTTTTAACAAAATTTTCAACAAGCATCTCTCTCAATCTTTTTGTTATTTAAGATGATCTAAAAAAACCTAAGAGAAAAATCAAAATAGCAAAAACAGCTTCCCGAATCAAGCTGTTTATAATATATCTCTGAATCGCGGGTCGGAATAAATAGACTGTTTATACTAAAAAGGAATTTTAATAAATAGGACCCGAAATTTCAATCCCCAGGGGATGAGGATACGTTGAGCATCTTCTTCAACTTACCGGCCAATTTGTTTAATGTTTCCTCGCTAGAATCAGTCCCACTAGAAGGAGCCGATACACTCAGGCTCCGGGAAGTATGATCCTTGTTTTTCTTCCTATTCTTTTTCTTGTAACGCAATTGTTTGGGTATTTTATCGAAGGTAGCGACTGATTTTTTATTGCCCTTAAAAATGCCTTCCAAATTCTCGGAGAAAGTAGAGGGAGATTCAACAGATTTCTTATGTTCTTGAATAAGGATGCTTGTAATATACATATAGATAAAAAATTGAATTGGTATTTTAGATTTGATAAAAAAATGATTGAATTAAAAAATTATATATTTATAAGAAATCGGAAATTTATATTAACTTTTTGAACTATGATAAGTTGTTATGCATTTTTTGTATTTATTACCATTTCAAATAAATATTTTTTATTATATTATATTTTAAATATAAATCCATAATTAATCTCTAATATTAATTATTCGAGTTCAAGAACAGAATAAAAATCTTATATGTTTCATCCTATTTTATTAAAATGAGCAACATTCATACTAAAAATTAAATTGAAGAAATAATTTTTTTGAAAAAGAAGATATAGAACTAGAATATATAGATTACAATTCCAGCAAGTTAAGATATTATGATAGAGTCCCAATATATATCATCTTATAGCCCATAAAATTATATATTGGAAAATTAAAAAAAAAATTTTTATATGAAAAAAGTAACAATGTTGATAAGGGAATTTTTTGGATGTTGATATTGGCTAGGAATGTTTATTACCTTTATATTAAACTGTTTAATCAAAAAAAAATTAATTGCGTCTTTTCGTTCAAATAATTTTAGCAATTTATTGATGTATATTATTGTATAGGGATTTACAAATTGTAATCGACCGGATTATTTGAACCTGAACCCTCAATTAAACATATTTTTGTAAGGTTGGATCAGAGATTACTTAAAAAATATATTTCTCCAACCAATCTGATTTAAAATATATTAAAAAATTAAAGATTTTTATGGTATCAGCATATTTATTTTTCTTTCTGTTATTCTTAAATCGATAAATAGGAAATTTAATTTCATCAATTAATGATTTGAAAAGAGCATAAGATTTAAAAAAATATTTATTTATTGACTTTTAATTTTTTTTTATAATTTAGTAAAAATTGATATTTTTATTACACTTGATATGTTGATATTGTAAAAATCTTTTATGAAATCTTTATGTAGGGATTTCCATGCTGTAGAATAAGGCTATTTAAAAAAGTCTAAAAAAAGTTAATTTAGATTAAATGCATGGATTGGAACCATCTTAATTTCTTCTGAATTTTTAATAATTATAATGATTATTTTAAATATATAAAACTAGGTGACACCAAGCATTATTAAATAATCTAAAGTCTATTAACATAGTTCAATCATTATTTATGTCACACATGTTGCTTATATTTGATAAAGATGGAATCTATTGAGGATATTTGAGAATGAAGAGCCTGAACCAGCCCATCTAGTTCAACCTTGCATATAGTAAATACATCGCTGAAAGAATTGGGCCAATTCCCAATAAAAAGAATTATTCGCAAAACAAAATAATAACGAAATTATTAGTTAAAAAAAATATTAAAAATCAGCTTTCCTGAGCCTGATATACAAAATAATAAACTTCTTGGACATTTAAGACATAATTATGAAATTATTTATTTAGAAGGAAAAAAATATCTTCTTACTATGTTGCCCCCATCTTGGGCCTCCAAAAACTTGAGATGGAGTTCAAAGTTACCAATTACTTGAGATGGAGTTCAAAGTTACCAATTACTTGGTGAGAAATTCTAAAAAACTGATAGAATAACAAGGATTTATATGTTATCTCCTAATATAACCTGGGTGATCAGGAAACCATGAATATTATAGACAAATTTACTCTTCTAATGAAATCAGTCGCCCCTATTGAAGAGAGACTATAAATCCATAATGATTAAAGTGAAAATAGAGCAGTCTCAAAAATAAGTTAATTATAAAAATATTTTTGAACGTAAAAAAAAATTTTTTTTTTAAATTTATAAAATACAAATTAAATGAATGAATTTAAATATTGACCATACATATATATCACCAAAAATGGTACTGCAAATATAACATATGAATCAATATTTATGATGTCTGATGAATATGATTCCTAACAAACTGAACTTTAGCAAAAATTTCGATGATTATGCAGACCAGATTGAGTGTGATAAATAATGAATAAAATTTAAGCGTTTTTAAAAATGCACCCTAAACATAATATTGCCACATCAAATAAAGATAATAATGATAATCAAAAATCTCAACAGATATTCCTGAATTCTACAGAACGTTCTGTTATGTACAATAGAATATTAAGTCAAGAAATTCTAACATTAGATAAAGCATTATTAATTACAGAAAACTGATTACATGAATAACAATACTGGTAAAACTAGAAAAATGAATTTTTCAGAAGGAAATCATATGTTTATATATTTTGAAAATACTAATATTTTGAAGATAGTGAAGGATATTCAAATTAAAGGATAAGTGCTTTTATATATTATATTTGCTTACTTTATTCTTATTATGCTATCTTTTCCAAATACAATTGGATCTTAGATTATATTATGCCCTTATAAGATTTATAGTAAAATAAATTAGTTGATTAATTAGCCATTATCATTTCTTAATCTAAGAGTAGTCTTAGATAGTATTTAAATTCTAAATTTTACAGTAGGTTTTTGTCTTTTCTCAGTTTCTCAATTTATCTTTTAATATCAAACTGATAGTGACAACCACTAATAGTTTAGTAAATAGTTTTCCTTCATTATTGCATCTTTTAAGTTCTGATTTTATTTTGTCCTAATTTATAGTTTTTTAGAATTAGTAGTTGCTTATTTGGTCATTGCCCTTTTACTACAGGAGTTGTTTTAGATAGTGTTATGTTCTACCCCCCCCCCTTGTCCCGTACAACTTATTTCTTTTTTTTCTCCACTTGTTTCTTTTGTTTTCCCATCTTCCTTTATTTTGTTATGAAATTGATATATTATACCTTATTTTTATATTGCATTTGAAACTGGTTCTTACCAGTTTCATGAATGATTGTATCGCGATTAAATAACATCTTTTTTTCCTCATTGTTTTAAAAATTATAAAGGTTGAAAACAAAACACCTTTTTGGATCATTAATTATTTTTCTTTCGTTTTGAAAATTGATATTTTTCTGTAATTTTACTTTGTTGAATAAACTTTGAAAATATTATTTTAACTACGTTGTCCAAGTGATTCCAGGACTAAATCGATAAAACCCGGCCCCCTGGATCCCGTCATCGACCATCCCGGACCCCCGATCACGGACTGTATTTTTCCCATTCAGACTGGGGGACCCATCGGTCCAAATACTAAGGTCCAAATATTACACTGGCGCCCAAAGTACATTCGATAATCTACGACCCGGAAGAACCAACAGATCATTACCTCGAACGTTTTATGCTTATCCACCGCATCAACCTGAGGCAAATTTACTATCCTTATTCTTATCATCATGCGGTCACAGCCTATATTCAAAATTAAAATTAGCCTTTGCACCAAGGCCTATGTTGGAAATGTCAATAGAGGACGTAAAAGCGATTTTGGGAAACAATAATAACAACAAAGGTCTATCAATCAACAAGCTTCGTCAACGCATCCAGCAAGAGGGCTGAACGATTACTGAATATGCGGAAGCTTTGAAAGCTTTGGCCTCACAGTGCGATCTAGGCCCCAGCTGGGACCTTTTCCTGTCCTCCCAATTCGGAGCGGGGATACAATCCTCCGGAATAAGAGGTCACGTAATCACGTCCGATAATATAACGACGTTTAAAGGGAAGCTAAAAATTGCGCAAACCTGGGATATGGCCGAAGCGCTTAACCAAAATAATGCGACGAACCACGCCTACAGCAACCAAATAAACATACCCACAAAGTATATGCATGTACAAAACACCCCACAAACTTTAGAGAATTACTATCAACCCCCATGTCGGAATTTCCCACGGAATGATAACCCAACCTGTTATAATTGCGGGAACGTGGGGCATTATAAATACAATTGCCCAATGAAACAAACTTTCAACAATTATAACTCCTCTCGGTATACTCCTCTAAATATACCTACGACCCAACCCAACGTACCAGACGAAACGACTGCGTACAAACAGACTCAACAAATTTCAAATAACCCACATGATCTCTTGGACCTACCACCCCGGGGTAGCCCAATTTAAGCGGGGAGGAGAATGCCGTATTTCCACAAAAACACCTTTTTTCCCCTCCTTTTTTTTAAACATTGTATTTTGATTTTATATATATTATTTTTTTTTGTGGTCATCCACCTGTTACAAATCCCTTTTTTTTATATGACCTCCACGTGTTTTCAAAATTTAGTCGTAATTAAATCCGCTCTAAACCAGCGGTGCGGCGAATGCCGTTTTATTTATTTTATTGACTTAAGGTAGGGTTTACCTACGTTATTAAATCCGCTCTAAGCCAGCGGTGCGGCGAATGCCCTTTTATTTATTTTATTGACTTAAGGTAGGATCTACCTTCGTTATTAAATCCGCTCTAAACCAGCGGTACGGCGAATGCCGTTTTATTTATTTTTGTAGGAATTAAGAATGAAATCGGCGCCGACGGCCGGGTAGCCGTATTTAAGAGGGGAGGAGTGATTTAAGAGGGGAGGAGTGTTATGTTCTTCCCCCCCCCCTTGTCCCGTACAACTTATTTCTTTTGTTTTCCCATCTTCCTTTATTTTGTTATGAAATTGATAAATTATACCTTATTTTTATATTGCATATGAAACTGGTTCTTACCAGTTTCATGAATGATTGTATCGCGATTAAATAACAACTTTTTTTCCTCATTGTTTTAAAAATTATAAAGGTTGAAAACAAAACACCTTTTTGGATCATTAATAATTTTTCTTTCGTTTTGAAAATTGGTATTTTTTTGTAATTTTACTTTGTTGAATAAACTTTGAAAATATTATTTTAACTACGTTGTCCAAGTGATTCCAGGACTAAATCGATAAAACCCGGCCCCCTGGATCCCGTCATCGACCATCCCGGACCCCCGATCACGGACTGTATTTTTCCCATTCAGACTGGGGGACCGTCCAAATATTACAGATAGTTTCTTTAAAATCCTGAATTTATAGTAGTTTTTACTCTTCTTACATATATAATTACTTTAGTTAGTTTCAACTTATTTTATTACTAAACTTGATGCTTATCCCTTATTAGTTATTCTTCTTACTAGTTATCCTTTCATTACATCTGACTTTATATTTTTTAGAGTTTCTTAGCTAATTAATAACTCTCATTAGTAGGTAGTCCTCTTCTAATTACTCTTTTATATTTTTTAGTGCTAATAGTATATTATTAACTCTCATTAGTAAGTAGTCCTATTCTAATTACTCTGACTTATATTTTTTTGTACCAATAGTAAATTATAAACCCACTCAGGATTAGATAAGCAATTTATAATAAAGGTTGGTAAATTGTATCTAATTATGTGTTAGTTAATTACTTATTAAATTGAAAGATGTGATAGTTAATTATTTAATAAATAAAAAAGGAGATTTCTAATTTTTCACTAAATATAAGAATAGGAAAGTAACTTACATAATAATGGCTGGTAATTGTTTCTTATTATGTGATAGTTAATTATTTACTAAATAAAAAGGAGATTTCTTTTCATAATAAAAGAAAGTTATTGTTAATAAATGTGTAAATGTATGTCGATAGTAACGCTAGGATTTCATAATTATTAACCTATCTCTGTATTAACGTTCGTTTTGTAAATGTATGTCAATCGTAACGCTAGGATTTCATAATTATTAACTTATCATGTACTAACGTTCGATTTATAATTGTTTTTCTTTTACTTACTTTGTAGTAACGTTCGTTTACAATTTATTTTCATAAAGTTTTACTTTTAAATTAGTAACGCTAGTATTTTATAAATGTTAATTTATCTCTATAGTAACGTTAGAATTAGAATTAACTTTGATAAATTTTTTTTTACTTTTAAATATTTTTTCTTTCAGGATTTACATTTTTTTAAAATTTTTTATTATTTACGACGCACATGTGCTAATATGTATTAATATATTTGTTTTGAAATTGAATTTATTTTTTTTCTTAAAATTTTTTTCTCTCCTTCCAAGAATAAAGTTTCTCCGACTTTTGCACATGTCTCCGATTCCCTTTCATTAATACTATGTAAAAAAGAAAATATTATTCTTACGCTAGAAGATAAATTTAAGTTTTGTAATTATTTTCTTTCAAACTAGCAATTGAATTACATTAATTTAATAGATATTAATATTCTTTCTTGTTATATACCGAATTTGAATTTATTTAATTTTTCTTTTCTCTTGTTTTAATATCGCTTACCTTACACTCGTTAAATAATTTGTAAATGACGAATTTCTTTTCGGAAAACTTGAATGTGTTATCTCTAAATATCAGGTCTATGACAGATGATAAAATTGATCAATTAAGGATCCTTTTAGATACATTAGATATCGATATAGCTTGTATTCAAGAGACCCACCGGATGGAAACCAATAAACTAGTTTGTAGGGGCTATATCCTATTTAATTCTGGTGAATCAAATGATAAATTGTCGGGCGTGAGTATTATAATAAAACAGTATTTATCTCGCTATATAATTAATTTCGAGGCTTTATGTAGTAGGTTATGCTACATAAAGTTAAAAACCAAGTGTAAAACGTTAAACATAGTAAATGTTTATATACCAGCACAGTATATAAGTAGAAAGGCGTTTTTCCCTTTTCTATCGGATTACTTACATTCCTTACCTAAACGGGAAAACCTCCTAATCGCAGGGGATTTTAATGTCAAAGTTGGGCGTCGAGGTATCAAAAATCACTTATCGTTGGGTCCAGGAGCCTTAGATATTCATTTAGATGTAGGAGGTAAGAAGTTATTAGAAATATGCCTTAAGTTAGACCTTAGGATAACAATACATTCTTCCAACATCGTGACATATTGACATACTACAGTCCGTCTCATAATACTAGATCACAAATTGATTACTTTTTAAATAATCGTTCAACGAGTGACTGGATTAAAAATGTGAAAGTTCTTCATCGTGTGCTATTTAATTCAGACCATAAGTTCCTTGTCTGCTACATGGTGATTGATCCAAGTGTCTGTATAAAAGGAAAAGATTTACAGGAAAGTCTAATATCAAAATGCCCAAATTGGATATTGAGGCACTTAGTGACCAAAATATAAAGGATAAATATATCAAACTGGTACGGGAAAGACATTTAGTTCAGAAAGATTCTCTCTCTAAATTATCTATTGATTCGTTATGGGAAAATACTAGTGGTATTTTTACTGAGGCGGCGACCATGTCCTTACCAGAAATAGATGATTATCCGAATTGGATTTCGACTGAATCGAAAAGTCTCTTAGTTAATTTAAATGGGAAAGGTCACTATAGAAGAAATAGGGCTAAATACATATTAGATGATATTAGTCATAAACTTAGGAGAGACAAACGTATATACTTGGAACGTCGTGCTGTAGAAATTAATAACTTATTTAACAAAAATGAATCTTTCAAGGCTTTCAGACAATATTTTACATCTGGCCGGAAGCAGCGTATATTTAAATTCTGGCATCAGAATACCCTGATAACTAATCCAAAGACCCAAATGGACATTTGATACAATCATTATTCTAGTTTGTTTAGTGACCAGGTGAGCTCTGTAAATGTTTACCTAGCTCCTAACTCTATTGATGATCATAGTCCTTCCACTTCTAGGCTTTGGCCTCTACAAATCCCATCTTCAAATTCCGCTATTATCAAAGAAGATAATGCCAAATCTACATTATTACATCGTTCTCATCTTCGTGTTCAACCAAATAACCATGATGTTACTATCAAATCTTTACAATCTTTACATTATTCCCACTCCAACTCCCCTCTCCATTCTAATAGTTACAATATTAAAAATAAATCCTCACACTGTTCTTATTTAATTGACCAACATCCTTCCACTTCGAATATTTGGCCTCCACTAATGAGCTTAAATAATAGAACCAATATTCTCCAACAAAGTTCATCTATGGCCCAAATCTCATCCGATGTTAGGATTTTACAACCAACAAAAGCTGAATTAGTTGGAATAATTAGGCAATTGAAAAATCATAAGGCAAGTGGCCAGGATTTACTACATAGTGAATACTTGAAGACTGACCCCATGTTATGTGCGGAGATCCTTCTTCCAATTATATCCAGGGTATGGACCGAAAGGTTTTGTCCGAACGATTGGATGACCGCAATCTTAGTAAATTTCCCCAAAATCAAAAATCCTAAATCCCTTGAGGATTGGAGGGGAATATCAATAAACTCGGTGGTGTATAAGATCTTTGCAAATATTATACTAAATGGATTAAAACCTCTGGTGGAACCTCTATTCGTGAATTCATTGGTTGCGTTTAGGAAAAATCGTAACGCATTGGAGGCGATTCTAGCATTAAAAATTCAACTAGAGAGAGCGTTAGTAAGGAAAAGACAATTGATAATTGTTGCACTAGATTTTAAAAAAGCTTTTGATTCGATAATACTTTCCAAACTTTGGAGGACTTTAGAGGAGTTGGGTACTTCTTTAATTTTGATAAGTCTGTTGAAATTAATTTATAAGGATTATTCTATTCAAATTGTTCATGCGGGGGAAAAATCACCGAAAATTTTGATATTGTTGGGATTGAAGCAAGGTTGTGTTTTATCAACGATTCTATTCAACATTGTTATTAACCATATTATAATCAAAGTCAGAGATACACAATTTGCTCAATGGTTTCCCGGAAAACTAAGCATTATAGCTTTCGCCGATGATTTATGTTTAGTCGGTGAATCGACGTTTTACAGTCAGCCTTAAATTGTATCATCTTAGAGGCGGGACACTTTGGCTTATTACTAGATAAAAACAAGTCAAAAATTATGACGTCCAACTATTCTTCTCCACTGATTAATTTAACTATAGATGGATGTAGGATTACTGAAGTAACTACTTTAAAATATCTAGGTGTTTTATTCAGAGTTGTACAAAAGATCTTCTTTGAAGATTTTTGAGCGAGATCTAGCTCAAAAATTTGAGCAAGATCTTTGAAGATCGTAAAATTTGAAGATCTTTTATTTTTTTAAAATTTTGTGTAACGTAAAGATCTTCATGATATTTATTTTTTTACCCCTTTATTAAAAGCCCAGATGTTTTTCAATTTTCATCAAGGCAGGAGGAGAGGTATAAAACATAAAAGAAATATTATATTAATAAAATTGAAAAACATCTGGGCTTTTAATAAAGGGGTAAAAAAAATAAATATCATGAAGATCTTTGAAGATCGTTACACAAAATTTTTAAAAAATAAAAGATCTTCAAATTTTAAGATCTTCAAAGATCTAGATCTTTTTATTTTGAGCAAATGTACAACTCTGGTTTTATTGGACAAGAAAGGTTGTACAAAAAAAGATCAACAGTCTAAACTAAATAAGACCAGAATAAAGTACAGGGCTCTGATGAAGATTTGGTCCTCACAGCAAATTTCGATTCCATTGAAGATTAGACTATTTAAAGTCTTAATTATGGCCTCTCTTTACTACGGTGTAGAAACATGGAACGATACTAAGTCGGATAATAACAAGATGCAAATATTTATTAATAAATGTCTAAGATACATTACTAGAACCTTCTATCCTCGTAATACTACAAATTATAGGCTTTGGGCTAGATGTGATATTCTTCCTATTCATAGAATGATAGAATATAGGAAAATCGAGTTGGTGGGTCACATAATAAGACATCCTTCGAACAACTTAATACATCAAGCTCTTATAAATCAATCTCAGGAAGACATTGCTCTTAAACCTTTTCTATCCTTTAAGGGCAGTTGGTTTGGAAGAATGGTAAGGTCTTTGGTAGAATAGAACTCGATTTATCTTGAGATTTTTTAAAGACGGCTTCATCAGACAGGAAAATATTCAAATATATTCTGAGACTCATATATGAGCATATGACAAATAACTGCTAAATGAGGTTAAAATTGATAACTTTAAAATTGAAACTTTGTTCATAATATGTATTTTAAGTTATTATTTTCTAGAAATGGGGTTTTTCTAATATTTATTAGGACTTAAGGTTTCTTTCCATAATCGTCTTAATAATAGTTTATTATTAGATATTTATTTAAAGATGGCCAAACTTCTTCTCTAAATTTATTGTAATTTTAGTTTAATTTTATTCTATTCCTAATTGTATCCCAATTGTATTTTAATCATACGTTACTGTTTGATACTTGTTTAATTTAAAGTTGACTAGGTCTCTTCTTTAATTTATTATAATTTAAGTTTCTTTTCCTTTTTCCTTAAGCCTAATTCCAATTGTTCTAATTTAAGTAATTGTGATATACTCTTAAAGATTAGTAGTCTTTTCTTATTATCGGCAAAATGATAATGGCTTTTCCTTCCTTTATTGTATTTAATTATTCCTTAATGTAATAATTAGACGGTTGTATTTGGAAGACTTTAGACAGTTTCCTATATCTATTCAGTTCTCCTTATAATATAATTTCTATTTATCTCCTGCTATACACTTCATTGGAAGGGATTAGTTCCACTCATATATTAGTTTCCTGGGTACATGGTTTGTCGTTATCCTGAGAAAAAAACCAAAATAATTATATAAGGATGGGCCATCATATAATTCACGTTCGCTCATCTTGGGTAGGTCTATGACTAACGTGCAAGATAAGATAAGATAAGTAAGATAAAAGGGTATGAATAAATACTGCATTGCTAAAAAGCAATTAATCATAATCAATCAAAATTTGATTATATAATATTTTTTTTTAAATAATTTTCAGAAACTTTTTTTTCAATGTACATAAATCAATTTTTTATTAAGTAAAAAATGGAGATAAAATATTAAATAATTAAAAATTATATTTTTACGTAATATTATTGGAAAAAAAAATTATTTACTAGCTTATTACAACTTAAATTTATTTTTTCAATTACAAAATTTAACAAATATATATCCATAAGAGGGCGTTAAATGCATAAATATGAAAATATATTTTTAGGAAACCAGAATAATTATCGGATAGCGCTTCTTTATATTTGGGTGTAAATACATGTGAAAAACCTAAATTTTTTTAAAAAATATAGGTTTCTTTGAAATTTAATTAATGAGTAGGGTTATAACCGAAAAATAATAGAAAATTTGTAAGGCACATATTGCTGGCGTTTTTGATCAAAATTTCTTCATTTTTGGTTTATACCTGTATATTTAGGTATTAAGCATTATCCTAAAAAATATTTTGAAAATATAATGATATGGCCGAATGCCGAGCACAAAATCGAACTCTTACTAAATATTCGATTGACCAAATTTGGTAGTAATATTAATAAGAAAATGTTCATTTTTGGTTTATTTATCTATAAATATGTGTAAATCGTTATATCAAAAAATATTTTAAAAATATCGTGATTTGACAGATAACCGATTTGAAACCGGGTTAATGACTAAATACTGCATTGCTGCGTTATCCATGGATTCTTCATTTTTGGTTTATACGTGTACAATAACGTGTTAAGCATTATTCTAAAAAATTATTTGAAAATATTATGATTTGACCGAATACCGAGCTCAAAACTGACCACTTACTAAATATTCTTTCTATAGACCAAATTTGGTAGTAACATTAATTGGAAAATGTTCATTTTTGGGTTAAATATCTATAAATACGTGTAAAACATTATCCCAAAAATATCGTGATTTGACCGATAACCGATTTGAAACCGAAATACTGCATTGCTGGCGTTGTCCATGGAAAGTTTTTCATTTTTGGTTTATATGTGTACATTAATATGTTAAGCATTATCCTAAAAAATATGAAAATATTATGATATGACCGAATGCCGAGCACAAAACAGACCACTTACTAAATAATCGATTGACCAATTTGGTAGTAATATTAATTGGAAAATGTTCATTTTTGGTTTATTTAGCTATAAATACGTGTAAATCATTATCACAAATATTTTAAAAATATCGTATTTGACAGATAACCTATTTGAAACCGGGCCAATGAATAAATACTGCATTGCTGGCGTTATCCATGGGAAATTTTTTAATTTTTGGTGTACAATAACGTGTTAGGCATCATCCTAAAGAATATTTTGAAAATATTATGTGACCGAATGCCGAGCACAAAACCGACCACTTACTAAATATTCGATTGACCAAATTTGGTAGTAATATTATTTGGAAAATGTTCATTTTTGGTTTATAAATCTATAAATACGTGTAAAACATTATCCCAAAAAATATTTTAAAAATATCATGATTTGATCGATAGCCAATTTGAAACCGAAATACTGCATTACTGTCTTTATCCATGGAAAATTTTTTATTTATGATTTATATGTGTACATTAACGTGTTAAGCATTATCCTAAAAAATATTTTGAAAATATTATGTGACCGAATGCCGAGCACAAAACCGACCACTTACTAAATATTCGATTGACCAAATTTGGTAAAATCTATAAATACGTGTATAACATTATCTAAAAAAATATTTTAAAAATATCGTAATTTGATCGATAACCGATTTGAAATCGAAATACTGCATTGCTGTCGTTATCCATGGAAAATTTTTCATTTTTGATTTATATGTGTACATTAACGTGTTAAGCATTATCCTAAAAAATATTTTGAAAATATTATGTGACCGAATGCCGAGCACAAAACCGACCACTTACTAAATATTCGATTGACCAAATTTGGTAGTAATATTATTTGGAAAATGTTCATTTTTGGTTAATATATCTATAAATACGTGTAAAACATTATCCTGAAAAAATATAGAAAATATTATGATTTGGCCGAATGCCGAGCTCAAACCCCACCACTTGATAAATAATCTTTAAAATTTTTAATGTTCCAAAAAAAATAATTTCAATAACAAAAATTTCTCCCTCCACCCCTCTCTCCACCTCCGTCGAGATTACCTGAATGTTTGCTATATTTAAATTTCATGAAAATTTAAAATTCTAAAAATTTTTAAAAAATTTGACATTTTCCTAAAGCTAAAATAAATGAAAAGCGAAAGTACGTAAAAAAATAATAAACAAATAAATAATAATTACAATAGCCATTAAAATTTAAAATTATTATATAATTATAAATCATATCTAATTTGGTAAGCTAAGGCTTCTAATTGTCTTTATTAAACTATATATCTACAATTTTAAAGTAAAGACGATTGATATAAACAATTATCAATATAATATAATTGGTTACAATTTCGTAAACTAAAATATGGCGGAGTTTACATTGTATATAGGCCTAAAACGATTTATTTGATATTCGATTCGATTCGTATTTTACGAATACGAATAACACAATTATTCGATTCGAAATTTTGAATCGAATATGAATAATGAAGAAAATTATTCGTATTATTCGAAATTATTTATATATAAATATTCGTAATTATTCGCAAATATTTTATTGCAAGTAAAATAAAAAGAAATAAATAAATTTACCTATTGGATATCATTTCGTTTTATTTTATTTCCTATTATCAAATATCAAATCATAACAAGTTATATTTGCTGAAAAAGTTTAATGGAAGAAAAGGAAAAGCTTCAAAGTAAAATATAATTATTTTATTTTAATTGTTTCTCTTTAATCATTTTTGATGTTATGAACAAGTCAAAACATTTTTATAGAGTGTGCCTCTTTCCCATATTCTCGAGCTTCTGGCAGATAAATAACTAATTTTTTTTGACTAGTTCTTATTATTTGATTAGGAAAATCCTTTTCCCATTTAGTAACCTTATTTTTGGCAAATTTTAAAGACAATCTAATTCAGATAGTACATTATAATATCTTCATCCTCTAAAAATTATATTAATAATTAAATAAAGGAAATTTATGCTACTAAAGTATTTTTAATAAAATCTATAATGAAATACTTTCTAAAATTTTGTTATATTTTATATGCAAATATTTAAAATGTAGATATTTTAAATAGATTATAATTTTAAAAATTTTATTTTGTCATAATCACCTTCACCTCTAATAAAATGATATTAATAATAAAAATAAATACATGATTAAATATAGGAAATTTATGTTACTAAAGTATTTTTAATAAATAAAATCTATAATGAAATACTCTCTAAAATTTGTTATATATTGTGCAAATATTTAAAATAAATTTTAAAATGTAGATATTTTATATAGATTATTTTAAAATTTTTATTATATAAAAACTATTTAAAAAAATATAATTTAACAATTACATAAAATATAAATTTAAAAAAATATATAAATAATACACTGTGATTAAAATAGTATTTCCATAAATTTTAAGAATTAATACAAAAATTATATAAATGTTATAACTAAGAATTTATTTTACAAAAATAAATATTATTTAAAACTAATATTATCATATTGCTATTTTTGATTTGAATTTATAAAGAAAGTAATTTTCTCTAAGGTTTTGCTAATTCATAATAGGAATAAAAATAGTAAATTAAAATAATTTTATTTTTTAAAAAAAGACCCCCCCCCCCCACATGCCTATGCCACTTTTAATTAATTTACTGTTTTTTTTTTCAGCTTCTAATGTGTCATTAATCTGGAAATTCAGGAAGGATGGTAAACTTGGATTTTATATGATATAATGTTAAAATATATTTAAAGATCAATTAGAAAATCTTGATGGAAGAAGATGTGGTGAAGGACATAGTCAATCCTCAAATAGTTCAAGATCTACATCAATCTCTGATCAATCTGAACCTTTTAATGCTAGGTGAAAAAATTCTTTAATATGGAATCATTGTCTCCATGATGCTAAAAAAGAAACAGCTAAATGTAAAATATGCAATGTGGAGATAATGTGCAAGAAAAAAACTACGTCAGCCCTAATTAATCATAACAAAAGATTTCATCAAAAACAAAATAATACTATTAGAAACTATTTAAATGATATACCCAAAACAAATGCTGATGATGTTAAGCATTATTTATTAAAATTTTTGCTAAAGTCAAATATACCTTTTAAAATTCTCGCCACTCAGGAATTCAAGTCCTTCTTTAGAACTTTAAATCCTGAAATAAAAATATGCTCAATACCGTCAATTAAACTATATATGAATGAAATTTTTAATAAAAAATTCAATAAAGTTAAAATAATTATAAATAATTTAAAATGCCAAATTAACTTTACAACTGACATATGGTCAAGCCTTACTAAAGTACCATTTTTAGGGTTGACCTGCCACTTTATTGATGAAAAATGGGAGATGAAATCATTGTTAGTTCTATTTACTGATTCGAATTCTGGTGAAAATATTTATAAAGAGTTTTCTCAAATTATAAAAAATTATAATATCGACATAAGTAAGATAGCAATTACTTGCGATAATGCTAGCTCTAATTCTACTTTCATAAAAATTCTTCGTATAAAACACCCAAATTGTGAAATTTTACATGTGCGATGTTTTGCACATGTACTCAATTTAGTAGTACAGGAAATACTTAAGAAAGTAGACAGGCAAGTATCAAAATTAAGAACAATCATAAAGATTATTCGCAATTCTTTTACAAAGACAAATATTATGCAAAATGTGTGCTGCTCCCTACTTCCCCCATATGAAATATTTAAAATTAAAATTAGACACATCCATCAGATGGAATAGCTCTTATTTAATGGTCGAAAGAGCTATTAAAATGAGAAGGGCTATTGATGAAGTTGTGACTCAGATATATGATGATATATCTGATATCGAAGAAAGAAAACTGAGCGTAGTAATTTAATTTTATTTACTAATTATTATTTTTTATCAGGATGATTGGACTACTTTAATAAACATACAAAACAAATTAAAGACTTTTTTTGATTTTACCGAAGATCCTTTCTATGTTTCTTTAATCGAACATTTAAATTCATTTGATCTCGATTTTATAAACTATCAGTGCGATTGAGAAAATAGAAACTTATTATAACTTAACAAATATTCACACTATAATATCAACAATACTGGATCCTAGACTAAAAATGGAATTTTTTGAGCAACTACCAACTACCAACTACATATAACATAGACACGACAAATCTATTAGAAAAATTTAAAGATGTATATGATGATTACAAAATAAAATATAATATCAAATCAACATCAGTTAACCAATAGTACAGTCGAACATGGATAGAATTTTTAAACAAAATAACATCGCATCAGTATGTGAGGTGGAGACATATCTTAACGAAATAAGAATCAGTTCAAATAAGAGTCCCTTAGAATGGTGGAGATTGCATGGGGATCGTTTTCCTGTATTGTCAAAAATGGCAACTGATATATTGTCAATTCAGGGATCTTCAGCTTCATGTGAGCGGTTGTTCTCAATAGGAACAAATATGATAATGAAAAAAAGAATGTCTTTGAAGGAGGAAACTATTAGAAAGACTTTATGCTTAAAAAATTGGATATTATCAAATTCGGATTTACTATAATTTTATATTTTTGTGTATTATTTTCTATTATTATAAAATGAGATTATTATATATTTTTAAAAATTTTTACTAAAATTGAATATTAGATTGAAGAAATAGTTTAAATATTTTTTTATAAGCAATTCTAATTCTAAAAATCGGATATTTTGGTCAATTTGTTTGGTTAACGTTATATGAAATCATTGGGTTTTATTTCGTTTATTTTCTATAAATTTTTATATTGTAATGACAATTAGTTTAGAGAATCCTTAAAAGTTTCATCTTTAAACATCTGTAAAAATTTTTTTGTAAAATATTTTATAAGCTTTAGAAAAATTTTCGAAATACGAATTATTCGATTCGATTGGTTTTTTTGTAGGCCTAATTGTATATAAATCATGGCTTATTAGTTATTACAAAATGGTCAGAAATTTTTAAGGGTATCCCTGGTGAGTTAAAAAGGTTATTGATTCAAATTTGATAAAAAGTAATTTTATAACCTTGTGTTGGCATTTATATG
Organism: Gordionus sp. m RMFG-2023; assembly: GCF_954871325.1. Taxonomy (NCBI): domain Eukaryota; kingdom Metazoa; phylum Nematomorpha; class Gordioida; order Chordodea; family Parachordodidae; genus Gordionus; species Gordionus sp. m RMFG-2023. The sequence continues at coordinate 52,060,133 of NC_088775.1, read as the reverse complement.
CATAGGACTTTATTTCTGCTCACCCGAGGAGGGTATCCTAAAAAGTTTCCGACCCTAAGACAAGGGAAGTCTATCGACTTTCAAATGCTTAGCAAATAGATCTATCGATCATATATAGTGGGCTTATCGGCGCTTTTAAAATTAAGTATTTGGGTTTGGTGGACTATTACCCCCTATATTGGTGTTTTATTAACAAAAATATTTGTACTAATTATCAATTTATGATTGCTATATAATGCATTAGTGCTAAAGGCTATCAAGTTTTAAAGAGTATGTTATTGCGGAGGAGGTAAAGCACGTTCCTCCGGGTCAGGGGAGCGTTCCTCATTGTCCAAGAGTTTGTCCGATCCGACCGTATTATTTTCTTCAGTTAGATTTAACGTTTCGTCGAATAAAACAAAAATGACTATCAAATTTGATCGAATATATAGTAAGTGGTCTATTTTGAGCACGGCATTCGGTCAATCATGATATTTTTTAGGATAATGCGTAATACCTTAAACCAAAAATAAAGAATTCTCCATGGATAACGCCAGCAATGCAGTATTTCGGTTTCAAATCGGTTATCGGTCAAATCACGATATTTTTAAATATTTTTTGGGATAATGTTTTACACGTATTTATAGATATTTAAACTAAAAATGAACTATTTCCAGTTAATATTCCTAATTTGGTCGATCGAATATTTAGTAAGTTGTAGGCTTTGAGCTCGGCATTCGGTCTAATCATAATATTTTTAAAATTTTTTTTAGGATAATGCTTAACACGTTATTGTACAAGCAAACCAAAAATGAAGAATTTTCCATGGATAACGCCAGCAATGCTGTATTTAGTCATTGGCCCATTTCAAATCGGTTATCTGTCAAATCACGATATTTTTAAAATATTTTTTGGGATAATGATTTACATATATTTATAGCTAAATAAACCAAAAATGAACATTTTCCAATTAATATTACTACCAAATTTGGTCAATCGAATATTTAGTAAGTGGTCGGTTTTGTGCCCGGCATTTGGTCATATCATAATATTTTTTATGATAATGCTTAACACGTTATTGTACATGTATAAACCAAAAATGAAGAATTTTCCATGGATAACGCCTGCAATGCAAAGTATATAGGCAGGCACGGTTTCAAATCGGTTATCTGTCAAATCACGATATTTTTAAAATATTTTTTGGGATAATGATTTACACGTATTTATAGATAAATAAATCAAAAATGAACACTTTCCAGTTAATATTACTACCAAATTTGGTCAATCGAATATTTAGTAAGTGGTCGGTTTTGAGCTCGGCATTCGTTCAAATCATAATATTTTCAAAATATTTTTTAGGATAATGCTTAACACCTAAATATACAGGTGTAAACCAAAAATGAAGAGATTTTGCATTACAAATTTTCTATTATTTTTCGATTCTAAACCTACTCATTAATTAAATGTCAAAGAAACCTATATTTTTTAAAAATTTTTAGGTTTTTCACATGTATTTACACCCAAATATAAAAAAAGCGCTATCCAATAATTATTCTGGTTTCCTAAGAATATATTTTCATATTTATGCATTTAACGCCCTCTTATGGATATATATTTGTTAATTCCTGTACTTGAAAAATAAAATTTATTGTGAAATATGTTATTTAAATAAAATAAATTATAAATTTTTATGTAACCCTTTCGCTCACCTACAAAATAAAAACTGTAGCCAATGCCAAAAAAAAGAAGAAAGTTGTAATAAGCTAGTAAATATTTTTTTTTTCCAATAATATTACGTAAAAATAGAATTTTAAATTATTTGATATTTAATCTCAATTTTTTACTTAATAAAAACTTATTTATGTACATTAAAAAAAATGTTTCTGAAAATAATTTAAAAAAAAATATTTACAGTGAAAGTGGGGGATATTTTTTACCAGATGTTAAAAAAAAATAAATGATATTATTTTAATCATACTTAAACATTAATCTATGTTAAAAATATATAACACTTTCAAACAATGCCGCACTTGAAGTTTGTAATTAAAAAAAACTTTTTTAATACATAAAAAAATATATTTTTTCACATATCATTTAATTTAATATTTTTGTATATTTAATTTAATATTAATTAATTTTCCTATCTTTAATATAGATTTTACTTTTTCGATGTTTAATATTGATTATATACTTTCACATAATTTTAATAACTCTCCTTTATTCCCAAGTACTTCTGTAAATTATTCTTTGCCAATCTCAGATGAGAATGATATGGAAAATTATCAATCACATTCTAACATTTCTGCAAATAATAATTCTTTAGCAACTATTAATGAAAATATAAATCATCCTCAACTATCCTCTATTCCTAAACCCAAAAGAACATACAATTGTTGGAACAAAGATAAAATTGAAATGGTAATGAAAATTTGAGCAATGCCAGAGGAATAACAGATGAAGATTAAGGACATAGTTAAATTTGTTAATATGTCGACATTTCCAGAAATTATTGGTGATTCCTTAAAAAATTCTCTCTTACAAAGAGGGAGTAAAATCTAAGGTACAGCAAACATTGAAAGGCTAATTATGGACCTGCTAATGGCCAATAATACCTACACAGTGAAGGATATAATTGAGAATTTGCCTTCTGGTTCGCCAAAAAATATTGGAACCATAAGAAAATATATCAAAAACATCCGATAGTCCAAAAAAGAGCTGGGAAAGAGCCGGATCGCATGAATACACCGGGAGCTATCAATATTCGGCAAGTGTATTGCCGCAGATTGCTGAACATTTCCAGAGAAAGACTCTATTTTCTCGACGAAACAGGCATCAATTTTCATGTTGTACCTGTCTATGCTTGGGCACCATTCAATGTGAGACCATCAGTAAAGGTTCCACCCTCAAAAGGAAAAAATATAAATGTACTTTGCACTATAGGAATTTGTGGAGTTTTGCATTATAAAATCATCGAAGGATCATATAATGAAATATTATTCCGTGATTCGTTAACGGATATAATTAGCATGTTACCACCTGATGCCATCTTAGTTATGGATAATGCTTCAATACATAAAAGTCATCTAATTGATGCTTATAAAGAGAGAATAGAGTATCTTCCCCCATATTTACCACAATTGAAAATTTTTTCGGGGTCTTCAAAAACAAATATAGGTCATTAATTCCCAGACCAAGCACAAGGGGGCAAATAATAACCAATATAAATCAAATTATGCATCAATACCAATTGACTAAAGTAATCTAAATATATAATAAATTAAGATTAACATTTTTTAATATTTTAATTAAATAGGTACTACTAAGCAAGCAATTTCTATGACTATGAATACCATTTAAATATTTTATATAATCAATATTCACGTATCAGTGTAATTACGAATATATTTCTTATTATATAATGTTTATATGTAATATACGAATTGAATAAAATATTAAATAATAAAAGTTATGTCTCACATATGATAAAATAAAGTGAGAGAAAAAAAAATTAAATTTTTAAAAAGAATCAATTTTCAAATAAAAGATTTTAACTAAGATTTAATAACTAAGATGAATATTTAAATTAGAGGTCTGCATTGGGCGGGTTTTTAGCCAAAAAGCCTGCCCACTCGTTATTTTGAAATTTATTAAACCCGCCCACCTAATTTTTAAAAATTATTTTAATGGCTGGTTAGGCTCTTTTATTTATTTAAATGTATTTTTAATTAAACATATATAATATGCCATATTATGAAATAAATATTTTTAATAATTGGAGTCGTCTGCTCATTTCGTCTGAAAAATATGAAAAATTTACCCGCCCATTACTTAAAAACTTTTTCAACACTCCCGCCACCCGCTCATTGTTGAAAATATTTTAAAAAACCTGACCATGTCTATTCAAAGTATGGGCGGGCGTAAATCTTGCCCAATGCAGACCTCTAATTTACATATAATTATTTTTAAATTATTATACCTAGAATATCTTTAACTAAGCAAAAGAAAAAAAGGTGATAACAAAACTTTTTATAATTTTTTATGTAAGTGTGACATTAAAAAAGTTGTTCAATATTTTTTTAACATAGATTAGTGAAGGTCAACGGTCAGGTCCTATCGGTCTTAGACCGGCACCGGACCGATCTTTTTGTTGAGGACCGTGTTCCGGACCGGTCTTTTATTAATATTTAAGTTTACTTTACTATTCAATTAATATAATTTTTTTGTATTTTTTATTTTATGATATTTTTCTAGAGGAGTTATTTTAGATTTTGTTAATTTTTTTTTTACAATATGAAAACCATAAGTTTGTTCAAGAAACATTTTACTTATAGTCCTAATAAAAAACAAAGAATATGTTTTCACTGTAATACCAAATTTAACATATCGTCAGCAACAAGTAACAAAATAATTGTTTATAATTTTTTAAGCAATAAATTAATCAAAATAAGCAGTATTAAAATATTTTGGTTATTATTTATATATCTATTTTTTCTTAAGAAACTGTCTGAATAATTCATTGTCAAAATAATTTAACCTTATTCTTAATAAAATAATTAGGTACCTTAAGCAGACATTTGATAAAACATAAAATTTATACTTCTAATAATGAAAATATCTCAAAAACACAATCTACTCTTAATTTAAATATGCCCTCCACAAGTACAAAATCACTTTCTTCAATACCATTGGATAAATTCCAAACAGATCATATGAACCAACTCATTATAAAATGGGTAATAATGGACTCTCTGACAATGAAGACTTTTGAAAGTTCAGGTCTTCATAATTTAATCAAATATTTAAACTCAACTGCTACAATTTGGTCAAAAAACAATGTTAAAAATTTTTATACAGCTAATTTTGAGAAACTAAGAAATTTTCTAAAAGATATTTTAAATAAAAATAATTCTTTAATAAGCTTTACCACAGATATGTGGAGCAATATAAATAAAATTTCATTTATAGCCATTACTGCACATTATATTGATTCTTCTTTTACATAAAAAATATTTTACTAGATATAAATCATATCCCATTTCCTAATACTTCTGAAGAAATATCCTTAGCTATAAAAGAAGTAATTGATGTATATCAATTGGAGGAGAATATACTGGCCTGTACAACAGATAATGCCAATAACATCCTAAAAAGCATGGATATTTTGCAGAATATTTATAAGGAACAAAAATTTAAAGGCTTTAGATGCTGTGCCCATATTCTAAACCTAATATCTCAGGAAGGTTAATCATATATTACAACTATCCTAGAAAAGTGTAGAGACATAGCCTTTTCTATAAATAAATCACCCAAAATAAATCAAGCATATGTACAAATATGTGAAAATAAGGGTATTACAAAATTTAAAATCCCTTCTGATATCCCTATTAGATGAATAGCTCCTATTTAATGATGAATACAATTTATGAGGTATTTACATTTTTATCCAATTATTTCTAAAAAATATTTAATTATTAGAACATGGATGCTATAGAAGAAGTAGTTGAATTACAAACAATTTAAAGGGGTTTTCTTTACTGAGTGTGAAAAAGAAGACCTTAAAGAGGCTCTAGATTTTCTAAGGCCCTTCTATAAAACCACACTTGATTTATCAGGAACCAAATATCCTACAGTTGGGATTTCCATGTTATATATGGAGAATATAAATAATGAAATTTAAAATAATATAAAAAAGGATAATAACAATACAAGAAATTCTTAATAACATGCTGGTTAAAATGCAGAAATATCTCAAAGAATTATTTTGCTATGAATCATATGTCTCAACATTATTGGATCCGAGATTAAAACAAGTTTAAATGCCTAATACTCTTAATAGAATTGAGTATATGACCAAATTTTCAAAATATGGAAAATAGGAAAAATACAGGAATAACGGATTCTCAGGTATATTTTTAATATTTATTTATTAAATCCTAATTTTCAAACATTTGTGCCAGGAAAAAATCAATGAATTTAGTTTTTTAGAAAGAATTTTATCCCAAAAAAATAAATTCAGAAAGGGATTATATATCGGCAGAAATCATTGAAGAAAATATCACCTATTTGAATGAACCTCTTGTTTCATTAAAGGATGGCATATTAGTGGTGGAAAGCCAATAGTGAAAGGTCTTTTATATTTTTTAAATAGTCAATATAGTTTATTATATAGATTTCCAGTCCTCTCATTAGCAGCTAGAAATTTTTTAGCAATTCAAGCAACATCTGTCCCCTGTGAACAAATATTTTCGAAAGCAGGAGATCTTGTCAGGCTTTCAAACAAAACAATACAAGCTTTGATGTGTATGGGCTCTTGGTTAAAGAATGGAATAGATCTACCGCCTCCATTAAGTCCCTCTTCTAATTCCTTCCAAGGAAGGTCTACAAACAAAGACATTAGCATTTATTTAAATTAAATATTTGTATTAATTATTATATTATTCATAATTAATTTTATATTGTTTATATAATACTCTTATATTTAATAAAATGATAAAACAAATTAAATTAGGTTAAAAAAAATATGTTTTTTAAACAAATATGGATCGATCTTTTTTTAAGGACCGTGGTCCGGTCCGATGGTATCGGTCCAGTCCGGACCAAAGACCGGACCGTGACCTTCACTAACATAGATTACAGGGTTGCGGGTGTTTTATTTGGTGAAAAATTTTGAAAATATAGTGGTTATTTTAAAAGTTATTAAATAATTTTTCTTTAAAATTCATCTTTGTATGATATATTGCAGAGACCTGCAGGCTCAGCCCGGGCATACGAATTGATAATAAGGGTTACAATTTTCAAGGTTCTGCACAGGCATAAAGGCAATATCCTTCCATTTCTTTGAGTCAGATGAAAATTTTTTAGAAGTTTACTTTAAACACCTCTATCTTTCTTAAAATATAACATTATTGGGAATGTTTTAGTATTTCTATTATGATGCAAGTTAATAGAGAAAATGGATGATTCTCCTTAAAAGCTTCTAAGATATGTTTCTGAGTTTCAGAATCTAGGATATTGTAATGTATTAAAATAAATTGATTTTTTAAGCTACAATTTATTATAAAAGATATAAATAGAAAAACATATATATATTTTATTATATGAAATAAATCACTTTATATTATTATTCTGAATTTTCATTTGGCGACGATTTATTTTCAAGTCATTTTTGACGACGATGAATTATTATAAAAATAAAAAGATTAAAATTATACCATGACTCTGAAGAAAATTGAAGAACCTACTCAATTTCATATTCCTGAATTCATAAAAGAAAAAGTTAATATTCTGGATTACCTATATAATATTGAACTCATTTTCAAAGTAAAAAATATTGTTGATCAAAATAAAAAAAAGATTTATTATTAGCCTATATAGGCACTGATAATTAAAATTTTTTACTTTCCTAATAACTTAGATAACATAAATTATCCAATTTTCCTTGAGAATTTAGAAAAAATATTTAAGAGATTTCGAGTATTTTTCTATATAGCAATAACTTTTATACTTTAAAAAGATCGATTTTTCAATCAAATTAAAAAGCATTTGCTCTTTATGTAATTTTAAATCGACGGTTGATGAACTCTTAAGAGATATTTTCATCTTAGGAGTAGGGTTACCTGAGCTAGACAAAGAACTTCGGTCAAAATATGCCGAAGGAAATATTACTTTTGAAGATACTGTGCGTCTAGCTATCGCGCTCTCTTCATTGGAGAAAGAAACCCTGACAGAAGTTAATAAAATAATTAAACATAAGCCTATGCAAGGTTCCAAAAATACTTATTTTAGGAATAATTATAATAACGTAAACAAATTCAATAATAATAATTATAATGCTAAGAAATTCAACCATAATTTTTATAAACCAAGTTTAAAACCTAATTTCAGTCAAAAAAAGTAATATGCAAACCACATAGGGAAAGAGTGTAGAACGCATGCTAACAAATGATTATACCGCGGACACCTCGCCTGTCTTTTGCTAATAAAGATGCGAAGATAAATTGGCTGCAGCTTACTATGGAATTTGATACTGGCGCGGAGTTTAGTGATAGATGAGGTTACCTGGAGTCGCATAGGCAAACCACCATTATCACCTGCTTATAAACTAGTAGGATATAACCATATCAAAATCGAAGTATTGGGTAAATGTTTAGTGGAAGTAAAAAATAATTCAAAATTCCCATTTGGGTAGTTAAGGGTGAGAATTCTCTTATTTTTGGAATGCCCTTTCTTAAAAAATTTGATATAAAACTTCCTGAAGAAGTTCGAATTAATAATATAAATATGAAAGATTTCAGTTTAAATACTATTGTTTCAAAATTTCCAAAAGTTTAAAAAAAAAATTAGGGCAAATAAAATTACATGAAGCCGTTATCAAGATACAACCAAATACGGTGCCAATTGCGCTGCCATCTAGAAGAATTCCCCGTTGCGTCGAACCGTTGAAGCTGAGTTGGACAGACTTTTAGATGAAGGCGTTATCGAGAAGGTGGATCCAACAAAGACTCCAATTACTTGGGCTACGCCAACGGTTAATATTTTAAAGAAATCCGGTGCTGCGGATATGCGGAGATTTTCGTTTAACAATCAACAAATATTTAGCGATAGATAACGATTTACTACCAACTTTTGTCGACCTGACAAATAGGATCGCGGGTGGTAAAATATTTTCAACGATAAATTTAAGAGGTGCATTTTTACAATTCGGAGTTAGTCCAGTAGTAGAGACCTATTAGTAATTTCGACTCATGTCGGTTATTACCGATACCAAAGAATTACTTTTGGGTTGACTAGCGCTCCGATAATATTTCAACGCTTTATGCAAAACCTATTAAAGGGAATTTCTATGTTTAGTGTTTTTAGACAATGTAATTATTGTAGGCGAAAATAATTTTGATCATATAGTTAATCTAGAAGAAGTATTAATAAGATTTTAAGGCAAAATTAAAATTGGAGAAAAGTCAGTTACTTATTTAGGTCATGTTATTGAACCGAAGATAAGATTAATTCTATAAAAAATTGTAAAACACCGTCTAATGTTAAAGAATTACGTTCGTTTTTGGGAATGGTAAATTATCATGAATCGTTTATAAAAAATTTACATTCTATTTGTGCGCCTTTACACCAACTAAAGAGTAAAAATGTGAGGATTTTGGTCAGCTAAAGAAGATGAAATATTTAATAAAGTAAAAAAATATTATCAAAAGAAAATACAATAATTTCTTATTCAGCCGATATTCCTGTCGTGATTTCTTGTGACGCTTCCGAAGATGGTTTAGAAGCTGTTATTGCACACCGATTTCTTACTAGCCAGGAAAAATCGATTGCATACGCATCGAGGACACTTTCGGCGGCTGAAAAGAATTACGACACCATTTATAGGGAAGCTTCGGCGATCATGTTCGCTGTCGAGAAGTTTCATCAATATATTTATGGAAGACATTTTATTTTGGTTACAGATCATAAACCTTTAAAATATATCTTAGGTGATAAAAGAAACCTAAATAAAATAACAAATAACCGTTTAATACAGTGGGCGACGAAGCTTTTAAATTAAGACTATGAGATAATTCATAGGCCGGGTAATCAAAACAGATGCGCCGACGCTCTATCCCATTTGAGGGTAGAGAGAGAAAAAATTAATGAAGTTAAAAAAAAATTTGAAGATGAAATTAGAGAAGTAAAAATCAATTTAATAGAAGATTTATCGTTCTCGAAGTAAAGTTATAAGTGAAACGATTAATGATATAAATCTCAAAGAGATCATTAAGTTAATAAAAAATCATTGGCATATTAATAATATGAAAAATTATTCGGAGAGTTTAAAAAAAATCATCTTAATTTATTTCTTTCGAAGAAGGGTTATTATTTTATAATGATTCCTAATAATCTAAAAAAAAGAGGTTTGGAATGTTATCCATCAAGGACATCTTGGGATAGTGAGGATGAAATCTTTATTCAGATACTATGTCTTTTGGACGAATCTTGATCGTGATGTTGAAGAGTTCGTCAAAAGCTGCAAGAGTTGTCAGGAAGGAAGACTGGGAGCCAGAGAAGGGCCGTTATACAATTGGAACATTCCTACCTGACCTTGGGAACGAATACACATTGATTTGACAGGCCCCGTATCTGGAAAGTATTGATTAATTTGCGTAGACGCTTTTACCAAATGGGTTGAAGTTGCAATTTTAACACATATTAATTCGACGAGTATAATAAATAATCTGCGTAATTATTTCGCTAGATTTGGTTTACCTCGTTACATTGTTTCAGATAACGGTACTCAGTTTACTGGATCTAAATTCAAAACGTTTCTTTTTAAAAATAATATAAAACATTTTAGATCGGCCCCTTATAGCCCCAAATCGAATGGTTTGGCTGAGCGTTACATACATACGATAAAGACGCGTTTCTACGCTGGAAGGAGAAGTGGGACTCCGGACCGGTTAAATTTTGAGAATGTTTTAATTACACACAGATAGGAACGTTGAGCCCCGTGAATTTGAAGAGAAGCAAAAGGTTTGGGTAAAAAAACGAAAGGACTGCGGGATGGCATGAAGGGACATTGGTTCAACGGAAAAGTGCGATATTGTATGGGTATTGTAAAAAAAACAAGCATGCCGACCAACTGAGGGATGCTTATGTATAAGCCAAGGAAATATCCACAACAATGACTGAAGATTTGGAAGATGCAAAACAAAATGAAAATACAACTCTTAAAAAAAGAGTTTCGAAACCCCCATTACGTTATTATGATGAATTCAATTTATAGTGTGGAGAACTGTAATATATTTAAATAAATTGATTTTTATATTTGCTTTAAGCTACAATTTATTATAATAGATAAAAATAGAAAAACATATATATATATTTTATTATATGAAATAAATCACTTTATATTATTATTTTGAATACATTTCAGATATTTAACACTACTTTTGAGGCTTTTGTTCTTCTACATTATGCTTTTGGCTATTTTAGAATCAGGAAAGAGTATAGGCAATAAGTTTGTAGCAGAATCTGTAGATATATAACTAAGCGAATGTTTTATCGTGTGATAGATGAATATCGTTTCGGCTATTGCAGTATTATCATCGCATAATATACTGTTTTTGAAGTAAGATTGGATATTATTTGATGATTCCTTATTTTTTTAAATTGGAAATATTTTTGCCTTGTTCAATATTTTTTAACTCACGGACTCCTCCGTGATTGCTATTAAATTTGCATTGCATATCATATAAATTGTATTTAGACTACATTCTTTATCTTCTTTGACCCATGAATAAATGATATTTCAGTTAATTTTGATATTGTGACCTAAAATATTTTGGATGTTAAACTTGTTTTTAAAATGTAATTTATATTTGTTTTTTCCTTTCGAAAAAAAATAAACAAAAACAAGATGACTTTTTAAATATATGATTAAATTAAAATAAAAAATGATGGCGCAAGTTTTTGGTTAAGCTATTTTTAATGTTAAAAAAATAGATAGAAAGAGAATCAGTAGAAGGCGTGTTTTGGCATAAACTAAGTAAAAAATCAAGAAATAACTGGTTTTACTAGCATGATGATAATTGTTACAATTTTTTATTTTTCAATAATCTTTTCCTCTTTAACCCTCTATTGCGCGGCACATCAATAAATGATATAATTTAAAAAAAAATTATTAATAATATATTTACTCATTACTTATTACAAAATAAAGACATAAAATTTTATTATTTGATAAATAATATAATAAAATAAATTTATAAATTTTGAAATGATTTAAAACAATCGTTTTTAGAAATAAAACATAATGAAACACAACATTTGGTACAAATCACTTTAGCAAACAATTTATATCCAAGGTTCTTGAACCGCGTCTTTGAAATATATTAAATGAGCTATTATATCATATCTTAATACTTTCTGCGGAATAAGACTTGCCTCTCCCTTATGACATTTTTCTCTATTGGCTTCAATCGATACTCGTTTTGTAGGGTAAAGTTCATATTTTTTTTACACTTACAGAGTATCTTTGCTATTGAACTTTTAAAAGTTAATAACGGTATTTGTTCTTTTACTGGTAATTTAAAGCTACAAAATCTCGCCTATACATTAATCAAGAATTTATGAGCATCATATCAAGTGATAGTTTACGTATGTATTGTGTATTCGATATAAATCAATCAAAATCCCCTAAATCTACCCCCCCCCCATATTTTTATTGCAAACTTTTATAGCTGCTGGACACGGAATTAATTTTCCGTCGTTACTTTCTATTAAACCGTTCACAATCTCCAACATGGTAACAACCTGTATACGTACTTAGAATAATTACAAACCTATTATAATTCCATAATTCTACACCATTTATTGTTGCCTTCTTCCCTATAAAAAATCCACGTCCCATCTTTTTGAATTTTGTTTTGTTGGAATCTGGAAATTATAAATTCTATTAGCTTTCTCTGCAATAATACTATAAATTTTCTTTTGGGCGATAACTTGTTCTATACCACAGAACCAATTAATAAAACACAATCTAAAATATGAACGTAGTGGTACATTTACAATAGTTGAAATACCGCATTGCCCCAATATTTGGATATATCCATTTACTTGTTAAATTTTTCTCGTATATATTTTGAAATTGTAAACCAGCCCTTCCTTTATGACCTCATAATAGAAATGCTTCGAAGATTGTAAATTACGTATTTTAAAATTTTTGTATTGATAGCTCTCTTTCATTTTTGACAAAATTTGGTATGTGAATTGATGTGGGCAATAGAGGGTTAACCTATCTACCAAACAAAATAGAGCAATAAAATGGACTAATAGGTTTGGAAGTTTCAAAATTAGTGCAAAAAGCTTGGCTTACTTCACGCTCAAAGCGTAATGAGATAGTTTTCATTTTTTTTAATAACACTATTTTTTTTGTGGTTCTCTGAGGAATTGAAAGCACTAGTCGGGTACAAAATATTAACTTATAGTTTTTATAATTTCCATTTTAGCAATTTTCTTAATTCTTTATATTGTCTTTAATAAATATACAATTAGTACTAAACATTGATAAAATTTGGAGAATAAATGTTTTCAGTCGTTCCTTAATCTTAAGGTTGGTTAAAATTTTGTTACTACTAATTTTTTCTTTATAATGGCTACTATACTGGTTAAAGTTAGACACTAATAGAGCATAAAACATTGCCATTATTTTAGAAATAGTGCTTTAAATTGTTCAGCCAACTCAACAGATATAATAAATATAACCACAAAAAAATCAATAATATATAATAACTTTCTATAAGATTTTAACTCCCCCTCCCCCATTCACGCTTAAGTCATTGAAAATGAATTATAAAAAAATATTATTAATTGAAAAAAAATAATTATTTAAAATATAAATAAAATTGATTTAAATTGTGATTTTTGTTCAATAAAAATCATAAATTTAATCATGCCAATACTTGAATTTAATCATTATTTTGATATATGTATAAAAATTATGCTGAAATAAAGTTAGAACATTTCTATTGAAATTCATATTTTTTAATTCACATAAAAATTTTTTGTTAAATTTATGTTATTATTATTAATATAATATTATTGTACAAAAATTTAGTTTAGTATAAAAAAAGAGTTGAAATCAGAGGTATAACGAAAAAATAACCCCCCCCCCCCAAAAAAAAAAATCCTCTTGATATCTATAACCAGTATACCTATAAAAATTTGGCTTGTGCCTTCAAGATTGATGGGAAATCAGAATTTTATATTTCAAGGCTGCATAAATCTGTTTATGAAATCAAATTTAATTTTATCTTTATAAGAATTAATTTTAATAAAAATTAATTGACCTCATAAACAGATTTTAAAAATCGATCTGATGTGCCGGATAGGATCCCACTTGCATTTGTAATTTAAAACCTAAAAAAAAATGTAAACTTGCTAGATGAGGCACTTAAAGTGATATTTACTATTATAGTCAAAAGATCTTTTAATTATCTGTTATTTGATGCCCATATCAAATTTTTATCCCCCCATCCTCAGATCAAGTCTAACCCATTAAGACAAAGAGTGAATACTTTTATTGAATTAAAAAATATTTTAATTAGCCTTTATTTGATACCCATATCAAATTTTATTTTTACCCCCCCCCCCCCTAGATCAAGTTCAATCCTTTAAAACCAAAAGTGAATACTTCCAGTGAATATATATAACCACCGATATTTTGTATTGATTAAAATGTTACTAACTCTCTTTTTTTAGGCTAGCCCGGATTTCTTTTAAAAAAACTTTTGGCCCGGCCCGGCTCGGATTTTTTTTGAAAAATATTTTTCGACCCGGTCCGGGTTTTATATTTTCAAGCTTATAGTCCGCCCGGATTTTTTTTTAAAAAAAATTTATGGTTCGACACGGATTTTTTAAAAATAGATTTTATTTATCTATTTTTATAGCGAATAATGACGATTTAAAATAGGTTTGATATACAGCTCATCCCGGGTATTTTTTTAAAAAAATGTTTTTTTGGCCGGCCGTTGAAAAATTAAAATACGGTTGGGCTAGTGTACCCGGACCGGGCTTAGGGTTGGGCCCGCAGGTCTCTGATTTATATATAGATATTATTGTACCAAATTTAAACTTAGTAAAGAATAAAAAAGGGTAGAAATCAGAGGTATAAAGAAAAGATATACCCCCCCCCCCCTACAAAATTCCTCTTGGCCCCTTACCTATAAAAATTTGACTTGGACCTCCCTGTGCTTTGCAAGTCTGTTAGTCTCTGGTAGAAATGAAATATATAAATAATATTCATTTCCGTTCCCTTTCTTTAATTTTTTCCTCGTTTGTTGATCATGCTTAAATAAAAATAAGTTACACTTATTAAAAGAAACACCAAGCTCTAATACAAATTATTTTGCCAAATCAATAGGCATAACTTTTTTTCAGCCAATTAGATAATTTGGATTCAGATATTTATAAAATAATCGTTAAAAATATAAAATTTGACATTTAAACTTTTTATCCAGGAGCTCTGGATAGGTTTTGTTAGCATGCAGCTCTTGGCTAACCTGACAAGATTGACTGGCGTGAATTATTGGCCTGGTGATATGAGGTTCTTGAATTTGATTATTATTTTCGGCGTCGGAATGACGCTTGGAGTGTTTCTTGTTGAATTTCAAGCCCTTAAAAGCGTGCAAGGCAGGTTGATAAGGCAATTGGGATTGTTCAAGGGAAGATGGTTCGTTGCAGGGATAAAATGGTTTGATTGATTGTTTGTCTATAGATAATTATGAGGTAATATAATATTTATTGCGTATTTCGTTGAAATATACAATGTTCATTAAATCATATTTTTAAAGGTGCTTTATAATGAAAAGAATGACGCCGGACCAAATCAATTATTAAAAAATCGGGGAAGTGGCGTGGATTTTAGAAAAATGGTAATTAATTGCATTTTATATATTTATTATAAAAATTTTACAATCTTTTTGCAATATTCATTAGAATACTAAATTATGGGAACCTATTCCTTTAACAGAACATACGAATTTTAAATTTAACTATTGTTCCTTTTATTAAATATTTTTTTATAAAGTTTATATAATTATTTTTTAACATTTTTATAGATATTATATATAATAGTTTTAATAAATAAATCACAACGTTAATAATATTATTTTCAAGCGTGTACGCCGTGGTAGGGGGCAGAGGCACAAATCCCCTCTATTTAAATGCCGCTAAAATATTTTTTAAAAATTTTATTGATTCCTACATCTTATCGCATTCACGGATGAAATAAATACGTTACTAATTTATTCTATATATTAATTTCCTGCCAAATCATTTGAAACTTTTTCACTGCAAAATTAAATAAAAATATTTCAAAAAAATGTCATCGATTTGATTGAAACTATGAGAATAGCGGAAATCATATTGGAACTTAAGGAAATCGGAGCATATGCAGATGACGAATTTCGTAAATTATGTCAATGTTGAATCAAAAAGAGCTCCATGAATTTAATATTTATCTACGTCGACTTGCAGTAAGGAAAGCCCATCATTTCAATATTAATATAGGGTCACTAGAAGATATATAAAATCTCCTTACCCCTATTGGCAGAATTGTTAAAGTAGCGAGCTACTAGTATATAGACCTAACTGTTGGTACACGCATTCCACTAGATGTTGTAACAAGATGGAGAGTTTTTAAAATCTTTTTACAAAATTACCTTAGAAGTATAATCAGCTGCCAATTAAACTATTGGTTCTGCGGTATTATTCATAAATTGCATTGAAAATATCTTAAATCAATATATTACTGAAGATACTGTATTGAAAAATAAGGCGGAGGTGATGTTAAAAAAAATATGTAAAATATATTAAACATATAACATCAGTATCTAATTTTATATGAAGTATATTGGATCCTAAAACGAAGCAAATATTTTTACATAAATTCATAAATAAATCCGACGTTTTAATCAATTTAAAACTTTATATATGAAATATAACATCTCATTATCAAGTCGTCAGCCTCTGAAAGTGATATATTGGATATCGAGGCATTACCATATTCTGTAAGCATACATAATAGACTAAGAAAGTAATATGAATACATACATATATATATGTTTAATATATTTATTATTTAGGGCTGCGTTATAATTAAAGGATTCATTGATAGATGAAATATCGCTATTTTTAAAAAATGCAGCATCCATCAACAAATGTATTAGATTGATGGTTGAATAATAACAATATATATCCACATTTATCGTTAATGGCCAAAGATTTCTTAGCGCAACAAACTATGAGTGTTGCTAGCGAAAGGATTTTTAGCAAGGCAGTGGAATGATAACAAAAAAGAGAAGTAAAATGTCACCCACAACTCTAAAACATTGCGCATCCCTAAATTATTGGGAAGTTGATCTTGAATAAAACATATTTATTTTTTAAATAATGTATATCACGGTATTATTATAATGTAGCTTATTAATAAAGATTATGGAATTTAATATATTACAAAGGTATGTATTAAATATATCATAAAATATTATATTTAAATATTAGTAAATCACAATTATATAAAGTCATTAATTTTGCTGAATTTATTGATTGAGATCCAAGTTCCCTTTTCGCGTCAACGTTATGGTTGGGAGCAAAATGGCCTAAGTCTATTTTATGCATAGGATGTTCAATTACGGGGTTTCGATCATTAAGAGTATAAAGCTGAAATAGTTGCATTTTATTATGTTTATGGCTAACCTTTGACGTAGGTAGAATCCTTTGTTGGGATCCTTGGATCTAACAGAGATCCGTTTTCCCAGCTCTTTAAAGAAGGGCAGGGCATGAGAGCCGAACGATGTTAGAGTCGTGGCGATAAGTGGTAGGAATGATAGTAGTGATCTGCATCGGGCCTAATTTTTCAAGCCCGGCCCGAAATTTTTTTAAAAAAGTTTTGCCGGCCCGGCCCGAACCCGAAATTTTTTTTAAAAAATTACCGACTCGACCCGGCCCGAATTTATTTAAATATAGAAATTAATTTTTATAATTACTCAAAATAAAAGACATATATGTTATATGTAGTTTAGTTTCAATAAATAAAATCAAATATTTTTATTTTACATAAAAAATTCAATATAAAATTGATAAATTTCGATATATTTAAAAAAAATTTCCAAGGTCCGACCCGACTCGGCCAGAATTTTTTTAAAAATATTAGGCCCGGCCCGAACACGATTATTTAAAAAAATTAGGCCCGGGGCTGGACTTGGGCCGGGCCTAACTTTGCAGATCTCCAATGTATAGTTAGCAAGAAGCGATGGCAAATATTTAACGAGTTTATTCGTCTCAGCGTTTAGTATAGAATCTCTATTTATATTGGAAGGGGTAAGAGGATCGATGCATGAGAAATCTCAGGTTAGGAATTCCCCCCTTTTCCAAGGGATCATGGTAAAACCATCAGGCCGCTTACCATCGGAAATGTAAAGGCTAGTAGGTTTAAGAGTTGATGGGATGCCGGCAGATTTCGAGGCTCTGGCAAAAGTATCATTGCATTTTGAATGTCTAATAAATCTGCCTCTACAGCGCTTGCAGTGAAAAGAGTGCAGGCCTTTGGAGTTGACCGACGTTTAACAGAGGATACATTGATAGGGTATTACCATATCTCAATTAAGTCTAAGACCGATGGCGTGACTTAGCTCATCATTGCTTAGGAGCTGAGGTTTCAAGATGGGAAAGTCTCGAGAAATTTGTAACCGCTGTCTGCGGAAACGGAGAAGAGTAGAGAATGGTCCTCGGGTTGGCTCCTCGATTTAAGGTATACAACGGAGTTGCCAACTAGAGGCTTATCCCAGTCCTTCTGTAGTGCAGATATGGGAGGATCGACTAATGAGAGATTCCAAAGTACAATTGCCTGCAGGAGCAAGGGGCTAGAATGTTTTGTGAGTGTGTGTATGACTCAGGCGAGATGATATGAACGCACTAACAGAAAGTAGAGAAGGTGACCTTAGGCCAATACCACCGGATTTGGTTGGTAAGGTAGCCTGTAACCAAGATAGTCTCTAAATTTAAGATTGAGTATATCTTCTGTGACGCATTTAATCTCGAGTTCATGATGCAGCGAGGTTGACATCGTATTGAAAGATTCGTGACGATAGTGTATATAAAATTCTTGGGATTAGAAGGTAGTTCTTCAATAGGAAGAAAGCTTGGTGGGCTGGGAAGCGGGATAGTGTATCATGCATGAGGGATATCTCTCGTAAAATATCGGCGATGAACCTGATAAAGGACTCGTCTTTACCTACTGGAGATCCGAAATGTGTTAAAGCGTTCAATGGTGTATGATTGAACGTAGGATCGTGTTAAGGTCGATGATCCCAAGAGGACAATATTCTCTTTTGTCTTGATTAATTCGCAGTCCCAAACTACTCTCGCTGGATTTTATTATATGGATTGCCTTCATATCTTCAGTCGGTGGGCTGCCTAGTATAACATCGTCGATATACCAGTTATGAAGATTTAGCTTGCATTAGTTATTAATATCTCGTATTAGGCTATTAATGCACAGACAAAATAAAAATACACCTAGAGGGTCACCTTGTTGTATCCCATCGCAAGAAGGAATCAATTTATGTCCAAATTGAAGATGCGAGGGACTAGCATAACAATCGAAGATAAATTGTGAGTATTCTGGGTAGAGTTTGAGGATAGGATTTAGAAACGCTCTACGTCTTAGAGAGTTAAAGGCGTTCGAGAAGTCTATTTTTACTAGGATATCTTCGCTGGGGACCGTTTGTAAATATATCCGGTTCATGTGAAGGGATACCTCACATCCACCTTTTACGATGACCCCTAATTGATTCGGGCACAGGTGATTTAATATTGTATGCAATATTCTGCGCACTACAAGCTTGGCAGTTAATCGGCGCCAAGTAGTTCCAATAGCGATAGGGCGAATATCTTTATTAGGTTTATGGAAAGCGATGAGTTTAGCTCCGTGTAGGAGTGGAATAATGGCGGGTGGTATGTCTCCAGTAAGCATATGATTGATGAGTTGGGTATTTTCCAAAACATCACATTGTTGTGTGATAAGGTGCGGTTAGATCTTGTAGGAATATTGGGCGAAACCCATCAAACCCAGGTGAGGAATCGCGTTTGAAGGAGAGAATAGCCTTTCTAAAGTCGCTTATGGTATAGGTGGCCGCAATTAGAGGAGCTTCAAGGTAAGGTGATATTTTGTGCTTAAAATCTTGTGAGTGGTATTTTATGAGAGCCTGATAAGTTGCTTGATCGTAGGGAGCCAGCTTATTGTCAGGATGCCAGACGTATGGCGGATTTAACATTCAGATTATCTAGTTTTTTAGATATTAGCCTGGCCTTGGTGATCAGGTCATTTTTGTAATTTTTATCTGTGTCATCACGCTTAAAACATGTAGATATGTGATTGATAGGTAAGGGGTAGATAGTTGCATCCTTAATTTGCTGGGTCAGAGATTTATTGCTGGCAGAATCAGGAACTTGTAATGTAGTAAAGGCAAATGACAGGGTGTCTAGCCAGTGTTTTACAGAAGAAAAATTATTTAACAAGGAAACCAAGTTTTTCGACAGGTGTCTCGCAACTTGAAGCCTTGCTCCCTTAGGTATTCGTGAAATTATCAATGGTTTTGTTGTCGTTAGAAATATTTCTACATTTGTGGAGTAGACTGGATCAAACGTCGAAGCATTTGTGACAGTGGAGGTAGGGATTATTGGGCTAGTTAGCACATAAGCCAATGATGTGGAAATGGTGACTATGAGTTGTTTAGTTGTGAGGGCAAGGGCAAAGGAGGCATTAAGGGTTCGAGGAATAGCTGGTGATAAGATGGGTAGCCCAGATTGAGGACACTTTATTTTATGCTTATGATGAGATGGCAATAGCCCCATTTGATTACTTTAATAAGTTTATTACATAATGGACAATTATATTTGGTAGGAGCTGTGCTGAGGTCTGGTAGGTTGAATTGGAAATATTTACCAGATTGAAGGTGAATATCATTATTGTTAAAATTCACAATTGTGTTTATGGCTAAATGTATATATTGTTCTGTTAAAATTCATATAAGTAGAATGTGATGAAATTTATGTTGACAGTTACCATCAATTATGGTAAGCGGAAAATAATTCCTCGGAAAAAAATCCCCTGGAAAATAATTCCCCAGAAAAAAAATCCCAGGAAAAAATATCCTGTGGAAGATAATTCACCGGAAAAAAATCCTTGGAAAATAAATACCCAGAAAAATATTCCCCTGGAAAAAAATTCTCATAGAAAATACTTTCCCAGAAATAAATTCCCCATTTTTTAGATTTTAAATTAAATATGGGGGAAAATTAATCCCCGAAGAAAAGACCGGAAAAAATTCCCCGAATAATTTTTTTTAAATTATCAAAAAATAATCCTGCCGCTAAAATAACGAAAATATTTATAAAAAGTTATATTAGTATTTTCTGAACGTTGATAATTCCAAAAGGGCAATCTTTAAATGAGAATTGATAAATCGGTTGGTAGCTTTTATATTTTATAATTTAGTAGATAGCATAAAAAGTATAGATTTGTGACAATAGATTTTAGAGAAATATATGAAAATTATGAAAGAGGTTTTACAATTTAAAATTGAAAAGAAAATTGTGAAAGCAAATTTTTCCCTAGAAAGAGAAAGGTCTTGAATAGATATTATGAAAACAGGTAATTAAACCACATTATATTTACCATGAAGGGGGGGGGGGTTATTTCTAACACGCCACTAAGGTTAAAATATATATAACATTAAAATGAATATTATGACACTATTCTGTTCCGTTCGTTTATATCAGTTTGGATCCCGGACAAAAATAACATAATGGAAATTTTTTATGTTTAATACTATTGATTTTAAAAATTGTATTTGATTATAAATTTTCAAAAAAAGTATTGATCCTAATCACTGATTACAAAAGCTTATTTAATTCAAAGACATTTCAAGTAATTGAATCTACCAAAAAATATACTATTTATTCTATATAATATTTGTTTATTTTTATAAATATTATAATTTTTAATATATTTAGTTCATCAAAGAAAACACAGGAGGGACTATAATCTTAAAATAGAAACTTTATTTATTTGAAAGTTTCGAACTCTCAAAACCTTAAAAAACAGAACAAGATTTCTTTTAAAGAAAGATTTATTATCCAGCCATTACACTAACTGGGATTATGTAATAACATTTCCGGAGTTGGAAACTTTCAAATAAAAAAAGTTTCTATTTTAATATTATTATTTATAACGTTGAAAGGAAAGTTATGCTCAAGAATAAATAAATTTATATATTTGGGTGGTATATTCTTTGTAATTTTGAAACAAACGATTTTAATTTAGTTTTTTTATTACTTTTAATAAAATTTTATTTAACTTTAAACATTTTTGATAATTTTTTTGTTTATTCTTCCGTTAAATAAGCATGCTAAAATTTTTCATGAGGGCTATTCCTACATTTATCATAAAACTACGAAAATTTTTAAAAGATACAAATGTACATTAATTTTTTTTAATTCTATTTTCCTTTTCTGTTGTTTTTAGGAATATTTTAAACGGATTTTTTATGAGTGCCTCTAGTAATTAATGAAAATTGATAAAGACATAAATATTAAATAAAACCTATACAATAATTTTAATCTATAATTTTTCAAATTTTAGGTAGAGATATCATCATCCAAGGATGTTTTTATCATCTAACTCAATCCACTCATAGGAAGATTCAAGAATTGGGGTTAGAATTATCATATCGGAATGATCCAACGTTATGTTTATTTGCAGCTATGATCGATGGATTAGCATTCTTACTTATACACGATGTCAAACGAGGTATGGAGTATTTAAAAACCATTGTATAGAATGAAAACAAAGAATTATTTATTATTTTGATAAAAATTATGTGAATGGAGAATAGACATATGGGAGAAACTCTCAAAGACAAGTAGAGACATTGTTCCCACCTGAAACATGGAATGTGATCAACGTTACGATTGCTGGGGGAAATCGAACAAACAATGTATGTGAAGGATGGAATAATCGATTTCAGAATATTATAGGCCACAAAAAACCTAAGATATGGGAACTAATCGAAAAAATGAGGATGGAAATAGCCGTCGACATGGGTAAAATCGACCAATGCAGTATTGGGACTCCCAAAAAAATCGTCGTTATGCAACGAAACAAAATATTTAAAAAAATTTATGTATTGATTTTTTAGAAGAGAGAAGGGACTTGCCTAATTTTCTCTCTAAATTGGAGAACATATACGTTCTAGAATTGTTTCATTTGAATAATATAATTTATTATTCCATATATCATTTAATAAAATTATAATTATTTCTTTTCTGTAAATTTAAAAAAAATTCATAAGTAAATAATAATTGTTTCGAAAAATATAATACTCACTGTTGATAATCACCTCTAGATGTATTTTGATTAAAATGGTCAGCATTTCTCATTACTTTTGACAGTATTTAATTAAAATTGGCCAGTAAAAAATATAATTTTGCAAGTTTTATATTGATTTTGTATTCAGTCAGTTAAATTCTTAAAGTAGGTAAATACTTCAGTAAAATAATTTTTATCAAATAGAGGGGATCAGATTGAATTGCAAATTTCCTATTTTGCCACAGAATTTATAATTATATTAAGCTATCCTTATAAAAACAAAAAAGGGCGCTATTTAAGAGTTAGTAAATTGTGAAAAGTCTCCCATCTCCAACTGATATTTAAATTTTTAATATATTTCTAAAAAAATGATTAAAATTTGAGTAAAAATAATTTTTTTTTAAAAGTAAAAATTTGATTTTCAATAAATATCTTAAAGTTGATGAAAATGTGTAAAGGTGAACTAGATTTATTTAACTTTTGTTTTATAATTTAAAACCTCAAATCCTCGAAGGAATTTGACTTTAAAAAACACTTCTATTTAATTAAATAGTGCAGAGCAGATCCGGGTCAAAAAATGATATGAATTTATGCCGGGCCAAAATTTTTACGGGTAATTATTTTCCAAAGATTTTTTTTCCGGGGAATTATCTTCCAGGAGATTTTTTTCCGGGGAATTATTTTTAGGGATTTTTTTCCGAGGAATTATTTCCCGCTTACCATATGAGATTATGATATGAAAGAAAGATAGTTTCATAATGGGGTAATTGATCTATATCATTAATAACAGCAATATTGTATTGTGGGATTTGTGATGAAGATGGAGGAATACTATGGTGAGTGGAACCAGAGTGTGTATATTTGAACCTCTATATGCAATAGAGCAGTATAATATGCCTCAAGGAGGGCAAAGGCCTTTATATTTAACATTCGAGTTTGTGATCAATTTTGGGTGATGGTGTGATTTTATATTTCAAATTTATTTGATTGAAAAGATTTTTAAGAATATGATATTGAAATGATTTATAAGAATATGATATTAGATTAGAGTGAATAGAATGTTGTTTTAAGTTGTTTTTAACTGATTAATATATATTTTGAGCTTAATTGCTTAAAAAAATAAACAGCTATAATATTGGATATTTTTACACAAAAAAAGCGCAAATAATCTATATCTTTTTAATAAATAAAATTCAAATAATATTCGTTTATTTATAAAATAGCAATAAATTTATGTGTTGATTTTTTTATTGTCGTTTTAAGTTAGATATTTAACTCGTTATTACCTGATAAGTCTGATTTTAAAAATATTCTTAGATCAAAAATAAATTTTTAAATGAGAATTATCAGTTTTTGAATTTCATTATGAATTAATTTACTAAAATAATTTTAATATCCATTTTCATTAAAAATAAATTTTTTATTTTTACATTATAATTGAGGTTGCCTCGATAGTATTTAAATATTCATTTTTATTAAAAAAACACTGGAAAAGTTTTTAAAGGAGATTTATTAGAATTATATTTCGTTACTTTAGTAAAGGTGATGGACAACCTTGTAGCAATATTTATGCATTGATTGCTGGGAAATCGAACTTTTAAAATTATATTAAGTTAACTTTCTATATTTTTTGTATGAATGCGTATTTTTAATAATAATAAATTTCTATTATATGTGTACGTGTATTATTAACTAATAAATTGAATTAATTTAAATGTGTTTTCCTTTAATTTTTTTGTATATAAGTAAGGCAAAATAATACAAACATTAAGTATATGATTTATAAGAATGTGATAGAAAAGCATGAAGAGCAGGAATCAAAATATGTTTTTAGTAATCAAAATTTATATATATTACATTTTATCTAAAATCGAAGTATATATACATATATAAAGATAATAAAAAAATACAAATTAGAATAAAAAAATATAAATTGTATGAAATATTTGAAATTAAAAATTTCTTTTACAACATTGTCACAACAAAAGTAAAAATAATGATTTTAAAGAGACTACATATAAATTCTAACGACAATTGTGAAACAACAATTACCACTGTTTTGATGTAAATTTTAGCATTTAATAAAATTGAGAGTAGATTGTATAAATGCAACAAATAGCACAGGAAAAAAAATTAAAAAATTTTAAGAAATATTCGAAGATAAACTAGGTAGAATTAATGAAATGAAAATACACTTTAAAGAAGATACACCATCTATATCTATACAATCCAAATGCGTGCCTCTTCATTAAGAAAATTAGTGGATGAAGAAATACATCGGTTATAGAAGGATAAATACTATAAACTGTTGATGGGCAAAACCAACTTTTATAAGAAAGATGCTAGAGTAAGAATTTGTGGAGACTTTCGTTTAACTTTTTGATCAATATTTACTACATACGTGAAGACATTAGAAACAAATTAGCAGGTGGTTTTGCATGTTCACTACAATCCAAATAAGAACTCTAACAAAAGTGAGAATAATTTATATATATTGTTTAAATGTTCAAATTTTTTACAATTTAATTTTGAATACTAGAAGTTTGGAATCGAAACCAAAACCAATTTTTTTAAAAATATTCATATTCGAAACCCTTTTATGTCCAGGTTCCTTCTAGTTTTAAATAAGGACAACGCACAAGACAATCCATTAGTACAATTTTAAAATCTAATAGAAACTTTTGTATTTGATTTTGATGAATATAACAAGAAACATAGACTTGCTGAAAGAATAATTCTCCACATAGAAACCTCATTTTGAATGATTTAATGATAAAATCTGCTGGTATTCAAATGAATTTATAATTGCATTGATTGTAAATATATTTTCTCAGCTTTTTCCTGTCATAACACCACAACCTAATATTTCCTGGAAATTTAACAGATATTTTGGGATAATTTGAATAAGATTTTTTTATTACAAAAAGTGGAGAAAAGGGATGAGAAGGGAAGCTAGTCAACGGAGGCAAACCTGGAAAAGCATCATTAAACGATGATGAAGATATAAACAATACCAAAGATTTGAAGTAGCAAATGACCGTACATATAAAAACAAATTATGAACTTAGAGGGAAAATATTTTGTCAAAATATGACTAAAATCGTGATTATTTGAAAAATAAACAATATAAAATTGAGGAAAATTTCCCGAGTTAAATCCCTACGTTTTCCGTGCAAATTAAATAAAAAATTGATGAAGGGGAAAACGATTTAGCCAAATAATAGCAAAAAAGACGAAAATAAGCTGCGTTGTATAAATTTAAAAATAACTCAAGTTTAAAAATCCAAATTTTTAAAAGGTCTGTGCACAATAACATATTTTTTGCTTATTATGATATCTCATTATTTTGAGCACAATATAATTTATTTTTATAAATATAAGACTATTTACTTTTCATTTTTTGCAACCGATTAAATTTTTCGCTGATAAAACTTTCCTCATCTGCCTCTTGCTGCGAAAATACCCTATGCCCTTCTTCATATTGATTCGAACCGATT
Source organism: Gordionus sp. m RMFG-2023 (assembly GCF_954871325.1). Lineage (NCBI taxonomy): Eukaryota > Metazoa > Nematomorpha > Gordioida > Chordodea > Parachordodidae > Gordionus > Gordionus sp. m RMFG-2023. The sequence continues at coordinate 52,033,742 of NC_088775.1, read as the reverse complement.
CCTAGTCTCTCAGCTATAACCATTCCATTTCCACTTTCCATTTCTCCGTGATCAGCATCAACATTGTCTTTATCCGAACTTGTATCGGATTCTTCCGAGCGGGATGAGACTGGGTCAGATTGATAAGTGTTTTTCATGTTGAGACGCTTGGAGCTGTTGGTGACGGATAAAGCAGGCAAAGGAGCCCGATGATCAAGAAATTGGGTCAAGAGTTTGCGTTTTTTGTCCTTTTTTCTGTGAGCAGTCAGGTCGTCACCTTGCAATCATGAATTATATAGTAGTTCATTAAAACTAATTATGAATAAAATAAGAAATACACGTTAACCAAAATATTTCATTTTTATAAATAAAAAATGATCAATATAAAAATATGAGTTGAGTCTAGCCTAGTTAAAAAAACCTTCAAAGATCCTATCTCTTTTGAAGATCAAAAAATGTTATGATTTTTTGTAAAATAAAATTTTGTACATGCTCAAAGAAGATTTTGAGCAAATTAAAAATATTTTTTGTAAAAAATCTTCTTTGATTTTCTCTTTAATGTTTTTTTAAAAAACAACTGGGAAATTTTATTGTATATTTTTGTAAGAAAAAACTTAGTTTGCTCATAGGAGATTTTTTCACAAAAACATTTTTCATTTTGCACAAAAATCTTCTTTGATCGTGCTCACAATTTTTTTTTACGTAGATCTTCAATTTTTTGATTTGATTCATTTAAGATGGAGTTACGATTTTTAAGGGTGGGGGAGTGGGATTCGCTCTCACCCTTATTTGCCCAGCCACGGTCCCTTTTATGAAAAATTTTAAGCAAGTATTTTTGATTTTTTGTGGAGATTTATATTTTGCTTTTTTAAAATATGTAAAAAAAAATCAACTCCTCATCCTTTCATCAGAGATAAGGGCGCAAAATAAAAATATGCATAATTACAAAAACTTGATATAATTAAGATAGAGCAATAATTAAAAATTCGAATATAGCTTAATAGAATTATAATAAAAATCAGTTTGCTTATTATGAAATGAAAATCCGGAAATGTAGATAGAGAAAAAAGGTATTTATTTTTCAATATATTTTATATTAGACAGTTTCATTATTAAAAATCAGTTTGCTTATTATGAAATGAAAATCCGAAAATGAAGATGGTAGAACATTCATCTAGGAATTAGGATGCTAAAGATTTATCTTGTGGCTAAAATTAAAAAATACATAATATTTAACGCAAAAAAAGACGAATCCTCATGAGTCATAACTTCTAGATCGATGTTCGATCGTCGGCCCATACTTGAATTTTGCACAAATCTAAAGCTGCCCTACCCTACTTTAATAAAATATAAATAAAAAAATCCCATTTTTATCTATTGATTATTTACAGATTTTAATAATAAGCTGATTTACATTTATTATGCATATTAAACTATTAAAGGTTATTTTCATTGATTTGGAATTTAATAAAGTGTCTCTTGTCAATTTTCCATATCTTCAAAAAGTAATTGGAGTTGGGATGTAATTTTCTTTTCTTATTTATACAAAATTTTAAAAAAATCTAAGGGGATCGAGTTACATCTTTGGTAAATTCTAAACTGTAATTTAATATATATTACAGAAACCCACAAGCCGGGCCTGGAGCCCTGCTTGAAAAATGGTAGAATTTAAATAATCTAATTTTTTTAAATATAATAAATAATTAATATTATTTGGCTCAGAATTAAAATAATTTAACGCTAATATATTTTATTAAATTTCATAGAAAATATACTAAATCGTTCAGTAATTTCAATGTTTTATTTATAAGTATATTTAAATTTTTTAATCTACTTTACATTATTTATGATTTTTTGAATGGTACAAAATTAATCAAGGAATGTAACACAGGGTAATTTCACGGGAAACTTTGTAATGAAATAAAAATTAAGTGAAAATGACAAAAAAGAGTGATCAAAAATGAGAAGAAGAAAAAATTAAAAACTTTTTTTCATTTTTTGATTGACATTTTTTCTTTTTTGGAATTTTCCTTTTTTGATTGACACTTTTCCTTTTTTGATTGGACCTTTTCTCTTTTTGTTAGACACTTTTCCTATTTTGACCGGGCCTTTCCCTTTTTTGATAGGACCTTTTCCTTTTATGATAGAACCTTTTCCTTTTATGATTGACATGTTTCCTTTTTTGAATGAGAAACCATGTATATCAAACTTGTTTAAATAATATATTAATACTCTAAAATTGAACAGTAAAACATTTTTCCATTGTTTCTCTATTTTCCCGGAAATAACCCTTACAAAGTTTCCCGGGAAATTTATATCCTTAATCATCACTCTAAGTCCTGTGTCTAGCTCATGGGGGGGGGGGGGGGGGGTAAAATCTTTTTATAAAAATACTCGACAAGGGTATTAAATAAAAGATAATCAAAAATATTTTTTGAATTCTATAAAACTTAACGTTTCTAGGTCATGGAGTGTTAAATAATTTATTAAATATCTCGACAAGAGTATCAAATGAAAGCTATTAAAAAGATTTTTAATTCATCGTTACCAGGGTGAATTGCGTGGAGGGGGAGGGGTATTCAAAAATAATATTGACATTATAGGGGAAATGTGCCATGACTGCCGGTCCAATTTTTTAAGCATGCACTCTTTTCTAGGGTGATTTGTACCCTTTTTAAAAAAAAATTTTTCCCTCAGTTCTTTTATATATATTTTTTTTTAAATTCATTTTTATATATGCTTATTTGTTTTTTAATATATATATATTTTTAATTATAATTTGTAAAAGAATAATTTGTGAAAATTTGTTTTTTAAATAAAGTATTTACCTTAATAAAATAAATGATTGTTTTAATTGTTATTCGCCCTTATGTTTTCAGCATAAGTCTGGGGGAAAGAGGATAAAAATTTTAATATCTAGATATAGTTTAATAAAAAAGTTTTTAGACATTTTTTGCTAATCACCCACAAAGCTATAATAAATCATGTGTGGGTAAAACAGATTTTAAAAAAAAACTATTAATAAATTTTTTTGGCATGGATCTCAACGGAAGGAAGTAAAATAAAAGTTCTTTAATTGCTTTATCGGTCTGGGTACAATATCAGACTTCTACACACCCCTAAGCTTATGCCGATATTAACCCTCAAAAATTTTACTCCTATACCCTCCAAATTTTTATCACCTATCCTCATAAAAATTTACTCAGCCCCACTCCCTGCTACCAAATCAAAAATATTTAAAAAGGAAATCCAAATCAAAACTATTTTCCTACCCTCTTCCAATTTTATTTAATAAAGAGAGCATAATAATAACTACCTACTATCCTCCAATTTCAATAATCTAGCGTCATAACCCCCCCCCCCCCACACACACCATAGAAGTCCCTGAGTGGGGTTATAATACAATATTTTGATATGGGTCTTAAATTAAAACGACCACGAGTTAAAATAAACAAAAATTCTTTTTATCTTTTAATGAATGTATCTAGCAATCATAATAAAATTTGTGAAAAAAGGAAAAATTTCATGGTATATTTAGTATTATTTTAAGAAACAGTTTTATATCTGAGCATTTGTTTATTTGCACACATTCAATATTTTTTATGAGCGTTCTAGGATTTCTTTCTTCTAAATATTCATTCAGTTTAATTCTGAGCGAAAAAATATGAGCATCTTCATTATCACTCGAAAATCATTAAATTTGCTACATTTTCAAATAATTTCTTTTACAGAATACAGCTAATATTATTTAAAATTACGAAATTAGAAAAACTAAAACCTGACCTCTTAAGATATGTTGTATTATATTAATATATATTGTTAATAAACTTTCAATATCCTTTTTAGCGATGTTGTGGGAATCTTCCTTCTTCTCAAATTCTTCTTTTACCTGATAAAAATTTATATTAATATTATAAAAAAAAGTAAAATTGATTTTTCTTAGCTATAATTTTCGAATGTTAATATTTGTATTTTTTTTTAAAAAAAAATAAGTGATTCATGCTGCTCGAATTCCGTGTCCTGGTTACGTCTTATTTTTTTTAAATGATCACATGAATACAGATTTAATTATTATCGACTTCAGGAATTCTTACAATATTCTCCACGGGAAACACCTCCACATAGAGTTCACCAAATATTAACTAAACTGTTACTTAATTAGCTACTACCAAGATCCTTCCCTTCTTCAATTTTGGTACCAAACTACCTCAACTGCTAAAGGCATTCAACTAGGAGACCCTCTAGGTTAATTTTTATTTTGTTAAGGTCTGAATAGTATTATTGAAAAAATTAAAAGCTACTGCAAGCTTGATCTCCATATTTGGTACATCGATGACGGTATAATAAGTTGATTCACATGTGGGGATCGCGAAGGCTTACAGCATAATAAAAAAATGCAGAAGTCTTTATTGGTCTTAGGTTAAACAAAACCTTATTCTGCCCCTTACATTCGAACGTTGAAAATAATTATTAAGAATATCATACAAGATTAAATCTCCCATCTAGGATCTTCTATCTGTAGTGTGGGAGTGATCCAACAATTTTCTAAAACTCAATTATCCTCAAAAACTTGGATGAACTCTATATTCCCTTTCTGCTCACTAGGTGCATTTCCTAATAAAAAAACTTTTTAAACCTTCCCAAAATTCTTTATGTTTTAAAATCTAATATTATATTCAAATTTACCAGATAACTCGAAACTAAGGAGTTAAAAAAGACTTCGTTTTAATGATCATAGCCATTCCATACCTCCAATGGAGGAGTCAAAATTCGGTCTCCAATCGTTATTTCTTTCTAGGCTTGCGAATAATGATATCCTTGCCTCTCATTTTTCAACACTGTTTACTAGAAGAGGCTGTTTCCTTATGGGGCAAAAAAACGTAATCTGACACTCCTCTTCTCAATTTAACCAAGCAGAGATTGTGATACCCTATGATTGCAGATACCGCTGATTATCTTTGCATCAACTTGGAATCTGTCATTCCTCTTTGCTGTCTGAACATAGGTTCAGATGATGAATTTTTGGAGGCAATTCCTTCTAAAAACTTAGGCCTTAATCTCACTAATCAGGAATTCAGTTTTACGCTAGCTATTTATTTCAACGTCTACTCGTCACAAACAGGCGGATTCAGACAGTTAATGCCTTCAATGCAAGAAGTAGCGGGCTAGCTCCCCAGCATACTCTATGCAATTCACTTATCAAGCATGCTTTAAATTCAGCTAGAATTCCTTTGACGACAAAACCTATCGGTTTGTTTCTTGACGATAGAAGACTAGATGGAATGACTAGGCTATTTTGGGAAGATGGCAAGTCAAATAAACAGAGGAACTAAAAGATTTTATATTTGTCAAAGACTTGCAATCCAGTTCATTAAATCAAATTTCCATTGCCTTATTAACTCATTCCCTTTTCGATTTTGTTTCAATTGTAACATAATGTCACTTAATTTTTTATAATAATTATATATATACATTCTTATTTTGTATAAGTGTATGCATACATAGATAATTTTACTAATGATTCTGACAAATTATAATTTATTATCATCATAGTATAACTACTATATTTTGAAATAATAATGTATAATCTAAATATCAAATTTTTTTTAAAAAAAGATATTTTTTTACTTTCTTTAAATTTTTTTAATTCGCATTTCTTTTTACCTTAGAGCAAACACCTTAATTAAAGTGAGTGACATACGTTAGAGATGGCGCTATCGAAAAAGATTTTAATGCGATGTGCTGTAGCCTTACGTTGTTCTTCTCCTAGTCCTGCCTGATTTTGTTGAGATGAAATCTGTACCGTTTCCCTATCCTTTTCATCCTCGTACAGGTCAGAAATGATGGGCAAGATAGAGGGCTGATGTCGATCCGGTATTATTATTCCTTTTAAGGTGGTTTTCAAAATTTTAAATTTATATAAAATCCACAATTATATTTAAATTATAAAATAAAACTTTAAGAAAGATTCAAAAGAATCTAACGATTCGTAAAATATTTTTAAATAGGCATTATGTTTTTTAAGAGTTAACTATTATCTATGGTTATAACATGATTTATTTAGACTAATACTAAAATCGAATAATTAAATCCAAATTATAATTTAAATATTAAGTAAAAACAATATATTAAAAGTGGTATGTTACCATGGCTAGACGAGCCATGAGGTACAGGTGTGAGGGGAGGCAAGGAGGGCTTTATGCTGGGCATGTCAGCCATGATAGAGGTTCGCATAAGTTCAATCCTCTCGAGCGATATGGGATGACCTGATACTTTCTTGTGTTTGTCCTTTTCCTCTTTGTCCTTGTTTAATTCTTTCCATTCTTTCATGAGTTTTTTGCCGAGACCGGCAACACCACCCGCATCCTTAGATGTTTCGTCTGCGCTATTTGCTTTAGAAATATCACGGTCCGATTCGAATGGAAACGGCTTGAGTTCCGAATCAGAATCGCTGTTGCTAGGATGGATACGACAGGCCGCTTTTGTGTGAGAAGGGTAAAAGGTAAAATAAGTTGAGGTTTCAATATTGAAGAAAAGAGTAATTACCCCAATTCACTGATATTCGCTCTTAGCTAAAAATAAAAATTTTTAAAAACGATGAGGATATACTCAATCTCAAATTCGGAGACCTATCTTGGCTACAAGCTACCTTGCCAACCAAATCCGGCGGCATTGGCATACGATCGCCTTCCCTACTCTCTGTTAGTGCGTTCATATCCTCTCGCCTGTCCTGCGAGCCCATCATACACGCACTCACAAAACATCCTGACCCTTTACTTCCCCAGGCAATTGATCTATAGAAATCTCTTTCATTAGTCGATCCTCCCTCATCGACACTGCAGAAGGACTGGGATAAGCCTCTAGTTGGCAACTCCGTTGCATACCTTAAATCGAGGAGCCAACCCGAGGACCATTCTCTACTCTTCTCCATTTCCGCAGACAGCGGGTATGAATTTCTCGAAGCTTTTCCATCGCGAAACCTTGACCAGCTCCTAAGCAATGATGAGCTACGTCACGCCATCGGTCTTAGATTTAATTGTGATATGGTAATACCCTATCACTGCATCCTTTGTCAAACGCCGGTCAACTCCAAAGGCCGTCACTCTTTACACTGCAAGCGCTGTAGAGGCAGATTCATTAGACATTCAAAATGCAATTATACTATTGCCAGGGCCCTAAAATCTGCCGGTATCCCATCAACCCTAGAACCCACTGGACTCTACAATTCTGATGGTAAGCGTCCCGATGGCTCTACCATGATCCCTTGGAAGAGGGGGGAATTTCTAACCTGAGATTTCTCATGCATCGATCCCCTTGCCCCTTCCAATATAAATAGAGATGCTCTAGTAGACGCCGAGACGAATAAACTCGCTAAATATTCGCCATCGCTTCCGGCCAATTACACATTCCTACCACTAATCGCCACGACTCTAACATCGTTCGGCTCTCACGCCCTTGCCTTCTTTAAAGAGCTGGGGAAACGGATCTCTACTAGGACCGAAGATCCCAACGAGGGTTACTACCTAAGCCAAAGATTAGCCCTTAATATAATAAAATCCAATTACCTCAGCTTCATATTCTCAATGACTGATACCCCCTAATTACTTACAATTTATATCTAAATTTTATTCATTAATTAATATTGAATTTATGATTTTATTTTTATATTTAATATTACATAAATTACTAATATCTTATTTTATTTAAAAAAAAAAAATTTATAAAATAAGATATAATATAAATAATATAAAAATAAAATATATTTAAAAAAAGAAATAAGAATATATTTAAAATATAATAAAAAATATGTTTAAAAAAATGTAAGAAAGTGCCTCTGGGTAAGGGATCAGTGGATTGATATACAATGTGCTACATATTTCAAATGAAATCCGTTGCAGTATGTAAAAACTTTCCTGAGGATCACCCCAAATAAGCGCATTTTGGCGGATTGCTTTGAAGAAATTCAAGGCTGAATCCGAAGGCCACGATTGTGTCGGAAATGGGGATTTAAGTGATATTAGAAATGTTAAATATTTAAATTTTTCTAATTCCCGATCTAGACAAAGGATTGGAGCTGAAGAATGGTGTAAAACGACCAATGCATAAGTAATCCCAGACTAACAAATTTGAACTTATAAGAGAGTTTGAATATATAAGAAAATTGCATAACCATTTTTTGGAATGTCTCCTATGAAACAGAATTGTGGTAAAAGAAACAAAATACTAGGTTACAAAGGTATCCATTTTTATGCACATTTGAATTGGTATATAATTTATATTTTAGAAAAATATTCCCGCACAAAATACCAATCAACAAAAACAAAAAATCACATAAAAATATACTTCCAAAATCAAATTAACCAAGTTTAAGTTTTTAATCATCATTTCAAAGCATGTTTTGGTCAATCTTGCTGGCCTCTAATTTTATATATTAAACAAGTTTAATTTTTTAAATCATCATTTTATGTTCTTTGGTCAAGGCAGATTCGAGAATTGCTGACATAAGGGTAAAGTTAACATATCAATCAGATATATCCCATATTTTACAAGATCTATTATAATCGTAGTAACAATGAATATCATTCAAACTTCATGAAACATATCCGTTCTTATAATAGTGCTTGCGTTTGCATTGATGGGTGCATGGATTTATAATAGTTTGAACCCTGCATATTGTTTTAGTTTTTGGCTATCAGCTGGTTTATTATAATATCTTTTTACTTATAAAATATGCAATGAAATAAAAATAAATTTTAATAAATATAAACCTGTTCTGTTCATTTCGCCTTAAAAATATTTCAAATTCACCCGTACACCCATTATTTTAAAAATATTTTTAACCAGCCCGATTTTAACATTATTTACCTGTGAGTTACAGGCCTCGGCGGATATGAATGAAATGTTGTAGTATATAATATTGATTAAGAGTCCTGGATAACTTGAAAAGCATAATATAAAAATAATTAAAGAATTTCACACCATATTTTATACAAGTTTATAATACTTTTCAAGTTTTTATCCAAGATTCGCAAATTTTTTTAAATAAGATAAACAATGGAAAGGGGTATGGGGATTAATAAATAAAGTTAAGAAAGAATTATCTGTAGGGGAGAGAAAAACAAATAGATATATTATATAAAAATTGTAACCTTGATGATTAGCAGCGGTGGTGATATGTGGTGGGGTGGATGCTTGCATTTCCTTCAGCTTGTTCTTGACTTGATCTAGTTTTCGCTTGATTTTGGCGTTGGTAGCAGCCGGACCAGTTTGGTTAGCTGGTAACTGAATGGTGGCAGCGCGAATACTATGGCTGAATGAAGATCGCTTTGATTCGGTCCCAGGTAGTCCGGAATAAGTTGGCTCACCACCTTGATTTTGCATAGAAAAAGCTTTAGCCCAATACTTAGCCGCTCCTGTTTTTAATGATTTTTTTAATATAAATAAGCGTTATTTTTCAAAATTTAATATGTTATTTAGGCTACCCTGTTTTACTGAAGGTCTATTTTAATTGATAGTATTGTCCTGAGCTTTAATTTGATAATTTTTTTTCATAGTGAAAAATTTTCTAAAAAAAATTTGTTCTGAAAGATTTTTTTGCATAAAAATCACAAAAGTTTAATTTTTTAAAAAAATTTTAAAATATATATCAAAAATAACATAATATATAAAATTGGCTCAAATCGAGCTGTTTGACAACACCACTATAAATTATTGTTAGCATTTTGTTGCTATATACATACTTTTCTTATCGGTAATCATTTATTATCAATGTATATTTTCAGTTTTTAATTCTCTAATATAAAGTAGTTAAGTGTTAATTTGATATTGTATGATTTGATTTAAAATCTTAAATAATAAAAGTCGTGTCTCATTTTGTGAAAAAGTGTCAATATCCAGAGTTACAACTGAATATTAGTCGCAGATACTAAACACTGAGCCCTTACGGTTCTTATGAAATGCCTATTTTTTTTATTTTTTTATATTCTGTTTCAAGTTTATTTATAATTGTGTTTTACTATCTACCTGTATTTTCAAATTTTTCTTACATCAATGGATCTAAATGAGGTATATTTATTTTCAAATTGTTTTTCTTTTACTATTGTATTTTTAGATTAATAACTATTAAAAGAAATAACCACAACACATTCTTATAAGGTATAATATAAATATAATATTATGAATAATTCTTTTTATCCCTTTTAGGGCACTCAGGGAAATAAAAACATATTTACAATGAAGTAAAAATTAAAAATATATTTGAACTTTATTCCTAATTATAGATGAAAATTGGGAAAAGACATAAGTAGGAAATACCATAAAAATATTCCCGACATAATCTTTTATAAAGGTATTATATATTTTTATAAATTTTGATTTATACCTTGACATTCAGAGAAAATAAATTCAAGCCTTCGACTATTTTATTTGGGCAATAGGAAATTCCTACAACATATACCGGACTCCTTAGTTTTGGAAATACCTGATTTATACTTTTTTGGTAAAATTTTATTATATTATTTTCTTTTTTATATGGCTACAAATGCGAGCGTGTTGAAAACTGTGCTTATTATATTTTTATCGTTTCTATTTTTTCATTTCTTCCTTCTTTTCCTTCTATGCTCTACTAAAATCCACTGTCCACCTTCAAGCGATGAGGATGGGGGAGAGGATGGGGTAAATAGCAATCCTGACTAACGGCTGTTGTTTTGATAATTCCAAGAGGTGTTAATGTGGCACATAGTTTCGGTGAAAATTTTTTTGAATTATTGGATTTTTTGTGTTATTTCAGGAATCGAAACAAGGTCCTTTTTTGATGTCCTGTATAGATAATGAAAAAATGCAAGAATAAGTTTTTATAGGTCATAAATTACAACTATATATATGTATAAATATTTGGTTGAAAAGATTCTTTATTGTGCATATAAAATAGTTTTTTAGATATTATGAAATCGACGAAGAATGAAAAGTGAATCAGAATTTTCTCCTTTATTATTTGATAATTCATAAATTTTCCTATTGAGGTGTGAATCAGACATTTACCTTTATTTTGATGAAAGGTTATTCCGAAATTTTTAATTATTTTTATAAAATATGTTAAATATGTAATTAGTACCTTCAATATGAACAAATAATTGTAACATAAATATATAATATACTATTTTTAATATATCGATTTCATAATACCTGAAAAAATTGTATGTGGACAATAAAAAATATTTCCAACGAAATTTTTATACATTTGGTATTTGTAATTTAAGACATAAAAAATTTATTCTTGCTAGGTGAGAGTTGTGCATTACTTATTTTCGATTAAATTCTGACGATTGAGAATAATATCACTAGATGAAATTGACGCAGTAGAAAGTTATTTAAAAAATATGTTGGATATAATTTATATCCAAGAATATAGACATGGATAAAAATCTACTGTCTCCTATTTTCTCAAAAGCAAAGAGATTACACTTAAATTAAATTATAAATAGCCATTTAACAATTAATAAAAATCCTTATCTATTAAATCAAATGTTTAAAATAAATAACATCCATGTCAAAATTGAATTACAACAGATGGGCTTGTTTATTGGTTTTATTTTTTATAGTTGAGAAAATATTACCTGGATATCCTAACTTTGGTGAAAAAAAAACGAGAAAAAAGTTACCAAAGTTATCAAGATTTTCCAGCAACTAGCACTCCTGAATGAGGATCTAAAACATTGCTGGAGGGTTTTTAGAGCAAAGAGGAACATGTTTAAATCCAGAAAATGTGGACTCATTGTATGTTAAAAATAATATTTTAATTAATTTGAATAATAATAATAAAAATATAATACAAATTTTAAATTATAATATTAATTAAAATAATTTATAATAATTCGAATAACCTTTTATAAAATATATCTCATTTTCTACTCTTACTTATTTCATTTTATTTTATATAATAACATTCAAATTTATATTCTAAGATAATAACTATATAACGTTGAAATTTTAGATATATAAAAATAATTTTAATAGTTTTCTTAATCTTAGCTAGCTATCATGTGTTTCTAATATTTACATTATAATTATAAATAATATTAATTATATATTCCTCTTAATTATTTTATTTCATATTTTATCGATTAAATAAATTCCTTAGTGACATTCGTAATATTTGATTGAATATTATTTTATTATCTATTATATTCCCAAATTATAAAATATTTCTGATGGCATATCTTAATCAGGTGCATAAAAAGGAGGGGGCGATTTAAAATTTTATATGGGCTATTTGAGTTTAAAAAAATTTTAATAATTGGCGGGTGGGTGAAAGATATTGAATCAAATGGGCGAGAGGGTATATATTTTTTTAAAACCATGGATGGGCAGGCTAACATACAATTAAAATAACGAGCGGGATTGACCAATTGATATGAAATTTTTTTCTTGTCTTTATTAGTAATTTAATGAGGGTGTTACCTTGGGGCAAAAAAGAGCTGAGAGCATTTATGGGATGTTGAGATGTTTCGTACGTGCTCACGTGATCTGGCGCCAAATGTGGCTGATGAGGGTGAGGCAAGAAAACATCTTTTAAGCGGTTAGCAGTCGATTGAGATTTGGATACAAGCTATATTAAGGGGGGGGGGGGTGGATTTATAGTAATCATGAAAGAATGTAAAATTTAATATACCAAATAGATTCTATAATTTTATGTAAAAAAATCAATGTCGTATTATAACAGGGGTTGGTAGCTAATACTTAAAAAGTTGATTGCCATTAATGATCACTAAGCTTTAGATGGACATTTTTGTGTATGAAAAATGTAACCTTAACACGAAAGGGATACATACCTGTGTTTCTATCAGAGTTGTTATAAGATACATTTTAAATGGATCTAGATACAGATACATCGTCTAAAAATTTATCTAGATACAGATACAGCTTCCAAAAAGTTATCTTGATACAGATACAATTTTAAATGTATCTAGATACAGATATTTTTATTATACTCTTAGATAAGGTTGGAATAAACCTAAATTAGGATTCTATTGCGAAAATTATAAAATGAGCTAAATATTTATTGACTCGATATCACATTTATTATAACTAAAATAATGATTTTTAGATATTAATATAATAATTTGTTCGTAATTAAATTATAATACAAATTTAAATGTTAGCTACCAGTGATAACACTCTAACAATCTGCTGTTGTGCGTGTTAGTGATGGTTCTATTAGACTTTTTATGATTTCTTTCTTTTCATTTTCCCATCTTTGGGAAAATCTAGCAACCACTGTCTGTCGGCAAATTATATTTTTTTTGTGAAGCTAATGTATTGATCATTTTTATAAATGAAAAATTTCCAACAATTGAAAATGGCTGAATGCTATATTAAATCATCTAAAGTGGTTTGGGTTAAAGTCTGAGGTCTCTTGGAAAAATATCAATGGACGATGAACCTAGTCCAATATTTTCTTTAATAGATTTCTTTTCCTTCCCCTTTTTTATTTTGATTAAGAGTGTTTGATGTTTTCTTTTAAAATTTAAAATTACAATTGTAAACATTTATTTAGTCTGAATTCCATATCAAATCCAAAAAAAGTCGATTTTCAACCCAACCCCCTTCAATTTTTCTTAAATTTTGTATACTGGTAGTATATACTATAACTAAGGAAAAAATGAAATTTTACCTTCCAAAACTGTTTACCTAATAAGATATGGCCGTTTAAAGCGCGGAAAAATGGTACATTTTTGACAAAATGCACCTCATTTATTTTCAAATATCTCGAGAAATAATTGTTAGAATAATAATTTAAATTTTATTTTGTAGCTCAATAAAAGTTCTTTAAAATGACATAAAAATAAATATGATGGACATTTTATTAATATCGAAAACCAGATGTGTAAAACCGGAAATGGCCATAGAAATAAAAGGTATTTTTTTTCAAATTTTTTTTTCTGTAGATAGATATCACACTGCTTTATATTTGTACAAAATCCTAGACTGGGATGAACAAGGGTTTAGGAGTTATCACTCTTTATATGGTTAAATTTAACATTAATATCATCATATTTTAATTTAATGAATAGTTATGAAATAATGTTAATTTAAAAATTATGTCTAAATGATAGGCCCTTACGTGGCTGGGATAATGAGCTGTTTAAAACTTTAGTTAAATTTTATCTCGAAATTAAAATTACTTTACAAAATAATTTTAAATATTTTATTTAGCATATAATAATCTATCAAAATTGAAATTCAACAATAAATTTTTCCTCATATATTCAAAATTAAAATAAAGGCTTAATATATTATTTGATGAGAATTCTATAGATAAAAAAACATTCAAACAATGGATAGCAGTTGATCGAACTACCCTCAAAACACTGACGAATTTGTAGATTATTTAATTGAATAATTAAACAATTTAATTCCTTATTTGTTTATAGCTTCACGATAATCATTAATTCGAAACTTTTTAAGATTCAATTTAAATGTTGGCGAATTCTTAGTTATTGCAGACATTTCAGAAAAATATGCATTTGTAGTGCACATGCACAAGGATTTAATCAGACCAATAATCAAGCCACTATCAACTCTTTTATAATTTATTACCGTGAGAACAATATAATAAAACATGTAATTAGTGGTTATATCAGATTGTTTAAAGCATAACGCATGTGCATTTTATTTATTTTAAAAATTGATCGTATTCTTGAAGGAAAGATTTAATAGAGTGGCTAAAATTTATTATTTTTCTGATGGAGCAGTAACCAATATAAAAATAAAAGATTTCATTAATCTCTACAATCATGAAAATGATTTTGGGATAAAGGCTGAGTGACATTTTTTGAAACCGCACAAGGTAAAAGTCCATGCGACATTTTGGGGGCTGTTACTAAACGGTTAGCAGCTCGAGCAAGCTTGCAACGTCTATATGAACATCACATATTGACAACAATAGATTTATTTAACTATGCAAGAAATAATATCTATGGGGTAAATTATATATTTGTGAGCAATAATGAATATATGAACATTGAAAGTCATAGCAGATTTTGAGAGCAAAGAGAATTTCTGGAACACAAAGTTCCAAGGATTTATTCCCCTAGATGAAAACAAAAGTAATAATTTATTAAAATTCCTTGGAAGATTATAATATATGATATATTTTAATTATAAATTTTTGATTGTATTATATGTAATGCAATTTGAGGTAAATAAAGTTATAAATATGTTTAGAATTATTTTGTCAAGTAACTTCGAGACAAAATTAAACTAAAGTGTTAAACAAAGCTCATTATTCCAGCCACTTCTCAAAGATTTTGATAAAGATTTTAAAAAAAGTAAGGGCCTGTCATTTAGACATAATTTTTAAATTAACATTATTTCATAACTATTCATTAAATTAAAATATGATGATATTGTTAAATTTGTTCAATTTTAGCCATATAAAGAGTGATAACTCCTAAACTCATATTCATCCCAGTTTAGGATTTTGTACAAATATAAAGCAGTGTGATATCTATCTACAGAATTTTTTTTAAAAAATACCTTTTTTTCTATGGCCGTTTCCGGTTTTACACATCCGGTTTTCGATATTAATCAAATGTCTATCATATTTATTTTTATGTGATTTTAAAGTACTTTTATTAAGGTACAAAATAAAATTTAAATTATTTTTTGAGATATTTGAAAATAAATGAGGTGCGTTTTGTCAAAAATGTACCATTTTTCCGCGCTTTAAACGGCCATATCTTAGCGGGTAAACAGTGTTGGAAGGTAAAATTTCATTTTTGTATATACTATCAGTATACAAAATTTAAGAAAAATTGAAGGGGGTCGGGTTAAAACTTTGGTTGATTTGATATGGAATTCACCATATATACCCTTAAATGTTTTACAATTTTGCAAGTTGAGGTAATGCTAACTGAGATTTGTGTATTTTTTGGTAAACATGGCAAACATTTTACTATATTTTGAGATATTATTTTAAAATATGGTCTATAAATTGGTTATGGAAGAATGTCGTCATTGATTATATCATCGGCTTCATTAATAATCTAGAAATAATAAAATAAAATATCAATATATTTTTATATATAAGTATTAATATTATATATATATAATTTTTTATTATAGTAGTCTTAATAATTTTTTAATATATATTAATATTAAGTTATATGCTCATATGAAATAAAATAAATTTTGCATTCAAGTATTTTTATTTATAATATAAAAAAGTGTTAAATAAAAGTATATCAAAATGAATCTTAAAAAGTATCTAAAAACAGATACGGATACCTCTTAAAAATATATCTAGATACAGATACTTTAATCAAAAATCTATCTAGATACAGATAACCCATTATATATAGATACTTTAACAACTCTGGTTTCTATTATAATAAATATCTTACAGCAGTTATTATTTGAGAACAAAGACAGACCGGGGCGAAAAATGATATCAAGAGACTGGACCAAGCAAACCCTCCATTTAGCTCTGGGATTAAAAAAAACAAAACAAAAATCAAGAACTATTAAAAATTTTGTCTTGATTTTAGTTTTTCTTTGTTTATTTGATTCTTTCTTTTCCTACATCTTTATTATTTTTGGAGTTTATTTATTAACTTTAATAAATAAATTTAAAAATTAATTCTAATTCAAAAAATGAGTTGACATTTGATTTTCTTATTTTCTGTTTTGCTTATTGCTGTTTGTTTTTTAAAAAAAATGTACTTTTATATAATTTTACTTTAGGTTTCTTTTAAAGATTGCATATTTTATTATTACTTTTTACTTTTGATATTATTAAAGTGTACCTTTGTCTTATTTTTTCCACAAGTCATACTACCATTAAGTGGTCACTTTATGAAGGTTGCGTTTTGGTAAATATAATTTTATAGGCATCTTATACAGCAAACAACTTAAGTGATCAAGAAAACAAGGAGAAGTGGTTATCATTATCAGAGCTGTGAATCCTAGCTTCGAGATGAATTTACTGAGCCTAAGCCCTTAATAAATTTAAGGTTTCGGGTTCATGAATGATTTTCTATTCATTTATAAATGTAGTCTTTATTTATTAATTTAAAAAATAACATATACAAAAACTATTAAATTTAATATTTTATTGGTGGAATCATTTTTATTATATTTTATGTAAAAAAATGTAAATGATATTTTATGTAAAAAAATTTAAATAATAAAAAATTTTATTTCATTTTACCACCAGCCTTTTTTAAATTTAAATAATAAAATATAAACCCTAATCACCAAATATATAGAATACATGATTATGCCAACCAGTTACCCGGAAATTATATAGGCTCCCAATAGACAATGCATCCCGAAATTTACAAACCTAAATTATGTAAGAGTAAACAATTAAAGTTGTTATTATTATAGAAAATTTGGCCATTATCGTTACCTGCCCAAATAGGAATAGGGACAACAAAAATCTATCCCATAACCCAGCTACGAATCCCGGAAAAAAACCCCTGGAAAAAAAACCCCGGAAAATAAACTCCCAGGAAAAAAACCCCGCAAAATAAACCCTCAGGAAAAAAACCCCCAGGAAAAAAAACCCCCAGGAAAAAAAACCCCCGGAAAATAAACCCCACAAGAATTTTTTTCATTTTTATAGAATTTAGTTAAGACCTAATAATATAGGTATATTTTTTGGCCTACTCTCCATAAAAAAATGATTAAATAAGAAAAACTGATGTTTAAATTGGTACTGGGAAAAAATGCCTCAGTAAAATAACTATGTATTGTAAAAAAATTTACTATAGTAAAAATACAATACCATCTTTAAATGATATTAAATAGACTAAATTTGACAAAACTTAGAAATAAGAAATGTTTATTTTATTGGTAAATCATGATTATGTATATACAAATTTTATAATTTATAATAATAATTATATGGGTTGACATCGAATATTGAAGGAAATCGCTCTTATAAAATCTGGAAGGCTTCGCACCACGGTATTCTTCGCAAAGTTTCTTTAGCCGAATCTGGTTGTTAGAACTCTGCATTTTGTTTTCGATGTCCAACTACCTACGCGCCATCTTTCAAGTTTGGTTTCATCGGCAGCCACCTCGCATTTCATTTTTTAATGAGTACCCAGATTGATGGGTGTTTATTCCCAACCAGATTAGAAAAACGATGATTCCAACCTTCGCATTGATTATTTGTTCGTTTTTCATCTGAGAGATAGCTCTGATTCACGTTCCAGGTTTCTGGAGGAAATCGAGGCTCAATTCGACGTGTTTGGGATTGAGAATTGCTTCTCATGACCTCCCTTGATACTCCATTGACATAATTTTTATCGAAATAATCAAGAATGTCCTTACCATTGCTCGGAGTAACTGATCTCAGGAATGTCATTGCATTGTCCATATCACATAATGGAACGAATGCTAAGCCGTCCATCATGCCACAAAAAAAAGAGTTTCATCGGTCCTGTATTCGCTTTCCAGACCCAGCTTCTGAATTTTTCTATGTGTACTTTGACACAAATAGTAAAAACATCCTCTAATTACGATGTGATCCACTTATTGAAAAAATAAATATAAATTATTAAACATATTAAATCATACCAATGATACTCTTAACCGCGGTCATAGCAGACTTTTCGAAATCCATGTATATATATAATGGATCAGGAAATAAATCCCTTTCCTAACATTTAGACATTATTGTTTGAAATATTATTTCATAAGTACTTTGAGTTATTCTGGAGTACACAATAAACCGCTGTCATAAAAATATTGTTTATTGCTACTAATCACATATAATTGTAGAAAATTTTTTGGAGACATGGCAAAATTACCATCCATATACCACTCTGTCCTATTAGATATTAGATTCAAGGAATCATCTGTTGCGAACATTATTATGCGTTCTTCAGCTTGTGGGCCATTATCAAATAATAAAAATCGTTTTGAGTTCTGGAAGTCACAATTTGCCCAAATATTTAAATTTTTATGAAAATATAATTATATTTAAACTAATATCTTCAATAACTAGGTCTTCCAAATTCTCAAGATTTAAAGGGTGTTGCATTGCTTTATGATTCCTTAGAGTTCTTTTTATAGAATCTTCCGATAACATATGCGACTGAACCCTTTGGTCTAATTTTACAATTTCCTCTGCATAAATTTGAAGAGGTTTTGCCAAAGAGTCTGCACATCGCTTCTTCATGTTAGCAATGGATTTCATTGCTACTAGTCCATCAATATTTGATGGATGATTATGAGCTGTATCAAGAACCGGGTCTTGATTATCGAGTGTTGGAAAAAGTATTGCTCGGCATTTAAAAGAAGAATACTTTGAGCAGCGCCATCTAATCTTGTTTGAGCATTTTTTATGTATGGTATAAGAATAACCTTCAAATATGAGCTTTCCATAAGATCCATTAAATTTTTTTTATAAAATATAAATTTTATGAATAAAATATTTTTGTAAATTTAATTTTTTTTTTGTATTTATATACGGTATAAAGATCCAAATTATTATTGTTTAATTTTATAAATAAATACCAATAGCGTTTTTAATTGATAAACAATTTTTATTCTTTTGATTAAAAATACATTTTAAAACATAATGATCATAATAAATTTTAATATCTGTTCATTTAACTAGTTACTGAGCAATAATATTTTTAACAAATTATTAACTTGCAATTGTCTAAATACCAATTATAGCGTTTTTAATTTATAAACAATTTTTATTCTTTTGATTAAAAATACATTTTAAAACATAATTATCATAATACATTTTAGTATCTGTTCATTTAACTAGTTGCTAAACAATAATATTTTTAACAAATTATTAACTTGCAATTGTCTAAATACCAATTATAGCGTTTTTAATTTATAAACAATTTTATTCTTTTGATTAAAAATACATTTTAAAACTTAATGATCATAAAACATTTTAAAACTTAATGATCATAATATATTTTAATAAGCTAAAAACTAAAGGTAGTTGCATATCAATGAAGTGAGAAATCATATAAATTAAAATGATCACATATATTCAAAAGACCAAATGCAAAAAAATCGAGTATTTTCCCTTTGCATTTTACTGGTTTCAACTGAATTAAATTGTATATTGGGTGAATGTATATTTGTTTCTATTATAATAAATCACGAATTTATTTCAATATTCATCTTTTAAATATGCAATGAATTAGGTTTCTATTTCTTTATATACTGGCTGCTAACAACCAATCAAGTTATATACAGATGTATTTCTAAAAATTGATTATCTGCTTAAATAAATTTGTATTTTAAAAAAATCTGTTTGGATTGGCCTATTTATGCAAACAGTTACTTCTAATAATTTAGAATATATACATAACGTCTTAAGTATCAATAGTAAATATAAATAACCCATAATATTATTGGGTGGGGGGCAAATTTGGATGGTGCATCATATTCATAGGAGGCGCACCAACTCCAGCAAGGCCCATGACAGTAGGAGGAGGTGGGGGTGGAAGCATGAATGGTCTATCAGCAAAAAGTTGATGAGGTCATAATATTTTAAACAAATTATTAACTTGCAAGTCTAAATACCAATTCAATAAAAATTATTGCTAGATTATACTAAAATATGAGAGTTATAAAAATAATCCCAAGGGGTTTTTTTTCCGGGGGTTTTATTTCCTGGGGGTTTATTTTCCGGGGGTTTTTTTTCCTATTACCCCCAGCTACACCAATATTACCAAAGTTTACCTTACCGGCAATGCCATCCCCAACAATAGATCAAATTCAAAAGAGATACCCAGAAAATAATATAAACATATAAATAATTTAAGTATCATAGGAAACGAGAAATATCAGATGTTTATGGCAACCCTAAAAGTTAATAATATACAAATTATAATGAATTGGTCTTATTTCAAACAAATACCTCTCCAAACCACATTCTAAAATCCTTCTCCAGACACACCATTCGACCTTGGGGATCAGGGCCGTAGACACGGAAAAAAAACTTTTTTTGTAAATGATTATTTTTATATTTTAAAAATAAATTTTAAATATTTATTTAAAAAACATGTCTTGTTTGTAAATTTCTTCCTATCCTGTTTTATTTTTTTCCAATAATAAATCATCATTCATTCGTATTTTATAATTTTCATGTGTGTTTGTGTATAACATTATATAGGCGCTTAATTATAACGTTTAAATTGTAGTTATTTCAATGATAATTATTTTATTTATTATGGTTCAATCACAATATTATTACCTTTTGAAGGTCTCTGATATAGATCTGGGTGCAAATCATAAAAAACATTGATATATATAAAAATTATTCCTGACCCCCCAAGACCTCGACCCCCCACTTAGAGTGATAATTATTTACAATCAAAATGTATAGAAACAAATTGATACCGATCCGTAAATATTTATAAAATAAAAACGGTTCTTATTAAATTTTTATAAAATTTGGTAATTATACGATATAACCAGTTATTTAAATCAGCGGTGAATATTTTAGCATTATAAAGAAAATACTGAGATAACAACAATTTTGGTAAGCCAACAAATTAACAGTAATCTTTACGATCTTAAATCAATATTTCATGATATTTATTAACATACAGGAGCTACCTTTCCGTGGGACTGGTTCAACAAAAATTACGGATGCTGCAAATGTAGAAAACATAATTAATTCTTTCTGGACTAATTCTAGCAATGTTTTCATACACTCCAAAAAGATCCTGAATTAAATAAAAATACGAAATCTATTACAAAAATACGTGATTACAACACCCAGATTCAAAAAGAAGTAATATCTATTATGGTTGATATGGTGCTTGATTATATTTCAGATAAATATAATAAAAATGAGATGCCCTAACTTTTGTCTTAAGGCTGATGTGACAAAAGATGCATCAGGTTGTGAAAACCTGAGAATAATTATTTATATTTTTTCTGGAGAAGTTCAAAAAAATTTAATAAGGATTATTAATTTGCAGTGTTTTTCTGCTTAAAAAAGCATAACTAATTGCATTTTAAAGCAACTTAATGAGTTAAATATTAATTCAACGAATATGATAAACCAGGCATATGATGGTGCAAACGTAATGTCTGGCCGAAATGGAGGAGTGCAAACCCTACTTCAAAAATGAATTAATAAAAAAGTTCCTTTTATACATTGCTACAACCACATGTTGTATCTAGTGGTTCAAAATTGGTATAATAATATTGTTATCATTTATAATTTTTTTAAATTTATTCAATGCATTGCAATTTTTTTTAGGTGGTTTAACGTATCTTGTATATATGCAGGCCATACTCTTATGAGACTTTTAGACCAGAGATGCTGGTCATTTAGAAACATCTCGCATCATTTATGTTAATTTTAAGGCTATTGGTGAAGTATTAGTTTACTTTTCTAATAGAACTCTTAATTCAGAGTTTCCACTCATGATTCTGTCGAAGCCTCTGGTTATTTATCTCAATACTTTAATATAAATTACGTTACATTAGCCTTTATAATTTATGAGATATGATAAACACTAGATCCACTATATAAGTATAAACAGTCAGTAGGTACTTATCAAGTGGATGCTAAAAATTGTATTGATTCCACTATCAATATATTAAAAAAATATAAGAAGCAATAATTCTATTTATTTGATTAGAATAAAGGCTGAAAAACTTTTAGCAAAATTTAATCTCACTCCCCACAAATCATCAAGGATACATAAAACGCCTATAAATTTTCAACATTTTTTAGTCGAGACCAAATTATAATTTGAATGTGAAAAAGACTCCAATTGGAGTTCTTTAAAAGGGAATTTTTGATTACTTTGTGGATAATTTATTAGATAGATTTACACAAGATTTCTATCAAGTTTTAATGCATTGTCCCCCTTTGATAGTGATTATTTTATATCGGACAAAATGGCCTGATTATTAAACTTAAATATGGAAATTTTACATCATGAAATGAAAATAGCTAAAGGATTATTAGCTGCAGAAGTTAAAGAAACACATAATTTTGAAAATATCCTAAATATTATGTATAAAAAAAATATCATCATGCATTTAAAGAATTGTATAAATGCTACTCAGCAGCCATCATCAACCAACGGCTTCTTGTGTGGCTTCTTTCTCTATAATAAAGAGAGTTCTATCCAGCACTAGAGGGTCGATGAAAGATCAAATGTAAGCAAAATTTAGAATTGATGGCTTATGAAAAAATAAATTAAGACAAAATTTATCCTTTAATTCATTTATGTTAAAATTTTAAAATAAAAAATCGTCGTATTATATTATAGTAATATTTTGTATGTTCATATTATAGTATTATTTTGCATTCATATAACATTAATAATTTTTTAATAAAGATAGCAAAAAATTTATATGAATGCTTAATTATTTGTTTTATTTAAAAAAAATAAGCCCCCATAAATAAGCAGCTGGCCCCCCTAACTGAAAATTCCTGGCTACGGCCCTTTTGGGGATGCTTCAGAACATGGATAACATATCAGGGATAATTGCATATCCGAAGCTTAATAGTAACCAAACCACCTCTCTATTTAAGGAAGAGATATTATAGCAAAAATGCGTAAAATCAACCATATTTTCCTGCACTAGTGAAAACATTTATAGCAGAACTGAAAACCAAATCCAATATATCCCATAAGGAGGCCTGAAAATGTGCCATATTGTGATTCCGAAAAGGCCATTTTTCATATGAATGAACCACTAATTACCAAAAACCTAAAGCCCAGATTTGTTCTCAGTCTCCCAAATCGTTAAAGATGAAGCATAAACAGAAGAACGTTGCCCGGGCCACCCCAATAAATGACCACCGACTCGAAGCCGTGAACAACGATCCCAACTATCCGTCTCTCAAACGACTAAATCAAGGACCGTTGCCCTTGTCACCACTATAAAGGATTTAACCGCCGACACCAACACCAGGAACAATTCAGCAACCCAAAACCTACATGTTCTCAAAAGAGTAGAGCTTCTCACAAACAATAATCAAAATCCCCCCCCCCACCACCATGCAATAACCAAAGAGACACCCCAAAACCCCATGCAACGATTTCCCAGAATGCTTCGAAATCCATAACTCCACTGCACCTCAAGAAAAATTAACATAGCTTACCCGTTCGAAGAACGTCCCCAGTTATCGCCTACACGAAAACTACGGTAGTTCCGAAACATCCGATGACAAGCATCCATACTAGCAAACACCGTTTAAAAATGATATTAATATCAGCTAATCCACGTACATAGACTCCGTTACACTTACTACCGAGGTATCAATCACACCATCTAAATCCCTATAAAAAGGAAAACTCCTAATAACCGGCCTTTTTACCCTGTAAACATACGCCAAGGGAGGGGGATATTATTTTTGTATTCATTCAGTTTGGGTTAATATTTTTTAATAACAAGATTTTTTTACATCCCCTTACGATTGTTTTTATAGTTTATTTTCCTTCTAAAACACTCCAGGCTAAGCTAAAATTAGGGGATTTTACTCAACTGAGGATCTAAGCTCATAGAGGTGGGAGATAACCCTTCATCAGGCCCACCAATAGAAACCCTAAAGTTGCAACATATTAAGAGAGGAGGAGTGCTATGTTTAAGTTTTTTGAAAAGTTTGTTCTATTTGATAAACAATCGTTTTTTTTGAAATGCTATCCTGGTTTTTATCTTAGGGTAAACAAAACCGGATCAAACCAGTTATTAATACACTGAGATTATTGCTTCACTAACCAAGAGGGGATGTCCAACGTCACACACAAAAATTGTTATTATATTTATTTACATCTTTTATTTTGTTTATGATTGCGACAATATATGCTTAAAAATATAAAATATAATTATATAACTATTTCATAATGTATATCAATGGGATTATAAATCCAGAAATTTACATGTGAAGGAATCCAATCGTTTAGATTTTAAGTTTAGTAGCAGAAAATTATATATGATTTTATAACAAGTCAGTTACAAAAATGGTAAACGTACATCGATCAAGACTGGGCTCCAAAAAAAATCTAGCCAAGGAAACAATACCATTCCTTAAAAGGAAATAAGGCAGGAATGGCACACTGGTAAAAGTATAATTTACAGAAATTAGTTATGTAAAATGTAGTGTGGCTCTTTGTTTCACGCCAAATCATAATTGTTTTACAGATTTTCATATGAAGTAAATATTATTTATATTATAATGATGAGATTATACAATTGTATAATTTTAAAAAAATAAAATGGTTTTACTTAAGCATAGAGATAAGGAATCACATTGGTTATTTAAGTTTACTAAGTTATAAATACGTCCATACAATACAGGGTTAAAATAAAATTTAAAAGCCATATTAAAAAAAACAATGAGATATTTTTAAAAAAAAAGGCCGTAATTGATCCGAAAAACTAAAATGCTGCCTGAAAAAGTTATTTGGGTTGAATGTAAAATTTTAAAAGAGGATCCATTATCCCCATTGATTTAAGAATTTTTTTACCTAAAATAAATCTTAAAAAAGTGTAGCCTAGGGGGATCCATTAGTAGAAATAAGTATTGAGGTGAAATAAAATATTAAAAATCGTGATACTTCTGATTTTCGATCTCTCAGCTGTAATAGTTTGGGTTGGGGGAAAACTGGATGTCACAGGTGATTCAAAATAATATGTTTTCCACTAAATTAAGGGACATTTGTAAGGCCATCTGGTCTTTTGCCATCAGACAGGGATTCAAGGATAATTGGATAGATGTGGGTTAATCCATATATTTCGATTTTTAAACAAAATAATAATAATAATTCCTTACGCCCAATATTATTTTTACATAAAAAAAATAAATGTACCCCTTTTCAAGGTAAAAATCCGGGGTACCATGTTACAAAATTTTTAAAACATGATATAACTTAAAAAATATACATCAATTGCGATCTTTTTTAGTACTTGTGAATTATCACGAGAGATTTTCACCATATTTAAATGGTATAGCCGCTCCGCTGCATATAACAAACATTAAGAGTTCATGGGGTTTGGTCTGAGAGGTAGCAAGATGTATTTAATAAAATAAAGCAGCTTTTGTCAACTGATAACTCTTTAATTCCTTATTCACCAGACTTACCAATCATATTAGAATGTGACACAAATGGAGCCAGAGAAAAATAATGCACCAATAGAAAAAGAGGCATGAGCACCTTTTTTGGAATATAAAAATTTCATCTTTCATTTTTGGACGAAAATTTATATTGCAAACAGATCATAAATCTTTGGAAAAATTATTTAGTAATAAGCAGGAATTACCAAAAATATCAAATAGTCGATTAACACGCTGGGGATGGAAAATGTCCGCATATGATTTTGAAATTGAATATCGTCCAGAAAAAGAAAATATAATGGCTGATATATTATCTAGACTTCTAGTAACAAATATGGAGTTCGAATATCGACCAGAAACATGCATTAAAAATTAGAGCTATGAATTTGCTCTATAAATTTTGGTCAAGTTGAACTCAAGAAACAAGGAAAGATAGGTTTCTAAATAAAGCAATTGAAAACATCGAGTGAAGATGGGTGGGGTTTGATGAAAAATTATGTGTTTGTCTTAGGAATCGTTGGGAGAAATTATCAGTAGATCAAGAGAAATTATCAGTAGATCAAGATGTCAATGATGGAAAGTTGGTTATTCCAACCGTGTTGAGGAAATCAATATTAACTATCATACACATGGGGCATTCAAGAATAAATGCTATGAAATCAATTTTTAGAATGTATTGTTGGTGGCCTAATTGCGATAAAGCTATAGAACAACATATTCGTCAATGTACTCCATGTCAAAGTAACCGGTTGCATATAATGGAGGTTCCTTTATATTCGTGGAACAATACGCCATGGGAATGCATTCATTTAGATTTCGCGGGACCTATCGATTCATATTAATAATTAGTTGGAGTTGATGCATATTCTAAATGGGTTGAGATCGAGTTGATGAGAGAGACCACGTCTACAAAAATGATCAGGGTGCTAAGGAAATGGTTAGCACGTTTTGGAACGCTAAGTCAAATCGAGTCAGATAATGGCCCTCGGTTTATTTCTGGAGAATTTCGGAGAATATGTTTAGAGAAAAATATAAATAAATATATTCAAAACCTTACCACTCCAAAATGAATTGGTTAGCTAAAGAACAATATGAACACTTAAAAGTCGATTTTGCCACTAGAAAAGATATTAAGTAGCCAAAGGAAGCTAGGAGAGGTTTTCACAGCATACAGAATAGGCGAGCATCAATCCAACTGAACGTTCACCGGCAAAACTATTGTTGGGGAGTAATATAAAAACTGGATTAGATTGGTCACATCCAAATGTTAAGGATGAGATGGAACGATCTAATATGCGACAAAAAGCAGCTCATGATAAACGAATTCAACAACCTGTATGGGTATATAATGAAATCAATTCAAGGTGGAGAGAAAGAATAATTAAAATGGTAGATTCTACTATTCGGTAAAGTAAAGAGAGAACGATACAAAAAGATGCTAATCATATAAGAAAACTGGATGTAGTGAAAGAAATGGGGAAGTCAGGGAGAGAGGAAGAAAATATGGAGTCGAAAATTTGGAAAATGTAGAAGGACTACCTATAGAGGAAGAAATGGCGAAATGGAAATGACAAAATTCGGGTCCAGAGAATATGTCTTCATTACTTCGGGAACTAGAACGATCGAGGTAGCCTACACATCGTCTGATTGAGGAGTTTTAAAATCTTAAGTGTGGGAAAATGTGATAAATGCTATATAATATATTATTATATTTCATACATTTTGTATTACAGTTTATTTGGATTGTATTATGATTATCATATATATGATTGAACGTTCATAATGTGATTCTTGATGAGGCAACAAATAAATTGAGGGCGTAATAGACTTTATTATGCTCAACAATTTCTTGGTTAGCCAGACGAGGGTTAAGAAAATCTCTTTGTGTCGTTATCCGATTTTTCGGCTAAACCTAATTAGGCTTAGGGGTAGTTTTTAACAATAAGCAACACTAATATATGGGTATATGATTTGGAGTCACTTTATCACGCGTCACTTTATCATGCAACACTTTATCACGACGACATTTTATCACGGCGACACTTTATCACGAAGACACTTTATCACTCAGTCACTTTATTACGCGTCATTTTATCTTGCGACACTTTATCACGACGATACCTTATCATGCGTAAGAAAATTTAAGTGGGGTGATTTTGTAAATAATTTATATTTTT
The DNA here is from genome assembly GCF_954871325.1 of Gordionus sp. m RMFG-2023. Taxonomy (NCBI): domain Eukaryota; kingdom Metazoa; phylum Nematomorpha; class Gordioida; order Chordodea; family Parachordodidae; genus Gordionus; species Gordionus sp. m RMFG-2023. The sequence continues at coordinate 52,005,515 of NC_088775.1, read as the reverse complement.
TACTCGTGATGTATTGATTTATAGTTACTTATTAATAATAAGTATAAATTGAAATCATTCTTATTGCTTATGTCTCCTGTTTCTTTATTTTTAAAGGACATAAAATTTTGATTTTAAAAATATTTTTGGCTAAAAATTTGACAAATTTTGGAAATAAAATTGGATTTTAAATATAAAATAAATAAAATGGTGCTTTTCTAGATAAAATTCTAAAATAAATCTTTAAAATATTCGTTTGAAAATTATATTCATATTGTTAGTTGAATTTCAAATTCAAACTTTTATGAAAAAGAAGAAAAATGATGGAACTTAGTGTTGTTAAACGGCTCGATTTGATAATATTTATGAAAATTAAAATATGAGTTAATACAAAAAAAATTAATAAAAATTTTTTAAATATCAGAATTCAAACATAAAAGTCAAAAATAAGATATTAATAAAATTTAACTTTTCAAATATATTATATTAAGTTTTAAGTATACCATAATAAAATGTCGCATGATAAAATGTCGCGTGTTCAACTATCGCATGATAAAGTGTCGCGTTATCAAATGACTGAGTAATAAAGTGAAGTCGTTATAAAGTGTGGCTGTGATAAAATGTCGTTGTGATTAAGTGTCGCGTGATAAAGTGTCGTATGATAAAGTGTCGCGTGATATATCTTTGTAAATTATTACTACCATATATATTATATTCAATAATTGCACTGTTAAAAAAATAATATCGAAAACTTTTAAAACTTTATAGAAAAACACGTGATAAACTTCGTTTAATGAAAAATTTAACAAAAATATTTTTTTTTAAATTTTGTAATATTTTAAATTTAAGTTTTAATATTTTGAAACAAGTATAGCTTTTATTTAAAAATTAAAAAACTCCAAATCCAAATTGCTTGCAATATAGTGGTATTAAAATTAAAGAATATTTACTTTTTTCTCTGCAAATATTGTTATAGGTTTGGTTTCGCCTTCGGCCATGCGCTGATCTTCCTCTTTTAAAGTTTCCAAATTTTTGTGGAGTCCTTGCGTGAATGGAGGCATAACGGGTGAGATGTCCTCTAGTATGATAGATATTTATATATATATATTTCTGTAAAAAATTATATTATTTGAGTTGTTTACCTTAAATTTGCATTTGATACAACTTTTTTAAAGACGTTAAAAACTATCAAGATGCTCCAACATCATTGTTGGTGTTTCACTTAATTATTCATGTTTATTAAAATCTTTTCTACTTATAAATGGTAATATTTGGAGAGAGGGCATTCTATGAATCTGCTGGGATTAATTCTCTAAGATTTCAACCTTAGAAATATACTCATTTTAATGAATTAAAATGTAAAAAGGGAAAATAATATTTAACTAATAGATTTTTACTGAATTAAATTTACATCTTAATAAGAGTTAATAAATATTTTTCTATATTCGGTACTGGTAAATAAAAATTTAGGATCAAGTCCGGTACAGGTCAAAAAATTGAATCTTATAAATTAATATAATACTGAATCATGAGCTTAAACATTACCAATAAAAAAATTTCCATTTTTTTCCCTGATTAAATATCACAAGTAAAAAAAAACAAAAGTTAAGAAGAACAAAATTCTAATTATTATATATCTTTTTTATAAATTATTTGTAATTTTCATAAAGATAAAAAAAATAAAATAAATAAGTTTTTCAAAAGCTTGGATGACAATACATTCACAACATTTAACCCATTAATAGTCAAAATACCATATCTATAACAGTTTTGCAAGTAAAATCTTCAGGGTTTGCGTAATATTTTTCTATAAAATATTGAATTAGCCGCTTTTTAAAAATCGGTCCAAAACGAACCGTTCAACAACACTAGTGTCAGCTATATTATAATATCTGTACCATGCTTGAAACTATTATTAATATAAAATTATCAAATATGCCATGGCACCAAGGTTCTCTCTTCCTTAAAAAAAATGGCGGGATAAGTTTCCGTCATCCATATCTTCTCTCTCTTGCTGCTTATATCTCTTCAAGATTAAGCTGTTCGAGATTTCGAGATGATAGCTTCCGTTCATGATCCAGATATACAAGACGCTTTCCAAACTTGGGAGAGCAATTGTCAACCTGGCCTATGCAGAACATCCACTCTCCAGAAAGCTTGGATATTCGTCTAGTCACTTCGTTGATTTCTACTTAACGAGTGATTTATTAGAACAATGTCACATTCAAGTTATTATGAATTCTTAATCGAGTAATGAATGGTTGTTGGATATTCCAAAATCTTGGTCTTCTTCTCAGCAATAAAGAACTGCGCATAGCTATTTAGCTTTGTCTCGGGTGCGATATATCGCTTCCTACAAAATGCATTGCTATACCATCAGATTCCAAAGGATACCATCCTTAACACATTCCAGAGGTCGTTTCACAAAGCATACAAATGTACCTGATTTCAAAAACTCTGAAAATGGCTAATATTCCAAATAACCTTGAACCAAATCATTTTAATATCGGTCTTATACCTTGGTCTTCCAGTAGCTTGGAATTACACTTGTATTGATTTTGCAACCCGAACCAATAGAAATGCCTTCAGCCGAACTTTCTATAAATAGATATGCGAACATGGTAAATGTAATTGATCCTATTTATTACCAATATACCCTTGATATTGGTGAGAAATTCCTATCATATCACATTATTAAGTAAAACATTAGACCAAATAAGTGGCAATAGTAATGAAGCCTTCTACCTATAACAAACTATATTCTCTTAGTATGTATATATTGAAGCCTTCTACCTATAACAAACTATATTCTCTTAGTATATATATATCCAAATTATTTTATAAGCTTTTATCTTTTTTTTTTCCTTTAATGGTAATTTATTAATTCGTCTTTTATATTTGCATCCGCAAATGTAACATTTCTAGTGCCAGACGAATTCCTTTCTAGCAGAGGTTACATGGGCATATTTTTGTTGTCTATTTAATTTTATGAGAGAAACAATTAATTATCTTTAGTTATTTAGGTTATTAAACTTTTAATATATTTTATTATTATGATTTTAGAAGTATATTTAGTTCATATTTGTAGTATATCAGATATTTTTGTATTATCGTTCGTTAGCATATATTGGTAGTAATGTAGCCAAAAATTAACTTTTTATTGTATTTTATCATAAAATCATGTGTATGCAATTTCACAAAATAATGGCAAAATAATAAAATAAACTTTTTAAAATAATTTTAAAAAAAAGAAGAGATAAATGGTCGCCAATATTTATTGTATTTTATTTTATGTTTCCATAATAAATATATATTTTCCTATATATTCCTTTTCCTCTATATAATAAATTGTAATATTAAAATATATTTGACGATTTAGATTACATTATTTAAAATTATTCATTCAAAATGTGGAAATTATTCACTTATTTTATATGTCATTCTTATGTAATCAATGTTATTGAAAGAAATAACATTTATACAATTACATTACAATAATACATTATTTAAAATTATTCATTCAAAATATGGAAATTATAACTTATTTTAGTTGTCATTCTTATATAACCAATGTTATTGAAAGAAATAACATTTATACAACTACATTAATATTAATATATATAACTTTATGGCAGTGACGAAGCGTCAAGTTTACTACTAGGGAAGCAATCAAAAATAATTTTTTATTTTTATATTTTAGTCAAACTCAAACCATAAAAACATTAAGATTTATAAATTAGTGGTATTCGTCTTTGTTTTTGAGTAAAATGATCAAGTACTGCATTATAAAAGTTATCGCTAGATTTTAAATTTTTTAATAATTTTTTCCAATCGAAATCAAAGATAGATTCGATAATCGATTTTGACTCATCCTGTTTTCTGCAATGATTGATTTTTTTTAAAGATGAAAAACTCCGTTCTGCACTTGCTATTGTTGAAGCCAAAGTTAAGATGAATTTGCATAATTTAAAAAACTCTTTAAAACTTTTCATCAAATCGGTGCATATTAAAAATTCAAGTATTTCATTAACATTCTTATCCTTTCTAAATTCATCGTCCCAAACACTACCTTTAATTCAGTTTCCAGCGTGTGTAAGTCGAAAAATTGAGAATAAGTGTCGTTTAAATCTAATAAATATTTTGTTTCATAAATGTCCCGTATTTAAAACATATCAAAGAACTACAGCCAGTTGAGATTTATTATTGATATCTGTTGTTTCATCTAATATTATTGATATAAATTCCGTTTCTTCTAATTCATTTAGAATTTTTTGGTGTAAGACATATGAAATGGAATTTATTAAATCATTTTAAATATCGCTTGATAGTCCAATAAAAAACTATACTATTTTCTAAATGATATTTCAATAGTAAATTTTTTCCGCCAGCATATAAATTAATTTAATATAATTTCCTCTATTTACTGAATTAGAAGATTCATCATCACCACGGAATGCGAGCTCCTGAATTCCAAGAAAACATATAGAGTTGATCAATATTTCTCTATTTGATTTGACTTTCGAATTATGCTGTTCAATTGATATTTTGCGCATCGAATCTATCATATTTTCAATACGATTTTGGCCAAATGTTTATAATTGAATCCTGCAAATGAGCGGTTGATTCTTCATGCCATTTAACTGCCTTTGAAAAATTACTCATATCCGAAAATCCTTTATCATTCCAAACATATTTTTCCTTTGGGAATTATAGGCATGACCAACAATATAGAGAATTAGAATATTCACATCCAGTGAGCCATTCATATTTATCATATTTATCGATAGAAAAATTACGGATGCAATTTTTGATTACTTTTTTAAGTTTTGTAAAATTGGTTTTGATCTTCCTTTTTTAATAATCAATCTTTTCGCATCAAAATTTCTTGAGTTAAATGATAATGTTAATAAATTTTCAATAATACAATTACAATTATTAAACATTAAATTAATTAAGGATTTTAAAAACGAAAAAATTTTTTATTTAAAAAATTTAAGGAAAAAATTATTATATAAAAAAATTTCTTTCTCTTTTATTTATTTTAAAAAAATAAGCATTTTTTTATTTTCTTCCCCAATGCTTATATTTTAATGGTAAAATTACACAATACCATGGCATGATTTTCTCTTAATTTATTAAAAAAAATAAGCAATATTAAATTTGCTTCCCTCTTGTATATTTTTTTAACGTAGTAAAAATAATAGTAAATATTTTAATGTAGTAAAAATAATAGTAAATTTTTTAACGTATTAAAAATAATAGTATTTCTTAATATAGTAAAAATAATATTAATCTTTTTAACGTTATAAAAATAATATTAATCTTTTTAACCGCAAGGTCTATAAGTCGAAAGGCTTGGTAATACGAAAGGCTAAAAAATAATATTGAAAATAAAAATAACAAAGAAAATGTTTAGTAATGAGATATTTGATTGATTGATTGCTTTTTTTAGAGAAAAAATATTATAATAACTTTACATTATAATATAGTAAAAATATGGAAATCTTAAGATCTTTTCAATTTTTTTATTAATTCTTTGAAATATTTGCGGTTTTAAAAAATTAATTTTACTATATTAATTTTTAAATTAATATTATTAATTAAAATAATATTTGGTTATGATTTTATTTTATATATTAAGTAAGTATAAATATATTGTAATTACTTGATAAAGAAGTAAATGAGAAACATAATATTTTTAAGGTATTTTTAATTTGAGAAAGCATTTAAGAGGGAAAGGCTAACATCTTAAACGTAATTTTGAATATAATTATATCATTAAACTCAGAATTTAACCGCTTAGATGTATTTTTTTACGTTTCCGGTTCACAAAATAAATTTTTTGTCGCGTAAGACATTTATAGGGGAAAGGCTAACATTTTAAAAGTAATTTTGAATATATTTATATCATTGAACTCAGAATTTAATTCTCTATCCAAAACCGCTTAGATGTATTTTTTTACGTTTCCGGTTCACAAAATAAATTTTTTGTCGCGAAAGACATTTATAGGGGAAAGGCTAACATTTTAAGAGTAATTTTGAATATATTTATATCATAGACCTGCAGGCCCGATTTTTTAAATATATCCGGGCTGGGCCGGGCCTAAAAAAATTTTTTTAAAACATATCCGGGCCGGGCCTAAAATTGTTAAACCCGTGCCGGGCCTTAATATTTTTTATAAAAATTTTTACATTATGAGTTAATAGTTATAAGATTATATTATATTATAGTTATGATTAATATAATATTGGGTGATGGTTAACACTACCTAACAACCCACAGATCAATCTAATTATTAATTTCCTGCAAATTTATTCAGAGTATTATTATATTTTTTTATAATTCATATCTAAATTTTTAGAATATATTTTACCAAAACAAATAAAGGAATATCACTTCTTAAAGTTTGTAATACCTTTCAAAGCGAAAAGGAGAAATAAAATTGATTTTACTTAATATAAAGCATTTTTTAATTGAAAAATTTGTTTTACACAAGTATCATTTTATTTCTCTTTTTCTCTGTCCCAAATTCAAGCAATTACGTATGTAGTCAGGGACAGATCAATGACGGAAAACTATATAAAAGATTATATTAAATTACAAGAGGCTCAGGAAGTAAATGAAATACCATCGACCAGTCAAATTACGACTGTTGTTAAACAAACTGAATCGTTTTATGACAAATGGGGCGATGGTAATTCTGGTAAAGAATTTAACTCTCTAGTCTCTATCCAAAACCGCTTAGATGTATTTTTTTGCGTTTCCGGTTCACAAAATAAATTTTTTGTCGGGAAAGACATTTATAGGGGAAAGGCTAACATCTTAAAAGTAATTTTGAATATATTTATATCATTGAACTCAGAAATTACTTTTAAAATGCTAGCCTTTCCCCGATAAAAGTCTTTCGCGACAAAAATTTATTTTGTGAACCGGAAAAGTAAAAAAATACATCTAAGCGGTATTGGATAGAGAATTAAATTCTGAGTTCAATGATATAATTATATTCAAAATTACGTTTAAAAGGTTAGCATTTCCCCTATAAAAGTCTTTCGCGACATAGAATTTATTTTGTGAACCGGAAACGTAAAAAAATACATCTAAGCGGTTTTGGATAGAGGGTTAAATTCTGAGTTCAATGATATAAATATATTCAAAATTACTCTTAAAATGTTAGCCTTTACCCTATAAATGTCTTTCGCGAAAAAAAATTTATTTTGTGAACCAGAAACGTAAAAAAATACATCTAAGCGGTTTTGGATAGAGAATTAAATTCTGAGTTCAATGATATAAATATATTCAAAATTATTTTTAAAATGTTAGCCTTTCCCCGTTAAAAGTCTTTCGCGACAAAAAATTTATTTTGTGAACCGGAAACGTAAAAAAAAAGATCTAAGCCGTTTTGGATAGAGAATCAAATTCTGAGTTCATTGATATAATTATATTCAAAATTACGTTTAAGATGTTAGCCTTTCCCCTATAAATGTCTTTCGCGACAAAAAATTTATTTTGTAAACCGGAAACGTAAAAAAATACATCTAAGCGGTTTTGGATAGAGAATTAAATTCTGAGTTCAATGATATTAATATATTCAAAATTACGATTAAGATGTTAGCCTTTCCCCTATAAATGTCATTCGGGACAAAAAACTTATTCTGTGAACCGGAAACGTAAAAAAATACATCTAAGCGGTTTTGGATAGAGAATTAAATTCTGAGTTCAATGATATAAATATATTCAAAATTACTTTTAAAATGTTAGTATGGAAATTATTTTAGATATCATTCTTATATAATTAATATTATGAAAGAAATAAGTAAACATTTATACAACTACATTACAATATTAATAATTTAGTGAAACTAACTTAATACATAAGTAAATATTATATTATTTATCTTTAGTAGCAAAATATGGAAATTATTGAATTATTTTAATTGTCATTCTTGTGTGTGTAATCAGTATTAATGAAAGAAATATAGATTCTTGCAACAACATATGCTTGCATTCAAAGAAGTTGGTAAACAGTTTTTATTTTCTGATGAAATAATAAAAAATATTAATGAATGATCATCAGATTGTAATACCCAATGGAAGACCTGCATATTATGTTGGAAAGAAGTTTATGTTCTCAATGCAGAAACTCTATTTTAATACTTGGGCATGTCTGTTTAAAATCCCATAATGTGAATTGACAAAGATGCTCCCTTTCTGGCTCTGTCCCCTCTATTCCTCCTAACAATACCCCGCAGTTCCCTCTTTAATACTGTGACACAGTCATCTGTTCCATCTACATTAAATCATGAAAATATTGCAACATCAAGCATTCTCGAATTCAATATCCCTGATATTCATTTCAACAATTCCTTCATTGACCAATTCCTTGGACTGCTCAAACCTCGTTTAATGTCCAGAATTCCAAGAGGTGCCAGACAAGTTGTTCCCACGAATTATGCTCAATGTATTGATAAACTGTTAAAAAACTTCTCCTCTAAGGATGCATGGTCAGCCTTTCTTTTATTCGGCCACAGATCTTGGCCATGACTGCTACTAACGCCCGTGATATTTAGTAAAAAACTAAATATCACACCCTCGTATCGTTTATTAAATATGTTTAACACCATGTGCCCGCGATTTAAAATCATCCATATTATAAAAAAAATGGATTTTATTTTGTTTATATTTCAATAATTAATCAATTAGAAATATAGTTTTAATTTATCATATACAGATTCTTAAAGTACATTCAAATATTCTTTTAGATATTAAATTAAAATAGTAAACTATGGCTGGTTAAAACAAAATTTTTTGATTCTCCTTTCTCTGCTAAAAATTTACTGTATAAACAATTTTTTAAAAATCTAATTTAAATATGACATGCAGATATTTTATGCTATTCTAAATTTTAATTTAATTCAGTCCAAATGTTATCAATTTTATAAGCTAATTTCTGGCTTAGTTAATAGATTTTATAATATATTACACAAATATCTTACTTCATGATGAGAAACTTTAATTCTATATTAAGTTATGCAATGAAATATATTTTTAATCATTATTGTATAAAGTCTGTTGTTGACATCAATATGAGGTAGATAAGGTTGATCCAATTATAAGTGATGGAAACTGTTTTTTCAGGTATTTTATTAATAACAACTTATAGAATCTATTCAAAATATTATTATAGATGTCTTAGCAAGGAAATCAACAATGATGAGCAACATCATGAAATGATCAGGACCAGGATTGCCATGTCTTCCCCCATCAGCGGGAGACTTCTGCAATTTTTTAGTTTACATGCAAACATCTCTCTCCCGCAAAACTACCGCAATTGGAAATCTCCCGCAAAAATCTATTCTCAATAACGACGGTAAACGTTTAGTTCCATTATTTAAATCTCAAATAAAATATAATTAACATTATAACTATTTAATTTTCTGTTAAAGATGAAAAAAAAAGTTTTTTTTATCCTCCTCTTTTATTATGGTTAAGATGAAAAAGTTTTTTAATCCCCCTCTTTTGTTTATGTTAAAGATAAATAAAGTTTTTTTAATACCCCTCCTTTGTTTACAATAAAATGAAAGTTAAAAAAAAGGTTTCTCTTTTTGGTCCTTATTTTGTTTTAAATTAAACACAGTGAAAATAAAACATATGGCTTTTGTGTTTTCTCTCACTTTACTGGATTTCTTACTTTAGGAGTCCTCAGTAAGGTGATCCGAAAATATGAGTTAGACCGTTGGGTCCGGGAGACCACCCTGCATCCCAAGGTATATTTTGAGTTTCGGGAAGTTTAGGGGGGTAGGTTTTATCCCCAATTATGTACGATAAAACTAACACAACTCGATTCCACAAAAACGTTCTTTTTTTCACTTTGCGCCAATTTAATTTTAATTTATAATTGCGCCTTTTATTTTCCCTATAAAAGGGACGAATTTTTTATAGTTTAGATATACTTTATTTTTTCCTGTAAAATAATTTTGAAAATCTTTATTAATCTTTTTTATGTTTAAAATACTGTTGAATTTTTTATAGTTTAGATATATCTGATTTTTCTTTTTGTAAAATAATTTCTTGATATTAATAAAACGATAAATTAAACAATAATGTCTACGACTCGTTCACAAAATACTTCATTTTCCATATTTTTTTTATATTTTATAAAATCTTATTTATACATTCGCATAAAATAAATATATTTTTTACATTGTAAAACAAAAATAGAGAGCATTACAATCTCCTCAAACAAGACATCAATGTCTATCGGTATTTTTAAAATATTTGAACATTTTAATATAGTTTTAGCAATGGCGTCATAAAATTTATTGTCAATTTTTAACTGTAAAGATGAACACATCTGCAGCATAATTTTATGAATCTTAGTTAAGATTCTTCCTATTGCAACTGCACATTAACAGCATGTAGTAGATTTCCAACATGTTAACATCTAATTAATACATCTGCCATTCATTATTGGAATAAATTTTCAAAATGTTAGGAGAGCTTTTAAAATCTATATTTAAGAAATATTTTTTTTAAAGGTTTATAAAATTTTATAATTCTGTTATGGCGGGTATTAGGAACAAATCTCAACCAACATTATGCTGACTTAATTCTATAAATATACTCTGGTTTTTTCCAAATTCACTGAGGCATTATCAGATCAGAAAGCTGACATGCAATTTATTGATAATCCCGAGTCTGCTATATTTACCATTATATGGTTAGCTATGTCTTTGGATTTTTCACTATTTGAGGGAAAAAAATTTAATAGTTTAATTGAAAGGTCCTTAATTTGTTGAAATAGCGGAGGAGAGGATCAAGGGAAATATTAAAATATTCCTTATTAGATGCATCTGTTAGAATTGCATGTATGCTCATCTTTCAAATCGTCAAGAATTGACCTCCAGGATTCAGGTTCTAAAACATTGATGATACCCTTGCTCATTTTTGTTCACAAGTAAAGCTTTCATTAATCTTGTCGTTAAATATTATGAGGAAAGATTCTACCTACATTGTAATGATAAATAGCTCTGTGAATGTTGTATTATAAGATAAGTGATTACAATTGCCGCAACTGTAGTTGCATCTGTATTATTTCTTATTTATGGAGAATATTTTTGTTTTGCAATGAATGTAGATACACTCTCCTGCACTGATCATAATAATGTGATTGAACTATAATAAATAAAATAATTATTATCATTGAAATGAGTACAATATTATCTTATTATGTATTTAAACTTGATACCTGTAGTGAAGGTCACGGTCCGGTCTTTGGTCCGGACTGGACCGATACCCTCGGACCGGACCGGACCACGGTCCTTAAGAAAAAGATCGATCCAGACCGTGGTCCTTAATAAAAAGACCGGTCCTAATTTAATTTGTTTTATCATTTTATTAAATATAAGAGTATTATATAAACAATATAAAATTAATTATGAATAATATAATAATTAATGCAAATATTCAATTTATAAATGCTAATGTCATTGTTTGTAGAGTTGCTATGGAAGGAATTAGAAGAGGGGCTTAATGGAGGCGGTAGATCTATTCCATTTTTTAAACAAGAGCCCATACACATCAAAGCTTGTATTGTTTTGTTTGAAAGCCTGTTCCTTTTTTTAGTGACAAGATCTACTGCCTTCGAAAATATTTGTTCACAGGGGACAGATGTTGCTTGAATTGCTAAAAAATTTCTAGCTGCTAATGAGAGGACTGGAAATCTAAATAATAAACTATATTGACTTTTACAAAATATAAAAGACCTTTCACTATTGGTTTTCCACCATACTAATATGTCATCCTTTAAAGAAACAAGAGGTTCATTTAAATAGGTGTGAAGTTCTGATATATTTTCTTCAATGATTTCTGAGGATATACAATCCCCTTCTGAATTTCTTTTTTGGGATAAAATTCTTTTTAAAAAACTAAATTCATTGATTTCCTCCTGGCACAAATGTTTGAAAATTAGGATTTAATAAATAAATATTTAAAACATACCTGAGAATCCGTTATTCCTGTATTTTTTTTATTTTCTTTTTTCCATATTTTGAAAATTTGGTGATATACTCAATTCTATTAAGAGTATTAGGCATTTAAACTTGTTTTAATCTCGGATCTAATAATGTTGAGACATATGATTCATAGCAAAATATTTCTTTGAGATATTTCTGCATTTTAACCAGCATGTTATTAAGAATTTCTTGTATTGTTATTATCCTTTTTTATATTATTAAAAATTTCATTATTTATATTCTCCATATATAATATGGAAATCCCAACTGTAGGATATTTGGATCCTGATAAATCAAGTGTGGTTTTATAGAAGGGCCTTAGAAAATCTACAGCCTCTTTAAGGTCTTCTTTTTCACACTCAGTAAAGAAAACCCCTTTAAATTGTTTGTAATTCAACTACTTCTTCTATAGCATCCATGTTCTAAAAATTAAATATTTTTTAAAAATAATTGGATAAAAATGTAAATACCTCATAAATTGTATTCATCATTAAATAGGAGCTATTCCATCTAATAGGGATATCAGAAGGGATTTTAAATTTTGTAATTCCCTTATTTTCACATATTTGTACATATGCTTGATTTATTTATAGAAAAGGCAATGTCTCTACACTTTTCTAGGATAGTTGTAATTGTTGATAAACCTTCCTGAGATATTAAGTTTAGAATATGGGCACAGCATCTGAAACCTTTAAAGTTTGTTCCTTGTAAATATTCTGCAAAATATCCATGCTTTTTAGGATTTTATTGGCATTATCTGTAGTACAAGCCAGTATATTCTTCTCCAATTGATATACATCAATTACTTCTTTTATAGCTAAGGATATTTCTTCAGAAGTATGAGGACATGGGATATGATTTATATCAAGTAAAATATTTTTTAATGTAAAAGAAGAGTCAATAAAGTGAGCAGTAATGGCTATGAATGAAACTTTATTTATACTGCTCCACATATCTGTGGTAAAGCTTATTAAAGAATTATTTTTATTTAAAATATCTTTTAAAGAACTTCTTAGTTTCTCAAAATTAGCTGTATAAAAATTTTTAACTTTGTTTTTAGACCAAATTGTAGCAGTTGAGTTTAAATATTTGATTAAATTATGAAGACCTGAACTTTCAAAAGTCTTCATTGGCAGACAGTCCATTATTACACATTTTATTATTAATTGGTTCATATGTTCAGTTTGAAATTTATCCAATGGTATTGAAGAAAGTGATTTTGTGCTTGTGGGGGGCATATTAAAATTAAGAGTAGATTGTGTTTTTGAGATATTTTCATTTTCATCATTAGAGGTATATATTTTATGTTTTATCAGATGCCTGCTTAAGGTACCTAATTATTTTATTAAGAATAAGGTTAAGTTATTTTGAAAATGAATTATTTAGACATTTTCTTAAGAAAAAATAGAACTATATAAATAATAACCAAAATATTTTAATAATAATACTGCTTATTTTGATTAATTTACTGCTTAAAAAATCATAAACAATTATAACTTGTTGCTGACGATACATTATATTTGGTATTGCAGTGAACACATACTCTATGTTTTTTATTGGGACTATAAGTAAAATGTTTCTTGGACAAACTTATGGTTTTCATATTGTAAAATAAAAATTAACAATATCTAAAATAACTCCTCTAGAAAAATTCATAAAATAAAATATACAAAAAAATTATAATAATTGAATAGTAAAGCAAACTTAAATATTAATTCATAAAATAAAATATACAAAAAAATTATAATAATTGAATAGTAAAGCAAACTTAAATATTAATAAAAGACCGGACCACGGTCCTCAAAAAAAGATCGATCCGGCAATCGGTCCGGTCCAGTCCCGGTCTAAGACCGATAGGACCGGACTGTTGACCTTCACTAGTGATAAGTAAGCGCCTATTCCTATTATGTTTTACACACACACGGTAGATTTCTAATTGCGGTCTTGCGGGATATTCGCATAAAATATTGTAAAATTAAAATAGTTTGTTTGTTTTTTTTTATCTTTATATTCTTTTATATTTAAAAAAGATCGTTGGTTTTTTTTTTAAATTAATATATTTTAATAAATCAAGATATTTTTTTATTTTGAAAAATATTTACCGACTTTGCATTTATATAAACTAATTATAAAAAATAATACACGGATAATTAAGTCAATTGGCCCGCAAAAAAATTTTTTTTAGCAATTTTTATATTTCTACCGCAATTTTCATATTTCTCCCGCAAAATACTAAATTTCTCCCGCAATTTGAAAATTTTGACCTGGCAACCCTGATCAGGACTGTTCTGATATCTTTTATGCTCCAAGAAAAACATATCAACTTCTTTAGTGAATTCATAGGAGATAACACAATGGATTACATTGTGAAAAACAAAATGGGTTGCAATGGCACGTGGGCTACAGATACTGAGATTTCTTATTCAGCTACATTGCTTAAAACAAACATCTTCATTTTTTTAAATGACAAATGGCTTTTATTTCATGCATTATTCATTATTCCTGAAATAAATAAATTTATTGGTTGTATATGTAAGCGTCAATGTGTTATTTTTAGTGTTTTTAAAACGCCGCGAGTCGCGACCCCGACCCAAAGAGCGGGTCGTTTTTTCGACCTCGACCCGAGTTCAAGCCGAAAAAAACGACCTCGACCCACAAAATAAGGGTCGTTTTTTTCGAGCTCGACCTGAGTCCAAGCCGAAAAAAAGACCTCGACCCAAAATATGGGTAGTAATTATCGACTCAGACTTGAAGTTTGGGTCGTTTTTTACGACTCAGACTTGAAGTTTGGTCGTTTTTTTCGACTCAGACTTGAAGTTTATTTTTTAAGACAAATATGTAAAAATATATTTTCCAAATATGTTAAATTAAAATTCCATTGAAGATGTACCATAGGAAAGTGACAATTGTCATAATCGTCATTTTTGAACTTTTTTTAAAGCAAATGGGTAAAAATATATTTTGTAAACATGTTAAATTAAAATTTCATTGAAGATGTACCATAGGAAAGTGACAATTGTTATAATCGTCATTCTTAAACTTTTTTGAATTTTTTTAAGGCAAATGGGTAAAAATATATTTAACATGTTAAATTAAAATTTCATTGAAGATGTACCATAGGAAAGAGACAATTGTAATAATCGTCATTTTTGAACTTTTTTAAGGCAAATGGGTAAAAATATATTTTTTAAACATGTTAAATTAAAATTTCATTGAAGATGTATCATAGGAAAGTGACAATTGTCATAATCGTCATTTTTGAACTTTATTTAAGGCAAATGGGTAAAAATATATTTTGTAAACGGGACATTCCATGTCAAATCGATCAAAAAAGGCACTTTTTCGACCGACCCCTTTTAAAATTGTTAAAAATTTCTGGAATTATTTAGATAGGTAAAAAAATGAGAAAGCCGTTTATTTTAGCTCTCTAGAACCCTGGTTCTTGAGATATAGGGGCTCAAAGGTACAAAAAAGAGCCACTTTGGAATCTGTAAAATTTTTAAAATGCTTATATCTCAAAAACTATTTATAGTAAAAAAAATTATAATATATCATTTTGTAGGTAAAGATATTCTCTAATAAGCTAACAAAGAATAATAAATATTGGCGCCATTATAGACTTTAAACATCCGGTTTACCTAAATTGCTTTACCTGTACTTTTAAGCAAAATAGTGAGTTTGTTTTCGAATTTTTTTTTTGCTTTTTATTTAGACACCTATTATAAATATATATAGGATGTCAAAACCTTGGCGACGCTATTGACTTTTCCATAATATACATTTTTACCAAAAATTGAAGAAAAAAGTAGATGGCGCTAATGGTTGAAAAATATTATTCTTAAGGAAAATGAAAATATTGATACGTTTATAAGAATTGTGATAAAATTTTCCAGTTCTGCCCTCCCCCTCCTCCTACTATCATTAAAATGTTTTACATTTTTTAGATCTCTACTTTGCTACTATAGCGAGCGAATGACTTATTAGCTCGATAATATATAACAGCTGCAGTAAAAATATTAGGCATATATTCGATTATATTTTACAAAATAAATTGTTTAAAACGATCTCTCTTTCTGAGAAATAATTTTAACCTGTCCGTTCAGATTAATTTTATCGTGTGTCTACTAACAATCTGGATTTGGAGAGTGCAAAAACATGTATTCTAAGTGTAGATCAATTAAAATTTTATTCTATATCACAGATGGACGTACCAAATATTAAAATGTTGCAACCCATTTAATCTACAGAGACATGCTTATTATCGCGAGAATCTAAGAAAGATTCTACCCTGGATGCCCCAAAAAAATTTACCATTCAATTTAGATATGTTAATATGCTCTTCATGGCGACAAAAATTATCAAACATTCCTTATACTTCAAATGACAATGTAGATATTGATTCTCCCCTTCATATAATTAATCAAGAGGCTATTGATAACATTAATATATCCCTACAATCAAATGGGGAGTCTCTCATTAAAAGAAAACGCGTATGTGTGAAAAGAAATATTCGAAGAAAAAAATATCTAGAGTAAAAAAAAGTTTTAACGACTGAAATTTTACCATTATCTTTCTTCATCAAATGATGAAAATTTCGATGAAATTGTAGATACCTTAAAAATTAAAAAAATTATATGAAAGATATTAATTATTGGAAATTTGTTACATTATTAAGTGTCTAATGGGCATATGCCCACTCTGCTCCTCGGTTAATTAGTATATTTAATAGAAAATCAAAATTTTTTAATATAAAAAGTGAAAATATCTGGTTATTGATAAGTTAGCAGCAAAATTTTAACCATAATCCGTAATTTCATAAAGCGCCATCTATTTTTTCTGTCAATTTTTGGAGTCGATAGCGTCGCCAAGGTTTTGATATTGTATATATATTTAGCAAAGGTGTCTAAATAAAAAACAATAAAAAAAATTCGAAAACAAACTCACTATTTTGCTTAAAAATACAGGTAAAGCAATTAAGGCAAACCGGATGTTAAAAGCCTATAATGGCGCCAATATTTATTATTCTTTGTTAGCCCATTAGAGAATTTCTTTACCTACAAAATGATATATTATAATATTTTTTACTATAAATAGTTTTTGAGATATAAGCATTTTAAAAATTTAACAGATTCCAAAGTGGCTCTTTTTTGTACCTTTGAGCCCCTATATCTCAAGAACCAGGTGTGCTAGCGAGCTAAAATAAACGGCTTTCTCACTCTTTTACCTGTCTAAATAATTCCGAAATTTTTAACAATTTGAAAAGAGGTCGGCCGAATCGTGATCGATTTGACGTGGAATGGCCCAAACATGTTAAATTAAAATTTCATTGAAGATGTACCCTAGGAAAGTGACAATTGTCATAATCGTCATTTTTGAACTTTTTTAAAGCAAATATATTAATTTTTTAGGTTTATTTTTTTTGATACATCTTTGATCGTAAATATTTTTATATATTAATTTTTTACATACTTTTTTTCTGGTACATCTTTTGAATAGTAAATATTTATAATATATTTTTTAAAAGGATTTTAAATATATTTATCTGAAATAATGTATTTTAATTTGTTATTTATTATTTTTTAATATATTTTTTGAATGATAATTGTTTTAAACATAAATTTTTTAAATGAATTTTTATATATTAATTTTTTAGGTACTTTAAATCTGATACATCTATATATTAATTTTTTACGTACTTTTTTTTGGTATATCTTATGATCGTATATATTTTTGAATATATATATTTTTTTAAAGGATTTTTAATATATTTATTTTATATGAACCTTTTTTCTGATATATCTTTTGATCGCTATTTTTTGGTAAAAATATGTTTTGTAAACATATTATATTAAAATTTTAGTGAAGATGTACCATAGAAAAGTGACAATTGTCATAATCGTTTGAACTTTTTTGAATTTTTTTAAATGGGTAAAAATATATATTGTAAACAAGTTAAAATTTCAGTGAAAATGTACGATAGAAAAGTGACAATTGTCATAATCGTTATTTTTGAACTTTTATGAATTTTTTTAAAGCAAATGGGTAAAAATATATATTGTAAACAAGTAAAATTAAAATTTCAGTGAAGATGTACCATAGAAAAGTGACAATTGTCATAATCGTTATTTTTGAACTTATTAGAATTTTTTTAAAGCAAATGGGTAAAAATATATATTGTAAACAAGTTAAATTAAAATTTCAATGAAAATGTACCATAGAAAAGTGACAATTGTCATAATCGTTATTTTTGAACTTTTTTAAAGCAAATGGGTAAAAATATATATTGTAAACAAGTTAATTTGAAATTTCAGTGAAGATGTACCATAGAAAAGTGACAATTGTCATAATCTATATTTTTGAACTTTTTTAAGTTTTTTTAAAGTAAATAGGTAGAAATATATATTGTAAACATTTTAAATTAAAACTTCAGTGAGGATGTACCATAGAAAAATGACAATTGTCATAATCTATATTTTTGAACTTTTTTTAAAGTAAATAGGTAAAAATATATGTAAACAAGTTAAATTAAAATTTCAGTGAAGCTGTACTATAGAAAAGTGACAATTGTCATAATCGTTATTTTTGAACTTTTTTATATTTTTTTAAAGCAAATGGGTAAAAATATATTTTGTAAACAAGTTAAATTAAAATTTCAGTGAAAATGTACCATAGAAAAGAGACAATTGTCATAATCGTTATTTTTGAACTTTTATGAATTTTTTTAACGCAAATAGGTAAAATATATATTGTAAACAAGTAAAATTAAAATTTCAGTGAAGATGTACCATAGAAAAGTGACAATTGTCATAATCGTTATTTTTGAACTTTTAAGAATTTTTTAAAAGCAAATGGGTAAAAATATACATTGTAAACATCTTATATTAAAATTTCAGTAAAGATGTACCATAGAAAAGTGACAATTGTCATAATCGTTATTTTTGAATATTTTTAAAGCAAATGGGTAAAAATAAATATTGTAAACAAGTTAAATTAAAATTTTAATGAAAATTTACCATAGAAAAGGAACCAAACGGGGAGGGGGACCCCACCCTCTACCAAATCTAATTTGGTAAATATTATTTAAAAATTATAAAGTATTTACCCCTATCAAAAAACTAAAAATGTGTATATGACGTCAAAAAAATAATAAGAAAATATTAAAAATAACGACCTTATAAAATTTGTGAGAAATTTTTAAAAAAGGAGTATAAACCCAAATAAAATTTAAAATATAAACTGGCCAACGGCCTTCAAGGAGGGAACATAATTCAATAAAATTATGTAAAAAAATTACCCAAAGGTTTTCACCTCTCGCAAATATCATATAATCTTAGTTAATGTTTAGAATATTCCAATAAACTTGTAATTTTATATCGTTCATTAATTAAAGTGAATTAATATCTAAAATATATTTACTTTTAGTCATTAATAAATCTACCGAAATTTTTATATCTCTCGTTTTTATAAAATCAAGGCATTAACGATTTGCAGGAAAATAACTCATCATTAATTTTAATTATAATAATTAAAAGGGAATTTAGGAATTTTGTTTAAATTTAACATGTTTACAATATATTTTTACCTATTTACTATAAAAAACTCAAAAAAGTTCAAAAATATAGATTATGACAATTATCACTTTTCTATGGTAAATCTTCACTGAAATTTTAATTTAACTTGTTTACAATATATATTTTTACCCATTTGCTATAAAAAAATTCAAAAAAGTTTAAAAATAATGATTATGACAATTGTCCCTTTTTTATGGTACATCTTCTTAACTTGTTTACAATATATATTTTTACCCATTTGCTTTAAAAAAATTCAAAAAAGTTCAAAAATAACATATATGACAATTGTCACTTTTCTATGGTACATCTTCACTGAAATTATAATTTAACTTGTTTACAATATATTTTTACCCATTGCTTTAAAAAAATTCAAAAATAACGATTATGACAATTGTCACTTTTCTATGGTACATCTTCACTGAAATTTTAATTTAAATTGTTTACAATATATATTTTTACCCATTTGCTTTAAAAAAATTCAAAAATAACGATTATGACAATTGTCATTATTCTATGATACATCTTCACTGAAATTTTAATTTAACTTGTCTACAATATATATTTTTACACATTTGCTTTAAAAAATTCAAAAATAACGATTATGACAATTGTCACTTTTCTAAGGTACATCTTCACTGAAATTTTATTTTAACATCTTTACAATATATATTCTCACCTATTTACTTTAAAAAAATTCAAAAATTTTCAAAAATAACGATTATGACAATTGTCACTTATCTATGGTACCATTTCACTTAAATTTTTATTTAACTTGTTTACAATATATATTTTTACCCATTTGCTTTAAAAAAATTCAATAAAGTTCTAAAATATTGATTATGACAATTGTCACTTTTCTATTTATAATAACATGTTTATATTTTTACCTAAAAAAATTAACCATTAAAAGATATATATGGAAAAAATACGTAAAAAATAATATTTAAAATATATAAAAATTATCTTAAAAATTATTTAAAAATAATCTTAAAAAATAATATTAAAAATTAGCGATCAAAAGATATATCAGGAAAAAATACGTAAAAAATAATATTAAAAATTAGCGATCAAAAATCATTTTATAAAAATATTAAATATAAAACAAATTATATTATAAAAAAAATTATAAATTAAGTAAAATAATAATCTTAAAAAATCATTAATAATAAATAAAATATTATTAAAATATAATATTACAAAAATAATACATTGCCTAAAATAATCAGGCAATGTGTACATTGCCGAAAATAACACATTGACGCTAACATATATGAATTCCATCAAATCAACAAAAAAAGTCAATTTTCAACCCGACCCCCTTTAATTTTTCTTAAATTTTGTATATTGGTAGTATATACTATAATTAAGAAAAAAATGAAATTTCACCTTCCAAACTGTTTAACCGCTAAGATATGGCCGTTAAAAGCGCGGAAAAATGGTATATTTTTAGCAAAATGCACATCATTTATTTTCAAATATCTCGAGTAATAATTAAGTTAGAAAAATAATTTAAATTCTATTTTGTAGCTTAATAAAAGTTCTTTAAAATGACATAAAAATAAATATGATGGACATTTTATTAATATCGGAAACCGGATGTGTAAAACCGGAAATGGCCATAGAAAAATTTTTTTTCTGTAGATAGATAGCACAATCCTTTATATTTGTACAAAATTTTAGACTGGGATGAATATGGGTTTAGGAGTTATCACTCTTTATATGGCTAAAATTGAACAAATTTAACATTAATATCATCATATTTTAATTTAATGAATAGTTATGAAATAATGTTAATTTAAAAATTATGTCTAAATGATAGGCCCTTACTTTATTTTATCTTTATAAAAAAATTTTGAGAGATGGCTGGGATAATGAGCTGTTTTAAACTTTAGTTAAATTTTATCTCGAAATTAAAATTACTTGACAAAATAATTTTAAATATTTCATTTAGCATATAATCTACCAAAATTGAAATTCAACAATATCTTTTCCCCCATATATTCAAAACTAAGAGAAAGGCTTAATATATTATATGACGAAAATTCTATAGATTATAAAACATTCAAACAATGGATGGCAGTTGATCGAACTACCCTCGAAACACTGACAAAATCCGCTGACGAATATGTAGATTATTTAATTGAATAATTAACAATTTAATTCGAAACTTTTTAAAATTCAATTTAAATGTTGGCGAATTCTTAGTTATTGCAGACATTTCAGAAAATTATGCATTTGTAGTGCAGAACCATGCACAAGGATTAGATCAGACCAATAATCAAGCCACTATCAACTCTTATAATTTATTACCATGAAAACAACATAATAAAACATGTAAATTTAGTGGTTATATCAGATTGTTTAAAGCACAACGCATGTGCATTTTATTTATTTTAAAAATTGATCGTATTTTTGAAGGAAGGATTTAATAGAGTGGCTAAAATTTATTATTTTTCTGATGGAGCAGTAACCAATATAAAAATAAAAGATTTCATTATCTACAATCATGAAAATGATTTTGGAATAAAGGCTGAGTGACATTATTTGAAACCGCACAAGGTAAAAGTCCATGCGACATTTTGGGGGCGTTACTAAATGGTTAGCAGCTCGAGCAAGCTTGCAACGTCCATATTAACATCACATATTAGGTTGTTAAACGGCTCGATTATCCAAAATAATATTACGCAAGTCTGAAGATTTTGCTCATAGATGGCACAAAGGTCTAGACATCAATTAGCGAAATTTCGAGGTTTAGGTATTATTTTTCTAGCTAAAATATGGATTTAGCCGTTTTTAAAAATCGGCTCAAAATGAGCCGTTTAACAACACTATCACATATTGACAACAATAAATTTATTTAACTATGCAAGAAATAATATCTATGGGGTAAATTATATATTTGTGAGCAATAATGAATATATGAACATTGAAAGTCATAGCAGATTTTTGAGAGCAAAGAGAATTTCTGGAACACAAAGTTCCAAGCTTTTATTCCCCTAGATGAAAACAAAAGTCACAATTTATTAAAATTCCTTGGATGAATATAATATATGATATATTTTGATTATAAATTTTTGATTGTATTATATGTAATGCAATTTGAGGTAAATAAAGTTATAAATATGAATCATTTTGTCAAGTAACTTCTAGACAAAATTTAACTAAAGTGTTAAACAAAACTCATTATTCCAGCCACTTCTCAAAAATTTTGATAAAAATAAAAAAAAGTAATATGATGATATTAATGTTAAATTTGTTCAATTTTAGCCATATAAAGAGTGATAACTCCTAAACCCATGTTCATCCCAATCTAGGATTTTGTACAAATATAAAGCAATGTGATATCTATGTACAGAAAAAAAAATTTGAAAAAAAACCTTTTTTTTCTATGGCCATTTCCGGTTTTACACATCCGGTTTTCGATATTAATCAAATGTCTATCATATTTATTTTTATGTGATTTTAAAGAACTTTTATTAAGGTACAAAATAAAATTTAAATTATTTCTCGAGATATTTGAAAATAAATGAGGTGCATTTTGTCTCCGCGCTTTAAACGACCATATCTTAGCGGGTAAACAGTGTTGGAAGGTAAAATTTCATTTTTTTCTTAGTTATAGTATATACTACCAGTATACAAAATTTAAGAAAATTGAAAGGGGTCGGGTTGAAACCTTAGTTGATTTGATATGGAATTCACCATATATATATATATATAAGAAATTTAAATTATCATTATAGTATAGTTTTATCCTGTAAATAATATATTATCAATTTATTTATAAACATATATGCCTGAGGAATTTTTTATATTTTAATAAAAAGTAGTATCTAGTTAACTAATTGTATATGTGCATAAAAGTATATTTGTTGTAGCCTATTTTTGTCATGTAAATAATATATTATAAATTCATTTCAATAACAGTTAATATTTTAGAAGGTTAATTATCAGTTTTGACTATTGGTCATAGTTATTAAATGTAAATATCTGTATTTATCCATGTATAATAAATAAAATTTGAACAAAAAAGAAAATTAATGCCTTAGAAGTTGCAGGAGGCTTAAAATCTAAGAAACCAGATAAATATAAAATAATGTTTTTAATTCTTATTTATTTAAAAAAACTAGAGTCTTCGAGATTACGACAAAGAAATTAAAATTTTATAAATTAATATTTTTTGATTAAATATTAGGGTGTTTTAAAAAAACTAAGGTTCAAAATATTTTTTAATTTGCAGATGATAAAACTAAAAATAAATTTTATGTCAAAATACATCAAAAAATTGTACCATATAAAACTAATGAATGTATTTTTAGGAACCTTTTTTATTTATATTTTTTATATTAAATATGGTTACAATTAAGGGGCATAATCTAAAAATATTTATTGCATTTATACACCCATATTCAAATTTTTTAGTTTTTCAATTTGAATTGTTTGCTATAGGGGATTGTGTTGTGCATTTGGAACTTTTTCAATTTTATAAGCTTAGGTTAATAAGTAGTTCTTCTTGAATGTCATTGTAACCTTAAAAAAGGTGTATTACTTTATATTAGTTATTCCCTAATCCTTCCAAGCTTCCTAAATTTAAGCCATCTTAGTTTTATCTGAAATATCAGAATTACAGATCTGGACCATGCTTGATTTTAAAAATTGGGCTGGGGTATTATTTTTAATTTGCAGAATACAGCTAAAATTATTTTGAATGATATTGATATTTAAAATATGGCTATGTTAATCTTATATTCCTTTCATTGTTACTCCTTAAGATCAATAAAAATACTTTTAAATTATTAATATAAAATATTACCTTGTAAATTTTCTCAAGTAAATAAAAATTATAATTATAAAAAAATGGAAGAATTAAACACATCTTTTAAATATACTGGTATATCAGTTTTGAGCTTTAATAAACGAGGGTGCGATATTTAGTTTTTTCAATAAATATCACGGGCGTTAGTTGCAGTCACGGCCACAGATCTTTCCAAATTCCTGCTCATAATGGTAATTCTTTCACTTACGAATATTAAGGTAGCATCTTCTAATATCATTTTGAACCCTATGATATCAAAACTCACATTTGCCCAAAAAACAGGACGATTTAAAATTCAAGGTGAAGCTAATCGATAACATAATAAACAATCTAGACATAAATGGTGCTCTTAGATTGTGCAGCTCCTTTGACACACTTGCTCCAGTGGATGTGGTGTCATACCAAAGGCTACTAGATAAGCATCTCCAAACACCGGAGGCTAAAATCATTTGTGAAATCAAGAACCTATTTTCAATTTTCACTTCGGAAGAAGTATTTAAATCAGTGGGATCTTTTCAGAAAGACGCGGCCCTTGGATTTGAAAACATCAAACATTTATTTCTTCAGGATTTAACTACTCCCATCGTCAACAGTCAAACCTCTTTATTGGATAAAATAACTTAATTATGAAATAAGGTCATCAATGGTGACGTCCCAGATTCGTAAAGGCACTCTTTTTTGGAGCCAAACTTGTCGCCATGAGAAAAAGAATGGTGATATCAGGTCTATTACCTTTGGTGCTGTATATAGGAGATTATGTAAGCTTAGCTAGCAGGATTTCTGCATTAGTTTCTAACATTTCATCTTCAATTAGGTGTTGGAACGAGCACAGGATGTGAAGCGGCTGCACATATAACTCGTATTTATGTTCAGAATGCTACAAACGCTCAACACCTTGTTAAAATCGACTGCTTACAGTAGCATTCACAGATAAGTAATCATTTCACAATTTATAAAACATTTCCCAGTTTTTACAAACTATATCCTTTTATCCTATAAAAAACCATTCCATTTAGTATTTGGCCATATATCTTAACTTCTTTTGAAGGTATTCAGCAGGGTGATCTCCTAGATATTATTTTGTTTGGGTATCCATAATTTGATCATTAAAATAAAAAATGACTGCTCGCTACCCCTACATTTATAGTACATTGATGATGGGGTCATCTCCGGCGATTCTGCTAGGGTGTAAAAGCTGTTAATATTATTAAGGCTTCCACTGACAGTCGGACTTGTAATCAACCAAACCAAAACCGAATATTGTGAAATCAATACAATTCCAATAAACGTTTTTGGCTTTAAACATGCCCCCTTAAAAAATTGATAGCACTTGGGCTCTCCCATTAGTGAGGAGCCAGTAAATTCTTATTTTAGCGATATGGACGATATATTTGAAAATTTAAAACGCATTCTTCCCAGTCTCTCAGTTCACAAGGCCTTTTTTTTAATTAGGAATTTTTTCAACATCGATAAAATCCTTTACGCGATCGAGCCCATTATTTTTAGAGAGGGTGCATCTAGTAAAATTCGAAACCAGAATAAGAGTAATTCTTAGTGGCTGCTTAAATATCAAGTTTACAGATATTGCTTGGCATCAAGACACACTTCCTTCCAAAAATGACGGACTTGGTATAAGATCCCCACTGTCGATCTCAATATGTGCTTTCATTGCTAGCCACCTTCAGGCACATAGATTAATTGACAAACATCTGTCAGTCCACGATTCCTTTTTGGCTAAGATGGAGTGGGCAAAACCCGTCAGGACAACATAAATATTTCGATCTACCATTTGTGAAAAACTCTGTTTATTTACTTCACTATAATTATATTATTACCAGTAGAATAAAGTAACAAAAGAAAAAAAAATTTACAAAAATAATAAAATAAACAATATAATACACAACATTTATATTAATGTCGCCGGTATTCTTTTAGGATATTGATCTTGACCTATTGTAGTTTCTAACTTTTGTGTAATATTTCCTTCAACACTTGTATCATTTTTCTCCTTTTCGATTAGGTTCATTTCATCGTTATTGTTTACTACATCCTCTTGGTTTACTAATTCTTCAGTTCTCTCTTCACTTCGTGCTCTTTGGTTAATATATTTTCGGTTCTTTCCTGAAATGATCAGTATGACGTATACTCATTTTACCCTCTATACTTACTTCGCATCGTAGTCCGAGTATGCTTTTTAATAATGGCTTTTATCTTTTTTTTATTATTGTAAATGCGCGACCACACTTTTACATTTATTTCCAATTTTTGAATGTAGTATTCTAACTTTCCTTTTTTGTTCCCCCGTTGAAATATTTGGTATAACAATCAGGTTTAATTATAAGCATTATTTCGGCTAGATTTTGTTCATTTTCTGCCCCCGGTGTGTTTCGATAATTTTAGAGAAAATAGCCAAATTGGTTTCTAAATCCCCTTGGTTTCTTTTACTCATGCTCTGTTTAAAAGTTCGAACATACCGTTCGGCATGCCGTTAGTCTGAGGATGATATGGACTTCCGTGCACTAATTGTATTCCTATTTTTCGCAAAAATCATTCTTTATAGTTGAATTATGGCCCGTAGAAACAATTATCTTAGGAAATATCTGGCAAAGATATTTCTTAATATATTTATCGTGCTTTCGGTGGTTGTACGAGCATGGGAACTATTTCGAACTATTTCTGACCAGCGATTTATATCACTTTCAGCTAGTGTTGTAAACGACGAAGTTCGTGTTTTTGAAAAAAATGATGAACGGTTTTCCTTTTATTTTTGAAGAACTTTGAACGTGTACCTTTTTTTTGACGAACGCGTTCGAATTTAACGTTCATTCAATTATAAAAACACTTTTGATATTTATTTATTTTAAAAATTTAATATTTATCCGAATCTTATAAGAAAAAAGTCTTATATTTTTTAATCAGTACTTTTTCCTTCCCTTTCACATTTTTTTTAACACGCCATTATTATAGTTTATTAATTTGAATATTATTGCTTATATTACATTTAATAGATAGCATAAGCATTGATATTATTATTTCATCATCATCTGATTTTGAATTCCATGGCCTAAATATGATAAATATTTTATAACTAATTCAATAATTACCAAATGTAAAATGTGTCCAAAAAATATTGTATCAATTTCAAAATCTTCAAGTTCCAATTTAAAACGATGATTGTAATATTAATTAGATACCATAGGCCCCCATAGCAAATTAGACTATTTTCATAAATATCATTTTAAGTTATTAAAAATTTTACCCCCCCCCCCCTCCAATCAAAATTTTACAAATATATGAATATCAATTTTCCAACATATTATTCAAAAATATTAATAAAATGGAAAAATATTTAGTCGACGAGATTGAAATCAAACGATAATTTATTTTATTAAATTCAAAATTAGTAGTGAGTTAGAATTAATAAGTATTTTTAATAATATTTTAATTATTAATATATATCTATAATTTATTAAATATTTTTCATTTTTACTTCCATTTAGTAGAACAGAAGAAATAGAAATAAAATAAGGCTAAGCAAAAAAAGTAATGTGACGTCAGAAGCGATATCATTATTGAATTCAATTGATCAATCAGAGTTTATCATTGATGCTAGTTGCATCAATAAATTATTTTTAGCTCACTACTTTGTAGAAATTTACAAAAACCAAATTTAGATTTGGTTCAGGTTATTGATTTGGCGGAAAATATACATGAACAGGTAGATACAATAAGAATGAATTCTAGATGTTGAATCGAAGGCTAAATTTTATGATATAACACTAATTAAACCTCGTCTAGCATCTAGGCCATTATTGAGATGAAAATAAATATTGGCTCAACTGAAGAATATTATAAAATATCCATTTTCATCCCATTCTTAGATACTTTTTTATCGCAAATAAAAGTAAGGTTTTTAGATAAAAAACAAGTCTTTAGCAATCTTCAAGTTTTATTACCCAAAGATCCTTCTTCGTTTTCTAATGCCACTATTGGTAAAATTAAATATTTAGCAAAATTTTATTCCTATGAGATTGATACTGAAATAAATTTAATCGTGAATTCGAATTGTGGTATAAATATTTGCTACGTTTAGCTATTTTACCTGAGCATGCTATTGATGCGCTCAATCGGTGTAAGAAACCTTGGCTCAATTTCCTAATATTTTGAAGTTGTTTTATATTCTTGCATGTTTGCCTATTACAACATGTACGAATGAAAGGACTTTTTTCAACTTGAGAGGGTTGAAAACATATTTACGAAGTACTGAATCTCGGCTAAATGGGTTATCTCTGTTAAATATCCAAAGAGATTTGGTTCCTCGACAAACGAAATTCTTGATGAATTGGCAACATCCCCACGAAAATTAAAAATCACATTATAATTATAGAAAATATTTTGTATAATATTGTATTTGATAAGAAGTTAAAAAAAAACTTGTTAATTTAATTATTTTCTAGTCAATATTTTATACAAACTACTATTAGTATTTTCAATAAAAAAATTATATTTTACTTATATTTGAGAATTTAAGCTGAGGCTAGTTTTTAAAGCAAATTTTATAAAAAAAATGACATTACATTTTATTTCAACTTTACATTTAAAAAAACTTTATTAGATATAATATACCTAACATGAAATAATAAAAAATAGGCTTGTAATATCTATAAGCACGAATTAGCAAATAATAGTTAATAAAAGAAATATAATTATTATTAAATTATGATTATTAAATTATGAATAATTTAATAGAATAGCTAAAACATAGGACCCGGCCGTAGGCCAGGTATAAGGGTTTGGGGGCGAAGCCCTCAAGAATTCCCCCCCCCCTATAAGAAAATCCTGGATACGCTACTGCCATAGGCATAGCCAGGATTTTCCTAGGGGGGAAGGGGGGGGGAATTAATAAATTCATGGGGGCTTCGCCCCCCAGACCTTATAGTTATAAAATATTTTTACAAGATAGGAGGTTCATTGTAATAAAGAAATATAATCTTTATTAAAATATAAGAAATTGGTTAAGAGATCTATCAAAAATAAGTCTGGAACAAATAGAAATATATTTTTTATTAGTTTATATAAAATAAAAAACATATACACATTAATACAAAAACGTGGTAATAATTTATAATGTTAGATCTAATTTTCTTTTAGAATTTGATAATTAATTAATTCAGAATTAACTGGTGTTAATTTTCGATGAATATTTATGAGCGCTAAGCCATTTAATCTATTTTGTGAGGTAATATTTCACAAATTTAGCCTTCGTAAATTCGAGAAAGGTCTTTGATTAGTACATGTCGTAATAGGTAAGCATGATAAAATTTGAAATAATTTTGTAATGTTTGGAAAGTTTAATATGTGTTTACAAACATTGAACGCACGGCGTAATGTCCATTCTTTTTATGCTTGCATACCAATATTTAAATTACTTCCAATCATGTCCCTACCATATCTTGAAAATAAAACGTATATAAATAGTGAATTTTATCTCTAATCTCATCCGAGATGCTCACTGATGGATTAGAGGATAACAAAATTTGGAAGTTATTAAGCAACAGTTTATGATTCAATGTTCTGCAATTTAAGTTAAAAGTACATCCATATGTGGTATAAAAATCATAATTCTATAATACTTCTCAACTGATTATGTTGAAATATTATTCCTTGGCATGTTAATTATCATATTATATGAATGCACCTTTTTTTGAACCTTGTTAAATATCTTTCTAAATTCACAATCAGCATTCATTCTTATTTGTAAAGCATGGTAAAGTTCCTAAATTAATTATCTACATATTTTTAAAATATAAGCAAATTTAATCAGATAATACTTTTGAATGTATTATCTATAAGATAGTATCATTGATCAATAAATTATTATAATAAAATTTACCATCAACATTAGCTTAAAAAGAATATAAATATAATGTTAAAATACACTACCTATTGGGACTATCTGAATGATGGGATATTTTTCTCTAGCACAATCACTATTGTTTAATCAAGAGCCAAAGCTACTTACTTACACGCCCATCCCAAGGGAAATAAGAGGAGAGGTAAAAATGTCATGATTAATTAAATAAAAACTTGATTATGGAAGAGTTATGTTAATTTTACTTTTATTTAGCATTGTGAGAAGCTAGAAATAAAAATATGATTAAATAAAATAAAAATACCAGTACAAATACAATCAATTATTAGTAAAACTAGTTCTTTATATCCAACTTTGAAAATAATCAACATGATCAATATCCATCACCACTTAGAATTTACATTGTTAAATAATAATAATAAAGAGGATTGATATTGGTTGAACTAAAATATTTATAAATCATATGTTAAACTAAAATATTTATAATTCATGTTTAAATGAATGTAACAATATTTTGTTATGGTAGAAAATTAAATATTAATAGATATGTTTATTAATTTAACAAATATAGAATTATTTTTTTCATTTGCATTCTTTAAAAGATATTTTATGATGTCCATATCAATATTTTATAATCTTCTATTGGTAAAAATTATTTGATTGTCATATATTAGATAAAATAATATATATTGTAAATCTACGACACATAATATTCCACTGTTTGTATTGTGCGTTAATTTTTTTACTTAATTTATAATTTAATTTTATAATTATATTTTAATTTTATTAAGAAAAATAAATTAAAGTTACTCACTTTATAAAAAATTATATATTATATAATTTAGTAATTTTATGAGTAATTATAATAATTTCACTTTTGTCTTAAGACAATATTCGGATGACCAACGACATCTGTTGTTGATTTGAAATATTGGTTGTTTCATCTGCTAGTACAGAGAAAAGGGTAGATTTATTAACAATTTTAACCAATTTTTCAACAATAAAATTATTACGTATGTTTATAATTGCATTTTGTATATCAGGAGATATATATATGGCTTTATTAGCCACATTGTCAAATATGATCTTGGTTTAATCACCACCTAGATGACAATATGATTTGAGAACTCTTTAAAGTTACCCTCATTAACTGAAGTTTCGTTATAATCCAGTTAACTACTCTTTTCTCTGTGGCCTCTTAACGGCATTCCCTGCTTTCCCCAGGTAAATGATGGCTTGAATAATAATTTGTAAATATTTACGATTATTTGTAGCCCCTTTTGCTTTTAAATTTGAAAGTTGGGTGTCAATAGCTGGAATAACACCCTTAGCAGTTTGGGTTAAATTGGTTAACATGTTTACTGAGTTTTGATGATAGTTACATTTTTGATAAAATGAGAATCTCTCTTTTGCATGTTTGTATTTGGCAAATCCATGAGAAATAAACTCTCCCAACTTTTGATGATTGATCCCACCATCCATATCGAGGACCAAAGATTACACATACTTTATAATATGCAGAATGCGTAAGATGAAAATAACTAAGCCATATACTGATTTAGCCATTTATGTTGAAATTTTCATTTTAGAATTGATTTGAGAGAAAATATATGATGAGGGAGGATGCCATATTTTAGAATATATGTATAATTTCTTTAATATGATGTGTAAAAAATTCGATAATCATATGGGAAATCTGAATCGGCATAACTGCATATCTCTATAATTATAAGACTAAATATTAAAACAAAATTATATAATACCTGATGTGAACGGTAAATTAGAGCCTAAGGTATCAAGTTCATTTACAACATATATTCTAAAATATGGTATCCTCCCTCATCATATACTTTCCCTCTTATCAATTCTAAAATGAAAAAGTTGTCATTTCAAAATAAATGGCTAAATCAGTATATATAGCTTAGTTATTCTCATCTTACACATTATGCATATTGTAAAGTATGTGTAATCTTTGGTCCTAGATATTTGTGATCTGCATCGGGCCTATTTTTCAAGCCCGACCTGGCTTAAATTTTTTTTATAAAGTTTTACCCTGCCTGGCCTGAACCCGAAATTTTTTTAAAAAATTTTGCCGGCTCGGCCTGACCAGAATTTATTTAAATATAGAAATTAATTTTTATAATTACTCAAAATAAACGATTTTCTATGAATATATCACATATTTTTATTTTACATAAAAAATTCAACATAAAATCGATAAATTTAGATATATTTTAAAAAATTTCTAAGGCCACCTTACTCGGCAAGAATTTTCTTAAAAAATATTAAGCCCGGCCCGAAACCTGATAGGGCCGGACCGGGTTCGGGTCGGGCCTACTTTTGCAGATCTCTACTAGATATGGTGGGATCAATCATCAAACGTGGGAGAGTTTGTTTCGCATGGATTTGCCAAATACAAACATGCAAAAGAGAGATTCTCATCTAATCAAAAATGTAACTATCATCAAAACTTAGTAAACATGATAACCAATTTAACCCAAATTGCTAAAGTGTTATTCCAGCTATTGACACCCAACTTTCAAATTTAAAAGCAAAAGGGGTAACAAATAATCGTAAATATTTACAAATTATTATTCAAGCCATCATTTACCTGGGTAAAGCAGGGAATGCCGTTAAGAGTCCACAGAGAAAAGAGTGGTAAACTGGATTATAACGAAATTTTAGTTAATGAGAAGATCATATTTGACAATGTGGCTAATAATGCCCTATATATATCTCCTGATATACAAAATGCAATTATAAACATATGTAATAATTTTATTGTTGAAAATTTGGTTAAAATTGTTAATAAATCTGCCTTTTTCTCTGTACTTGCAGATGAAACAACCGATATTTCAAATCAACAACAGATGTCGTTGGTTATACGAATATTAAACTTGGATACCTAAAAATTAGTGAATTCTTTTTACAATTTATTCCACTTGATAATGATACAGGAGAAAATATAGCCAAACAAATCATATGTTTTTTAAAAAACAAAAATATTGATATAACTAAAATTCGGGGCCAAGGATATGATGGTGCTCCAGCAATGTCTGGAAAAATTAATGGAGTTCAGGCCTATATAAAAAAAATGCCCAAAAGCTCTCTATGTACATTGTGGAGAACATTCTCTAAATTTAATTATCTCCAAAGCTTTTGGAATTCGTGAGATTGATAATAGTTTAAGTAAATAATTATTAACATAATTCATGTAATCTTTTCATAGAAATCGTATCAAAATAATTAAATTTTTAAGTTTTGGGAAGCGATCAAAGGTGTTGTATGATGTTTTAAAAGATACAGATGGATCCAAAGTTCAAAAATTAAAAATATATTGCTTACAAGATTTCTTCAAAGACAAGATTCAATTACTGGCTTTCTTAAAGCATTGGAAGGCATAGTTGAAACTTTGAAAATGATAAGTAGATGGAATGAAAAAGAGACATCTAATATACAAGAATTGTGTTTATCAATTTACCAAACCCCCTTTATTATATCAATTTTTTGTATGAATTATATTTTTTTAAAAACTGAAAATTTAAGTAGATATCTTCAAAGGGAAAATATCAACAAGGTTTCTTAAAATATTTGAAGATGCTGAGGTAAATGCCAGCAACATTTTTTATCAATATATGATAGATGTTTAAGTTTGGGTGAGAAACTTAAAATTAATATTGAGAAACCTAGACTAATCATAGATGACATGTAAGCCTTGGAATCAGGGTAATTCCATGACAAATCGACCAGCGATTCGACCAACCATCTCAAAAATGAATGAAATTTGGCATTTTAGTTATTTATATTGTAAATGTTAAAAAAATAAAAAGTTTTAAGTGCTAGCTCAACCAGATCCAAAGATATACGCCTTCAAAGTCGAAAATCGCGAAGTGTGTGATTTCATTAAATCTTGTTATTTTAAAAAAT
The DNA here is from genome assembly GCF_954871325.1 of Gordionus sp. m RMFG-2023. NCBI lineage: Eukaryota > Metazoa > Nematomorpha > Gordioida > Chordodea > Parachordodidae > Gordionus > Gordionus sp. m RMFG-2023. The sequence continues at coordinate 51,971,341 of NC_088775.1, read as the reverse complement.
ATTTAAGATAGAGTTACAAATTATATATAATTTTATAGGCCTTAAAATTTTACGTTGGAAAATATAAAAAAAAATTAAAAATTTCCAAGTATTTTCTTATTTCCGTTAAAAATAAAAAATTAACATTGTTAGGAAGGGAATTTTTTTGGGTGTTAATATTCACTAAAAATGTTTATTACCTTTATATTAAACGATTTAATAAAAAAATCTCGATAGCCATTTTTGTTTTTTTAATTTTATTTTAACTTTTATTATTTTTATAAATAAAAAAATGCAATATAGATGGCGTTATATTAATTATTTTAAAAATATATAATTTTAATAAAAAGTATTGTGATTAAAATTTAAAAATCAATTGAGCATAACCAAGAATGATGTCCTGAGGCGATATGTTAACAGAAATCCTTTAACCTAAAATTATATAATAAATTTATTTATATTAATATAATACTAATATAAAATATCATACAGACATAATTTTATTAGGAGGCTATATTGTAAAATAAACATTTTTTAATTTTATACACAAACAATATAAAAATAAATACCACGTTTTAATCTTATCCCATTATGTGCTTATTAATAGAATTTCTTGAGACGATAATTTGTAGGTACGTCCTGTCACTGTAATAGGATCTACTATTGTTATTATTTGATTAATGGGTAACCATATCTTTTCCGTAATTGTGGGGTTAAAGAAAAATGGTGATGGTCCATGGGGATGTAAATAGGAAATACATATCTCCTCAGTAATTTCATTCTTTTTTAGTACTGTGGCTAACCACCAAAAATCGTCATAAACACATGTTACGAATCCTTTAATATCGGCAAAAGACAAATTGCAAATGACAATTATCGGCTGAGATATTGTTAATTTGAAAGTCCTCTGCATATGAATATATTTTTGATTTAAGTTTACTTAAACTCAAAGGAAATACAGCATGTATTTCCTGAGTTCCTGGAATGGGACGAGCTAAATCGAATCTTTCACGTAGTTTAATCTCTTGTAAATTGTATTGTTCGTTGGTTATATATGTAAAATTTACTGATAGCATGTTTTGTTTTGCAAACTGATATAAATCAACTGGAGTTAAAATGTGTCCAGAACTGATGCGCTGAAGGCTTGAACGTGCTGCTAATCTTTTTAATGTTCCGCACATGGACCTTTTCCATGGGATGTGGCTGAAAAATGCCATTCAGCTGCTACACCAAAATTTGATTCATGATAACACAGATTTATAAAAAATTTTATGTTTTTATATTGCGCAGCTGATCCGTGAGAGCAGTAATATATTTTGTTTGGCTTTTTGCTGAATTGTATGGTCAAAAATTTTATCATTTTAGTCTAGTATAAATGTACTGCAACAACATCATGCTGAAGTGACTATGATATTACCATATAATTAAGGTTTTCTATATTGTCATTATTATTATAATATGGTATCATAGGATGGATAGTGGCTTGATTATTATTCCAGTGGAATACTTGAACAGCGTCTTGAATTACAAATGCATAATTTTCAGAGAAATCACAAATTCATTTGGTTGTAAAAAGTGTTTAAGTTTTTAAATATATAATGATTGATTGGTAGCGATGATAGGAATAAAAAAATTAATTAAGCTAATAAAATCGTTATTTTCAAATAATAACGATAGTAGATACACAACAATGAGAGGATATATCTACTATGGCCTTAGGATTTTCTATTAATAAGCGCAAAATTATAATAGTTTGAATATAAAATTTTAAAATATGTTTATTTTACAATATAGCGTCAATAAAATAATATCTGTATGGGCTGCCTGCTTATATATCGCCCCAGGACATCATTCTTGGTTATACTCAATTGACTTTTTAATTTTAATCACAATACTATTCATATTTTTATTAAAAATTATATATTATAAAAAAAATAAATATAACGACATCTATATTGCATTTTTTTATTTATAAAAATTCAAATAAAATTAAAAAAACAAAAACGGCTATCGAGATTTTTTATTAAATCGTTTAATAAAGGTAATAAACATTTTTAGTGAATATTACAGGGGTTCAAACCGAACCGTTAAACCGCAAAAACTGGTATATTTTATCGAACCTAAACCTCTAAAAATATTTCTAGCTGAACCTGAACCAAACCGCTAAAATGCCTCTGAACCGGTTCGAGTCTCATAATTTTATGCTTATAAAATAATGTGTAAGTTATTACTAGTAGTATATTGCAAAAATTTAATTATTATCAATTACATTTGATTGATAAACGTCAGTCATAATTTTTATAAACTTTAGTATATTGCCATTTTACAACATTTTTTAAATATTTTAAGCTTACAAATCATAATGGCTAGAAAAAATTTAAATCTAATATATAAATTATTTACATATAGTATTATAAATGACACATCAAATATGATATCATACTGGCAATGCCAGCTACCCAAGTTAGCAGGGATCCAAACCGAACCTGAACCGAACCGTTAAACCGCTAAAAACCGGTAATTTTTATCGAACCTGAACCGAACCTAAACCGCTAAAAAAATTCTAGCCGAACCTGAACCGAACCACTATAATGTCTCTGAACCGGTTCGAGCCTCATGATCTTATGCTTATAAAACAATATGTAAGTTATTATTAGTATATTGAAAAAATTTCAATTACATTCAAATTATTTTATCATCAATCACATTTGATTGATAAGTATCAATCATAATTTTTATAAACTTTAGTTTGGCATTTTACAACATTTTTTTAAAATATTTTAAACTTTTAAATTATAATGCTTAGAGAAAAATTAAATCCAAAATATTATTATAAATGACACATCAAATCTGATATCATATTGGCAGTGCCGGATACCCAAGTGGAAAGATGTTTTTCAACAATTAAATTTATATTATCTCCTCATTGTGTAATTTGAGTGAGACGATTTTGAAAATATATTAATTGTGCGGCTTAATAAAAAAAATTTAAGTAAAAAAAAAGTAAAATATTGTTCATATTAAAATTAATCATTGATATATATTCATATTTTTATATTTAATTAAATATTATTTTATAATGTGCAATTAATAAAAATGAAGGTTTTATACATGTGTTTTTTAAATTAATGATAAAATAAAAAAATATTTTCCCTATACATAATTCGAATGTAGGTTTGGATACAAAAATGTTCAAACCGGTTCTTAGAGGTTCGAACCGAACCTGAACCGTTATTTTTATCCGAACCTGAACCGATATTCGTTTTGGTTTGGATCTCTGCAAGTTAGTGTGGAAAGATGTTTTTTTTAAAATTAAACCTCTTTATAGATGTAATATGAGTGAGACGAATTTTGAAAATATATTAATTTGTGCGGTTTAATAAAAAAAATTTAAGTAATTGTTCATATTAAAAATTAATCATTGATATGATATATTTATTTGTTATATTTATAAATTAAATATTATTTTATAATGTGCAATTAATAAAAATGAAGGCTTTTTATTTTAATTATGGAATAAAAAATTTTTTTTCCTTATACATAATCCTAATGTAAGTTTGAATACAAAAGTGTTCAAACCAGTTTTTAGAGGTTCGAACCGAACCGATATTTTTATTTTTTGCGAACCGAACCTGAACCTTGATTTTTATCCGAACCTGAACCGAACCGATATTCGTTTCGGTTTGGATCCCTGGCCAAAAAAATCCCTTCCTAACAATGTTAATTTTTTATTTTTACCGGAAATTAGAAAACACTTAGAATTTTTTAATTATTTTTTATATATTCCAACGTAAAATTTTAAGGGCTAGAAAAGGATACATAATTTGCAAATCTATCTTAAATATTTTTTAAAATAACAAGATTTAATGAAATCACGCACTTCGCGATTTTCGACTTTGAAGGCGTATATCTTTGGATCTGGTTAAGCTAGCACTCTAAAATTTTGATTTTATTAACATTTACAACATAAATAACCAACATGCCAAGTTTCATTCATTTTTGAGATGGTCGGCCGAAAATCTCGTTTTTTTGGTCGATTAACAAAACACTTTTATTAATATTAGCAACTCTTCCAATTAACTACTTGCACCAATGAGCGGTCATTTTCGAAATTGACTCGACTTAAAAGTTATTTAAGGGCAACCTCTGGCTAGGCGAGGACCAATGGATTGGCTCTTCTGAATATATATAGAGATCTTAATCCTACCCCAAATGAGGTCATAGAGGAAATGGCTAAAGGGTCACAAGTTAAATATATAAAATATAAAGTTTTTTTTTAATCAAAAGCAATCGTTTCAAATTTAGTTTACATAAAATTATATTTTGTTATTTATAAATTGTTTTACAATAGTTTATATAAAATTTATGTTTTGTAATATATATAAAATTTTTTAACATTTAGTTTATTACATATAACATTTATAATATTTTAATCTATAATTTAAATGTGTTATATAATACTACTAATTATAAAATATATCATTTATAATTAAAGCAATTTATATATGTAATACTAATAGTTATAAAGTATATAATTTATAATTAAAGTAAATATTTATATTTTAAATAATCGCTTTTTATTTGTATATTGATTTCTATAAAAGTATAATAAATAACGTATATCTATAAAAGTTATTTCGAAATGTGTTATTTTAATTAAAATTAGTGTTGTTAATGGCTCAATTTGAGCCAATATGGCTAACTCAATACATTAGCCAGAAAATTATGCAAGCCTGAAAATTTTACTCATGGATGATACTAAGGTTTAGACATTATTCGTGAAATCTCTAGGCTTGAGCAATATTTTTTTGGCTAAAATATTGAGTTAGCTGTTTATAAAATCGGCTCAAATCGAGCCGATTAACAACACTAATTAAAATGATCGATAATTATAGAACTTTTATATGATAAGAAAATCAAATAGGATTTTTAAGATAAACCCAGCCGAAGGCCGGGCAAAAGGGCCGAAGGCCCGTTCTGGAGGCGAAACCCCCCAGGGTTTTATATGTATGGACCCCCTCTAAGGAAAATTCCTAGCTACACCACTGTCTTTGGCTTATATTTCATTGATTAAAAAACATTTTTGGTTTCACTCATGCACTTATCAAACGCCCTTTATAATATGTTTTTAAAAAATAAATTTTCTTATGCATTTTCAGCATCAACACTTGCCATTAAATTAAGATTGTGGCAAGCACAAGAGTGATGTTTATGAAGATAAATAAGATTTTCATCTCTATTTTGATTTTCAAATAACTCATATAAAAATTCATCTTTCCTCCTTCAGATATTTTGTCAAATAATCTATAATCTTTTTAAAAATAAACATAAAAATTAAAATATAGATTATTTATTTATACCTAAAGGCTTTTAAAAAATTTCTTGCATTATCGGTGACACACCAACCACTGTACAGTCATGTCTAAAAATGAACTAATAATATATTTTAAAAATTGATAGATTCAAAGTAGTATGTAGAAAAATACAGATGGTATGATGACCATGAATTTGCTGTGATAAAAAGAATTATTTGTTAGGTTTAAGAAGTTATTATTTTATCTAGCATGATGTTATAATTGTCATAATTGGTATTTTTTTAATTATTATATTGGTATATATTTTAACTGTTTATAAATTCATTCTATTTTTATAACGCGAATTAATTTGGTTTGTTAACATAGACGCCTTGATTTGACTTTAGATTATAAGACTCAGAATGAGTCATGTTTTTTTTGTATTTTGGAAGAATTATTTGTAAAAATTCATTATTCATATTATGTTTGTTTTTTGAAATTGTAATTTTGGGATTTAATAAAATATTTTCTGTGTCTAATTTGGCTATATTCTAAGTGGCACAACTGCAATAATAATCTATAAATATTTTTGATACAAGGGTTGGGCGTGGACATAACCTTTTTATTTGGTTGTAAATATTTAAAAAGGGAAGTTTTTCAACTATATTAAATGACTCTAGTTCACCTATTACAAAATCTAAAATTGCATCATCATTTTGTGGCTGCATCACATTTGATGTATTTTTTTTCATATTAAGAAGAGTTTGTTGTTTAATTTATCAGCTTTTAATTTTTTATTATTATTATCACTATAATTTGTTAAATATTCATTAATTTCTTGCAGCATACCATCGTGAGCACTCTGTAAAAATAAAGGTAGTTTTTGATAAATTATGCTAAAGATGATAATATTTTATTAAATTGGTAATAGCAAAGTAATGACTTATAAAAAATTTATCTAAAATTAAAATTTATCGAATAACAAACAAATCATTATTTTATATTAAATATTTTTATAAAAATATAAAATCTTGGGTATAAAAGAAGTCATTTTTATATTAAAATATATCATAATTTATACTTCAAATTGTGTTCCAATTAAAATATAAAAGCCTTGATTAAAATAAAAAAGTGATTAAATTTTAAGTTGAAAAAATGACATTAAAAATAAATTCTAAATGATATCAACCATTTTCATTCTATGTATATAATATATAAAATTTAATTATATTTACTAAATTATTAACTGACTAATTAATATACAACCAAATGTCGTTTTAAATTGGAACTTGAAGATTTTGAAACTGATATAATACTTTTTGGCCATATTTTACATTTGGTAAGTATTGAATTAGTTCCTTAAATTAGGATGTTACTGTAAAATATTTATCATATTTAGATGGTAATAATAAATGCTTATGCTAATCTATTAAATTAAAATATAAACAATAATATTCAAAAACTATAATAATGGCGTGTTAAAAATATTGAAATGTGAAAAAGGAAAAACCGCTTATTAAAAATTGTAAGACATTTTTCTTAAAAAATTCGGCTAATATTAAATTTTTCAAATAAATAAAAAATAAAAAGTGTAAAATTGAATGAAAGTTAACGCGTTCATCAAAAAAATTAAGGCGTTCTCGTTCAAAGTTCCTCAAAAACGACTCATTTTTTTCAAAAAAAGGCGAACTTCGTTCACGAAGGCGTTCAAAATACGTTCGTTTACAACACTATGTCTAACACGTTGTTTCGGTATTTGTAGTATTATCATTTAGTTCTCCACAGTAAATAAACTACTTTTTTGTGATTCCCTCCTTTTTTGGCTATACTCCCCTAAGCATGTATGGTAGTTTATTCACCCTCCGTTTATTGTATATCTGTATACTTTAGAAAGTACCTCATCTAGTATTGTTTTCCTTTCAATTTCATTTTTCATTCAAAGGTGTTTGTTCTCCTACCTGCATTTGATCTATTGATTCTTCTTTTAATATTGTGGTGCCCAGTCTAGGAAATCGAGATAGCATGTCACCATGGCTATTTGTCGACTATTTTTAAATTCTATTTCACATTGGTAACCTGCTAATAAATAGTCCATCTTTGTATTCTAGCAGTCACCAAATATGATAGCAAGAGCTCTTTCTATTTGGCTCTAATTTTTCTCGGCTACATTTAGCGTTCTTGAGGCGAATGCAAATGGTCTCTCCTTACTGCCTTCTATATGTGATATTACTACCCCAATTCTTATGACTGATGCATCTGTTGCTAATATAATGGATAATTTTGTATGATAATGTTGTAATATTGGAGTACTACTTATTTCTTGCTTTATTTTTTTATACGCGTCTTTGTATTCATTTGTCCTCCTCCAAATTACTGCTCTTTCTAATAATTTGTATAATGATTTGGTCTTGTCTGCAAAATTTGAAATAAATTTTGATAAAATGTTGCTAACTCTAGAAATGACTGCAATTGTTATAGGCTTCTTGGTTCTGGCGGTTTTTTTACTGCCTTAGTAATTTTTTCTGTAGTTGTAATCTCGTGTTTTATTATATTGTGTCCTAAGTACTCGACATTTTGTTTAAATAATTTATATTTTTCCATCTTTCGCGTGATACCATTTTTGTCTAGATATTTTAGTACCTTTTTAAATTTGTTCCTGGTTATTATAATATTATAAAGTAGTCTTGTATATTTAAATAATCTTCTATGCTGTATACAAGATATTTTTGTGACCCATTCTCTACACAATTGAGAGGTCCAATATTGAAAATTCCTCTCCTTTTCCCTAACTGGCTAATAAATCTTGTATTCTTGGTATTTCGTATGAATTGATACTAATATTTTGATTTATAGTATTTTTAAAATCCCCGCAAATTTAATTTTTTATCTTTCTTTTGAACAATTACTATGGGTGATGCATAAAGTAAATGATTAAATCTGTCTAAATCTTCTTCAACATTTTCTGATATTGCGTATGGTACGGGACGTGATTACAGAAATTTGGTTTCTCGTTTTTCATTATATTTGTGCCTTAAAATCTTTCAAACAGCCTAATTATTTGGTAAATAATCGAGGAAATTCATTTTGGATATTAATGATTTATTTGTATGGCCCTTTAAGGTATTTCAGTCATTTTTGGAAATTTAGTTATCCAGTTTCTTCCAATTTGATTTTTTGTATATCCTTTTGTAATTATGAGATAGTTCAAATGTTCGTCCTTTATATTGTACTTTTACTATAGTCTGACCTAGTAGTGGTAAATTGGTACCTGTATAGCATTTAAGTAGCATGCTATTTGTTAATCCTGGATTATTAAGTTTTTTCCCAATCTATTTCGTTTATTATAGTTACCCCATTCCAGTATCTAATTCCATTCTGATATCGTGGTTGTTTATTTTGATATCCACCTAAAATTCTGGATTATATTCACTTGTATTATTAATAAAATTCACTATCTTTTCTACAGACTCGAGCAATGAGCGTAATTTTGTTACATTTATAACAAGTGGCATTCTTGAAAGGACGAATTTTCGCCGCAGGAGTGGCAGGGATTTGGTTTTTTGTAGATTTTATTATAATTATTATATTGTTTTGATTGTTTATCATTATCATTATTAACTTTTTTAATTATATTTATATTATTATGTTCATCTTCTAACTGATAAATTGTAGTTTCATTTTTTTGTTTTAATTATACCTGTTTCTACTGCAGTAGCTATTTGATAGCCTTATTTATATCTAAATCATCCTCGGATAATAATCTTTGTAATATTTTAGGAATTTTTAGTCCAAATATAAATTTATCTATTAAAGAAGTATTAAAATATTTTCAAAATTCACAAGTCTTTGATAATTTTCGAAGATTCTGCATACAGTCTATTAATTTTTCCTCATTTTTTGATTATATTGATAAAAATTATATCTCTCTACTATTATATTCGGTTTGGGATTAACAAATTTGATCAAAATATTATGTATTTCTTATACCTCTTATCAGGTGCAAATAAATTAAATTTTGTAAGTATCACATCCTATTGTTGTTAATAACTGATTTTTCTTGTGATGATGTTAAACTTGGTTGTATGTTTTTAAATTCTAAGTCGTACCAATCTTTACAGGTTTGAATCCGTTAGACTTTTTATCGATTGCGCCATCTTTGAAGTATATTTAGTTCATTTGTAGTAATTTCGACAAATATTTTTGTATTATCGTTAACATATATTAGTAGTAATTTAGTCAGAAATTAAACTTTTTATTATAAAATATAATTTCTTCTTTGTATACAAATTCATAATAAAATAAACAATTCAATTTTGTTTTAACTGCAACCATGTTAATATAATGCTTTATTAACTACAAAATTTTAAATTCATTTCAAAAATTATATATATTTATCCTTTTCTATCAAAATTTCCTGATATATAATAAACAATTTAAAAATTAAGTTGTAAAATATTGTGTTGCACATAAATAAATGATTTATCTTCAAAGGTTAATTAAAATATATTTTTCATAATATAATTTATAAACCAACCTCTAATAGAAAGAGGAGAGCGAAGAATTATTGATTTTGGGAATTCATCAAACAATTGTCAGAAAACTTATAATTACGATTTTTGAAAATTAAGGGTATTAATCAAAGAGGAATGGATCTTTGGGAAAACGATAGAACGCGAAAGGAACGACACTTTTCGTTCTCCTTTGGCTTAAAATTTTGTGCCCCTCCCTACTCATTTCTTTTTAAATAAAATTTGGTATTTTATAAAGAACTCGTTAAAGAAAGTTTCGAAGGTGGAACGCTATATATATGTCCCGAACGGGAACGGAATCCAAAAATGCCTTAATATTACCTTAGCTTTTTAAATTGTGCAAATATATCAGGAAATCAAATTTGGAAATAACAATAGCTAAAATTAAAAATAATAAACTAACATTATTTTATTAGTATAAAATAAGATTTTAAATTTGGTTTAACAGTTTTATTTGAGGATATTCATAATATTATTCGTTTCAAAATGTTCTTACGACTCAATGATATCGATTAGTTAAATTTTTTAAAATTCTTGGTACATATCGAATTTTTGACTGACGGCTTTTCATTTGATAAAAAATCAATTTAGAATATATTGAATGACTTTATTTCTGATTAACTGATGACTAGCTAGTTTGTTTTAAAAAACGGTTATGCCCATATCATTAAATTTATATTCGACAATGGTTTTTTATTTGACAAAAGGTTAAATTAGGTCTTGGCTTATCAATATGTTATTTGAACAATTTCCTAACCGCGCTTCTTGAAGCATTAACTTGCAAGGTAATATATTGATATAAAAAAATTATAATATAAGATATTTTTAAATCTCCTTAATTAAAATATTTGATTAAAATCGCGATTTATAAAAAAAGCGTTGAGTTTCGCCAACCACTATCAGTAATCACGTATTTTATTAAGAAGTGTTCTTATCAAAATGACAGAATAGCACTAAAAAGACTTCTTCTCGGAAGAAAACGCGTTACTAGACTTGATAATAGAACCAAATTATTCTTTGCATTCAAATATATATATAAATTTTTTAATTATATTATATTTTTATGCAATCTCTTTCAGAGAAATAATATTGTAGTTGACAAAGAAAAAGATATAGAGAATAAAATAATAATTTTTAGTTAGAGATATTCTTAATTCCATGGGTCGTGCCGGGCTTTTGCAAGAAACTAATATAATATACCTAAAAATGTGTTATTTATTGGTAATAAACCAGGCAATTTTTTGAGCTTGAAAGAAGCGTTGGTTATGGCTGATTTGGGGGCGTGCGTCATCGGAACGGAAGATAGATAGAGAGCCAACGGGGAAGAGGTCAGATCAAGCGGGCGGTACTTAAGGGACCTACTTAGTTGAGACATCATGGCGGGAGACGGAAGGATAGAATTTTTGATGCATCCTACCATCTTTTTTTAATATGACGAAAATAATATAAATATAAAGAGAATCTTATTGACTCTTAAGGTGTTACCTATACTGCATGGTAAATATTCAATTAAAAAACTAGAAAAATTAATTTTTAATATTTATGAATGTAAAATAAGCTTACCGCATATATCTTATTATAAACTTGTTCAAATTTATTATTTTTAACATTAATTTTTGTATACGCTATTTAAATATGTTTGGTGATGATAAATAGCTTTGATTTTTAATTAATTTCATGGAAATTTGTGAAAAATACATACCTATTGAATATGTGCAGTATTTAGGAATTATATTTATTTTAACATTTGTATGTATATATAGTTGATACTACAATTAGTGATGTTCATATCTAGAATTATATGTTAGGCAATTTAATACTGCTAGGGCTTTGTTAGATATAATGACATACCTTAAAAGAAAAAAGAAAATTGGTATTTTTATATCGTTTAGAAGCTTAATCAAATATATAGTTAATAGTTTTTTCTTTTCAATTCTTGTATATATATATATACTATTCTATAATTATTCAATTTAATTAATAAGTATTCAATTTAACTGACTTTTTATATAATATTAAATATAAATATGTTATATTATTGTATGGCAAATATTCAAATAAAGTTGTTGAATATTATAACCTTTCAAAATATATAAAATATAACAGGTATGCCAAAATATCTGGACGGGGAAATTTAGATCCAATATAAATTTTGAAGGAATGACCCACAATGTGGATATTTGGTTTGCAATCACCATACAAGTGTTGAAAATTTAGACCGGGATCGGGAAAAATATACTGCAGGTGGTGTTTATATTTGTTTGTATATAAATTCAGTTCAGCCTTTTCGTATTATAAAATTAATTGTTTTTATTTATAATTAAACTTAAAAGTTAATTGTTTATTATGAAATATATATCACGATTATTGAAAGAATAAATATAATTTCCTGAGATAATTGATATACAAGATTAACATGGTGTAGTCGTATATATTTGAAATTACAAGATCCACTGTAATTCATGCATACTTATCACAATTTGATAAATTCCAGATGAATAATATTATAGACGAAAGAGTAAAATCACCAACACTTCTATCTACTATCATGGGTTCGGAGGCATATAACACCATTTAATAGTGCTTACCTCAAATTCTTGGACAATTAAAAAATACAGAAATAATTGATTTTTTAAAGAAATATTAACAAGTGGAAACATGAAATTTATGAACGTTTAAATTTCAAAAAAGGAGCAATCAGTAAATGAATCGATTATATTCAAAAAAGAAACAATCAGTAAATGAATAGATTTTAAATTTCACAGTAAGATTATAATTTTTTCCAGGCAGAACCTGAATCCTAATTTTATAATTTCGGATAAAGTTAGATATTTATGTTTGTTTCGATTTAAAATTTTAGCATTTTAGGCGCTATATAATTATGTATATAATTATCCTTATAAGAAAGTAATTTGAGATGTTACGAATGAAGATCATCTTATTATCATTTGGTCGGTTCTTTTAAAATATAAAGATCTTAATCGCTTCCTCTTTCTTAAAATATTATGTAGATGAAGTATGGACATTATGTGATAAAAAGTAAATAATACTTTTATATTGCATTACCTCATGTTGAGTACTTTATAATTAGAATTTTTAATCAATATATATTTTTTAATTAAATACTATTTATAGTAAATTAATATTCAATATGAATTTTAATAAATTTTTTTCCTTTTTAACTTTCACTTTTTCTAGTGGTAAGTTCCTTCAATATCTCTCTCCACTTTATGTTATTCATGCTCTCTTTTATTTAATTTACATTCTTCATATTAGCTCGAAGTTTATTGCCCCATTGAAGTTTTGGCCTTCCTCTTTTACATTTGCCCATCACTTCCAAACTCTTAACCTTATTTCCTATATAGTTTATAGGCCTTCTCATTGTGTGCCCATACCACCTAAGTCTGTTCACTATTGTCTTAGTCTTAATAGGTACTACCTTTAAACTTTATAGAATTCTTGTACTTCGCACCTTAACCTTTCTTGATACCCCAGCAATCATCCTCAGCATTCTCATCTCCATAGTTTGTAGACTTTTTTCGTCTTCTTTGGTTGACCATGTTTCCGAACCATATAGAATAGTTGATTGTACTGTGGAACTGTAAATTTTTCCCTTCAATTTGTGAGGGATTCTTTTGTCAAAAAGCGCTCCAGATAAAGATCTCCACTTTAACCACCCTCGATCAATTTTCTTTATCTCTTTCTCTATTGTGCCGTTTGTTTGTATAGTGTAGCAAAATATTTGCAGCTTTCTGCCGATATCTGCCATTCATTTATATCAATGCTCTATGTTTCATCTCCTATCACCATATACCCTGTCTTTTCTTTGTTTACTTTTGGTCCGTGCTTTTTAGGATATTTATCCAACTCACTAATCTTTCTTTCATCTTTGGATTCGGCAAGTATCACAATATCATCTGCAAATACATATTCCACGGGACTGTTTGTGGTATAGACTGTGATAATACAACTATTACTGTTATGAAGAGAAGTGGGCTGAGAGCCGACCCTTGGTGAACTCACTCAGCTATTTTGGCCCATATACATATCCTCTATTATTCTAATATATTTTTCTGGAATCCTCTTGTGGCGTAGCGCTCACAGGATAAGTTTTCTTGGGATTCTATCAAAGGCCTTTTCTAGATAGAGAAAGACCATGTATAGCTTTTTATCATTTTCTCTGTATTTTTCGCTTATTTGCCTAATTGCGTGGATTGCATCAGTCGTTGATCTTCCAGACATAAAGCCAAACTGAGTCTCTCCTATTTAGACCAGGGTTGTGCATTTGACCGGCCAAATATGGTCAAATACGGTCAAATGTGGTCAAATTCAAATATATTTTTTTAAAGTTAATATTAACTTTATTTTGAATATAATAGTAAAATGAATCTATAATATTAATTTTTTAAATTCATTCAATAACTAACGTGTAGCTATCTGTATCAGAGTCTTGTTCTGATTCATATTCAATATTATCATTTTCTTTAATATTTTTTAAACAATTTTCCTGATATCTTAGATCTTAAATCGATTTCTATTTTCATAAGAGTATTAACCCAAATCGACCTATTTCTTTCTAAAGAAGAAGTAGAACTAGGAATTGTTAGTCTCTTAATGGGCAGCGTAGATAAAGTTTAATCTATTAACTTGAGGTCGGAATTGATTGTTTCTGGAAATTACTACTTTCTACATATTTTGCTATATTAAACATGCTGTTTTTGCTTCTGAAATTAATTATATCACTTAAAATATTTTGGTCATCACTACCTTGTAAAATAGCTAATTCTTGAATTATATCACATACTTCATTAATTACACTACTAGTGAGTTCTCCTCTTGATATTGTGGACCCGAAAAATAAGCAAACATTGTGATCACATGTATTTACATCTTTTTTCCCTTTTTTAAACATATTTTTAATTTATTTTTCCTTTAAATTTTTTAGAGTATTTGACCGTATTTGACAGGTCAAATACTCCTCCGGTCAATTGACCGGTCAATTGACTGAATTTGACTGGTCAATTGACCGACTTGCCAACCCTGATTTAGACTATGTCTCTTAACCTTTTTTCTATTATTTTTTCGTAAAGTTTAAGACAGCGTGACATTCATTTTATGCCCTTGTAATTTTGACAATTGTGTGGATCCCCTTTATTTTTGAAGGTAGGAACTATATTTTTATTGTACAGATTTGTGAGGAAATGTATTCCTTCATGCCGAATATTATCAGCAATATAAGATTTTAAATCTAAAAGTCAAACTCAAATTTTATATTTTTAATTTACTAGAAACTATTCTTATTATTTCTAGTAAATTAACCTCAGTCTTCTTTTCTATCTTATTTCCCCTTATTAGTATTTATTATCCACACGATACTCCCTAATCACACTAAGTTTTTTCTTTAAAAATATATCCATATGATCCTTAATCCCTTTAGGGCACTAGACATTTCCTCACAAATCTGAATAATAAAATACTAATTTATAATTATAAAATAATTAATATTTCTTTTAATATATTAAAAAATAAAAATCTTTATTTAAATAAGATTACCCTATATAAATTATTAATTATTTACCAGAATTAATTCATCCCCAATAGTATGCAAATTAAAATAGTAGAATTTGAGAGATTCCTTTATAAAGGAAAAATAACACATTGAGTGGATGCTGCTAAATCTAGCACTCCATAGAAATGGTATGATTCTCTATTATTTTTTACCACTTTCATTATTCCTCGATGAACATTAAATAGTATCACAAATGAGAATGTAAGACCTGTAAAAGGGGTTATAGGGTTAAAAGAGATCCATTGGTGAAATATTTTGATAAAATGTTGGAAACGACAGTGATCTGAATAGGATTTGGTGTATATTTTGGTAAATAATGTAAAGAAAGTACCAAGTGAAATTAAAGAAGCAATGAAATTTTTAAACTATTATATATAATTATATAAGTAGTGAAATAATACAAAATGTGGATGATACTATAGATAAAAATTAAAAAGTTCAGTATTATTTTTTTAATTTTTATACACTAAAATATTTTTAATAAAATACTAATAATTATTTCATATTGATTTTATACTGGTAAATAAGAGAATATTAAAATATAAAAATAATTGATTTCCATATACATATAAAATATTTCTATTTTATTTGATCCTTATCAAGGTGTACCTCTTTACCCAGTCATCTTTTGTCTTATGTTCCACATGCCCAAACCTTCTTAGTCTATTACTTCGCATTACTACTCCAATTATTTTTCTACCCAATCTTGCTCGCAATTCATTGCTAGTTTTTCTCTCTCTCAGAGATATTTCACACATCCATCTTATCATCCTAATCTCTGTTCTTTCAAATTTGGCTTCGTGGTTGGTCGCTTTCATTGCCCATGATTCCATGAACTAAACAACTTTTCACACAGCTTACGTATACTTTCCCTTTTAACCAGAGAAATTTTTTTATTTGTTAGAATAGACGACATCTCTCTAAACTACTTCATGCTTTTCTGACCCTAGCAACAACAGCAGAATCTACACCACCATCTGCTTTTAGCATATCACCCAAATAACAAAACTTATCCCCTTTTCTCGTGGGTAACCATTGCCAATATCTAAACCATTTTCTATGTTATCAGTATTATGTATCCATTTTATGCACGTTCTACAAATAAAGGTCATTCTTGCTAACATCAGACTTCCTTTTTTCTCGCGACATCTATTATTTACCCATTTCTAGAATCTGGTGCATTGGATTAAATTTCTAGCAACTCCTTTCCCACATACACCACAAGACCACTTACGGATTCCTCCATCTTTAGATTTCCCACCAATAGTCACCGTTGTCTTTGCTGTATATGTATTCATTTTCAGGCCCTTTGTTTCTATTACTAATTTTATCCCTCAATTCTTCCTCACTGTTTTCCATTAATACAAAGTCATCTGCATATAATAACTCCCAGGGAAGTCCTTCTCGCATTTCTCTAGCCACCACATCCATTACTAAGATAAATAATAATGGACTCAGCATGGATCCTTAATGAGGTCTTACCTCTTCAAAGCTTTGATTATCTTCATCATCTGTCCGTACTACAGTTTGTGCTCCCGCATACATTTCCATCACTGCCATAACCAAGCATTCCTCCACACCTGATTTTCTCAAGGCCCATCTAGTAACCTCGAGTGGCACTTTTGTTAAATGCTATCTCCAAATCAACAAACGCATAATATAGTTTCTTTTCCTTCGCAAGATACTTATCTTTGAATAATAAATTTTGGATTATTCTATTAATTTTTTCATGCCCTATGTATATGTATCTATAAAAGACAATGGATGTGCTCCGCATCTTTGACATTTATAGAGCTGAGACCTAATATGATTGCCACTGCATAACTAAATTCGGCGTCTGTAAGAAGTAACCTACTAGTTTTGCTTGAATAGTTCTCTAGCCATTCATGGCAGGATTTGTCCATAAATAGAGGTTTGCAAGCTGCTACGTCATTGCATGAAAGTAAATACGGAGCGTGATAGGATAGCTATAGCCCAATCCTTTTGTGATCTAACTGTAGGATAATTTGTTCCCTCTGTTACGTATGGACCAGCTAGATAACACAAGATAAAGTAACAAACCTTTGGCTGGTTTTTCAGAGTAAATTATGGTTACTATTGGAAGGTGATACGAATGATACGATTGATAGGAATAAAGAGCGTAGCCTAAGTCCCCCATATTTTTTGGGAAGGGTAATTTGTAGCCATGTTTTTGTACAAAATTTTAGATCATCCAACATGGATTTGATTTTGATATTATTTAATTATATTTGTTTTATTGTTGAAATACACTAATAAATTTAAATATATTTTTATTGTAGATTTTACATATAAGAGTAGTAATCTTTTTTTATAATTAGGAACGGCTACCGACATCGGTGGAAAAAATTGATTTTGTTTTATTGTTGAAATATACTAATAAATTTAAATATATTTAATTGTAGTTAATTTTACATATAAGAGAAGTAATCTTCTATAAGTTAAACCGAATTAATTTAAATTACATTAAATTATTTTTCTGGCACCCCCTTCCTTGGTTTGTAATAAGTTTACGAAAAGAACTATGAATTAGAAAATTTTTTGAGGTAAAATTTTAATTATAATAAGTCCTGTTAATTAGGAAGGGCTACCAACATCGGTGGAAAATATTGCTTTGATTTGCCAAAAAATATATAATTCTAAATATTATTTTTTTGATCTTCTCGTTTCGGACAAAAAACAAAAGTGATCAAATTCTTAGGTTTTTATTATATACTAAAACAAAAGATGAAAATAAAAAAAGATGAACATTTTATATTATTAATTATACCATAAGTATTCTCGAGTAGAGGTGATAGGTTGATCGTGTATTCAAAGCTTCTAGGGCCTCTAGGGCTTGTTCTGAAACACCATTGTACCTTGTTTAATGGATAGAAAAATTAAATATGTTAATGTTAAATATTTTGGTCTTCTGAAATACACCAACATTTAAAAAATTTGGATTGAATTTATTTCTATTCTTTATAAAAATTAAAATTTTGATAAACTTCTAGATCATCCACATTCCAATCTTCCTTAGATAATTTTTTATTCCAATTTAATCTATCCATCTGACCGTTATTAAAAAACCTTATTAAAATTAAACGAAAAAAATATTAAAAAAGATAAAAGGAGTAAGGAGATTTAGGTTATCTTACAAGCAAAAGTAGATCGTCCTAAGAAATTGGACGTATAAATTTTCGTTTGCCAATATCCTGTTTTCGGGAGTATCTTCGTAAAGAGAGTTCCTAATGGATGCTCTATGGAGGTGTTCGTTGAAACTAGATAAACACGTGCTTTTAACAAAGTAAATATTTATACAACCAACCGGATTTAGGTAGTGTATTCTTATTTAATGTTACCCATATTTTTTAATGGTAACGATGATTTAAAAATAGTGTTCTATATATAGTCAAATCTTTATAATTTGGGACCACTGAAACCACGATTTTTGCCTAACTTAGCTAGTTGTCTAATTTATCAAGACTTTTAACTTTAAAAAAAAATATATCTTACTATGTTCAACCATTTTTAGATTTTATTAATTCATCGAAATCACGAGTAAAATTATGTATGTATACACAAACTTATAGGAAATAAGAATGTATAAAATTATTATAAAATGGTTGTAGACAAAATAAAAATATATAATATATGAAATACACTAAAATGTTATCTTTGTTAATATGGTTTTGATTCAATATGTTTTTGCGTGGAATTTGATCATATCCTTAAATTTATAAATATTGTGAACAGTTTTAGAAATATTAAATCTTTCACATTCTATTTGCATATAATTATAATTTATTTTTTTTAATATTTTTTATTTTATTGATTATTTAATTCATATAATATTCCAATCATAACCTATAATAGAAAAACGCTCATTTTATAAAAATGGAATTGGGACTATAAGTTCCCAAAAAATACAAATAATTATATTTAAAATTGTATAAAATTTTTGTTAGATAATAAAATTCCTTAGGTTCTGATGTAAGGGTTCTTATTTAGCCGCCTATATTTTTTAAAAGATTAAGTTTCGGTGAAACGTGTGTAAGTTATCTATGAGATTTTAATTTCACTTTATCAATTTATTAAAATCACACGAATGGTTGTGAGATTTTGATATAAATGGCCCCCAATGATTTGAAGCGATATCTAAAGTAAAATTAATTATTAACATTATTATATAAAGACAGTAATGATATAAAACATAACTGTTTAATTATAATCTATATTTTAGAATAATATTATAATAATGCTTTGCAAGAGATACATTGTTTCATTTCAAGAGCTCATCTTTATATTTTTACAATATTAGGTCGAATAATGGGAGATATAAAATCAATAAACATCATTAAGCAAAAAAAGGATATAATATAATTTCTATTTTTAATATCTTCTTCTTTATCATGCATATGGTCCCACAGTCGTGGGGTTTGTTTTGATAAGTTTCTTCCATCTTGATCGAGTAAGGGCCATGTCCGGATTTATCTTCTTAGTCATCATAACTTTGTCTACTTGATCTTTCCACGTAACATGAGGTCGTCCTCTTCCTCTCTTCCCCGGCACCTCCATGTCCAATACTTTTCGATTTACATCATTCGTCTCCCTTCTTAGTATATGACCATACCACCTTAACCGATTTTCGTTTATCAAGTCTGCTATAGGTTGAATACTCATTTTTGTTCTGAGACAGTCATTCGTCATATGGTCGAGTTTAGTATACCCCAAGCTCCACCGTATCATTCTCATCTCCGTGGCTTGTAATAACTTTTCTTCCGTAGCGTATGCCCATGTTTCACTTCCATAGAGTAACACCGGTCTTACGATGAATTTGTAAGCTTTGCTTTTCAACCATATTGGCATCTTCTTGTCGCACATTACACCGAATATACTTCGCCATTTAAGCCATCCTTTTTGGATCCATTGACTTCTTTTGCGCAACCTCCCTCTTGATGTAGCATCGAGCCTAGGTATGTAAACCTGTCTACTTTTGGGTACTTTAATTGGTCATCCAGCGATGGGGTGCCTGTAACGTTCATCTCCATGTATACCGTTTTTCGATTGTTGACCTTTAAACCATATCCAGCTAAGCGTTTTGACCACTTTTCGGCTTTTTAGAATACTTTCTCCTTTGTCTCTTCGCATAGTACTATATCATCGGCATATAGCATACACCAAGGAGATGGCGTTTGGATGTCTCTCGTTATCGTGTCCATAATTATATTGAATAAAAAAGGACTTAGAGCAGATCCTTGATGTAATCCAATTTCAACCCTAAAAGGTTTAGAGTCTCCAACTGTCGTTCTAACGCAAGAAGTTGAAGCTTCATATATATTTTGCATAAGCCGTACATATGCATCAGGGATATTTTGTTTTCTCAAGCACCACCATATTAAATCGCGAGGGACGGTGTCAATACGGGATTATCACGTTTTAATCGTGATAAAGAGGAATCTTATTTTAAAAGCGTTTTCCGCGAGTTTCGTTGTGTTTTTCATTTTCAATTTTGTTTTTTTTGGCCTTATGATATAAGATATGTCTAGTATAGGGTATCATTCGATAGCTAATCAAAAGATTTATTCAACTGGAGGTCAATCTCTGCCCCAGTGATATTACCGTATAGTTCTTTATCCTTTAAAAAATTGAAATTTTAAAGGGATCCCTTTAAATCCCGTGAAGATCCCGGATAGTCATGATCCCTTTAAAAATTATGACATCTCCAAGTCAATAAAGACCATATGTAGGTTTCTTTTCTCCATATTTATCCCTCATTTGTCTTAGTGCGAAGATCAGATCAATTGTGGATTTGCCGGCCACAAATCCTAATTGGTTAGCCGATATTTCCACCTTGTTCTTCAGCCTTGTTACTAAGATCCTTTCCATAAGGAGTGGCAAGTTAGCTTGACCTCTGTAATTACCACACTCCTGAGGGTCTCCTTTGCCTTTGAATAGGGTATAATCGTGCTTGCTCTCCATTGATTAAGAATTCGTTCTTCTCCCAACATCTTGTTAAAGAGGTTCGTCAAGGTCATGACTCCTTCTTTTCGGCATCCGACCCATGCTTCCATAGGAATTCCATCTGGGCCACTATTATCTTTTACCTTTTGCATCTTGTTCTGCGTCCTAACTTCATCCTCCTGAAAGTTCTACCATGCTTATGTTTGGCTCAATATAGGGAAGGAAATCTTTGTCATTAACAATATTCATAAGTTCCTTGAAATATCCTTTCCGCCTTTCCATCACCTCCTTCGGCTTGAATAGGGTTTGACCCTCCTCGTTTTTGACTATTTTAAGGACTCCGACATCGCGACTTTTCTTCTCCCTTATCTTGGCCAATTTGTACATAAGCCTAATTGCATATAATTAAATAGTCTATTTATATATACAAATAAAATTACTTCATTAAGTGTAATTAGTGGTCTTGTTGGTGAGTCTATATTACCTACCCTCGATATTTTTTTAGTTTTTTGTTATTTCTTTCTTTCTTGGGGGGGGGGCTGCCCCATTAATTTCAAACACTCCCCCCCCTCAATATTTTTTAGAAAATCGTTTGGTTTTTGAAAAAAGTATTTTTTGGATAAATTCTCTAAAAATAAGAAAGTAAAGAGAAAAAAATTGCTGTTCCGCTATCAGTTTAAAAAATATATTCATTCATGTCTGCTGAAATTAGTTGCTAAAAAGTAAGATTAAATGATCTGATTAAGATTTTAGGAAATAGAGGTTAAAACC
This sequence comes from Gordionus sp. m RMFG-2023, assembly GCF_954871325.1. NCBI lineage: Eukaryota > Metazoa > Nematomorpha > Gordioida > Chordodea > Parachordodidae > Gordionus > Gordionus sp. m RMFG-2023. Next base: position 51,949,238 of record NC_088775.1, on the reverse strand, counting down.
TTGCTGCCATCTATGAGCAAAATCTAAAAGCTTACATAATATTATTGGCTAAAATATAAATCCTTTTTAACACAAGCTGAAATACGTAGTAGCACTAACAGCACCCTATATTGTAATGAAAATACATAGTTAATTTGGTGGATGAAGATCAAAATGATATAGACGCCAAAATTCAGAAGGAAAATAAGCCTGTGGTTCCAAAAACAAAAAGAAGAGGTTGGATCTTTTAGTTATTCTTATTCCAAATATTTTTTAGAACCAACTGATCTAGATCAAGTAATACCAAATAGGTCAACATCACTCAAAAAAATTGCAATGATGAAAGAAGATTTTTTTAAAGTTTTATAAATACAAATGTGTTGAATTAATTGTAGATTTTTGCTTTCTTTGTAAGAACTATAACTTAAACAGTGGCGAATAAACCTATAACAAAACGGGTTTTACCAACTGAAAGTTCCTGAAAAAAGAGTTCTTGGAAAACATAATAATTACAGAATACATTGAAGAATGGGATCCTAAGACAAAAATTAACAAATGACCATTTAAATTTTCTACACATAAATAAATTAAAATCTTTTTGGATAACAATATTACTGAAGAGGGATTAGTAAATGAAATTGAGGCTGCTAAAAAATTATTTGCTAAAATTTTAGAAAATTTAAAGATTGTATTACATCATATTTGTTAAAATTTTTCATATAAAAATGCATTTCCAAATACTTCACAAATGTAGAAATATTTCTAACGACACCAAAACCATTGGTAATTTCACGAATACCTAAGGGAGCAAGGCTTCAAGTTGCGAAAAACTTGACTTCCTTGACCCCTTACCCATCAAACACATTATCACATTTTTTAAGAGTGATGACACAGATAAAAATATAAATCACAAAAATGACCTGCTCACCAAGACAAGGCTATCTAAAATTTTAAACAACCTGAATGTTAAATCCGCTATACGTCTGGCAACTTACGACAATAAGCTGGCCCCTATGAGCTAGCAACTTATCAGGCTCTTCTCCTAAAACACCACTTACAAGATTTTAAGAAAGAAATACCGACTTACCCTGAGGCTCCTCTAATTGAAGCCACTTATACCGCAAGCGATGTTAGAAAGGCCATTCTCTCCTTCAAACGCGATTCCTCACCTGGGTTCGATGGGTTTCGCCCAATATTTCCACAGGACCTAACCGCACCTTACATAACACAACAATGTGACGTTTTAGAAAAAATTATCCAATTAATCAACCGTATGCTTATTGGAGACATACCACCCGCCATTATAACACTAATATACGGAGCTAAACTCATCGCTCTCCATAAACCTAAAAAAGATATTCGCCCAATCGATATTGGAACTACTTGGCGCTGATTAACCGCCAAGCTAGTAGTTCACAATATCCAATCACTTTTGCGCGAATCAATTAGGGGTCAACGTAAAAGATGGATGTGAGGTATCCCTTCACATGACCCGGATGTATCTGCAAACGGACTCCATCTAACTTCTAAGGCGTGGAGCGTTTCTAAATCCTATCATCACCCTCTACCCGGAATACTCACAATTTTTCTTCTATCGTTATGCTAATCCCTCGCATCTTCAATTTGGATATAGATTGAATCCTTCTTGTGATTGGATACAAGGTGGAGCTCTAGGCTTTTTATTCTGTCTGGGAATTAATAGGCTAATATGAGGCATTAATGACCAATGCAAGCTAAGTCTTTATAACTGGTATATCGACGATGGTATACTAGGCGGCCCACCGGTTGAAGTTATGAAGGCAATCCATATAATAAAATCCAGCGAGAGCAGTTTGGGACTGCGAATTAATCAAGACAACAGCGAATATTGTCCTCTTGGAATCATCGACCTTAACCACGATACTATGTTCAATCATAAACCATTGAACGCTTTAACACATCTCGGATCTCCAGTAAGTAAAGACGAGTCCTTTATCAAGTTCTTCGTCGATATTTTACGAGATATCCCTCATGCGCGTTACACTATCCCAACTCCCAGCTCACGAAGCTTTCTTCTTATTCTAATTCCAAGAATTTTATATACACTCCGATCGTCACGAATTTTTCAATACGACGTCAACCATGCTGCGCATAAACTTGAGATTAAACGCCTCGCAGAAAATATACTCAATCTTAAATTTAGAGACCTATCTTGGTTACAGGCTGCCTTACCAACCAAATCCGGCGGCATTGGCATAAAGTCACCTACACACTCACAAAACATCCTGACTTCTTACTTCTACAGGGAATTAATCTATGGAAGTCCCTCTCATTAGTCGATCCTCCATCGTCCACACTACAGAAGGATTGGGATAAACCTCTAGTTGGCTACTCCGTTGCATACCTTAAATCGAGGAGCCAATCCGAGGACCATTCTCTACTTTTCTCCATTAGCGCAGATAGTGGATACGAATTTTTCGAGGATTTCCCATCACGAAACCTTGACCAGCTCTTAAGCAATGATGAACTACGTCACACCATCGGTCTTAATTGCGATATGATAATGCCTTATCACTGTATCCTCAGTCAAACGTCGGTCAACTCGAAAGGCCATCACTCTCGACACTGAAGCGCTGTAGAGGCAGATTCATTACTCATTCAAAATGCAATGATACCATTGCCAGGGCCTTAAAATCCGCAGGAATCCCATCAACCTGGCCTTTACAATTCGGATGGTAAGCGGCCCGATGGTTCGATTATCATCTCTTGGAAGAGAAGGGAATTCCTAACTTGAGATTTCTCATGCATCGATCCTCTTGCCACTTCCAATATAAATAGAGATGTCATACTAGATGCCGAGGGAATAAACTAGATAAATATTAACCATCGTTACCTGCCAGTTATACATTCCTACCAATAATCGCCAAGACTCTAACGTCGTTCATGCCTGGCCTTCTTTAAAGAGCCGGGAAAACAAAATTGCTAGGACCGAGGATCCTAGAGAGATTCTACCTACGCCAAAGATTAGCCATAAACATAAGAATATACAACTATCTCAGCTTTACTCTTTCAATATCCGAAACCCCCTAAATAGACTTTGGCTATTTTGCTCCCAATTATAATGTCAACGCTAAAGGGGAACTTGATTCTCAATCAATAAAAGATATCAAGAATTAATGACTTTATATAATTGTAATTTTCAAATATATAAATTTTTTTCCAATAATTGTGTATAATTGTAAGGTACAATAAAATATAATATCTTTAAAAATATATCTCAGCCAAAATTATTTTGTTAACGATTTACTTTTAATAATTTATGCTCATTCAATTTTGTGTTAAATAACAAATATTCGTTCTATTATATTTAAAAAAATTTTTTCACTGCTCTTCCAAAATTTTTGTCTTTTCTTTTCCAAATGGGTAATAGAATAAAAGACTCTGATCCCATAGCTATTCAGAGGCGTCTTAACATTTCCTCATCAGATTTCCTTACAAGATATATTCGTCATTAATTTAATGACAAAAAGTAGTATGCAATAGATGTAGAGTTTCTATGTAAGAAAATTTACTAAAGGCAAACCCTCAAATTCTACCCTACCTCTAAAAATCAGTCCCCATTCTATGCAAAGAAACAATAATAAATCTTTATCTAAATTGCTAATCTCAAAATATAATTATATTTAAGTAATGCTTATTTTATTTACCATTGAAATATAAAATTAATTATTAAAAATTGGGGGATATTTTTTTTTAAATATATAAATACGACTTATTCAAAAGGAATTAGTATATTATTTCGGCCATCCTGGGTTACGTTTACGACAAAAATTATTCTATAAAACAATTCAAATGCTTAAAAATAATATTTTAAAGATAACTATATTATTTTGTACATATATTTTAATTGGGTCACTAATATTAAAATAAACTTCAAATTTGGCATCTTATAAAAAATTCGATGAAAAAATAAGAAGATAGATGAAGAACTTTATTGATATAAAAAAAATTTTTCTTTAGCTTTCACCTTTTCTGGTGGTAAGCTCCTTCAACATATCTCTCCACTTTATGTTATTCATACAATCTCTTTATCTAATTTATACTTCTTTATATTGGCTCTAGCTTTATGGCCCCATTGAAGTTTTGGCCTTCCTCTTTTACGTTTGACCATCATGTCCAAACTCTCAACCTTATTTCCTATGTAGTTCATAAGCCTTCTCATTGTGTGCCTGTACCACCTAAGTCTGTTTACCATTAACTTAGTCTTAATGGGCACTACCTTTAAACTACTTAGTATTCTTGTACTGCGCACTTTATCCTTTCTTGTTACCCCAGCAATCATTCTCAGCATTCTCATCTCAATAGTTTGTAGACTTATCTCGTCTGATTCTTTGGTTGGCCATGTTTCCGAGCTATATAGAATAGTTGGTTGTACTATGATTCTGTAAATTTTTTTCTTTAATGTGGGATTATTTTGTCAAATAGCACTCCAGATAAAGATTTCCACTTTAACCATCCTTGATTAATTTTACTCTTTATCACTTTTTCTATTGTGCCGTTTGTTTGTATAGTGGAGCCCAAATATTTGCAGCTTTCAATTGTCGATATCTGCCATTCATTTATATCAATACTCTCTGTTTCATCTCCTCCTATCACCATATACTCAGTCTTTTCTCTATTTACTTTTAGTCCGTGCTTTTCTAGGATATTTATCCAACTCACTAATCTTTCTTTCATTTCATCCTTGGATCCGGCAAACATAATCATAAGTAAATATTCCTTGGGACTGTTTGAGGTATAGACTGTGCTAATACATCTATTGTAATGAAGAGAAGTGGACTGAGAGCCGACCCTTGATGAACTCCTTCGGCTATTGTGAAGCCTGCTGAAGTACCTATTGTGCTACGGACCATTGTTGTATGGCCCATATACATATCCTGTATATTCTTATATATTTTTCGGGAAGAACCTTTTTGTGGCGTAGCGCCCACCAGATAAGTTTTCTTGGGATTCTATCGAAGGCCTTTTCAAGATCGAGAAAGACCATGTGTAGCTTATTGTTCTTTTCCCTGTATTTTTCACTCATTTGCCTAATTGCGTGGATAGCATCAGTTGTTGATTATCCAGGCATAAAGCCAAACTAAGTCTCTTCTATTTCGATTATGTCTCTTAATCTTTTTTCTATTATTTTTTCGTATAGTTTTAGACAGTGTGACATTAGTTTTATACCCCTGTAATTTTGACAATTGTGTGGATCCCCTTTATTTTTGAAGATAGGAACTAGATAGCTCTGCCTCCATTTTTGGGGAACCTCTTCATTTCCAGGTATTTTTGTGTATAGATTTATCATCTCCTAGTGCTTTAAAGATTTCTATTGGAATATCGTCTACCCCTAACTTTGTTGTTTTTCATATGATTGAGGCATGTAATTATTTCTTGTTCTGTTATAGGTTGTACAAGGTTTTGACATGGGGAGTGTTCGTCTAGATGTAATATGGGGGATTAAAGTTGAGAAGCTCCTGAAAATAATCTTTCCATCTATTCATTATTTCTTTTTCCTTTATTATCAATTTCCCATCTTTATTTTTGATTACTTTCGGAGCTCCGTTTATATCCCTAGAGTTCTTTTCTCGCTGTTTGGCTAATCTGTATATTTTATTTTGCCCTTCTTTGGTATGTAGTTTTTCATACATGTCATCGTATGCCATAGATTTGGCCCTAACCACCGCCTTTGTAGCTATTCTCTTGGATTTTTTGTAATTTGTCTTGTCATCTGAGTTTTTGGATTTGAACCATATTTTATATAGGGCTTTTTTCTCCTTTATAGTGGTTAATACCTGTTCATTCCACCAACATAGTTCTTTGTATGATTTGTTGCCTCCCCTTGTCAAGCCTAGTGTCGATTTGGCAGTGTCTATTAATCTGGATGAAAGATCTGTCCACATTTTTTCATAGACTTGTGAGGAATCTTTTGTTTCAATGTTTGCATTGATTGCAAAGGCATCGGTCATTGTTTTTAATTTGCCCTATTTGATGCATGGTTCCAGTTATATCTTGTTTTGAGTGGATTTATTTGAGATGTGTAAATCCTTGACTAGTGGCTTGTGTTGTGCGGCGATATCTTCTCCTGGGATGACTTTGCAGTCTATTACATCTTTTAATCTTCTGCGAGAGATTAGCACGCAATCTATCCGTGTTTTCCTTGTACCACTTTCGTATGTTATAAAATGGTCTTTTTTCCTATAGTAAGTGTTGGTTAAGGCAAGGTCAAAGGCTTGCACAAATTTCAGTACGTGTTCTCCTTCATCATTTCTTTCTCCATATCCAAAACTACCATGATGCCTTTTGTAGCTATCTCTTGCTTTCCCCACATGTGCCTTTATGTCACCACCAATTATGACTAGGTCATATTTAGGGATTTCCATTACAGCTACATCAAGGATAGCTCTAAAGTCATCTTTCTCTTCTTCCTTGCAACCTGTTTGAGGAGCATATACTGAAGGATGTGTAGTATTGATTGACCAATGCAGTTTTATCTTCATTAGTCTATCAGAGATCCTGTTGACTTCTACTACTGAGGAGGTTAGATCTTGACTGAGGATGATGCCGACACCGTTCCTATTGCTAACAATTCCATTATAGTACAATTTATACCCATTTCCAATCATTAAAGTCTTCTTATCTTTCCATTTCGTCTCTTGTATGCACGCTATATCAACTTTTCTATTGTTCAACATTGATGCCAACTCTCTCGTCTTACCTTTAAGCGTCCCAATATTCAAACTTGCTAATCTTGTCTTCTTTGCTTTGACCTTTACTTTACTTTTCATAGGATGGCGGTCTACACCCTGCGCGTCGCTTGGAGGGAACGCCCTAGCTTTCGTATTCATATTTCCATTTGTTTCCTTCATTTTGTTTATTGGATAAGTATCCTTAGCACCCGGCTGTCCAGGCCTGTTGATGACCGGTGTGTCATCTCTAAGCTCCGAAATTCATCTTACCATATGTCTTTACACATCAGTCATCGAAGAAAAATTTGAAAGTTTTTATGATCCTTACCAGGATTGAACCGTCCTTCTGTTTCCAGGCATACATCTAACCCATTAGGCCACCCCGGCGATTTATTGATAAAAATTTATCTATATAAATTTTAAAATTATATTTTATAAAAATTTCATGCAAAAATATTATTATTTATCATACTTATCATTTCTGTGGTTATATTGAACATCGTAATTTATTTTAAATCCGTTTTAAATTTGAGGCAATTTAAGCTATACGTATTGAATTCCATAATGTGAGATTTTAAAAAAAATCCATGAGATTTTGAAATATTGAATAGCCGAGAGATTTTGGAATTTTAAATGCCCCCCCCCTTCCCCCAAAAAAATATATTTGATGTGATAAAAATCAAAATCTCATGATTTCACTTTCACACGGTATTAGCCGTGAGATTTTGATGGTGTGAGATTTTAAAATCTCAGTTTTTACTTTCACACTTACACGGGTTTGCATATGTCTATGGGAAGCGATAACGATTGGTAAAAAACATAATCTGTTTATTTCTAATATTAATTTTTTTTCTCGACTATATCAATGGATTAGAGTTAACATTTCTTGGAAATGAAGAGACCCATATGAAGTCCCATATTAAGGATTGACCTAAACAATATACCGAATTTAAACTAACTAACTTCAGGCCATATCTGATTATATATTGACAGGCTCCAGGATGTTCGGTATTTGAGCCCTAGTAAGAGTATGGCCAATAACTCAATCAATTATGACCATGTTTTCCATTGGAATCAACCTTTATTTTACATTTTATGCTATGTGATTTAAAGGTGTTACATCCTAATCGGTGGCCTATGGTAACTTTTAATTGTTCATCTGATAAAAGGTTACCTAGGTTACAACTTGGTATTGCTTCCAACCATTCATAATCATTATTACAATCAGCATTTTGTAATAGTTAAACATACTCAAAAGGGGGAGTGTTTTAAATTTTTTTTCATTATAGGTTCAAAAATTGATTGGTGTGCTAAAACTGTGGATATAACATCTTCAGGTAATGCTAGAGACTTCCAATCGGTCAAGGTCATATTTAAAAGCTTTCTTAGGGAGTGATAAAAGAATATATCATTCGTTGATCATCAAACGTAATGTCAAAAATAAAGAAAGATACAAATCTAAACCTCCCATTTTCGAGGGTAATTGTGAGATGCCCCAGTTAAAATTAAAATATTTTCTAAAATATTTTAAAAAATTCATAAACAATTAATAATTTAATTATTTTAAAAAAAAGAAGAGAATGTAAAGTTTTTGGTAAAAATAAATATTTTTTTAGAAGAAAAAAACTTTGCTGTGAAGGTTTTCGTCTTAAAATATTTTCCAATCATAATAATCCTTTTAAAAAAAATCCATGAACACCTCACAGTTGGAATAACTGTTTAAAGGTGAATCAAGTTTTATTTCACTTTCTTTAATAATTATAAACCTCAGGAATTTGAATTTAAAAAACATATTTCAGATTTAGCTATATTTAGAGTAAGGCATATTTTCCCCTAAAATTCAACCTTCAGCCTCATCGTGGAGGGGTAGTGGCTACGTCTTTTGGCGGCTAATAAAGTTCTAAAAGGTTCCCTGTGGTATGGGTCTAGAATAGGATCACCGTCTCCTCGATTGGGTGTAAAAACCACCTTAAGGAGTTGATGTTAGGAAGGGCATCCGAGCAAAAACCTTGCTACAAATCCTAATGATTAAATCGGGGAAACAAGCCAACCTGGATAAATCTGGAAATCGCTATTGAACGGAGAAGAAGAGTAAGATCTATTTTTAGAGAATTCAACTCTTAATCTATTGCTGTATATATTTTTAGCTATTCCGCAGATGGTGTCATCTACAGATACCATATATTAATGTAGGTTAAAAGAGTTTTTTTAAAGAATTGATTAGGTTATGTATGCCTAAGCTAAAGATAAGAGGAACTAAAGAGTCTCCCTTTTGTTAACTTTTATCAGAAGGAATTGTACAATCTCAAAAGTTTAAAAATAATTTTCTGGATAAATAATTACCCCCGTGGAGTTAAGGCCCCTGAAATAAAGTAAAAATTTTAAAACCTGTCATTCTTCTCTAAAGAGTACCGATTTTATTCGCCTCTTTTTTAATATTTAATATTTTCAAAAAAATATTCTTTTACCTTTATTAACCTGATAATTTTTTATAAAATCTATAAAAATTGTTAAAATGTGAGAAATTAAAATTTTTATTTTAGTTGAAAATAAAAATATTGAAAAATAAAATTTTTGTTTCATCTTCTATGTGGCTATAAAATAATACTAAAAATATATAAAAATTTTAAATCAAGATAAAGTGAAAGGGGATTCAAATTTTTTTGAAAAAATGTTGAAATATTTTGGCAAAGGGCTCAAACCCTCCTTAAAATTAGGAAAGGGTCTAAAAATAAAAAATAAATTAGCAGCACTGCGCGGGTAATCTTGTATTGATTCATGTCAAAATTAATTATAAAATATATAATTCATACAAACTATTTACCCCAGATTAAACAAATAGTATCGAATGAATAATTATTATATTTTATAAAAACGATGTTAAATTTCTGATCGACTTGTGAAACGTCATAAGTAAGATGTATTCTATATTAAATTTTGTAATCTATCTATAAATGATACAAGTTTTTACTTAACAACGACCATACAGGCTAACTTAAGAGATCTCAAAGGATATTCGGCCAGGAATAAATTGTAGAGGTATATGAGAACGGTCAGTATTTGAAATCTATGTTCAAAACAAATGAATATACAAGCGTGTAAATATTGGTAGGTTTTGAAATCCAATAATTTTTTTTTAATTTACTTCACTCCGTTCTTTTAAAAAAGAACATATAATATATGTATAGAGTTTAAATATAAATCATTTCGAATTTTAGAAAAAATAACTTTTAAATATACTTCAGTCTTCATAACTTATTTAATATTTTGCATTGCAAACTAACTTTATAACTTACGTTTATTATATTGTTTTATAACATACCTATTTTGGGCGTTGATGGTGAATACCAGTTCGGTATCAGGTATTTGGTCAAAATATAAAAAATCGACAGAACGCTGACCATAATTGCAATCACTGGAAATCGCCTGATTGAAATGCGATATTGACATATTATTGATCAAAAAACGAGAACGATCGAGGCTAAGATCCGAAAAAATTCCATAATGCTCTGACAAGATGGCTGAAGAAATAAATTGTGGCTTTTTACCCAAATAATTGATGGATTTTTTGAAAATAAAGATTATTAGAATTCGTCATAATATATGTATAAGATTAGTTGTTTTATTTTTATGGGCAAGTGTATTTTATCTTTTATTGTTATAGTTATTTTTAAAATCTTCATTAAATGACGACCCGGCAAGTCCAAATTAGCCCCAGGGCAGGTCCGGTTCTAATTTTTTAAGGTTTTCAGGCACGATTTTCAAAATCCATAAATATGTTTTATGAAATAACCAATAAAGATAAAGATTTCGGTTTCATGATTTTATTATTATAGCAATAAACACAAAATATATGAAAAATAAATCGTATTTAAGAATGAATAATCGTAGCAAGTCATTTAAAAATTATAAGCAAAATAAAATATATTATTTTAATAAAATTAGGCTTTAGAATAATTTTTTCTATTCTCCATCAAGTGCAAGCTACTAACTTTTTGCCCTATCCCAAATAAACTTGAGATGATACCCAGCTCTCCAGATTTTTAATTTGTATTAATATCTTCATATTTTTTTTATAAAATAGATTATCTTGCATAATTTTATTGAAATTTTTCTAATTAATTATCAAAATCTGTAAATCACTTTCAAAAAAAATCTCTCATTCCAGAAATTCAAGAGTTGACAAAAAGTGTCATTGAGATTTGATTCCCAAACTTCCTATTAAACATATTTACATTCATATATTGAAATTTGATATAAAGTTTATTGTTGCTTAATTAAAACAATTCTATTGTTGGTTAAAATATTATTCTTAGAAGTAATGTTCACTACTTTATGTTAAAAAAACATCAGGAAATTCATTTTTAATGTTTTTATTAGTGCTGGAAAGTAACGTCAAAAATGTAACGACATTACTAACGTCGTTATTTTTTCTAGAAGTAACGAGTAACGGTAACGCGTTTATTTTTTTTGGGTAACGGTAACGCAAAACGTTACTCGTTACTTTAAATTTTTTCTTAAAAAAATATTAATAAATAAACTATTTTATTATGCTATAAAATTACTTTTATTTATTTTTAATATAAATAATAAACCGAGTTTTTAATTCATATCAACCACCATTCCTTTCATTCTTATTTAAATTTTCGCTAGTTATTTTCAATCAAATTTTAATCTAACTAATAGTCAATCAAAATTCAAAGTATATATTAATAATATTATTCAATATTATAATTTATTTTAAGAATATATGCCAAACTCTATAATAGTTGATTCTTCTGATGAAGAAAATTTAACCCTTCCATGGCCTCAATTTGAGACATATTTTATTCCAATAAAGAAAATTAAGGGTACAAAATCGACACTTTGTAAATGTAGATTATGTCCTAACACAAATATATCAACCTCGATGTCGAGCAGTTCCAATTTAAAAAAAACATATGAAGGTAAAAAGATGAAATAATATATTATTATTTTTAGATTTTCATAATGATATTAATATAATATACTATTATTTTAAACATATAAGTATTATAAAATAACCATTAAAATAAGTATACTTTCATAATATTTTGAAAAGCTAAATCAAGAAATTTAGATATAAAACATTTGAATTATACAATAGTATATAGAACTGGGAACCTACATTAAAAACTTAAGATTAACAAAATATCTAATGTATTGGGTTTAAACAATATCTTCTATTTCTTGTTTTGGTCTTGCTATTTGTTTAATATCAAATTGTTAATAAATTTAAAGAATAAGATAGTGATTTTAATATATTATTATTTTAAACATATGTTAATTAAAGAAATTTTCTCTCATAATATTTGAAAAGGTTAATTATGAAATTAAAATATAAGCAATTAAATTATACTATAGTATATAGTGCTGGGAACCTACATTAAAAACTCAAGATTAATAAAATATTGGTATTGGTTCAATATAGTATAGGGTTTAAACAATATCTTCTATTTCTTGGTTTAGTATTGCTATTGGTATTACTTCAAATAGTTAATATGAATTTAAAAAACTTTATTTTATGTATTTTTAAATATATAATGAAACTGAAGCAATATTATTTTAGAGAACAGAACCTAGATATTTTTCTTGATTCCTTTTTAAATAATAATTTTGAATAAAAAAATAAGAAATTGAAAAATCTTTGGCCATCAGAATATCAATTTTTAATTTTTTAGTGAGGGATTCAAAATGCAGTTAAATTTTTAATCTTCAATTTTTAAAAAACCTTAGTTATTTTTAATAAAAAATTCAGTAATAAATAATTATATTTTGTTTAAAATATAGGTTTTACATTCCTCATGTTTGAAAGAAATAAATGAAAACTTAAATAGTAATAAAAGAAAAAAAATTGAAACCAATCAACTCACAATCATTGATATGCAGAATCCATCTACATCAAAGATCAATATAACTCAATCAACTGTTGATGAATTAGTTTTTAATTTTGTAATTGATGAATTACAACCATTTTCAATTGTAGAAAGCCCTGCATTTATTAATATTATCAAAAAATTGCAGCCATCCAAAAATATGATATCAAGGCCTACCCATGTATCAAAAATTAACATTGCTGGTGAAAACATGACAAAAAAAATTAGTGGATTTATTGCGTATTCCAGAAATTGTTTGTACAACTTTGGATTTTTGGTCAGCTTATCATCGGTATATAAAATATTGTTGTAGATTGATAATATTGCCTTTTAAAAAGTTCTTATTTAGGGGTGACTGTACACTGGCTACACCCAGACACACTTGAGAGGGTTTCAGCTTGCCTAGCTTGTAAAATGCTAAATCAAAAACACACATTTGATTACCTAGCAAAAATAATCTTTGAAATTTTTACCAATTATAAGATACAAAATAGTGACCAAATGCATTACAGATAATGCAAGAAATTATATAAAAGCTTTCAAGTAAAAAAAATTATTATATATTTACTAAAAATTTATTAGAGTATATGAACAAGAAGAAGAACCGGATGATGAAATAGTTCATCTGCTAATGTGATCTATTTGAGAATCATAATGATAGTATTGTATACCTACCCAAGCATCATTCCTGTTCAGCACACACTTTAAATCTGATTGCAAGTGTTGACATTGAAAAGGCAAATAACGATGTCCATTTTAAAGCCATTTCAAAAATTAAATTTTCTAAATGTAAGCTATTGTGGAATAAACATGGGCAATCTTCAAATTGTGCAATCATTTTTAAGGAAAACATGAGAAGATATCTTATTAAACCGGTTATAACAAGATGGAACTGTTTTTATAACTCCTTGAAATTAATAGATGGTCTTATTAAGGAGAATTGCCAAAAATTTGATGACTCTTGTGATAAATCTGAATTGCAGATTTTTAGATAGCGACAAGTCGTTCATGGATGAATTTTGTATGGTTAGTGTAAATTAAGAAATATTATATGTTTTATAGGTTATGGACCTAATTGCTACGGCTCTTTCTATTTTAGAGAGCGAAGGAAAAATGTATTTGGGATATCTCACTCCCACAATGGCAGTGTCTATTAATCTGGATGAAAGATCTGTCCTCATTTTTTCACTGACTTGTGAAGAATCTATTGTTTCAATGTTTGCATTGATTGCAAAGGCATCTGTCATTGTTTTAAATTTGCCCCATTTGATGCATGGTTCCAGTTATATTTTGTTTTAAGTGGATTTATTTGAGATGTGTAAATCTTTGACTAGTGGCTTGTGTTGTGCGGAGTTATCTTCTCCTGGGATGACTTTGCAGTCTATCACATCTTTTAATCTTCTGCGAGAGATTAGCATGTAATCTATCTGTGTTTTCCTTGTACCACTTTCGTATGTTATTAAATGACTGTCTTTTTCCTATAGTAGGTGTTGGTTATGGCAGGGTCAAAGGCTTGCACAAATTTCAGTATGTGCTCTCCTTCATCATTTCTTCCTCCATATCCAAAACCACCATGATGCTTTTTTTAGCTGTCTCTTGCTTTTCCCACATGAGCATTTAAGTCACCATCTATTATGAGTAGGTCATCCTTAGGGATTTCCATTACAGCTTCATCTAGGATAGCTCTAAAGTCATCTTTCTCTTCTTCCTTCATCCTGTTTGAGGAGCATATACTGGAAGGATGTGTAGTATTGATTGACCAATGCAGAGTTTTATCTTCATTAGTCTATCAGAGATCCTGTTGACTTCTACTACTGAGGAGGTAAGATCTTGACTGAGGATGGTGTGTTCCTATTGCTAACAATTCCATTATAGTACAATTTATACCCATCTCCAATCATTAAAGTCTTCTGACCTTTCCATCTCATGTTCAACATTGGTGCCAATTCACTCGTCTTACCTTTAAGTGTACCAATATTCAAATTTGCTAACCTTGTCTTCTTTGCTTTGAACTTTATTTTACTTTTCGCATGATGGATGTCTACACCCTGCGCGTCGCTTGGAGGGAACGCACAAGCTTTCATATTCGTATTTTCATTTGTGTCCTTCATTTTTGTTTATTGGATAAATATCCTTAGCACCCGGCTGTCCAAGCTTGTCGGTGACCGGGGTGTCATCTCTAAGCTCCAAAATTCATCTTACCATATGTCTTTACACATCATTCATCGAACAAAAACCCGGAAATTTTTACGTTCTTTACCAGGATCTAACCTGGGACCTTCTGTTTCCAAGCTTACATCATAACCCACTAGGCCACCTGGCAAAATTCTTCATATCAATAATTAACATTACTATTAACTTGGGAAGTTTCTAATTTTTTTTAAACCTTAACAATGGATTTCTGATGAACCTGGTAATAATGCTAAGAGTTGAGAACCAAAAAATCCAGCAGATATTTGGATTTAAGAAAAAATAAAAATGCTGTTAAAATAGAACTATATAAATAATGGCCAATAGATTAATTCTTTGATAATAAAAATACTGCTTATTCTGATTAATTTACTGCTCAAAAAAATTATAAACAATTATTATGTTACTTGTTGCTCAAGATTATACCTATAAAATACGAATCAAATGATTGCATTATTCGTATTCGATTTATTATTCGTATACGTTTAAATCGAATAATTCATTATTCGTAGGAATAATAAAATAATTATTCGATTCGAAAATTTTATTTTTCCATAAATCAAATAAGATCAAATGGATAAAAGATAAAAAATTTTATTAGTAAGTTAAAATAGAAGCATGCATATAGAGTATATTTAAATATAATGTAGAAAAATCAATATAATATTCATATCCAAAGTTTTTCCGATTATATCTTATTTTAACGACATTCTATATTTGGTAAAGATATGCACGCCAACAGAAAAGAGTCGCCATGGGGTTGAAGATCCCTGTATTAATAATATATTTTTCGCCATATTAGATAAAACGGGAAAACAATCTCTGTGAAGTTTTCACCATTCTAGTGGGTTTTTATTCAACGTGATTCTCGCTTATTAAATATATTATATTTATTAATGCTCAAATATGATATTCTAAAAAAATCAGCCAAAAAAATAATCCTAAATAGAAAATTTAGCCAGGTGCATATCTAACCACCATGAGTTTAAAAAAGATAAAAATTATGTATAATACTATAAGATCAAAAAACAACAGAAATCTTTATTCTTTTTTGTAATATATAATAAAAAAGGGAAATGTATATATTATGAAAATCCTTACATTTAATATGAGGTACGATTTAGCATGTTTGGAACATATATCATAAGTGCGTATGACAATATCTGCATCTGCGTCTTTTCCCATCTATAATTTTGGATAAATAATGTCCAGATGCAGTAGTGTTTTCACTCCTTAGTGCTAACTGGCTTGCGTGCCCTGTACTAATATATTTCTCAATTTTTACTGGTGTTTGAGGGAGGTAGTTAAATGTAGTGCTGTAAACGTTAACTCAAAAAAGAAACGCGTTACCGTTACTCGTTACATTGGAAAAAAAGAATGCTTTACCCTTACTCGTTACCTTTTTAAAAAGGAACGCGCTTTACTGACTTTTCAAAAAAGTAACGTATTATTCGTTACTTAAAAAAAATTAAATATTATATACAAAAATATATTTATTTTTTCTTACAATATATAATATAGACAAAACTATAAAAAATAATACATAAAATGATGAGATCTTATTATAAAAATTTTCATATATAATATATAATCATAAGATAACATTTTTTTGTAATAATTTTTTATTTATTTTTAGCAATAATTGATTTTGAAAATTTTCATGAGACAAACAAGAGCGCTTAGTGCTCAACACAGCCTTCGCCGTGCTAAACACACGTTCAATTGGAGCAGAGGATGGGAAGATGGTATTATATTTAATAAATAAAAATTTTAACTCGGGGAATTTATTAAAAATATTTAAAGAAGTATCTTTATTTTGAAAAAAAATTTAATAAAACATCTTCACAAGGATTTTCATTAATTTCCTCATCAAAAAAAAATTTATCTTTATCAGAAAATATTTTGGTATTTGTTTTGGATAAGGGAATCAGGTCTGCTCTTTCTCTATCAAGATCTTTTCTCAAAATGAAAATAAGATCTTGCATTCTTTGTTTATTCATCTCTGATTTTATCCAAGGCCAATCTAATTTAAATAGTGGGTGAATCATTGCTGATAGTATATATTCATCTTTGTAGATGTGTTTGAATCTATTGAAAATAAAATCAAAATATAAGCAATATTTGAAATGTATGCCTCTTATCTATGCCTTCCAGGATTGAGTCAATATGTGGCTTACAAAACTTATAATGATTTAAAGCCATTTTTTTAAGTTTTAATTTTATAATGGTTATTGTGGGAGTGAGATATCCCAAATACATTTTTCCTTCGCTCTCTAAAATAGAAAGAGACGTAGCAATTAGGTCCATAACCTATAAAACATATATATACATATAATATTTCTTAATTTACACTAACCATACAAAATTCATCCATGAACGACTTGTCGCTATCTAAAAATCTGCAATTCAGATTTATCACAAGAGTCATCAAATTTTTGGCAATTCTCCTTAATAAGACCATCTATTAATTTCAAGGAGTTATAAAAACAGTTCCATCTTGTTATAACCGGTTTAATAAGATATCTTCCTCATGTTTTCCTTAAAAATGATTGCACAATTTGAAGATTGCCCATGTTTATTCCACAATAGCTTACATTTAGAAAATTTAATTTTTGAAATGGCTTTAAAATGGACATCGTTATTTGCCTTTTCAATGTCAACACTTGCAATCAGATTTAAAGTGTGTGCTGAACAGGAATGATGCTTGGGTAGGTATACAATACTATCATTATGATTCTCAAATAGATCACATAATAGCAGATGAACTATTTCATCATCCGGTTCTTCTTCTTGTTCATATACTCTAATAAATTTTTAGTAAATATATAATAATTTTTGTTTACTTGAAAGCTTTTATATAATTTCTTGCATTATCTGTAATGCATTTGGTCACTATTTTGTATCTTATAATTGGTAAAAATTTCAAAGATTATTTTTGCTAGGTAATCAAATGTGTGTTTTTGATTTAGCATTTTACAAGCTAGGCAAGCTGAAACCCTCTCAAGTGTGTCTGGGTGTAGCCAGTGTACAGTCACCCCTAAATAAGAACTTTTTAAAAGGCAATATTATCAATCTACAACAATATTTTATATACCGATGATAAGCTGACCAAGAATCCAAAGTTGTACAAACAATTTCTGGAATACGCAATAAATCTACTAATTTTTTTGTCATGGTTTCACCAGCTTTGTTAATTTTTGATACAAGGGTAGGTTTTGATATCACATTTTTAAATGGCTGCAATTTTTTGATAATATTAATAAATGCAGGGCTTTCTACAATTGAAAATGGTTGTAATTCTTCAATTACAAAATTAAAAACTAATTCATCAACAGTTGATTGAGTTATATTGATCTTTGATGTAGATGGATTCTGCATATTAATGATTGTGAGTTGATTAGTTTCAATTTTTTTTCTTTTATTACTATTTAAGTTTTCATTTATTTCTTTCAAACATGAGGAATGTAAAGCCTATATTTTAAACAAAATATAATTAATATAATTATTTATTACTGAATTTTTTATTAAAAATAACTAAGCTTTTTTAATAATTGTAGATTAAAAATTTAACTGCATTTTGAATCCCTCACTAAAAAATTAAAAATTGATATTCTGATGGCCAAAGGTTTTTCAATTTCTTATTTTTTTCATAATTCAGAATTATCATTTAAAAAGGAATCAGGAAAAATATCTAGCAATAATTATATTTTATTAATCTTGAGTTTTTAATGTAGGTTTCCTGCACTATATACTATAGTATAATTTAATTGCTTATATTTTAATTTCATAATTAAGCTTTTCAAATATTATGAGAGAAAATTTCTTTAATTAACATATGTTTAAAATATATATTAAAATCACTATCTTATTCTTTAAATTTATTAACAATTTGATATTAAACAAATAGCAAGACTAAAACAAGAAATAGAAGATATTGTTTAAACCCAATGCATTAGATATTTTGTTAATCTTACGTTTTTAATGTTGGTTCCCAGTCCTATATACTATAGTATAATTCAATTGTTTTATATCTAAATTTCATGATTAAGCTTTTCAAAATATTATGAAAGTATACTTATTTTAATGGTTATTTTATAATACACATGTTTAAAATAATAGTATATTATATTAATATCATTATTAAAATCTAAAAATAATAATATATTATTTCATCTTTTTACCTTCATATGTTTTTTTAAATTGGAACTGCTAGACATCGAGGTTGATATATTTGTGATAGGACATAATCTACATTTACAAAGTGTCGATTTTGTACCCTTAATTTTCTTTATTGGAATAAAATATGTCTCAAATTGAGGCCAAGGAAGGGTTAAATTTTCTTCATCAGATGAATCAACTATTATAGAGTTTGGCATATATTCTTAAAATAAATTATAATATAGAATAATAATATTAATATATACTTTGAATTTTGATTGAATATTAGTTAGATTAAAATTTGATTGAAAATAATGAGCGAAAATTTAAATAAGAAATAAAGGGGTGGTTGATATGAATTAAAAACTCGGTTTATTATTTATATTAAAAATAAATAAAAGTAATTTTATAGCACAATAAAATATGTTTTTTTATTAATATTTTTTTAAGAAAAAATTTAAAGTAACGAGTAACGTTTTGCGTTACCGTTACCCAAAAAAAAAAGAAACGCGTTACCGTTACTTCTAGAAAATGATAAGGTATGACGTTTCTTTTCTTAAAAAAAAGGTAAGACGTTTTTTGACGTTACTTTACAGCACTAGTTGAATATAGCAAACTCTTCTACTCATCTTGATTCACGAATTTCCAGATTTTCCACGAATTTACCAAAACTACATCGATAAAATTGGTGAATATTGGTCACCATCATTCCCTCTCCGATTTGTTTGTTACAAGCAGTGTTCATATTTGGTTGAGGAATTTTTATCTTGAAGATATTTTCTTGAAATTACTTGAAATAGATGGTGTGGCATGTCGATGCAACGGTCACCACCGAATAATCCTTCCAACGAACTATAATTATTTCATTTAATTTTTCGAATTAATAATCATAATATCCTCTTTCTTTTTTTGCTACAGCCTTTATAGATTCAACTGGGTAATGCTCTATTCTATTCTTCCTCACAGTTCCAGTTGTAAAATATCCCATTTGTTTTAAGTATGACAAAAGTTTGAATGAGGTAAAGAAATTATCAAAATATATTTTATGATATAATTTGGTTTTTGCCAGAGTTGTTAAGGCGCTCCTGGAGCGCCCTACACTTTTTCAAAAACACCTAAATCCAGGTGCGGGAGCGGTAGATAGCTCCTTTTAGGGTTGGAGTGGATTTAAATTTAATGTTAAATTATTTTTTAAATATTAATAAATCTACTTATTTGATAATTAAAAAATTTAATAAAAATGAAATTTTATTTTATTTAAATTTATGCAATATAAAATGTTAAACTGAGTTTAATATTGGTTTTTTATTTTATCAGTTAAAATATAAGTTCCTTCCAAAAGTGTCAATCTTTATGGAATAAACAAATTATGTCTAATAATATGGCAGATAATATCAAAAAAATGGGTAGGTATCTGATTTGCCAAAATTCCACTAGATGGAATTCGTATTATGAATCTATGATTTTGTTAAATAAAATATTATGTGAAAACAAAAAGAACTTGATGAGTTAGGTGTCCATGGGCTTATACGTTATATAACTCTCAAGAACGTAAATTTATTAAAGAGTATAGCCAAGTAAATATATTTAAATCTCTATTCAGCAAAATTGATGAGTGAAGTAGAATTCTATAATAATCAAGAATGTGAGAAAATTAATACAAAACAAAATTAATAATTTACTGTCTAAAAATTTAATCAGGTCCCACCTATACTCAAGCTACAAGATATATAACTAATGATGTTTTTACGAAATCAAAAGATAAAACTTTGAGAATTTATTTAAAAAATAATACATTGTGATAAATACTGGGATGGTTCAATGGGTAGAAAATCTCGCATCCTTGCATATCGCTCGTATCACATTGCAATATTCCATTTGCTAAAGACTAAAAATATTTTTTTTATATTTTAATGGATAAAGTGAGAGATTTCTAAAGATTAAACATTGGGCGGGTTATGTGAGGTGGCGGGTTAACAAATATTTTTAAACCAATTGGCGGGCAGATTTTAAATATCTTTCGGGCGAAATAGGCAGAATTGACTTCAATTAAGAGTTGTTAAACGGCTCGTTTTGAACCAATTTTTAAAAACTAACTCAATATTATAGCAAGTAAAATATTGCCTACACCTCGCCATTTCGCTAATAGATGTCCAAACCTAAACATTGGGCTGGGAGTTGGTTAAATTTGTTTTAAAAGTGAGGGGGCTTTCGGGTTAAAATCCACCCATAGAAGGCCTCTAATCGAAACCTATTTACAAGACGATTAGGGCCTCACTTTTATAAAATTTAAGAGAATATCAACGGCCCATTAACTACGCACCAAATTATTAGAAAACAACGATTATTTTAGGGAGCACTATCATGTCTAATTCAAAATTTTGGTCAATTCAAATATCAAACTCAAATCGTTTGTACAAAAAATAATAAATAAAAATTATTAATATTATAATAAATAATATTTTTACCAAGTTGTGAATAGACACAAGGAAGGATTCTAGCTTCGAGTAAATCTTTGGGAGAATAAATATATTTACATTTTTTTTAAATATATATATCGCAAATAAAATGGTTACTGGTAAATAAAAGGAATTATATTCTTAAATTCATGCCCTTATCTTACTTCAGCATCGAACCCTTTTAGCCTGGAATGTTCTTTGAGATAGGTATACACGAGGGTGGGAATAAACTGAACACAGAACAGACGCAATTTATGTTCTTCGGAACGGTAAAAATCGTAGAGCTGATGATACACAGGATCGTATTCCTGTTTTTAAAGTTTCGAAAATGGTTTAAAATAAATTTAAATAGGTTTAATTAGATCCACTTTTCAAAAATGACCCGATTCGAAAAAATAATTTTATCCGATCGATGCAATTTATGTATTTATTTCAAAGATTAGAGCCTAATTCAAAATTGTATTTTAGAAATAGGTTCGAGAACGATCCGATTTTTGAGGGGTTATTGAAAAAGTACGATATTTTACGCAAGTGGCAAAATTTTAAGAACTAAAGAATAAAACAATTTTGGTGTAAAATTTATAAATATTAGGAAAACAAAATTTCTTAAACTTTTATAAGGCTCCGAGTCCAATATAAATTTTAAAATCAAGGGCGATTCGGATTTAAGCCTCGAAATTGTCGGTCCGAATTTGACCAATCCAGTTAGGGTCGGATTGAATTAGAATGGTTCCGTAGAACTGTAGATTTTATATAATTTTCCTATTTAAATTGACGAGTCAAAGTTATGAATATAGGTTTTTTACTCTGTTTATTTCTATACTCATTTCATAGTTAAATTATTCTGCAGATTTTGAGTTTTGTTAATCTCTTCTAGAGTGTTACTTAAGCGGCATTGATAAAAGGTTTATAATTTTATAAAAATAAATTATACATTTCTAATGATAATATCAATGCCCCTCATATCCATCCTACATTTAAATTAAATGGGAATTTTATCTTTTCATTTTTGATCATTCTCTTTTGTTTTTTTTAAATAATTTATTAATTTCCCTGTCATTTTTCGGTAAGGCGATAGTTTAATAGGTTTTCCCGACATGCGCAGTAGGTTTTGCATTTTGAATTAAAATAATTTTAAATGTTCATAGTCCGAAATTTATAGGGTTTATATTATACATCGCAAAGAATACGCAAATTGGTTTGTGGATGTAGATTATATGAAAGAAAAATTATTTCAATGAGAGCAGTTTTCAGTATCAATGAGAGGGTTATAAGGATTTTTATAAAATAAAAAGATTATTAAAAAGGTTCAAGGGATAAAGATAGTGTTGTTAAACGGCTTGGTTTGAGCCGATTTTTAAAAATGGCTAACTCAATATTTTAGGCAGATAAATTGCTTAAGCCTCGAGACTTCGTTAATAAAATAAACCTTTGTGCCATTTATGTATGACCAGAATCTTCAGGCTTGCTTAATATTTTTCCGGCTAAAATATTGAGTTAACCTTTTTTAAAAATCGGCTCAAATCGAGCCATTGTAACACTAGATAAAGACAATGAATTATACTATCATTGCAGCTCTAAACGATTGCGGAAATATTCAGATTGAGGTTCTTCATGAGTTGCAACGTTATACACTGCCACTTTGTGAATGAAAATAAAATCATTATGATTAAGATTTTTGAGATGGATAATATTCCATTTCATAATATCCATACAAATAGAGAATAAATAGAAAGGATATATTTACCAACATATAGCCCTTATTATAATCCCATTGAAAATGTATTTTTTCAGAGGAAGATTTTGTCAGAAACCAAATCCTAATAACGAGGAAGAATTAATTTGTTTTATAGAGCATGGAGAGAGAGAAATATCTGAGGAGAATTTGATCCCTCCTAAGCCTTTTCCAAGTTTTAATGAAGCTATGCCATTTGTAATCGTTGGGGATTACGTCTTCCCTTTACAAATTATCCGATAAAATCCTACCCCATGAGAAATCTAAGAGAAAAACGGTAATTGAGCATTTTTATTAAAGTTACCAAATTAATATTGATATTTGAATTGAGTATTATTAAAATTATGAAATACAATATATATTTGAATTTAGCATTACTAATAAAGTGTTACCAAATTATTTGAATTGAGCATTATAAAAATTATGAAATTAATTGAATTTATTTAATTAATTATATCATTTTAAGTCTATAGAACTGGTATTGGTAATTATTAAAATTATTCATATCCTTATGTATTGATTAGTTAGTAAATAAAAATCATAAATTTGTCATATTTGTTAAATAAAATAATAAATATGTGTCAAATATTATTTTAACCACTTTACCCTAGTGCTTATTACCCCGAACTCAGGGTAAAATGACGAAAATGAGTAGTTTGACATAACTAATCATAGCTCCTAAAATATTATAGATAGAGGGCTACACTTTTTTTATCTTGTAGATGAGGGATGGGACTACATATTGATCTATAATTTGTTGTGTTTGACTCTAGTTTAAAATTTTTATGGTAAATATGCAAAATGCCTATCGTTTTACCCTCTTCCCTATCACTATTACAATATAACATTAGAATTACCTCTCATAATTAGAAAAGGATATATAAAAAATCTAATTGGAAGAAACTGGATAATTAAATTTCCAAAAATGACTGAAATACCTGAAAGAGCCATACAAATAAATAACATTAATATATTGGGCTGTTTGAAAGATTTTAAGGCACAAATATACATATGAAAAAAGAGAAACTAAATTTCTATAAATCACGTCCCATATCATATACATTAAAAGAAAAAGTTGAAAAAGATTTATACATATTGCTAAAAATAAGAGTAATAGAAAAAATAATTTGTAGGGATTTTAAAAGGACTAAATCAAAATGTTAATGTTGATTCATACCCAATCCAAGAATCCAAGATTTATTAGACAGTTGAGAAAAGGAGAGGAATTTTCAATATTGGATCTCTCAGATCATATTTTCAAATTAAAGTAGGGGAGGAGTCTAAAAATATCTTGAAATCAATATGCATAGAAGATTATTTAAATATTCAAGACTACCTTTTGGTAAAAACGGAATCAGGCTAAAGATAGAAAAATATAAATTTTTCAAACAAAATTTAGTGTACTTAGGACATAATGTTTTAAAAACGGGATTAGAACTACAGATAAATACTGAGACAGTAAAAAAATCACCAGAATTAAACATATAGAAGGGGGTAAGAAAGACCTGCATTCGCCTCAAGGCGCTAAATGCGGCAGAGAAAAACTATAGCCAAATAGAAAGAGAAACTCTTGCCATCATATTTAGGGCTACAATATTCAAAGAATTTTTATATGGAAAAAAGTTATATAATATAAATGATTTAAATTATTATATGTCTTGTAATAAATCACAAAAGGATACATGGTATGCGGTTAGTCCCGTGAAATCCTAGTATTTCATCTTGAATCACAAAGAAAAATCTGCCTGAACGATGTATTCTCTTTTATTTAAATTCATTTTAATAGAATTAATGCCTTAAAAAGTTTTTGAAATAAAAGCAATTTTAAAATTTTAAAGGTGCGAAATTCTTCGTTTTTCGCAATTGAGGCTCTGAATCTCGTGAACTAAATGTAGCGAGTTATTATTTAAGGTTTTCTTAATTTTTCACCTATTTAAATTATTGCAGCAATTTTAAACAATTACAAAAGGGGTCGACGGAAAATGTACCTTTTTTGATTGATATGACATGGAATGGCCCAGAAATAAGGAATATTTTAGTATAAAAAATAAAAATATCCCGTTATTGGTAAATAAGCAACAAAATTTTAACCATAATCCGTAGTTTCATATATCGCCATCTATTTCATGCAAATAAAGATTTCAATCTTTGGTAAAAATGGCTATTCCGGTAAAGCCGATTTAGAAAACCAACACAATATAAGTAAACTCGAAGTTAATTATTCAAATTTTTTTCTTCTTATGAAAGGTCTTTAGAGATTCTTTTGCCTACAATGATAATATATTATATTTATTTTTGCGATAAATAGTCTTTGAGATATAAGCATTTTAAAATTACAGATTCAAAAGTCACTATTTTCTCACCTTTAAGGCCCTGTTTCTCGAGCCAGGTGTGCTAGCGAGCTAATATAAATGGCTCCCTCGTTTTTAACCTAAATAATTCCAGAAATTGTTTACAATTTCGACCGAAAATATGCCTTCTTTGATCGATTTGACATGAAATGTCCAATAAGTTGTTTTTCCTAAATTGGAGATTTGCTCTTATAAAACTAGTTTACTAAATGATAAAAGATTATTTTTAATTCTGCATATTTTCATAAATTTTTAGCCTTAGCTATTAATTTTTAATTGGCAATATTTTATTTGCCAAATTCTTTCAAAACTAATTAAGTCCATGAACCGATGTATTCGTTTGTTAAATGCTTATTTCTTATACTGTCCATGCTTATTTCAAATTACTCTATTATCAGTTATTGTGAATGGTATTATTTTTTGTGTTATTCTTTCATAATGGTGCCTGTTTCAATAATTTATAGAATATGGGGCTTGCCATTGCTATAAAATTATAATAAATTCTACTCTTTGTCCAGGCATCACTAATGAGGGTCAAATTATTATTTGCAATCAATGCAAACAATTGAAACAATAGATTCCTCACAAGTCAGTGAAAAAATGTGGACAGACCTTTCATCCAGATTAATAGACACTGCCAAATCGACACTAGGCTTGACAAGAGGAGGCAACAAATCATACAAAGAACTATTTATAAAATATGGTACAAATCCAAAAACGCAGATGACAAGACAAGATACAAAAAATCCAAGAGATTAGCTACAAAGGCGGTGTCTAGAGCCAAATCTATGGCATACGATGAGTACGAAGATCTACATACCAAAGAAGGGCAAAATAAAATATACAGATTAGCCAAACAGCGAGAAAAGAACTCTGGGATATAAACGGAGCTCCGAAAGTAATCAAAAATAAAGATGGGAAATTGATAATAAAGGAAAAAGAAATAATGAATAGATGGAGAGAATATTTTCAGGAGCTTCTCAACTTTAATCCGCACATACTGCATCTAGACGAACACTCCCCATGTCAAAACCTTGTACAACCAATAAAACAACAAGAAATAATCACATGCCTCAAGCATATGAAAAACAACAAAGCTAGGGGTCCAGACGATATTCCAATAGAAAGCCTTGTATATGGTGATAGGAGGAGATAAAACAGAGAGTATTGATATAAATGAATGGCAGATATCGGCAATTGAAAGCTGCAAATATTTGGGCTACACTATACAAACAAACGGCACAATAGAAAAAGAGATAAAGAGTAAGATTAATCAAGGGTGGCTAAAGTGGAGATCTTTATCTGGAGTGCTATTTGATAAAAGAATCCCACACAAATTAAAGGGAAAAATTTACAGTTCCATAGTACAACCAACTATTCTATATAGTTCGGAAACATGGCCAACCAAAGAATCAGACGAGAGAAGTCTACAAACCATGGAGATGAGGCTGGGGTAACATGAAAGGATAAAGTGCGCAGTACAAGAATACTAAGTAGTTTAAAGGTAGTGCCAACAGACTTAGGTGGTATGGGCACACAATGAGAAGGCCTATGAACTACATAGGAAATAAAGTTAAGAGTTTGGAAGTGATGGGCAAACGTAAAAGAGGAAGGCCAAAACTTCAATGGGGCCATAAAGTTAGAGCCAATATAAAGAAGTATAGAGAGATGTTGAAGGAGGTTACCACCAGAAAAGGTGAAAGCTAAAGAGAAAAAAAAAAATTAACTAAATGACAATTTCGAACACAAATAATATTATTGGAAAATATACAAAATATTCTAGGTAATTAATTTAGAAAATTTTAATGATAGAATAATGATTAATTTAGACAAGTTTAAAATTTTATATTAAAAAATTTAGACTTAACTCAAGGAAATTGCCGTTACATCATTAGAATTTTTATTAGTTAATCTATAATTACATGACTTGTCAAATTTTCTATTTAAAAAATGAATTAACCCTACCTAATCCATATTTCCCATACATTCAATTAACCACCAACCCTGTTACATATCTCTCTAATCTTTAATAATTAATATCCTTTATCTTACCTCAGTTATTACATGAAATATATTTCTGCTAATTTAAAAATTTACATAAAATGAATATTACTTGAGTTACGCTATTATTATATTATCGAGAATGAACGTATGCATAAATATATTATGATTTATGAGCCACGAGGAAAAAATATTTTAGCAAAATATGATATAATAAATCGTGATTATTTGATTTAAAAACACATTAAGAAAATTGAGGAAACTATAAGAGAAATTCCCAAACATCATATCCCTATGTATAACCGCTCCTAGAATCGAAGCAATTACGTGGTATCTGCTATAATATCAATTTAGCAGTCACCGTTGATGTAGAGCTTTAGAAAATCAAGCTTTAAAATTATATCCTACTCGTCAGTCTCTATGAAATTAACAAAATATACCCATAAATAGTGTTATGACCCGATTTTTATAAATGGCCCGATTAAGATTTTAACCAAAATAATTATATGTAAGCCTGGAGATTTTTATGTGGCAGAACGGTTTGGACCTCTATATGCCAAATCTCGAGACTTACATCATATTATTTTGACTAATATTTTAATCGGGCCGTTTAACAACACTACCCTTAAATATTGTAAATATAATTTTAAAAGGGAAGATATTTGATATATTCAAATACCACGATAAAATATTAAGCGAAAAAGATCTTAAAGAAAGAAAGAAAGATTATGTGATAACATAAACCATATATACAATTTACTCAAAGTAATGCAAATTTATTAAAAAAATTTAGAAAATTAATAAATTTCAGGTAAAGAATCTTTGAAAAAAAACCTTGAAGGTGATCTTAATATAGTTATGGGTTATTTTAACTCCAATTATTTCTAGACTCCCTTGAAAATTAAATGATCTTACAGATTTAGAATTTTGATAACTACAGAAAGGTTTATAATTTTATAAAAACAAATTATATATTTTTTCATAACTTTATTGCAAATTTTCAACTGTTTCAGGGTTGGCAAGTCGGTCAATTGACCGGTCAAATTTAGTCAATTGACCGGAGGAGTATTTGACCTGGTCAAATATCAATACTCTAAAAAAATCTTAAGAAAAAAATAAAGAATATGTTTAAAAAAAGGAGAAAACGATATAAATACATGTGATCACAAATGTTGAATATTTTGGGTCCCCAATATCAAGAGGAGCATCTCACTACTAGTGAATTCAATGAAGTATGTGATATAATTCAAGAAACCATTTTAGATGGTGATTGTTGTAGCTGTTGAAAAAAAGAAGAAATAAATTTAATATAATACATCAAATGTCAGTTATTTTCTGACATGGGATTTAGTTTTCCTAGTGGATGGGAGGAAAACAAAAAGATCACATGGGTTGTTTTTAGGAAAGAACAAAAAGATCACATGGGTTGTTTTTAGGAAAGAACAATAAAAAAATATTTTAAGGGACATAATTAATTTCAGAGGCAAAAATACCATGTTTAATAACAATTTATGTATAGATTAAACTTTGCCCACCATGCCCATTAAGAGACTAACAATTCCTAGTTCTACTTCTTTTTTAGAAAGAAATAGGTCGATTTGGATTAATATTCTTATGAAAATAGAAATCGATTGAAGATCTCGACATCAGGAAAATTGATTAAAAAATATTAAAGAAAATGAAAATATTGAATATGAATCAGAACAGGCTCTGTTAAGGAGAGCTAAACGTTAGTTATTGAATGACAATGAATTTAAAAAATTAATATTATAGATTTATTTTATTATTATATTCAAAATAAGTTAATATGGACTTGAAAAAACATATATTTGAATTTGCCCATATTTGGCAGAATACACAATCCTGGTTTATAATGATGATAATATCTATACTGCTATTATTCTTGCATTCAAATTGAATTGAGAGTGGAAAAGCAGCTACTAAAATAGGGACTCAAAACATAATTAATTTTATTTTAAAAAAAATTCCTAACATAAAAGTACCTATAATTACACCGAAAATATCCTTCAAATGATTGAAGATCTTTTTGGATTCAATTAAATAGATATCTGGAAGAGAATATAAAAGATATTTTTTTTAACAAACAATACCTGAATAAATATATTTAATAATTATAATGATTTAAAAAATATTTTTTCTAAATACAATACCCCTCTTCCCTCTAATGCTCTTGTTGAGCGCTTGTTTAGTATTGCTATAGAGGTTTTAGGCTAGAGGCGTGGATGCTTGACAGATTCAAATTTAGAAACTTTGCTACTTTTAAAAGCAAATAAAGGATTATAAATTTTTTTAGCCTCATTTTTGTTATTAAAATATATAGAAAGATATGATTTTATTTTGTGTTTTTCAATAGTGGGTGGGGGGGGGGGGGCACTATTTAAAAACCCAATATCGAAAACAGGAGTTAGATGATTCTGAAATGTTATGAGCGAGAGCTAGCTCCTTTGAAGAAGCGTTAACAACTCAGATAAATTATATATAAATTTTAGAAATAGCGGTTTCGTCATACACAGATAAATATATTTTGTTTTTAAAAAAAATATATTTGAAAGTAATAATAATAAATAATGTTTTACTTGATGCCTGGGATCGTTTAAAACGTAGAATATATCATTTATCAGGGCATCGTGGGAATGTATATCACAAGCGAAATTAGCGAGATCGCTTTTCTTTAAACTCTAAAACATTTATAAAAAAAAATATAATTATGAAAAGATCATAAATTTGCGGCATTATTATGCTAATAACGTTTCATTTAATGACGTTGTGCGTTTATTGTCTTTTACATATTATCATATTGATGAAGAAATAAAACAATTAAGGTATAAGATAAGAGATTTTAAAAATAATTAACATATTTTTAATTGAGAGATCGGTAAATAAGTAAAAGGGACAAGCGTGTGGTTAGTCATATGGGGCTCATTTGATTATCCCCTTACAACTATGTCCAATGTGACCATTTCTACTTAAAAATTTTAATATTTTCAAGTTTATATTATTTCTAAAAATTAAATACATATTATATTATAGTTAGTTAGCTCTTCTTAGTTAACATATATAGTTTTTATGAGGATTACAAAAGCATGCCCAGTGTACTCCCGTCTTCCCTATATCCCAATGGATTTGGATAAGGTTTCAACTAAATGAACGCCGATATTAAATATCGAATTAAATCGGCACCAATTTAGCGTTTTCAGAAAATATCGGATCAGCCCGATATTTTTTAAAAACCCGATCTTATCAAATATTTTTTATTGTTTTGGGGTTATTTTATAATTATGTATATAATCATGCAATTTTTTTATTTAATAAACAATTCCATAATACTTAATAAAATTTATTAACTTTAAAAAAAAAAATTATTTTTTGTAAGGTTTAAAAAAAATATTTTAAAATTTTACACTATTTTTTGTAATATTATATGCAACAAGAAAAGGAATTTAAATCTAATAATGAATTCAGCTAGTTTTACTAAATTGCTCGATTTAGCCAATTTTAAAAAAGTTAACTCAAAATTTTGGTCAAAAGTAAATTACTCAAGCTTATTGATTTTGCCCAGAGATAGCAGAAAGGATTTGACTTATATTGGCAAAATTTCGAGGTTTAGGTAATATTTTGGCTAAAATTTTGATTTAGACCTTTTTAAAAATTGGCTAAATGGAGCTGTTAACACTATATTCACCTATAAACATTGCAAAAATTTAAAATGAGATTATTAACTTTTGGAGAATAAAAAAAATAAATACACTTTCATTAGTGAAATTAGTCAGTTTTTTTTTAAATAGCAAATATTGATATTTTTATGACATTGTTATACAAAGATAGATGGTAAATAAAAATCAATATAAATATCGGATCGGCATAGGATCCGTTTTTTAGTAATATCGGATCTGATCTATGAAAAATTTGTGGGTCGGCACAACCCTACAAAACATATTATCATATTTAAAGAAATCTATAGAAAAATCTAGAATTGAAGAAGCCCATGAACAAAATGTCAATTCTGAAATCTCGCTTTTCTCGAGGTGAATTAAGAAACAAAACTACCTTCAACCAGGACCAATTCAGACGACTTTATTGAATAATTCTTTTGGCTGTAAAGTGTTTTGAATTGGTTCTGATTGGCTTTCACTAGATAAACATTATAAATTTCCTATAATAAAAATTTTATTCATTAAATAGAACACGGCAATCCTACTTTAAGGTTCTGTAAACGCCATTTCAAGTAGTAAATTCCGTTTTAACTGCAAAACGTTCTCGCATATCAGATGAAAATTGTTAATATTATTTATATTTCAAATCCTATTTTATCATTGTTTTAAAGTATTGTACAGATTTAATAGAAAACATTTCCAAAAATTATTTAACTTGTAAAAATTGATAGAATATATAGATATACTATTTTAGCAAATCAAATAATTTTATTTGCAAATAAATTAAATATGGAAATGTTTCTCATCAAATCTGCTAAACACTGATTATACAGGGTTTGCAACTGTTATTATTATTATGACAGCAAAAATACATAAACATCATTTTTTTATATTTAAAAAAAATATCAATACCTCGATTTTTATCATTTTTTCCAAGAAATTCCAAAACGAATAATTATTAAAAAATATAATTTTTACAATAAACTTATAATTTATTTAAATAAAAATCAACTGAATATTCATAAAATTATTTTTTTTAATTTCTAAATAAATAAATTTAATTTATATAATTTTGCGCATCAATGATATCGCATAAAAAGAATCGAAATATTCTTTAAAAATTTATAGCTGGACGTCATGTCTAAGCAAGGATTTATATATTCCTTCAATGTAATAGTTAATTTTTTTTCATACATTTTAAAAAAATATTTATAAAAAGTAAATGTCATTAAGTCTTCCAAGTTTCAAATATTTATTAATTAAAATTTTTGTATGAATGAACAAATTTCCTTTTAGTGATCTCAAGATGGCACAATGATGATATTTTTAGAATAGAAATTATTTGATATCATTCTTTCAAACCTCCTTCATTAAAATAATTAGATTCCGTATTTAAGTCATTCCATTTCAAATCAACCATCTTTTGACCGACCCTTTTCGATTTAGATAAATTGTAGGCTGGTTATATATTCACATATCTTAAAAAAATTTTTAGCCCATTGGTTAACGGAGATAATCGGGTTTAAAGGTGGAAAAATCGTCTTTTTTTGCTTTTTATTAATGGGTAATTCCATGACAAATCGACCGATTCGGCCGACCATCTCAAAAATGAATGAAACTTTGCATGTTAGTTATTTATGTTGTAAATGTTAAGAAAATCAAAATTTTAGAGTGCTAGTTCAACCAGATCCAAAGGTATATGCCTTAATTTAAAACTAAATAAGATAGAATATTGAATCTAATATTAATAGCTAAGTCAATAATTGATAATTATGGCAAAAACATCAAAATTAATTTTTTTAATTAATATTTCGAAATGAATATGATATTCAATTTTTAATTTTTTGCTATATTTTTTAATAATTTCTTCAATAATTAGCATAGCTGGATATTTATTTAAAAAAATATTGTTATTTTTATACTTTAAAAAATAGATGGCGCTAAATAAAATAGTTTTAATATGTTAAAATTCATTTTTTTGTTGCTTAAATATATTTTAATGTATATATCATTGAAATCTTCCCAAATTTTGCCTTTAAGAGAGTTTATAAATTAATTAAATCTTACTATATCTAAAGGAATACAAAGCCTGGCTAGCTTGTAAGATTTCTTCAGGAGATAATATATGTTCAACCGGTGGGAATAGAAGGATTAACCAGCATTATGAGATTTGAGAAAAACTAAAACATCATCTGTCAAAGGTAGACCTGTGCGCCGATGTCTCAATTGACGGCGGCGGTTTTTTTTAATTTTTTATCGGCGTTCGGCGGCGCGCGGATTTCGCCGCCGCCTACTAAATTGTCGCCGGTGGCGGCGCGATATTTATTTAAAAAAATTTTTAATAAATTTAATTTATAAATCAATGTATTACATTTTTTTATAATTTGGCGCTCTTTTCTAACACATTGTTAACATAGTTTATTTCTTAAATTATTTCCTGTCTCACTTCATTTAAATTCATGTATTTTCTCATTCTCAGAAATAGACTAAGAAATTGCATTTTCACTCAGATCAGAGTCACATAAACAACACATATTAGTAATATTCTATTGATTTTTATTATAACAAATATATATTTGGAATGCAAACAAAATATTAAGTAAGAAATATAATAAATTAGAATTCAGATTTAGCTAAATTATAATTATCATGAATAAATAGAATTTTATCAAGATTGGTGGGACATAAAGAAGTCCTTTTTGCATTGAGTATTAATCCAGCAATGGAAAAAATTCTTTCGCTGGGTGTACTGGTTGCAGGTATACAAAGAACCTTCCTAGCTAAATTAGCAAGCCTAGGAAGTTCCAGTTGCTTTTTCTTCCAAAAGGTTAATGCATCCTCTTCTGAGATATTATTTTGGCTTAGCAAAATATGGCATTCTTGTTCTAAATTACTTATATTGTTATAATCACTGCCTGGAATGGAATGTTTACGAGCTATTTTGGCGATATAAGAACTGGAAGTCTCCCCATTATCTTCAACTTGGATTTCACTTTGTGCATTTTTATCATTTTCTAAAAGTTTTAAATGTCTTGTTAAAAATTGCAATGATGTAGTAGAATTTGAATTAAAATATTCTGACACAATTTTCAGATTTTGAAATCTGGGATCAAGGAGAGTCGCTAATATCTAATGTTCAAAATATAATTTTATTAATAAAAATATAAAATAACTTGAAGTTCAGTAATTAGAAACCTATGGTCAAGCTTTTTTTGCATATTTTCTTTTAAACAAATAATATCTGAGGAATCAGATATATTGATCTGTATGTGGGTTTCTATTTCACTGCGAAATAATAACCCTAGATTTATAGTCGATCCCTTTTGGGAGGAAAGAAATTCCACCGACTCTCGGAATGGAATTAATACGGCATAAAGCTCGTCAATCATATCCCATTCATTATTAAAAAGTTTTAACCATTGTTTTCCTATTTTATTCAAAACATTATTAATAGGATTTTTGTTCACGCTACGAACACTTTCTAGCATAATTAATATGCTGTGCCAGTGGGTAGGGCAATTTAATTTTAACGTTTTTGTATTATATAGATTGGTTGGTGTAATGACATTTCTATTATCCGCTTCGTTATCAAAATGATAAGGTATGGATCAGAATCATCAATATCCAAGATATGACCTGTCTCATAAATTGATTGGAGACATTTAAGATGCTCATCTTCAATTTCACATTCCAAATCAGCTACTCGATATCTGAGGGCTGAAATAATTTCTCTAATTTTTTTAAGGAGATTATCAATTCTGGCAACTTTTTTTATGCCATCAACTGTAACCAAATTATGTAATCCATGGCCTAAGCATAAATGATGCTCATAATCCCCCAATCTGACGCTTCTTTTGACATTTGCCCCTGCATCAGTTACCATTTGTATTATTTTGGCTTTTAAATGAAACTCCTCTTCGATACCATCAATCTCCGATAATATGGTTTCCCCAGTATGCTTTTGAGTCACATTTCGGGTTGCCAGGGTAAAATATTCTAAATCAAAATTTTCATCTAAATGATGAAGACTAAATGTAATATAATTTCGCCGCTTGAAATGATCGGTCCATAAATCAAAAGTAATGGAACAGAATTTTGGACCAGAATCAATCAGGTTTAAAACATGTGCCTTTATAGAACAATAAACATCATCAAGTGCTCCCCGACTAATAGTTGTCCTATTAGGCAATTCTGATGAGGAATCAATTATCTTATATTTCTATTTTTTTAGGCAATTTATTTTTTAATAATCATTTTATTTAAATTTTAAACCTTTAGAAAATCTGTCATCCCATTATTGCTAATAGAATCAAATGGCAATAAATCTAAGCAGCACATCAAAACATAATTTCGCCCTATTAGAAAAAAGATATTTAAAAAAGAGAAACAAATAAAAAATTTGATTTAGTTTTGAACTTTCAAAATAAAGTTTTACATAATTTAATAAAATATATTTTTAGTTTATTCATTAAAAAGATCTCAAAATAGAGCTGACAATAAACAAACTAAAAAATTAGTGTTTTAAAGTTTTACATAATTATTTTAATAAATTATATATTAAGTTTGTACATTAAAAAGTTCTCAAAATAGAGCTGACAATAAACAAACTAAAAATTTAGTTGTTTTAAAGTTTTACATAATTATTTTAATAAATTTAAATTATATATTAAGTTTATACATTAAAAGGATCTCAAAGTAGAGCTGACAATAAACAAACTAGAAATTTAGTTGTTTTAAAGTTTTACATAATTATTTTAATAAATTTAAATTATGCATTAAAAGGATCTCAAAATAGAGCTGACAATAAACAAACTAAAAATTTAGTTGTTTTAAAGTTTTACATAATTATTTTAATAAATTATATATTAAGTTTGTACATTAAAAAGTTCTCAAAATAAGAGCTGACAAAACAAACTAAAAAATTTAGTTGTTTTGAACAAATAGAGCTTAATAAAATTAATTTAACAAACCATTTAAAAATTTAAAATGAATATTAATAAACATTAATACTAACCTAAGAGCCATTTTTTATCTTTTATATTCTTGCTACATGTTGGCGTTGGCTTTAGAAACATTTTTAGAGTTTGAATGGATTTATTATTATTAGTTTTTTCTGATATTTTATGCACATTAATTAAGTGACGAAAAAGGTTACTCGTACTTATATTTTTGCTATAACATTTGATATCATAACTAAAATATAAATTATATATAAATATAAGTCTAAAATTAAAATAAATTACTGTGAAAATGGATTATTTTTATCCGAATCTTCCTCATCTTTTTTCCCCAATTTTAAACAAGGTTCACAATAAATATAATCAGGCATTATCGTGCTTTTCTTATTCTCATTCTTCAAAATAAGATTTCCAAAGTACTTCCACACATAACTTGATTTTTGATTAGTAGAGAGTTGTTATTTCATAATTGTATATAGGGTGGTTTAAAACGCACAAATCCATAAAAATAATTAATGAATGAATTTAAATGATATACACTATTCTATTATATAAAGCAATAGAATACAATTCATGTTTTATTATATTAATGTTAATATTCATATTTAAATATAATATGTAATATATAAATATAATTAAACAACATTCTAAATATTATACACGCCGTGCCGCCCCCATAAGAAAAATCGGCGGCTAGCCGGCTCACGCCGCTGATCTCAATCGGCGGCTGTTCCGGCGTGAATAAAATTGCCGGCGGCGCACAGGTCTAGTCAAAGGTAATCTAAATGAGGCTGAAGGTCCACAAGGGTGTAAAAATCGGGTTTTTACTTCATTTGTATCATTTTTCCGATTATAAATCCTAACCACCTCTATCATCATATATACATGTTGCATATCCATTAATATTTTATATAATTTCCTCATTTAAAAACGAAACTTGATTTATGCTAGTTTTTTTGAAATTTGATATATTTGTGTTTAGTCTATTTTGATATATTTTTTGGGTCCCATGTGGGATTGCAGAATTAAATCTTTTACGAAGGGCTAATTCCCCTTCGATGTATACTAGATTTGATATATTTTCAAGAATTCCATTAATATTTTCTTTTACATAATTATATAATTCTAATGGGGTTAGGATTAATTTTTGTATGGCCTTTGAAGATCTGGCAATTAATCTTTTGACAATTCCTCCTATCCCGTCATACGCATTTTTGCTGCCGAAGAAAAGTCATTCGGCAGGAATATTAAAATCGTATTTATGAAGGCATATTTATAGAAAATTTTTGCGATTCTTATATTGACAAGCCCACCAGGATTTCTTCCTATTGAAGAACTACCTTCTAATTCTAAGAATTTTATATACACTGCTATCGTGACTATTCTTCCAATACGATGTCATCCTCGCTGCGTATGAGCTCGAGATTAAACGCCTCACAGAAGATATACTCAAACTTAAATTTGACGATCTATCTTGGTTACAGGTTACCTTACCAAATAAATCCGGTAGCATTGGTCAGGCGCGTACGCAGCGGGGGGGGAAGGGTAAGGGGACAAACCCCTCCCAGCCAAAAAATGCAGTAGTCGGATATATTTATCAAAAATATTATTGTTTATATTAATTTATATTTGTTAATATTTATTCCTATCTCATATTAAATATTTAATTACATTTATTTATCACATTCATCTACTAAGTTATTTTATCAATTAATTTCGATTTCAAGTTTTCCGGCGTGATATTTACTTATTATTTTCAAATTTTTAGTGGCGTAATAATCTACCATTTTCAAATTTCTAGTCAAATAATAATTGTTTCTGAAATTCCTTGTCGAACAGGGAGAAAGAAATTGCAAGCTTCAAGCAGTAACAGCTTTCATGGAGTTAGAAGAGCCGATTATTTGCTATTACTGAAATATCACAATGGCCTGAAAGAAATATTTCCTCAGAAGCAATAAAATTATTGGATTCAATGCTTATTCCAATTTTTTTTTCTCATTATAATGTATTATTTAATTATACAACTACAGTAATACTTTTCAAAAACATGACATTGACTTGATTAAGAAGATGAGAATAGCGGAGAGCATTTTATTAGAACTCAAGGAAATTAGGGCTAATGTTGATGAAGAATTTCATATTTTATATGTTATTGTTGAGTCAAAAGCAGAGCTATATGTGTTTAATATTTGTATCCTTCGACTTGCAGCAAGGCAAGCTCATCGTTAAAACATTAATATAGGATGAGTAGAAGAGTATTATAAAACAAATGTCTCCTCTCTTAGATACATTTATAACCCAAATAAATGAATTATTTTAATTCATCATGCAGCACTTATCTCAGATATTACTTCCATAAAAGCCTTACCAACCTTTTTCAGATGGTGATAGAAAAAATATAATTTTGTTAGATTTTTATCATGAAGATGTTAAGTATCTTATGATGCCTTATTAGCTGAATAACTATATTTATAAAATTAACTATGGTTGATATAGTCCCAAAAATGCTATGGATGCCTTGCATATCAAACACATTTAAATTATATTCCCAATGTTTTAAAAGGGTTTATATATATTAGCAACTCTTCCCATTAGTAAACTAATGAGAGAACATTCTCATTTTTAAGAATAACAGAGCCCTGCAGAGGTACCATTTGCAGGCCATGGCCCGGATTTTTTTTAAAAAATTTTAACGGCCCGGTTCGGGTTTTTAAAAAAATCTTTAAGCCCTCCCCGGCTTTTTTTAAATAAAATTTTCAGGCCCGGCCCGGATTTTTTTATAATAAATTATATTTCTTTTTGATTTTGTTAGCTAATAATAACGATTTCAAATATATGCTGTTTTAAAATATACAACCCGGCCCCGGATATTTTTTTTAAAAAAAATTCAGGCCTCGCCCGGATGTTTTTTTTAAAAAAATCGGGCCAGGCCCGGGTATATTTAAAAAATTAAAATACGGTCCTGTCCAGGGGCCGGGTCTGCAGGTCTCTGAAAAACATACCAAGAAGTACAACTTCTGAAAGTAGATTGAAAGGTTTGAATATTTTGAATATTCATAGGCATTTGACACAAGCAAGGATGAGATAATTGAAAAATTAGCTCAATCCCAACGAAGATTGGATTTTACATATAAATATATAACATATAAAATACAATTATTCCTAAGAAACATTTTGTGTATTAATTTATATTTCCAACATTTAAATTTTTTATTTATATAAATTTTAAAGGCTCAAAAAATTCAAATTTCTATTTTGGGTCATTTAAATAATTCATATAGTGGATATATTCACTTTATATTTTATAATTCACATTTATTTTATAGTTTTTCTATACCGCCAGTTATATCCGTTTAATATTTTTTAATTCACATTTATTTTATAGTTTTTTATATGATGATTTATATATATAATTTTTTTATAATTCACATTAATTTAAAATTGTGTATTAGAAATAGCTATTAGTTCTAATAAATTTATGCTTGATATTTTTAAAAAACAATAATATTTCTTAAAAAATTTTATTATCCCCTCCCAGACCAAATTCCTGCGTACGCGCCTGACATTGGTATAAGGTCACCCTCACTACTTTCCGTTAGTGCGTTCATGTACTCTTGCCTATCTTACGAGCCAATCATACACACACTCACAAAACATCCTGACCCCTTGCTTCTGCAGGCAATTGATCTCTGGAAATTTCTCTCATTAATCGATCTTGCCTCATCGGCACTATAGAAGGACTGGGATAAGCCTCTAGTTGTCAACTCCGTTGCATACTTTAAATAGAGGAGCCAACCCGAGGAATTTCCGCAGCTCGAGGCTTTCCATTGCGAAATCTTAACCAGCTCGTAAGCAACGATGAGCTACGTCATGCCATTGGTCTTAGACTCATTTGCGATATGGTGATACCCTATCACTGTATTCTTTGTCATTACCTGATAGTTCAACCATCTGGAAAAGGGGGGAATTCCGAACATGGGATCTCATATAGATTCTCTAGCCCCTTCCAATATAAATAGGGATGCTCTATTGGACGCCGAGGAAAAAAAATCGCTTAATATTCGCCATCGCTACCTGCCAACTATGCATTTCTACCATATATCATCATTACTTAAACATCGTTCGGCTATCATGCCCTGGCATCTTTTAAAGACCTAGGGCATCGGATCTTTACTAGGAGTGAGGATCTCAACGATGGATATTAATTACGTCAAAGGTTGGCCCTAAACATAATTAAGTGTAATCATCTCAGTTTTATACTTTCAATGATGGAAACCCCTGTGCATAGTAGGCTTAGACTATTTTGTTCACAATTATAACGTTGGCGCTAAAAAGGAACTTGGATCTCAAGCGATAACAGACAGCAAAAATTAATGACAAAAACAAAAACGCGAATAAAGATGTACAGGCCAAAGCAAAGTTAATGCTACTTTTTAGATGAAGAATTCACAAATTTTCCCTTACTTAAATTATTAATATTATATAAATTTTCAATTAAATTAATATATACTAATTTATAATTGTAATCTTTAATTTTCCATTATTTAACTTTTACATTTAACGATAATTTAAATTGATTTATAAGCCGCAAAACAATATATAAAACAGATACAGGGTTTCCCATTCAAAAAAGGAAAAGTCCTTAAAAAAGGAAAAATTTCAATCATAAAAGGAAAATGTACGATCAAAAAAGGAAAAGGTCCGAACAAAAAAGGAAAATTCGAACAAAAAAGGAAAAAAGGGTCAATCATAAAAAGAAAAGGTCCGAACAAAAAAGGAAAAGTGTCGAACAAAAAAGGATAAGGTTATCAAAAAAGGAAAAGTGTCAAAGAAAAAAGGAAAGTGTCAATCAAAAAAGGAAAATTCTTGTTTAAAAAAGGAAAATCATTATTTTTTAAATTTTTTTTATTGTCAATTTTTCTTAAATTTTTATTTATTTTTAGTATTCCTTCTTATTTTATTTCTAACCTTTTTCGATTTATTTACTTA
Organism: Gordionus sp. m RMFG-2023; assembly: GCF_954871325.1. Taxonomy (NCBI): domain Eukaryota; kingdom Metazoa; phylum Nematomorpha; class Gordioida; order Chordodea; family Parachordodidae; genus Gordionus; species Gordionus sp. m RMFG-2023. The sequence continues at coordinate 51,908,140 of NC_088775.1, read as the reverse complement.
ATTCTATATCTTTTCTCAATTTATTTTTCTTCTCATTTTTGATAATTCTTTTGTCTTTTTAAAAATAACTTAAAAATTTTCCGTTATTTTTCTTCACCTCTACACCATTTTTTAAACAATTCTTTCCTTTTTTTCATCATACATATCAATATTTTGACTTTTTATGATTTTTTCTCCTTATATTGTATTCTTTTACATATATTTCTAATTTTTCCAATCTCTTTAAGTCATTTTTAATTTTTATTTTTCTGATCTTTTCTTAATTTTTTTTTCTTCTTATTTTTAATAATTCTTTTTTGTAATTATTTTTAATTTTCACTTAATTTTTATTACTTAATGGCAGATATTTATTTATTAGAATTTTTTACATATCAAATTATTTAATTACAATTGCTGAATTAAATTAATCGTTTGGTTATAATGAACCTTTTTAAAATTAAATAGTTTGAACTGTAATACCAAACGATATGTAAATTACTAAAATATAATCATTTTTAAATTATTATTTAAAATTTTATTGTCTGCCATTGAGAAATAAAAACTGTGACAATTAAAAATTACAAAAAAGAATTATCAAAAATGAGAAGAAAATTAAATTGAGAAAAGACTTAGAAATTAATGTAAAAGATAAAAATATAAATATGTATGATGTAAAAAGGAAAAAATTGTTTAAAAAATTGTGTAAAGATAAAAATAACAGGGAAAATGCACAAATTATTATTAAAAAGACAAAAGAATCAAAAAAAATGAGAAGAAAAATAAACTGAGAAAAGATAATAAGAAAAAATAAAGTAAAGAAATCACAAAAATTTAGAAATAAAATAAGAAGGAATAATATAATAAATAAAAATTTAAGAAAAATTGACAAGAAAAAAATATTTTCTTTCATGAATGGGTTGGAACTTTTCCTTTTTTGATTAACACTTTTTCTTTTTTGATTGAACTTTTTCCTTTTATGATTGACCCTTTTCCTTTTTTGATTGGGACTTTTCCTTTTTTGAATGGGATACCCTATAATATAATTTAAAAAGATAACAAAACTAATATTTTTAAATCTTCTCCAGATTTATAATAGGCCACAAATGGAAGTATAGTAGCTTGCACGTTGTTCCAGTGAAATCCTTACACTTCATCTTGTAAAATATATGAATAATTTTTAGAATAATCTATAATTGTTAAAAATTCACCATCTTTTAAATTTTCTTTGGAGCTCTTCAAAAGTTTGCTGTTTAGTTATAAACGAGTGAAGTAAAATTTGAACTTTTTCCAATAGAAAAATTATCAACGGACTTTATAATTTTTTCAAAATTTGCTCTATCCACCGTGATCCATTATTTAAAAGTGACATATTCTACACGATTTCTCTGATTGATATAAATAAGATATTTTATACTAAGGCATTGATCACAATTTGTTTAAACTGACTGAGAGGGATTACAAATAATTTGCGTCAACAAAAGATAAAGAATTTATACAGTAATTTTCTCCGCTGTGATTTCAGCTAATACATTAGCATTAATTTCACATTCTGAACACTGTGTGCCACTAGCTCCAACTAAAATACAGTTTTAGGGCCTAAGTTCGCCAAATTTAGAGAATCCAATTGATATATATGGGTATTATTCTTTAAACATCTTGAATGTCTCTTTAAGATTATTCAATATTAGTCTTTTTTGGTCTGGTTATTTCTCGCCTTTAACAAATGCAACATCTTTTATTCCAGGTATGAGTTAGCTTATTTCATCAGAACTTTAAAAATCCTTGACAAATTAAAATTTTGTTTAGTGTCTTTCCTGCCTTATGTTATGAGAATGAGAGAATTCCAGTTTCTTTGACCATCATATTTCTTGCCAGGTATGTCACGTTTAATTCCTTTTGAATTTTATTGACCTCTATCTTTGTGGCAAAATTGTAAGAATTTAATATTGTTGATAATTTATCAAAGATATCCTTTAATATAATAAGAATTTTCATCTTTAATTGGATTATCCTTCTCGGAATCAGATATTTCTCAAACTTTACTCTTTATTGCTTTTTCAATCTTATAAATTTTATTTTTAGGATATTTTTTTTCTTCATTAAACGTTTTCCTTTAAAGGTGATTCTCAAATATTGTGTAATGTTTCATGAATAGATTCAAAGGCCTCCTGATTAGAGGTCTGAATGGGGCGGGTTTTTGGACTAAAGCCCGACCACCCAATGTTTTAAAAAAATTTAACCCGCCCGCCCATTAGTCTAAAATTTTTTACCCGCCCGCCCATTATTTATAAAAAATTTTAACCCAAGTCCACTTATAAAATTTAATAATGGCCATTCTTTCAATTTTTTAAGCATCTAATAAAAATATTTGAGCATTACACCTCTACAAAAAGTTTATAATTTAGGAAATTAAATTAAGCATAAAAAAAATATTCATTTAAATTTTGAACAATTTATTTGATCAAACTGAATATTTATGAAATAAATATAAAATTGATATTATATGTAATTATAATGCAAAGATAATAATGAATCGACATTTTCTGGATTCAAACACGTTCTTCTTTGTTCTAAAAACCTTCCAGCAATGCTAAATCCTCGTTCAGAAGCACTAGTTGCAGGAATTGCCAAAATTTTTATTGCTAGTCTTGATAGCTTTGTCAAATCTCTTGTCGTTTCCACCAAAGTAGGATATTCGTCTGAAGTATATCCTCTTCCTGCAAGTGAGATCCGGATGTCCCGTATGAAATATATGTAAAACTCTTTTTTGAAGTGAGTACGAAGATTAATCTGTCATTCCAAAATAAAATATCGTGCTATTTTCGTAATCGTTTCATGCTATTAGGAATAGTAACAGAACAAATTACTATACAGTTTTATAAACCAGACCTCGAGTTAATATTAGAAACAGATGCATATAACCAAGGATTTGGAGCTGTATTCATGCAAAAATATGATAATGGTAACGAATTTCCTAGCTTACACCTCAAGAACTTTACAAGACGCTGAAATGAATTATTCTACAATAGACAAAGAAGCAAAAGTAATAATAAACAGCGTAGAAAAATCTCATAACTATTTGTATGGACGAAAATTTAAAATTTGAACAGACCACAAACCTTTAATAAAGATATATGGTAATAACAGAGATTTAAGCTCATTAACAAACCAAAGATTATTACGTTGGGCTTATAAATTATCTGCATATGATTATAATATAATGTACAAGAATGGCGCTAATAATATAATTGCAGATGCTTTATCGCGAAACCCATAGAGAAAAATGTAGAATAACAAGTGAAAATAAAACAGTAAAATATATAAGAAACCTTACTTATGACACATTAACTCTATCAAGAAAAGAAATGGTACAAATATACAAAATCAAGCACCAGAATTACAAGCTTTTAGAACAAGAATAGATGAAATAGAAAATGATGACGGTATTTTATTTTGAAATGGCAGATTAATCATTCCGTACTCACTTCAAAAAAGAGTTTTGCATATATTGCATACGGGACATCCGGGTACAACAATTAAATCCATTACGAGACATTATATATGTTGGGAAAAATAAAGATGTCGAAAAAATAGTAGTGTTTAGTGTTGTTAAATGGCTCGATTTGAGCCGATTTTTAAAAACGGCTAACTCGATATTTTATCCATAAAAATTTTATGCAAGCCTAACGACTTCGCTCATAGATAGCACAAACATTTAGACATTTATTAGTGAAATTCCGAGGCTTATGAAATATTTTTCTATTTAAAATATTGAGTTAGCCGTATTTAAAAATCGGCTGAAATTGAGCCGTTTAACAACACTAGTAGTGTTCTTCACTTAAAAAAACGATTGGTACAATAAAAAAAGAAATATTGTTATTGATCATTTAATTAATTATGATTTTTCTTTAGTTTGTTTTTGAACAAAAATTTTAAATTTCCATAACCCGCCCGCCCATTGTTTAAATTTCTTAACTCGCCCACCCGCTTGCCAATTCTCAAAAAAATTTTACCCGCCCATTTGCTTGCCCACTTAGAGGCCGAAATCGCGCCCAATGCAGACCTCTACTCCTGATTATAGGTCATTGGAAATATAAATTCTTCAGGAATGTCTTAGCCAAATTTACTTAACTGGTGGAGGCACGTATTACATATTTTTTCCTGAATATATAAATCGCTATTTATACTAAGTATCTAAGGTAGTACAGGATATAAATTCTTTTTAAAATTTTTATGTTTTGGTTTATTCACAATACACCTTAGCTTATCTTATAAAGGTTTCATTTATAAAAATTTCTTTATTTTTAAAGGCATGTAAAAATATAAAATTAATTTTTAAAAAAATTTAAGAAAAATGTTAAATAAATTAATATTATTTTTTTAGAATTTGCGAAAAAATATTAAAGTAATCAATTAATATTTTTAGCAACTGCGATTTATTGATTAGGGTTTTCACGATTTATTTAATCAGCTTATTTTTTTAAAAAAACAACTGACTTTTATTTTAATATTTTTTTCAGTGTTTAACATTTGCTCAAAATTCAAAGACATTGATCATAGAAATCTTTTTTGCTCAAATTCATTTGATAACCAAAATTTTATAAAGTAAATTTTTAGTTATATATATTGATTAAAAAAAATCAAATTGAAATCATAAATTTTTAGCAAAAAAAATTGACCTTCGAAAAAAACTTAAATTTTGTTGATTTGGTTTTTTTATTAATTTAAGATTATGACAATTCCATAAAAGAATCTTAGGCCTGGTTATAAATGTGATTTTCGATTTTTCCCTTAATAATTTTATTGTACTTCTTTAAGCCTACTTTTTATTCGTGTGCTAGTCAGATTTTTTAATTATTTTCACTTTACATTTAAACAAAAAAAACTATTAAAAATTTATATCCTGCAAATATCTCAGGGGAATGAGGTTTACAAATTATATAATCAATTTTGCATGATATGTTATACATGAGTTGTAAGCAATTTAAAATGACTTTTATCATATTAAAACTATTATATATAGAAACATCTATTTTTTAGAGTATAAAATTCGCAATATTTTTTTTAAATAAATATCCAGCCATGCTAATTGCTGAAGAAATTATTAAAAAAATACTAAACGAATAATATTTCTTAAAAAATTAAAAATTGGAGATCATATTCATTTCGAAATATTAATTTCAAATTTTCTACTGACCATAAGATGACTTATATTTTTAAAAAAAAAAAATTTGATTTTTTCACAAAAATTTTCAATTATTGACCTAATATATTAATATTAGATTCAGTATTCATCTAATTTAGTTTAAAATTAAAAACTAATCATTTAACATCAAAGCTAAAAAAGATGATTTTTAGACCTTTAACCTCGATTATCTCCATATAGTTGTTAATGATCTTGAATTTTGTTTATGATTTAATGCGAACATATATAACCAGCTTACAACTTTTTATAGAAATTGAAAGGGATCGGCCGAAAATCTTGGTTTTCTTGCTCATTTAACATGGTATAACCCCTATTTTCCAGGTTAATGATATCTTGTATTTTTTTATTTTTTGAATAGGTACTGCTAAATTTATTTATAGGGGAGACCGGGGATAGTGTGTTCCCGGGGTAAGTATTTCCTTCTCAAATAATTTAAAAATTAATAAAGTTTAAGATTTGTAATTTAAGCCAAATATGTATTATAATAAGGTGCTTAAGTAGATCCAAAATTGTTTCGGACAAAATTGCTCATGAAAAATTTTAAATGCAAATTTAAGTTTCAACATACCCAAAGTAACTTTTTTAAATTTTACATTTTCACGAATAACTTTTTTTATATTGTTCAGACTTAATATAAATTCTAAATGATAAAAAAATCTCCATTTTATCATATATAAAAATATTGACAATCATTATGTTATTTTAATATTCTAAATTTAATTTTTAAATGATCCTGTGGACCTGGGGAAGGTATTAGCGGGGTGCGTCTTTTCCTTTTACATACATTCATTAAAATATTGGTTCTGATTTTGTAAAATGGTTCGAACATATATTAGAAAAACTAACAAAGAAAATAATGATAATCAAAAGGCAAATATTCTTCAAATGCTGAAATATTAGATACCTTTGACAGTTATAACCATGAATACGAATTTAAGTTATGGGAGGTATATTTATATATTTAAATTAGTATATATTTAAGAAACTAAGCATTAAGAGGTATAATAAATTGTTCAAAAGAAATGAAGATTTTCAAGAGCGATATCTTTACAGATCAGTATTTTCTCCTATTCAAGAAGCTAAATTAACAGATTATTTAATTAAAGGATCAAGATTATTTTCAGGATTATGCCCTAATCAAGTATTTTAATCCTTTGTTATATCATATATCTCTGTAAAATGATTTTTTTTATAATCTTTAATTTATGCCATGGTATTTCTTTAGTTAAATAATAATAAACTTGAGAAAATTTTTTTAAATTATTTACATTATATGTTAATGAAACATCTTTATTAATTTTAAAATACTTTAAAGTAAGAATTTAACTTATACATTAGAATGATATTTATTTAAGTGTGTATGATATATATGTAAATAAAATGATGCTGCCATGTATATATATATTAATTTTAAAATGATGCTGCCATGTATTAATATTAATTTTAAAATGATTTATTCAATGTAGCATTATATATATTATATCATGCATTAAATCATATCTTACCTATATATTAAAGATTTAATTATGTGTGTATGATATATATTTAAAATAAAATGATGCTGCCATGTATATTAATTTTAAAATGATTTATTCATTGATTTAGCATTAAATTATATCATGCATTAAAACATATTTTGGTTCTTACCTATACATTAGAGGTTTAATTATGTATGATATATTTTATTATATTAATTATTAAATAAATTCAGAATAAAATTTAAGAATTAGGATTTTAATTAGATTGCCTTAATATATAAATAATTTAATGTCTTATGTTTAAATTTAGGTTAGAATTTTAGCTTATCAAATGGCCAAGAGGTATAGTTTACAAGTACCAAAATCTTGTGAAATAACTCAATCAGCTGGTGAAGACTGGGTTGGAGCATTTATTAAAAGAAATCCAACCATTTCTTTGAGAACACCAGAGGCTACAAGTATAGCCAGGGCTACCAATTTTAATATGAAAATGGTTGATTTATTTTTTAATTATTTGACTGTCACGAGGGAAAATAACTTTCTACCATGTGATATATATAATATGGATGAAACTGGTTAATTAAAATATAAATGATAGCAAATCTTTAATATTTTCATAGGATTAACAACAGTTCAACGGCCTAATAAAGTTTTTGCAAGGAAAGGCGAAAAACAGGTTCTGGCAATTACTACATCAGAATGTGGTACACTTATGACCTTGGCAATTGCTGTCAATGCTCTAGGAAATTCTATTCCACCTATGTTTATATATCCCAGGAAAAAATTTTATGATCATTATTTAAGAGATGGCCCTGTAGGATGCATTGGCGTGTCTAATGGTTCTGGGTGGATGCTGGCTGAAGATTTTATATATTTTTAAAATCATTTTATAAAATACACTAAGCCCAGTCAAGATAAAAAAGTTTTGCTTATATTAGATAATCATAAATCTCATCAATCTATTGAAGTCATTGAGCTGTGCTCTGACAGTGGTATAGTTCTATTGACTCTCCCTCCCCTCTTCACCTTACAAAAAAATAGCCAGATCTAGGGCTAATAATCTGAAAAAAAAATCAAACCAACAATAAAAAAAGTTTAAATATGAATGCTGGCAAAAAAGAATTTTGTTTAGTGTGCCACAAAAACTATCAAACTCACCACCATAATGAAGATTGGATTGTCATTTATGGGCACATGGATCATATTGTGATTTTAATCCATTTTTTATATGTAATAAATGTGTTGTATGTTAATATTATATGTTTGTTGTGATTTTTATGATTTTTATATGAAAAAAATGAATAAAATGCTTAGAAAATGATAGTCTAAAACATGCCCCACAAAAGGATAATACATCCCCCGTCTCTTTTTCATGACTCAAAAATTTTCATTTTTTTTAAATTTAAATTTAAAAAAATATATAATATTTTTTTATTAGATATTAATTTCTACCGTAGATAATTATATAAAGAATAAAATAACATCAAAATTATTTTGATAAATTATTTCTCCTCCTTTTCACAGCCTCTCAATTTTTTATGGACAATATAACCCCGGTCTCCCCTAATATATATTTGAAAACTCGTGAATTTTGGAAAGTGTCTGTGGCCTAGTCGACAAGAGCGTCGCTTGCCAAACCAATGGTTCTAGGTTAGAATTTGCGCAAAGGTCATGTTTTTTTCCTTAATCCAACTTGGTAGTTCCATCCTTGGAGGATGATAATATAGGAGATCGGACTCGAACATGTGATTCCGTTAATATGTTAAATAATAAGAAGGTCTTACAATTTAATAAATTTTGGTCGGTATTTAGCAAATTAGGTTGTTATTTAGAAAATTACTTACATTGACTATGCAGTATCCATCATTAACCTACTTTCCAAATCTTATATGGTAAAATTAACCTTATAAAAATCCTAAATTTAAGCTCATCTATTAAAATTTTTTTTCTTTTGTTCGAAAACAATGTTGATAGTGCTAATAATTTCTGGAGGCGATCAGATCCGATATTACCAATATTTAATAGATATCGCCCGATTACCAATCCGATATATCTGATTTTGCATTCTCTAAACATGTTAATCGTTTTTAATTAGGTGAGCCACCAATTAAAAAAAAGATAGCAGAAAAAAATACAAGAAAACTAAGATAAATAACAAAAGCCTTAAGCCTTGTATTAGGAGCAGAAGATTAAGTAGAATATAATTAAAAGGATGAGATTGTCGAAAATTAAAAACAAAAAAAAATTGCTTTGGTGAAAAGATCCAAAAAACTTAAAGTTATGTCATCCCCATATTTAAAATGTGGCGAATAATTATAAACACTGTTGATAATCATAGAAAAATTTTATTCTTAGAATGAAGCAGGTCGTGTGATGCTAGGCAGAAAGGGGGAAAACAAGGTTCCACAAAATATTAGTTCCAAATAATTTGAAAGGATTTAAAGAAGTGTATCTTAATATAAAAGTCAGCTTTTTGAAACCCGGATTTATGCAAAAAATTAAGTATTAGCTGGATCTAGCAGAACTCATGTGTCTGTGCAATACATCAAAATTTAAAGTTGATGTATATCGATGGTAACCTTGAAAAATTAACAACTAAACAGGGTGAGCCATTATAAAATATATTAGCAAAAAATATATGCAACCCATCACTCTATAGTTGCTATTTGGGTGAATGCGATTATTCCCCCAGTAAGTTTTCAATTCAAAACAACTATAAATATAAATTTAAAGAAAGGATATAGATCATATAACATTATAATAATGAGCATCTGTTGATAGGACCACCCTGAAAACATAAAACCGGCTGAAGAGTTTGTAAATCTTTTTACAGAAAAAATTGCACCCATTTTCAGACATTTTTTTATAACTTCGAGAACATACTGAAAACACAAAACCGGCTGAAGAGTTTGTAAATCTATTTGACCCATTTTCAGACATTTTTTTATATGTTCGAAATATAAATATATTGATAATGTGGCTTTTCGGAAAATAATTCTTTGGTGATCCAAGATACTGCTGAAGGATTCCATTGGAATAATTATATAGCGACAATCCATTCTATGGTAGTTTATAATAATAATGTTGTTAAAGTACAAAATATTAATTACATCGTTCATAATTGCATTATCATGACATTATTGCTGTTCATTTGTATCACAATTGAATAATAAATTTTTTGACTGATATATTTGGCCACAAACTTAGCAAAATATATTAATGTACTGATGACAGCCGCACAATATAAAAGAAAAACTTTATAAGTCTATGTTTTCGTGAATCGGACAGCAACATCATGTCTTGGAGGCACATTAAAAAGATTGGTTCCACGTTCCAGCCCATTTCTGGGCAAATTATAAAATCGATTGATTTATATAATTTTGTTAAAGAAATTATGTTAGCTATTAATTACATATGAGACTAATGGAAAATATAATGTAGAAGATATGAAGTGTAAGAACAATTCAGACAAGCTCCCGCAATTCCCGAAATTCAAAAAATGCACATGATAATTCCTTTGGGTTTGAATAAAATTAAAAGAAAATTATATTCAGAAGTTGATAGTCATAATATTGATAAATTATATATGTAGATGAGGATAATTATAAAATACTCGATCAGAAAATTTATTTAATAAACATAAAATGGAATAAGATTTTTTTAAAAAGGCTTTTCTCAATATCTATATTTATATATTTAATATAAAAATTCTATCCAAAGATATCTAAAATTAAACAATTTGTCAAAAATGCCTCTTTTTATGGACCTTTAGAGGCCCGTATGTCAGCCGCTGTTCAGAATTGGTAGGTAATATTTTATTAGTTATAATTAAGGATGTACCGATATTTAATATCGGATCGGGCCGATATTTCATCCATTTTAAAATATCGGTTATCGGCATATATTATAAAATTTTCCGATCCGATAAATGGCGTTTTTAACAAAAATAAAATATAAAATTTTTTAGAAAAAGTTATATCTAAAACCATTTATTTTTATAAATAAAATCGAAATTCATTTTTATTTTTAATTTTTTTAATATATTAATTAGTTAATAAACATTCTGCCATATAGTAATTTTTTTTCGCATTCTGATTAAAAGTGTTCAATAATCTTCAGAATGTGTTTTTAGTGATGCTAGAGATAATGACATCTGATAAATTGGAAATTTTGGTATTTCTAAAAAGAAATCTTCGATATTTTAATTTTAAATATTAATTTCACATTTCATAATATATTTGTTTATTACTAATTATGTAAATAGATTAATGTTATTATTTATTATATAAATAAGTAATTTATATCAATAAAAATATTTTATATACTTTTAGAATTGCAATTGAATTGAATATAAACTATAACTGATCATTATAATATATTTAAATGACATATGTTATGGTAAAGTAAAATTATAGATGTTATACTAATAAAAAGTATATTAAAAATTAAAACCATAGGTATCTTTACAGAATACAAAATTAGATAAGATATCGGATCGGTTATCGGCCGATATCAATTTAATATCTGGAATATCGGATCGGCCTCCAAAAAGTGGTATCGATACCCCCCTAGTTATAATATATGCAAACTTTAGTAAAATTTTTAGAAAATCTGATGGGGTCGGGTTGAAACTTATGCTGATTCTCTATGGGAACTTTTGGATATGGGTGATTGATTCCACGTTAAATCGACCAAAAAACGAGATTTTCGGCCGACCATCTCAAAAATGAATGAAACTTGGCATGTTAGTTATTTATGTTGTAAATGTTAATAATTTAAATTTTAGAGTGATAGCTCAACCAGATCCAAAGATATACGCCTTCAAAGACGAAAATCGCGAAATGCGAGATTTCATTAAATCTTGTTATTTTAAAAAATACTTAAGATAGTTACAAATTATATATCAATTTATAGCCCTTAAAATTTTACGTTGGAAAATATAAAAAATAAATTAAAAAATTACAGGTGTTATCTTATTTAAATAAAAAATTAACATTGTTAGGAAGGGATTTTTTTTGGGTGTTAATATTCACTAAAAATGTTATTACCTTTATATTAAACGATTTAATAAAAAATCTCGATAGCCATTTTTGTTTTTGTTTTTTTAATTTTATTTGAATTTATATTATTTTTATAAATAAAAAATGCAATATAGATGGCGTTATATTAAATTTTTTATAATATAGAATTTTTAATAAAAATATGTATAGTATTATGATTAAAATTAAAAAATCAATTGAGTATAACCAAGAATGATGTCCTGGGGCGATATATAAGCAGGCAGCTCATACAGATATTATTTTATTGACGCTATATTGTAAAATAAACATATTTTAAAATTTTATATTCAAACTATTATAATTTTGCGCTTATTAATAGAAATTCCTAAGGCCATAATTTGTAGATATATCCTTTCATTGTTGTGGATCTACTATCGTTATTATTTGAAAATAACGATTTTATCAGCTTATTTTATTTTTTTTATTCCTATCATCGCTACCAATCAATCATCATATATTTCAAAACTTAAACATTTTTTACAACCAAATGTATTTATGATAATTTGTGATTCTCTGAAAATTATGCATTTATAATCCAAGACGCTGTTCAAGGATTCCACTGGAATAATAATCAAGCCACTATCCATCCTATGATAGCATATAATAATAATGGCAATATAGAAAACCTTAATTATGTGGTAATATAAGAGTCACTTCAACATAATGTTATTGCAGTACATTTATACCAGACTAAAATGATAAAATTTTTAACCAATCAATTCAGCAAAAAGTCAAATAAAATATATTACTGCTCTGACGGATCAGCTGCGCAATATAAAAACAGAAATTTTTTTATAAATCTGTGATATCATGAATCAGATTTTGTAGCAACTGAATGGCATTTTTCAGCTTCATCCCATGGAAAAGGTCCATGTTATGGCCTTGGCGGAACATTAAAAATATTAGCAGCACGTTCAAGCCTTCAGCGCATCAGTTCTGGACACATTTTAATGCCAGTTGATTTATATCAATTTGCAAAACAAAACATGCCATCAGTAAATTTTACGTATATAACCAACGAACCATACAATTTACAAGAGATTAAACTACGAGAAAGATTTAATTTCGCTAGTCCCATTCCAGGAACTCGGGAAATACATGCTATATTTCCTTTAAGTTTAAGTAAACTTAAATCAAAAATATATTCATATGCAGAGGACTTTCAAATTAACAATATCTCAAATGCCGATAATTTGTCTTTTGCCGATATTAAAGGATTCGTAACATGTGCTTATGACGATTTTTGGTGGTTAGCCACAGTACTAGAAAAGAATGAAATTACTGAGGAGATATATATTTCCTTTTTACATTCCCATGGACCATCACCATCCTTCTTTTAGCCTTCAATTGCGGAAAAGATATGGTTACCCATTAATCAAATAATAACAATAGTAGATCCTATTACAGTGACAGGACGTACCTACAAATTATCGTCTCAAGAAATTCTATTAATAAGCACAAAATGAGATAAGATTAAAATAAGAGGTATTTATTTTTATATTGTTAGTGTATAAAATTTTAAAATATGTTTATTTTACAATTAGCGTCCTAATAAAATCATATTTGTATGGGCTGACGGCTTATATATCGCCCCAGGACATCATTCTTGGTTATACTCAATTGATTTTTTAATCACAATACTATTCATATTTTTATTAAAAATTATATATTATAAATAATTTTTAATATAACACCATCTATGTTGCATTTTTTTATTTATAAAAATAGTAAAATTCAAATAAAATTTTAAAAAATTTATTTATTTCTAATATTTCAAAAATAAATTTTAATAAATGACGAAAAATGATTTAAAAGAACATTTTATTTTTACATTATAAATATCTTATGTTATTTTATTCTTCAAAATTAATAAATTTAATTATTATATATAATATTTAGGACACAGCCTAAAACGTGGTTGTGATTAGTATTGTTAAACGGCTGAGCCAAGCCGGCTTAGCCGAAAACTCAGCCAGTTTTTGAGCCAAAAATTCGGCTCAGGCTCTAACCGGCTCATTGAGCCGGCTGGCTCAGCCGTTGGCTCCCTGAAGCCGATTATTGAGGCGAAATTTATTTATTTGAGATTAGTGTTAGTGTTGCTAAACGCTGAGCCAAGCCGGCTTAGCCCTAAACTCAGCCAGTTTTTGAGTCGAAAATTGACAAAGGTTCAAGCCACCTCATTAAGCCATTTTAGTCGGCTGGTTCGAGTCGGTTCAAGCCTGCTAAGGAGTTGCCTCAAGCCGTCTTAGCCAAAATTTATTTTTGTTGTTAAACGGCTGAGCCCTAAACTCATCTAGTTTTTGAGTCGAAAATTGACTCAAGCCAGCTCTTTGAGCTAAATTAGTCGGCTGGCTTGAGTCGGCTCATGACTTGGCTCAAGCCGACTTTTGAGCAGAAATTTATTTTTTGTTAGTGTTGTAAAACGTCGGGCCAAGCCGGCTTAGCCCTAAATTCAGCTTGTTTTTGAGTCAAAAATTGACCGAGGCTCAAGCCAAAAGGAAGCTCCCATAATTAAAAAAGATCTAGGACACATATTGCATCGGTATGGCAGACTCTTGTTTTTTTCTACCCGCATTATGAAGTTTCAAAAAGCGTATTGTATTCCTGACGATAATAATTGGTTATTTAGACAAAACTCATTCACAAGTTGCTTTATCATTTTGAGTATAACACCTACTTTAAAAATTTCATTTTAAAAAAAAAATACTATGGATATTAAATAATCGGAACCAGCTGCTTTAAAATATCTTTAAAAAAATGATATATTAATTTTTTTAAAAAATAACATAAAAATAAGGATTGATCATTTTTTATATTTTATATTTATTATTATATTGAATTTGTTTAATGTAATTTTTTAAATTATTATTTTATACTAGCTGATAGCCCGTCAAGAATGACGGGTAATCAGAATTTTCTCCATATGGATAAATAATAATTTTTACCTTCATTTGACGATGGATGAATCAGAATAATAGTCAAATGAGAGAAATAGATTATCCGTATTCATCCTTCCAAAAATTCTATAAATTTTTAGAGAAAAGGCCAAATATATTATGAAAAATATGTAATAGAAAAAATATGATTTGTGAGTTATGATATATATCAATTATTTTAAGAGATTTTCCACATCCAAACGCAATGGTTTTTGCTCTCTCACTTCGTTTAAAATCTACATTCTCAAAAAATAACTTAAATGCTTAACCTTCCTAAATACTCTTATAAAAAAAAGACCTGCCATCATAGGTTGAATCAATTATGAGGGCACCTAATTATCTCACGAACACTGTGGTGGTATCCACCCCAGAGCAATGGGCTATTTAGAAGATTATTGGCAAAAATAATTGTCATGGGTCAAAACCCAGGGTCTTAAGTTATTAAGTATACTTATTAGGATTTGGTATTAAGGGAGTAGACATAGCTTTGCTTGCAATTTGTATTCTAAAATCCTTTTCCTAACATAGCTATTATCAAAGTAGACTGTAAAAATGCTTTCAATAGCAAATTTCGTGAACATTTCATAAATTGTTTTATCCCAAATTTCCTGTTTAAAACAGATACAGATATATCTAAAATAATATCCAGATACAGATAATTTAATCAAAAATCTATCTAAATATAGATACAGATACACATTTTTAAATTTAGATACAGTATCTATATACTTGTTTCTATATACTTTAACAACTCTGGTATTTCCAATTAATATTTTTTATAACAAAATTAACATTATAAGATATTTTATAAACAAAATTGTAGTATTAATAGTACATTTAATTCTAAAAACTAACCCTTCCCTATTTTAGCAACACACCTTTTGCACATTGTATTTGACGATTATACCCTGTATTGTTTAAATAACTGTTCAGAATTAGTGGTATCCAATGCAATAATAAGTGTAATCATGACAATCACTTAGCCTTTAGAATAATTATGAGGCTTTTTGCATTTCGAAAATTCAACAGAATCTAACAAAAGTGTAAAATTTAACTTGATGTTGATCCGATAATAAAGCTGTGATCTCTTATCAGATCTCACCTAAATTTGTGATGTTCTATTTGAATTGTCCAATATATCTTTAAGGCTTTAGTAAAGAACAATCAGTTTACCTAGACAGAAAAATCAATAAAGTGAGAGATTTGTATTCTACAATTGTTTAAGGATATGCAAGGTATGTTCTAAATCTCTTTATAATTTCTAAATGAATGTTTATTTAATATTTCAAAAAGCTAAATTATAAAAGCTTAAGAAGCTAGGAAAATAAATAAATTTTGATTCATAAAATTGAAGGAAAATAGAAGTCAGACTGGTATCAAAGGAAATTAATTCATTACTGCCTTAAAACACAATATGCAAATAGGTTAATAGATGCTAATTGAGATAATTAGTAATAAAAATACTATATAAATTATATAATTTAGCCTTTATTATTATCTTATCTGGTAATATTAAAGAAAAGATAACTCACCTGCAGACCTTCTCCATTATGTTAGTGTATTAAATGATTTTGTATCTGACAAAAGCTCAATGTGCATCTTGCAATAAATGGGATGAGGAAATACATTGATGATAAAAATGAAATTAATAAATGGCTCATGATTTGAAAGAGTTCCAAAATTGTATTAGCATAATTCTGTGCATCACTATCAAATGCAAGCATAGCTTTCAGAATGTCATTATGACAGATTTGGCTGAATGTCTTATGAAAAAACATATTTCCAATTTGATGATTATAAACACAGTGGAATTTTATTCATATATATTAAAAGGTTGCTGACAATTACAGGTCTGCAAACAATATAAAGAAAACATTTAATTAATATTATTAAAAATATTGAAAAATATTCGTTATGGTGAATATTGTGTTCTTCCCATTATCTTTTTGGTCTACTATCCCAATTCATGGATTAAATAACTCATCATGTTTGAAAAAAGGAACATGTTACTTGCTATTAAAAATTGTTAATACTAACATTATATATAAAAATAATATATTATAGCTATAATTTTTTATTTTTAGCAACAATTGATTTTAAATTTTGATCAGATGAAAAAGAGTGTTTAGTGCTCAACTCAGCTTTTGCTTTGCTAAAAATTATTCAACAGGCAAAGGAAGGAAGGGTTGTATTATATATAATAAATAAATAAAAATTAATTAAGGTAATTTATTTATAATATTTAAGGAATGACCTTTATTTATAAAAAATCTTATTAGATCATCTTCATAAGAATCTTCATTCAGATCCTCATTTATATTTATCAGAATTTAACCTAAGTTTATATTTTTATTAAGTTTTTTTAGATTTGAGCTGCTAGACAACAAGGTTAAAATATTTGAATTAGGGAGCAATCCAAATTACAAAGTGTTAACTTATTGCCTTAAATTTTCTTTATTTGTGTTAAAAAAAGTATTTCATACTTGGGACATGGCAAAGTTATATGAACTTCATCTGAAAAAAAAATACTTTTGACATCTTATAAAATAAATTATAATATAATGCCATCAGTAAAATAATTAAAATTGAGATCAGGATTTTATATCCTGATACATGATAAACATTTTATTTTCTATAATGATAATTTCAAGATCAGCCAATATATAAAAGTGAAAATCGAATTCGTAAGCATAGAGTGAAAAGGTAATGAGTAAATATAAGCTTAAAATTAAAATGAGTCTTATATAATTTAGTAAAGTATACTTTGTTCTATAAAATAGCATAATTTAATTTGATATTATATAAAATAATTTAAATGTAATTCAAATTAAAAGATATATTATATTGTTATATTCATGATATAAGATACTCATATAGCGTGATTGCCTAAAAAAAATGTTAATTTTAAAATAAAAATTAAATAATCTTAACCGCATAACATATTTTAAATATATTATTAAGAATATGAATGATTACGTTACTTTATATCTCGCTAGCCATGATCGAATGTTATTGACAGACATTAGTTATAATTATGCCCCATATAATCATCATAAAAATTAGATTTGAATCGTAAAGTCGATCGTAAATTTGTCCATTTTCTGATTGGTCTATTATATCGCGGTAAATAAAATTATTTAAAACATTATGTCTAATATCATTTATAAAAATTTTGTTAAATAATTTAATATTATTTATGAATATTTTGTAAAATTAATTTAATGTTAAAATTTATATATATTGCGTTAAATCCTCCAAATACCGTGGGGTAGCTTGGAAACCTGATTAATCGAATACCTTAATAGACTGTTTCAGACAATCATCGTTAATAAAAAGCAAATCAGGCTTAGAAAAAATTTGATTTTTTATAAGATATGACTATATATTTTTTAAATCTTTTGCTTAAATATTTATGATTTGTTTAATTTTAGGAATAATATCAATCAAGTTAAGAGTTATAGTTTGAAGAATTTGAATAATTATTGATATTTCTTGAATATGTTTCTAAAAAATATTATAATTTATTCTTCAGTTTATGTAATTAGAAAATTACTTTTTTACTGCAATTCATAGAAATGTATTATAAAATATTTTGAATAATATATAAAGATTTAAAAGCTTAAAATAAATAATCGTTTCTAAGAGTTTAAATTTAGGAAAATTAATTATTCTTAAGAGTTAAAATTTATAAAAATTTATATTTATTTGCAGTTGAATATTAAAAATTATCGTGATTTCAGGAGTAGAGATAAGCATTTCTTTTATAATTCATGTAATTAGAAATATATTATGTAATATTTTTAATAAATATAATAAGGATTTTGTAGTAATACCACTACTATTATTTCAATTTATTTCAAACATCAAATTTATATTAATTAATTTTCGAATATTCTATTCTATTTTTATATATAATATCTATAAATATTATTTTATTAATTTATTAATTTATTACATTTCCTTCAAACATTTTAAAGTTAGATTTCTTTAATAAACCTCTTTGTAGGTTTACGGTTTCTTGATGAACAACGTAATGTGGTATTTGTATTTGTATTTGTATTTTCTTCATTCACTGGCACAACCATTTCTCTAACTTCCAAAGAACTTTCATGATTTGGGATAACTAAACGATTTCTTAACTGATCTGCATGCTTCCGTAATGTTTTCCCGGAAGATTCAACAATATAAGAATAAGGTTCTATTCTTTCTTTAATTACTCCCTCTCTCCAACCATTGGTATTTTCATTATTTAACCATACAGGTTGTGAGATTTCAAATTCTCTTTCCTTTGAATGTAAATCATGATGAAGGTTTTGTCTATCATTGGCCTTTACTATTTTGTGTTCGGCATTTGGTTGGATCCAATCCAGACTTGTTTTCAATTGCCTCCCAAACATAATTTTAGCAGGAGATCTCCCTGTGGAGCTATGCTCTCCCAATCGGTAGGTTGTTAAAACCTGTGTCATAGCTTCTTCGGGATCGCTAATTGAATCACTCGTCGCATAATACCGACCTTTCAAAGTTCGTACTGTACATTCAGCTAATCCATTAGTTTTTGGATGATAGGGTGCCGAACGTATATGACGTATATTATTTAAATCACAATACCTACGGAATTCCCCAGATAAGAATTATGGTCCATTGTCTGACACAATGTACTTTGATATTCCAAACCTAGCAAACCATTTTTTTGGTCGTTTTATCATAGCATCAGCAGAGGTATTTTGAATTAGATCAACTTCTAACCATTTGGAGTAGGAATCGACACCATTTAGCCAATATCGCGAATCTACTGGTCCAGCAAAATCAATATAGATTCGCTCCCAAGATTCCTTCCCAACAGTCCAAGAATATAGAGGTACTTCTCGAATACTAGGTCTATTTTTCTAGCATCCTGAACATATTTTGATAAAATTTTCTATATCAACTTCACATCTGGGCCACCAGCAATACAATCTAAAAATAGATTTCATTATATTTTCTCCAGGATGTCCCCGGTGAATCATTCCTACACTGCATTTCTTAATTTATTAGGAATAACCAATCTCCCATTCCATTCTATAATATCACGATCGACAGAAAGCTCTTCCCGTCGATTATAAAAATTAACTATTTTTTTATCTTTATGACGATAAAAGTTTCGCCAACTTTGCTGAATATGTATTGCTACTTTTTTTTAATATTAAATCTTGCTTCGACTCTTTTCGTAGCATATTTTCTAACAATTGCATATCATCCAAATTAATACTTCGAATATCCAAAGCATGTTTTGAATCTTGATTCTCTTCCGTGTCTAATATCGGAAACCTTGATAATGCGTCGGCGATTACATTTTTATTACCAGGTCTATATTCTATTGTAAAATCATAAGAAGCCATCTTCCAGGCCCAACGTGTCAAACGATTATTAGAAATTTTAGGTAAATCGCGTTTCTCCCCAAATAATCGCTCTAATGGTTTATGATCAGTTCGAAGTAAAAAAATTTCTACCATAAATAAATGAAAGAAATTTTTCAATACCAAATAAAAGTGCTCGAGCTTCTTTATCAATTGGAGCGTAGTGTTTCTCTGATTCTAATAAGTACGTGACGCGAACGAAATAGGTTTTGTCCTTCCATCTACTAATTGATGTAACAACACAGCCCCTAATCCTGAATCAGATGCGTCGCATTCCAAAATTATAGGGAACTGCGCGTTATAAGGAATTAACGTTTCCTCTGATGACTATAATTTCTTAACCTCATCGAAGGAATTTTGTTCATCTTTCGACCCGCCAAGGTACTTTCACGCTCGTTAATCTATGTAATAGCGCCGCTTTACAATGTAGAGTGCGAATAAAACGTTCATGATAATTAACTAGTCCTAGAAAAGATCTAAGTTGTTGTATATTTTTAGGGTTAGGTGCATTTCGGATAGCCTTCACTTTTTCCGGGTTAGGGTGTATACCTAATTTATCAATTATCACCTATAAAAAATGGAAATTTTTGTAAAAATCTCACTTTTGTCAATTTCGCCTTAAGACCTGCTGCATGTAATCTGTCTAACACTATTCGCAAATTATTTAAGTGCTCCTCATCATTTCGACCAGAAATAATTACGTCATCTAAATAGACACCTGTTCTAGGCATATGTTTGTTTATTTATTAATATTAAAATAATATTGATTTTTTTAATGTATAAAATATATTATTGATTTTTTTTTATTGGTTTTTAAAAGAAAATAAAAGTTTGAATTTTGGAAAATAAAAGAGTATCTCAAAAGTGGTGCCTCTAATTTAAAAGATACCTGTATAAAAAAAAATTAATTCGGAACAACAATGACTACTATTACGAAACAGGCCAAAGATTTATAAAAAGGAAAAAGGAAATTCGTAAAAATAAGGTAAAAGTTTATATTTTTGTTGAAATTTTATGTATTATTGTGTATTAGGGATTTTCGTAATAATTTCGATATTGTATATTTTATCATTTAAGTCAGTTAAAATTTTTTTGATAAAGTTATTGATAAGTTTATTATAGAATTAAAGAATTTGAAATTTGAAAATTAAGAGTTTAAATTAAAAATAATTTTAAGGAAATGCTAAATCGCAAAAATATTAAGACCAACAATTATTTTGAGGTCAAAAATGTTGAGCCGTTAAAAATGTATTTTGAAATATTAATGGTTTTTATATTGTGGGTTATAATATATTTTTGGTATAAGAAAAGAAATGGAAATAAAGATATAAATCGAGTAAGAATGTTAGAGCAAGTGGAAAGGGAGAAAAATAAAAAAATTGAAAAATTTAAGAGGAATATTGAAAATTTATTTAATGAAATATATATGATGAAAAATGAAAATGAAAAAAAGGAAATATTAAAGACAGATATCGTCAGAGATTCTAAAAAAAAGGTATGTGATATTGATATTAATAAAACAGATTTCGTTAGAGAGTCTGAAAAAAGAGAAAATGGAAAAATTGGAGAAAATGAAAAAAAAAAAGGAAAATGAAAAAAAAAAGGAAAATGAAATTGGAAAAATGGAACATAAAAAAAAGGAGATTAATATTGAAGAAATAAGAAGAGAAATGAGGGAAGAATGGGAAAATGAAAGGAAAGAGATAGAGAAAAAAGAAATGGAAGAAAGGAGGAAAAGGGAAAAAATGGAGTTGATTGAAAGGGAAAAAGAGATGTTGAGAACAGAAATGACAGAAATAAAATTAAAATAGAAGAATTGGAAAAGAAAAGTGAAGGAAAAGGAGTGTATGGGAATGATGAAAGGGAAAATAAAAAGTGTTATAATTGTGGGAAGTTTGGACATATAAGTAGAGGATGTAATGAAAGGAGAAATCCAAATGTGTTAACTATAATTTGTAAAAGGTGTAGAAATAAAGGGCATAAAACTGAGGAATGTTATGTTCCTACGTATAAATTGGTGAATGAAATTCAAAAAGCTTGTGGAAATTGTGGAAATTTTGGTCATGGTCATGATAAGTGTTTTAAGAATCAACAAGAAGATTCTAAAGCATTTCCGGCGGTAGAATATATAAAAAAAGGGGAAAAAAATATCTATGAAAAAAGGAAAGTCGAAGATGTAACATGTTTCAACTGTCGTTTGGACATTATGCGAGAGATTGTCCGGTCACATGACTATATGGTGGACAGGAATTAATATGTGGGGCTATTACATCGGAAAACCCAGTAGACAAGGGAAAAATTTTATTATTAGGGAATGTACTAAATATTGAAAATAATTTGGAAATTGAAGAAAAGAAAAATAGTAATGAATTAGTGATGAAAAATAAGGGGAATGAGTGGCCCAGGGCGAATATAAATTTGTGTTATGCCAGTTTCGATGAAAAAAGATATTAATTATGATGAATGTCCGCGCGTGAAAATTAATGTGGGAAATAAGGAAATTATAATGTTGTTAGATATGGGAGCAACTATATCGGTAATGGGGTATAGGGAATTTTCGAATTTATGGCCGAATGAGCGATTAATAAATGATAAAATGATAATTAAGCAGTTAAATGGACTGTTATTTCGGTTTTGGAAAAAGTGAATTTGCCGGTGTTAATGAATGGGGGGAAGTGCAGTTCTTGGATTTGTGGATAATAAAAGAAGAGGTGGGTGCGATTTTGGGATGGAATTGGATATCGAAATTTGGATTAGAAAGTAAATTTTTGAATATATTTCAAGGGAAAAAGGATGATAAAAATATTGAAGTATTGGAAACATCTGTAAAGGAGGTGAATATGAAAAATCGGGAAAATGAATTTGTAGAAAATGAAATAGTGGGAATTGAAATTTTAGAAAATGTTAAAGTGGAAAATATGGAAAATGATAATCAGGAAATTTGTGATAATGAAATTAATGGAATTTCGGAAATTGGAATATTAAAAATTGAGGAAATTAAGAATTTGAGAAATGATTTTGAGGAAATTCAGAGAAATGAAATAATTATAAATAAAAAAAATGATTCAGGAGGAGCCTGAGTGTATGAATAATAAACAAGTTGTAATATATGATTCTGAGGAAAATATTGATTTGAATGTTGATGATATTTTTGTGGATGTAGAAATGGATAATATTTTGAAAACAAGTGATGAAAATTTTAGTTTTGAGGTAGACAAAAAGTTGATTCCAAAAAAAATGGGATTGGAGGATAGTTATATGAATGGTGATGAAATTTACAAAGAATTGAATTGGGAAAGGGAAAAATTGCTTGTAGCACAAAATTTTCCGGTGAAATTGGTGAGAAAAAAAATAGAAAATGAAAATAACGAGGATTTAGTGTTGTTAAAGAAGGCCATGATTAATTTAAAAGAAAAATATAAAGAAATTTTTGATGAAAAATTGGGACGTTTAGTCAGGGTTGTGCATTTGACCGGTCAAATACGTTTCGGTCAATTGACCGATATTTGACCGGCCAAATATGGTCAAATGTGGTCAAATTCAAATATATTTTTTTAAAGTTAATATTAACTTTATTTTGAATATAATAGTAAAATGAATCTATAATATTAATTTTTTAAATTCATTCAGTAACTAACGTGTAGCTATCTGTATCAGAGTCTTGTTCTGATTCATATTCAATATTATCATTTTCTTTAATATTTTTTAAACAATTTTCCTGATATCTTAGATCTTAAATCGATTTCTATTTTCATAAGAGTATTAACCCAAATCGACCTATTTCTTTCTAAAGAAGAAGTAGAACTAGGAATTGTTAGTCTCTTAATGGGCAGGGTAGACAAAGTTTAATCTATTAACTTGAGGTCGGAATTGATTGTTTCTGGAAATTACTACTTTCCACATATTTTGCTATATTAAACATGCTGTTTTTGCTTCTGAAATTAATTATATCACTTAAAATATTTTGGTCATCACTACCTTGTAAAATAGCTAATTCTTGAATTATATCACATACTTCATTAATTACACTACTAGTGAGTTCTCCTCTTGATATTGTGGACCCGAAAAATAAGCAAACATTGTGATCACATGTATTTACATCTTTTTTCCCTTTTTTAAACATATTTTTAATTTATTTTTCCTTTAAATTTTTTAGAGTATTTGACCGTATTTGACAGGTCAAATACTCCTCCGGTCAATTGACCGGTCAATTGACTGAATTTGACTGGTCAATTGACCGACTTGCCAACCCTGCGTTTAGTAGATTATGAAGTAGATATACGTTTGAAAGAAGGATATATTCCACAATATTGTGCTGTTAGGGGGGTACCTTTTGAGTGGAGAGCAGAAATGGGAAAAGAATTGGATAATTGGTTAAGAGATGGAATAATTTGTCCCATTGGATATAGCGAATGGGCGACTCCATTAGTTCCGGTGAGGAAAGCTAATGGCAAGTTAAGGATTTGTGCGGATTTTAGAGTAACTTTAAATCCATGGGTTGTGGAAGTAAAGTATCCGTTACCGAGAATTGAAGAGATTTTAGCGAATTTAAAGGGGGCGAAGTATTTTTCAAAAATAGATTTTTCATGTGCGTATTTGCAATTACATATGAAAGAATCTACGAGGAAATTCTTGACCATAACGACGTTTAAAGGATTGTTTACGTTTTGTAGATTGCCATTTGGATTAAGTATTTCGGCACCAATTTTTCAAAGGACAATGGCCGCGGTTTTCCAAGGGTTAGAAGGTGTTTTTTATTATATGGATGATGTATTAATTACGGGAATAACGGTAGAACAACATAATAGAAGGTTGGAAGAGGTTTTTGAACGAATAAAAATTAAAGGATTGCGTGCGAGTAGTGAAAAAAGTGTTATGGGAGTTACCGAAGTGGTATATTTGGGACATAAGATAAATGGAATAGAGGTAAAACCATTGGATAAAAATTTGATAAGTATTGCAAATATGAGAAAGCCGACGAATAAGGCGGAGATTCAATCATTTATGGGAATGGTAAATTATTACCATAGATTTATTGAAAATTTTGCAAGGGTAGCAGCTCCCTTATATGAGTTATTACGGAAAAATGTATCTTTTGAGTGGAAAGATAAACAAGAATTATCGTTTGAATGGTTAAAATTACAAATTAGCAAGGAGCCTATTTTAGTGTGTTTTAACAGTGAATTGGAGGTTATTTTGGCGGTAGATGCAACGAATAAAGGTGTTGGAGGAGCTTTATTGCATTTGATAGAGGGTATAGAGAGACCGGTAATATTTTTTTCGAGGGTGTTCAGAGACGTAGAAACAAGATATTCGGTGATAGAACAAGAGGCTTTGGCAGTTATTTTTGGATTGACAAAATGCAGGGAATATTTGATAGGGAGGAAATTTGTAGTGTACACAGATCATAAACCCTTAATACATCTTTTCAAAAAAGATAATAAGGAGCTAATGATGTCGCCTCGGTTGCAAAGGTGGTTACTGCTGGTAGGAAGTTTTGATTTGGAGTTGAAGTATAGACAGGGAAAAGAGAATCATTTGCCGGACATTATGTCTAGATTAGAAATCATTGATGAGAAACAAGAGGGGAAAATTGATGAAGAAAATGGAGAGGAAGCTCTTATCAGGATATTAACTAAAGTGTTAAAGGGTAGTCCCACCAAATGGGAGGATATTCAGAGATATACTATGAAGGATAAAGAATTGAATTTGGTATAATTGCGGATTACTGGGAAAAAACCATGGAGTGATCAGGGAAAGAAATTTAAAAATGTGGAAGCGGAATTAACTATAGTAGATAAATGTATTATGAGAGGAAATAGAGCGGTTATTCCTCGTAATTTAAGAGGAAAAATTTTAGATGTTTTACATGCGGGTCATCAATGAATTACGAAAATGAAACAATGGGGACGTGAATACATATGGTGGCCCGGGATGAATGAAGAAATTGATAAATTAGGGGAAAATTGTGAGGTTTGTAATGCCTGTGCCAATATGCCCCCTAGAGATAAAAATAGTAGTTGGCCGAGAACTAAAGAACCTTGGGAAAGAATTCATTTGGACTTTTTCGAGTGGGAAGGGAAAAAATTTGTTTTAATGGTTGATTCGTTTTCGAAGTGGATAGAATTCGTGGAGGTACATGGATTAACCACGGGAATTGTAATAAAATTTTGTAAAAAAATATTTTCGAGATTTGGAATACCGAAAGTTATGGTATCGGATATGGAGGTCCAGCATTTGTTAGTATGGGATTTAAAAATTTTTGTATCAATTTAAATGTAAATCATATAGTTACACCACCGTACCATCCTAGTTCGAATGGACAGGCGGAAAGGATGGTGGCGATTGTTAAAAGTTGGTTAATGAAAACTAAAGATAACCGAAGTGAAATATGGGTATTGCAAGGCAAAGATGGTAAATCGCCTGCGGAAAAATTGTTTGGTCGAAAAATAAATATATTTTTGGATATGTTGAAACCTGGAGAAATTGTGGAGGTACAGGAGAAGGAAAAACAGGTGAAGTATATAGTGAATCAATTGGTTTGGATTAGAATGTATGGAAAAGGGAAAAAATGGGAAAAAGGAGTGGTGATAGAGAATTTGGGGAATAAATTATGTTCAGTAGTAATGGAAAATAAAAGTGTAGAAATGAGACATGGTGATCAATTAAAAAAAAAGGGGGAAATAAGTGGAATAGAATAAAAAATATATATATAGAATTTAGAAATATAGAATAGAATAAAAGATTATATTTAATTTAAATATTTTAAACCATTTTAATTATTAAATTAATTGGGACAGGAATATCTGAGTCGATTTCGATTATTAAAATATTTGTTTGGGTCATTTCGAGTTATGATTATTAAAATATTTGTTCGGGTCATTTCGAATTGTGATTATTAAAATATTTGTTCGGTTCGAGTTATGATTATTAAAATATTTGTTTAAGGATCATAAAAAAACTGAGATATAGTTTGGTATATATGTATATATATAATTGAATAGTTAGAAGTATGTAAAGGTAAAAGTAAGAATTGTCTTAGTATATGAGATAATATAACTGAATATGTTGATAATTCGTTTGGTTTAACAAAAATGTATATTGCAAGTCATTTTTTTGGTTTTATTAAATATTTGTTATTAAGTGAAGTGAAGCATATCGTGGTTAATAGTTTTTTTTTCTTGTGTTAAAAAAAACAGTTGAGAGATAAAAGGAAAAGTTGAAAAGGGAAATTATTTTATAGTAATGTAGATTGTGTTAACTTTTTAAATTGATAGAATGTTAAGATAAGAAATCAATTTATTTGGTGAAGAATCGATAAAGAAAAAAATAAATTAAACAACTTATGGATTATTATTGAAAAAATGAAATTTATGCAGCAAGAGGTTGATTTAATGAAGTTTGGAAAATATATGTTTTGAAATAAATAATGAGGGTAATGTTATTTGTTTATCAAATTAATTGTTTATTGTGAAAATAATAATTAAATATAAGTTGGAATAAAAAGAAAAGTTAATAAGGGAGTTTGTTAGTAAAATTGAAAAATGGTAAAGTACATTTTTAAAAAAAAAAGAAGTTCGCGAGTCGATTAAAAAGGTATGTTTGTGAAAAATTGAAATGGTAAAATATATTAATTATTTTAAATTAATAATAAAAATAAATGAAAATTGAAGGATAGATTATTTTGTTTCAAGGAAAAATATAATCGTTGATTATGACTGAGGAAAATTCTATTTACAATGATTTCGAGAATATTACACCAATGATTCAGAATAAGCGATAATAAGACCAACTATCAAACTATCCACAATGACGCGATAATCAACTTTCAAGTTCGGATGCAGCCAATCATTTAACTACCAACTTAGTGATCGATAATACGATAACTTTAGATGATGCAAAGCAAATGATCCATTATGCTATGATGTACTAACGAAATTGCTAAAGACCGATAACTCGACGATGAAAAAATGATGAACAATACGACCGATCAATTAATGGTGTCAACAACAATATGAAAATTGACATATTACAAAGAATAATAGTTTTTTTTTAAAAAAATTTTGAATTCGTGTCCTGAGAATGCCTCTTAAAAATAAGGGAGGTGTTCTAGGCATATGTTTGTTTATTTATTATTATTAAAATATTATTGATTTTTTTAATGTATAAAATATATTATTGATTTTTTTTTATTGGTTTTAAAAAGAAAATAAAAGTTTGAATTTTGGAAAATAAAAGAGTATCTCAAAAACACCCATTTGGCAATCTTTTAGTAACTCATCCATATATCTTTGAAATATAGTTGGTTCACTTGCCAATCCAAAAGGCAATCGTCGGTAACGGAAATAGCCCTTATGAGTCACTATCGTTAGTAGTTCCTGGGATTTCGATTCTACTTTCATCTGTAAATAAGCATCTTTCAGATCTATCACGGTATATTTATCATCACCTTGGATTTTCTCTAACAAATCGTCTAAGGTAGGAATAACATGATGGTCATACAATAAACACTGATTGAGTGTAACTTTGAAATCAGCACAAATTCGAATATCGCCATTACTCTTGCGTACATTTACGGTTGAGGTTGACCACTGTACCCTGGTTATAGTCGAATCAATCTTTTCGATAATTCCTGCAGCTACTAATCGGTCTAATTCAATTTCAATTGCTTTGCAAAGTGGAAATGGTACCCTACTGGCTGGAAACGATCTTGGTACAACGGTATCCTTTAAATGTATTCGCACTGCAAAATCACGTATAAGTCCCATCTTATCATCAAAAATTTCTTGATGTATATTAATCAAATCTCGAATTCTAGAATCAAGTGTTATGCAACATTTTTCTTTTTGAATATTGTTGACCAAATTACGTACTTGTTTAATCATAACCTGACGAGGCATTTCTAAATTGAATGCTATAATCCATGGTAATCCGAAAAGAGGCACCCCAGTTGTATTCATTATTACCACTGATAGGGTCCTTGTCTGTGATCCAATCCTAACATTGACTTGGGTCTCGCCCTTAACGTCTAACGGATGATCACCATATGCAGTCAATGGACTGGTTGGCCTAATATTTGGTCGCCCAATACTTGTCCATATATCAATTCCTATCAATGACGCTTGTGCACCAGTGTCAAAATCAAATTCAACATTTAACCCATTTATCTCTGCAGTTAGTTTTGCTCGATTCTCTCGATTTTGTTGAATCTTCCAAATAATATGAATAGAATCACTTGATGACACTCTTATATAATTTAAATTCTTTGATTTACAGCAAACTGCAAAATGACCAATTTTTTTACATTTATTACATGCCGTATTTGTAGCTGGACATCTCACTTCTCGGTTATGAATAAAACCACATTTATAACATTTAAGTTTATTATAATCTTTATCATTATTATATTTGTATTTATTATTCTCTTTATCAAATGTATTATTATACTTGACTTTATTGTAGCCTTTATCAAATGTAGTCGTCGTTTTAATTGTATGTTTATAATCATTATCATTTATTTTGTTATTATCATTTATCTTATTAACAACAGCCATATTTTTATTTGCCATTTTTTTATCTGCTCGCTCAGAAGCTAATGCCATATCAAGTATATGAAAAGTCAGTACATTATTATCTCTATCAAGACCGTCGGGATATAGAGCTCTAAGATCTCTTTCCAATCCCGGTATTTCCATGCCAACCATAAACTGATCACATAAACGCTCGTCAATATCATTAAGATAATGACAACGCTTGCCAATTGTTCTAATTTTATCTGAAAATTCAGTTATGGTTTCAGTTGTTCTCCGTAATCTAACGAAATCAAATCTAGAAGCAAAAGCTGTTGACGTCGGTTTAAATAGTTTAAAACATATTGACTTAATTTCCTTAAAAGATAAAGTTTCGATCGAATCAGGATAACAAAAACGGTCCATCAACTCAATATTCTTATTGCCAAAAAATGTTAAAAATATATCTTTATCTTGACATTCAAATGGACTTACGTTTTTTAACCAAAAACTGGCTTCCCATTGAGAAAAGTATCTATAAATTGAAGTGTCCAACTCGAATTTATCAAATTTAATCTTAGATAAATCCGCTATTTTTTTGAATCTCCATTTAAGGAATTATTTTCTCCATTTATCGTCGCCATTTGTAATAATACCACTACTATTTATAAACAATACGACTACTAATTTACATTTCAATTTATTTCAAACATCAAATTTATATTAATTAATTTTCGAATATTCTATTCTATTTTTATATATAATATCTATAAATAATATTTTATTAATTTATTACAGATTTAAAAACTTAATATTAATAATCATTCTTATGAGTTTACATTTTGGTGGAATAATAATTATTTTTAAGAGTTAAAATTTAGGAATAATTAAAATCATTTGAAATTGAATAGTATTAATAATTATTGGGATTTCAGGAGTATAGATCAACATTTTTTCTACAATTCATATTGTTATAAAAATTTATGCAATATTTTAATAAAAATTTAGATTTAAAAACTTAGTAATATTTATAATCATTCATAAGAACTTAAATTTAGGAATATTTATTTATTTAATTATGTTATAAAACCAGATATCTACTGTGCTGCATACCTATTTGATTTTAAAACTATGCTGTTCAGGTTCTATAAAGATAAGGGTTTGTGCATATATTAGAATATGGGAAATACTTATTTTATTAGACATCAAATCCACTATATTTGATAAAATCTAAAAGATCTTTAGGGCTAATGAGTAGCGCGAAGTAGCCAATAAGTTTCTTTTTGTTTTTAGAAAACTATGCGGTTCAGGTTCTACAAAGATTAGGGTTAGTATTGATATTAGATGACGAGAAATACTTATTTTATTAAACACCAAACCCACTAAAATTAGTAAAATCATGCCAATAAGTTTCCTTTAGTTTTTGCCAAACTACATTAAGGTTAAGAATGGTCTAAAAGGGTTAGCTAAGGCTATGCAACAAAGATAAGGATTTATTAGATTTTGAGAAATTGTATATTATATTAGCCACCGAATAGTAAAAACGAAAAGATACATTGACTGCTTAATGCTGGTTAACTCATAATACCAAAATGATGACTGTGTTGGTAGATGATAGACTTACGCCAAATCGCCTATTAAGAAATAAATGCTATTTTTATTTATTTATATGTATTTCCGAGTCGATAAAAAGTTATGAAGATATATTAACGAAGTTTATTTCAGGCCCAATATTTTTTAATGAAGAAAATGGATGTACAAATAATATCGTGAAAGAAATTTAATTGCGTCAAAAATTAAAGTAAAGTGGTAGACCATTAGGATCTACAGTATTGGATTAACAAAAATGTACATTGACTTTATTTATTGTTAATAATACACTATTTAGAAAAGGCATACAATTCCAAATAAAATCATATATATATAATAAAGTTAAAATTTCATAGTCTGAGATTCAGAGTTGTTAAAAGATCGAATCAAAAGATCGACGATCCTGGATTCGATCGCAAATTTGTCAATTTTGTGAGATTTATCATTCTGACTTAAATTGAGGATCGAGATCGAGATCATTTTGTTTAAAATTCGATCCCGATCTTTTTAAAAGTTAATTTTATACTTAAAAAGCAATAAATAAAATAAAAATTTTGAAAATTAAATTAAAATATTATTAAAAAAAAATATCTATCTTTATATTTTATCAATTTCCATTATCAACTTCCATTCCACCATTTATTTTATAGATATATTTATTCATTTCCTAAATTTTACGAGATTTAGAGCTCTTACAAGTTATATAATATAAATTTATAATAATATATTAATATTTATTTTAATAGGTAAATGTAAATGTTCATTATAGATTTAGACGATTCTATTGCTTCTACTATTGATGTAACAGCAGATATAAGTGAGAATGAGAATCTTTTACCATTTTTGAAATTACGTAAGTATTTTACTTTATGTGAAATGGATGAAAGCAACTCTTGTAATATTATCAGCACCAAATGCCGTCTCTGTAAGAAGATAATATCATCTTCCAAAATATAATCCTCGAACTTAAAGAGACATTTACAAGTAATTCTTTTAAATTTTTTTTATTTGATAATCTTAATGTCAACATGTTTAAATTTAATTTATTACATTATTGAGTTGAGCAGGTCCTACAGAAATAGAATCTAGATACAGATTCTTTATAAAAAAATGAATTATTAGACACAGTATAATTAATAAAATATTTGATGAAGAGTTAATCTTGGTTTTGTTATTTATATATAATAATTAGGCATTTATTTTTTAATATTACTATTATATTAGTTTAATTTTCAAAAGAAGAGTATTTATAATAAATGGAAGTGTAATAACTAATAATTAAGCCTTTATAATGTATTTTGACTTTCTTTAATATAATTAAAACATCCAGTTCAATGTTATTTGTATTGAACTTAACAATGTTTCACCAAAAGAAAAATAAATATCTATTCTATTATTTCTTTATTATAATATGTTAAATCTAATTAATTAGTATTATAGTTTCAGTTTGAGCTTGATTATTTAATCCTCTTGACAACATTTTTAAGGCTTTTTTTAATAATATATTTTGAATTGAAAGTATTTTTTGTATCATTTGACTCAATCCATAAGTTCTTAAATGCCAAAAAGCCTCATTATATTCATAATAGGAATACTTTTCAAAATCTTTGGCCCATATCATCTTGGGAAACTTTTAATAATGATAGACAATATTGTAAACTTAAATTTTTAAGATAACCTACCCCCTTTTAACCACTAATAAAACATACTTTAATATGTTTAACAAAATTTGTTGAACCCTTAATCCATAGTTCTTAAATGCCAAAAAGGCTAATTATATTCATATATAGGAAAATATTTTATCAAAATCTTTAGCCCATATTATCTTGGGCAACTTTTAATAATGATAGACAAAGACAATATTACTTAAAATTTAAAATAACCTATATTAACATTTTTTAACCATATATAAATTAAATAATATACTTTAATATGTTTAACAAAATTTGTGTTGAACCCTTTATCATTTTTTTGTTTATATAGGTTTTACATTCAGCCTGTACATTGTTTTTTTTTACTTTAAATTTCCATATAAAATTTAAAAAATGAAATTTGATTCAGGAGAAGTTATTTTCATCCAACTTTGATACATACTATTTTTTTCTTTTATAAAGAAAAAGCACAGTGAATTTAAAAATGAGATTATTAAACACCTCAACGAATTCTCTACACAAAAAAATATATCACTGCAAAACCAAAGTGGTTCTGGTTGCAAATCCAGACAATCTAAATTAAATTTTAACAATCTAAACATTCCAGCTGTATCGCAAAAAACAGCAGACAAGGTTATCATGGATTTTATTATTGACACCTTCCAACCACTGTCTCTGGTTGATGATCCTTAACTTGAAAAAATGATTAAAACTTTTCCTCATGCGACAAAAATTATTTTTCGCCAAACACTGGGCCACAGGATATCTACTTCCTTCTCTTATATGACGACAAATCTTATAAGAGATTTGTCTGAAGTTTCTTATGTTGCACCACTGCTGATTGTTGGAGTGGTCATCGAAGGTATATTATATTTATATGAATTTTATAATGTTTATTTTATTAGGGCTTTTATTGGACTTACTGCACATTGGCTGGGTCTGTTAACCCTCGAGAGAAGGTCAGCCGCTTTAGCACTGAGGAGGATCACTGGGAGGCAAACATATGATGTTTTGGCCAACGAAATCATGGGCATCCACAAGTTCTATAAAATTCATGATAAGGTGGTGAAGATGGTGACTGACAATGGAACCAACTTTGTCAAGGCATTTAAGTAATATTTATATTTAGCAAAAAATATTTAAATAAATTTATTTTTTCTAGAGTTTTTGGAGAATGAAGAAGATAGTAGTGATATGGAATTTATAAATTTGGATGACATATTATCCGTTGATGACCCAATTATTCCTACTATCAGCCTACCAAAACATCAACGTTGTTGTTGCCATAATCTTAACCTTATTGCAACAACAGATGCGGAGATGGCAGATAGTGATCTCAATTATAAATGAATATCTGGATCCACTTTTGCAAAATGTTTTGCTTTAGTTAATAAACAAAATATGTCGTCAAAAATGGCGGATATTTTATTGGAGAAATTGGGAAGATATTTAATATCTCGCAACAAGACAAGATGGAATTCTTATTACCAATCCATGAAATTAATAGATAAGATGCTTTCTGAAAAGTTTTCAGAAGTAGAACAAGTATGTGATCAAATTGGATTTGCAATATTTAGGCAAGAGGAATGTTTTTTTGTTAAAGAGTATGCAACAGTAATACAATGATTTCTCTAAATAAATTTAAATTTTATAGGTTGTGGAACCTTTGGCGATCTCGTTAAAAATCTTGGAACGGGAGGATAATATGGAGCAGGGAAATCTAACTCCCGTTCTATCGATATTGATAGATAAATTAACGAAATTTAGCTGCCTGCGGTATTGTCAGCCCCTTGTAGATAGTGTTCTTAGAGGTATTGATAAAAGGTAATATTTTTTTATGCAATTATTTTATATTATCAGATATCTGCAAAATATATTAAAAAATTGCAAAGATCTGGCAAATTTAGTAAAATATTTTTAACAGGCCAGTTCTACTAAACCTCTGATATCTAGTAAAATATTAATGGGCCTTTGAAGACATTAAAAATTTATTAGATTATTTGAATTTTAAGCTAATATTTTGATTAATATTCTTTGTAAATAAATTACAATGTTAATTTCTTCGTATATTAAGTATTAAGTTTACATTTAATCAATATTTATGATATGACTCAAATATAAATAAATACTATACAAATGATGTTAAAATTTAAAAGGGTTAAGTTTTGCAGATACTTGATTTGATTTATATGAATAAAATGAACACTTATTTAATAATAAATTAATTATCATTTCATAATATAGATTTCCTTCGCTGTATGAAAACATAACATTTTGGCAGCCATGATTCACCCTAAATTTAAACTTAATTGGTCTTATATTAATCTGCCACAAAATATGATGGTAAAAGAAAGATTAGTTGCCCATTTGGAAAATATGCAGGAACAACCATATGCGGATACCTCAAATGAATGTATGGATGACATTTATGCTTTTTGGGAGAAAAATACTGTACAAAATGCTTGTTCCGTTAAAAAAATTTTATTCAAATGATGATTCCATGAATATTTTTAATACTTATATTAATTTAAAAAAAATATTTATTGAATATAATACACCTTTAAAGCTAAACATGTTCTAAATGAAAGACGCGGATGTTTAAATGATGATAATTTAGAAAAAATTTTATTATTAAAAGCTAATTTTAATTATAAATAAATATATTATAATTGTTATATTTATTATTCAATTACAATAAATTTCTACCATATTTAATTTATTTTTATATTAGTTAATTTTGCATCGGTTATATTATATTACTAGTTGAATAACCCGTCAAAAATGACGGGGAATATTATTTTTAATGAAACAATATCTCTTAGTAGCACCCTAAATACTATCATTATTTACCAGAGCTCCTGT
Organism: Gordionus sp. m RMFG-2023; assembly: GCF_954871325.1. NCBI lineage: Eukaryota > Metazoa > Nematomorpha > Gordioida > Chordodea > Parachordodidae > Gordionus > Gordionus sp. m RMFG-2023. The sequence goes on along the minus strand of NC_088775.1, from coordinate 51,872,472 downwards.
TAGTCAGAATTGTCAGCGATCATATTAGGAGACCAACCAGGTTCACCATGAGGGAATAGTATAGGATAAACCATGGGGTCTAAATTTGGGCTCAATACATTAAGAATAATGAGATCGTTGTCATTAGATTTAGGATAGACTTTAATATCTCTTTTGAAAGGAGGCTCTCCATCTTCATTATTGAAAATCATAGCTACGTCATCCATAGATGGTAAATTATAACGGCGTCGATCGCTAGAACGATCTCCTTTAAAGATCATATTAATGGTTGGGAGTTTTGTATTAGAAGTAGTTGCTAATTCTAATGCAGATTGATGGACTTCACCTAATGTCTTAAAACTAAGAGCATAGGGGTTAATTTGTCGTATTAACTGATCTAATTGCTTCATAATATCTTTATTACATTTACTATTTGCTGGATGGTGTATACGCTTATCTATAGCCTGTGTCGTATCTAACACGTATAACTGGGCATAAGTAGGCAAAGCATTAGAAGGTGGGTATAAATTAGATGTGCGGTGATATATTTGGCCGTGCACTTTGAAACAATAAGGGCCACTACCTGTAAGCTCCGAAATTTTTGCGCCCATCGATGCAAAAGCTACTGCTGAATTATAAGAACGTATGTTCTTCATAAAATTATTATGTAACTTATCTTGAGGGTTTGATATAAGATTTTTTAAATAAGGAGGATATGGTATTTGGGTAAGGATAACCTTCCCTTTATGACAGCACTGTGTGAATTTACCGTCGGTCGGTCTCTCAGCTATGAAATTCTGGAAAAACAAAATTGACATATGATATTCATAGGCCCGCAAGTATGTTCAGTTATTAAGTGAATATCATTAGTATTAAAATGTGTTAAATTACTTCTATTTTTAAGAATAGATGTATAGGTGGTGGGGAAAATCTGTTTAAGCTTTAGACGAAATGGGCAGCACATGCCCGCATCCTAGCAGTTTTAGTTGATATATCAATAGGAAAAGGTTTATTTAAATTAATACTTTGAGGTGTAGGTACTAAAGCTACTATAGGTTTGGGTTTCTTGGATTTTATATGACTTCGCACTTTACGACCACTTTCCTTAAAATAAAAATATTTTATCTAAATTATTGGAAAATAAAACTTCTTTTGTTATGTTTAATCTTTTTCTATTTCCCAAAATAGAAGTGTAAGTGGTAGGGAAGATTTGTTTAATTTTTTGATGAAAACGGCTTATGCATGCGCTAATCATAGCAGTTTTAATTGATAAATCAATTGGGAGATATAAATTTGAATTAGGATTATGAGTTGTAGTTAATGAAACTAATTTAGGATTATTATATTTGGATTTTATGTGATTCCGTAATTTGCGGATACTTTCCTTTAATTGTTTGGGAGATTGTCTATTTTCCATAGTATTCTATTTATTAACGTTACAAAGAATAAAAATTAAATATTATTTTCAAATAACTGGTAACACAAAAAAATTCCTAAATCTAGAAATGAACTTTTTCGTATCTTGGTAATGTTAATTTTTTTTCTATCAACTTTCCTATCATCTTAACGTTAATTTTTTCACTTTCCTATCTCCTAATGTTAAAATATCTTTTTTCTATCACCTTTCCTATCAATCATCTTAATGTTAAATAAATTGAGAGCTATTATTATCTCGTTAATGTAAAAATTTTTTTATGGCAACACTGGGATTCGAACTCGCAACCTATCGTTCGGAAGACAAACTTTTTCCCATTAAGCCCCCCCCCCCCTTCAATATTATATTTTGATATATTTGTATATATATGAAACTTTTTTTTATGAAATTAACTTAATTTAATTAGAATGACGGGTTGATGGGTAATTATTAAGTTAGGTGTATATGATACTAAATATGCTTTATTAATATATTTTATAAAAATATTAAAATTTAGGAGAAAAAGAGGTAAAATTGTTACAATGTAACACGTGAACATTAAGGGTATTAGAAATATCAAAATTTAAATTGTGATAGAAATCATATTGGCTAAAATTTAAAATAGAGATCCTTGAAAATTTAATTTTAAATATGGGATATAGATATTGGTCTGAAAATTTTTTTTTACAAACATAGCCAGGCCTGATCAAAAAACCAAGTCCCATGCAACTTTCATAAAATTTTCATTTTTTTTATTTTGATTTAATAACAATGTCTTAAATTTAATTTTAATATTCCATTTATTTCTATTGTGGGTAATTACTAATTAGTTAGGTGTATATGATAAGAAATATGCTTTATTAATATATTTTATAAAAATATTAAAATTTAAGAGAAAAAGAGGTAAAATTGTTGCAATGTAACCCGCGAGCATTATGGGTATTAGAAATATCTGGGTAAAATTTAAAATAGAGATTCTTGAAAATTTTTTAATTTTAAATATGGGATATAGACATTGGCCTGATATTTTTTTTTGCAGACATAGCCAGGCCTGATCAAAAAACCAAGTCCAATGCAACTTTTATATAATTTTCATTTATTTTTTATTGTAATTTAATAACAATTTCTTAAATTTAATTTTATATTCCATTTATTTCTATTGTAATTTAATAACAATGTCTTAAATTAAATTTTATATTTAGATTTTAAAATAAAATTTAAAATTGTGATAGATATCATATTAAGTAAAATTTAAAATAGAGATAACATTGGCCGGGAAATTTTTTTCGCAGACATGGCCAGGCCTTATCAAAAAACCAAGGCCTATGCGACTTTCATATTCTGATTGTATTTTTAAATGAATTATGGGGCTGGGCTTGGGAATTTTTTTATTATTAACTATGAGTCAGACATTGAACTAAAACAAATTTTATTGCAGGCCTGGGCTCGGCCTGATCATAAGATCTAAATTTTAATAATTACTTTTATGAAATTTTAATCAAGAATGAAGGAAGCATGATAAAAATGGGTAGCTAATGTCATTTTAAAAGATTCCAATATTGTTTGGGGTGTATTGTGAGATTTATTTTTGTTTGTCAAATAGCTAAATATAATTTAAAGAATAGTTATAAGATCTAAATTTTAATAATTACTTTTATGAAATTTTAATCAATAATGAAGGAAGCATGATAAAAATGGATAGCTAATGTCATTTTAAGAGATTCCAATATTGTTTGGGGTGTATTGTGAGATTTATTTTTGTTTGTCAAATAGCTAAATATAATTTAAAGAATAGTTATAAGATCTAAATTATAATAATTACTTTTATGAAATTTTAATCAAGAATGAAGGAAGCATGATAAAAATGGGTAGCTAAAGTCAGGGTGTATTGTGAGATTTATTTTTGTTTGTCAAATAGCTAGATATAATTTAAAGAATAGTTATAAGATCTAAATTTTAATAATTACTTTTATGAAATTTTAATCAATAATGAAGGAAGCATGATAAAAATGGGTAGCTAATGTCATTTTAAGAGATTCCAATATTGTTTGGGGTGTATTGTGAGATTTATTTTTGTTTGTCAAATAGCTAAATATAATTTAAAGAATAGTTATAAGATCTAAATTTTAATAATTACTTTTATGAAATTTTAATCAAGAATGAAGGAAGCATGATAAAAATGGGTAGCTAATGTCAGGGTGTATTGTGAGATTTATTTTTGTTTGTCAAATAGCTAAATATAATTTAAAGAATAGTTATAAGATCTAAATTTTAATAATTACTTTTATGAAATTTTAATCAATAATGAAGGAAGCATGATAAAAATGGGTAGCTAATGTCATTTTAAGAGATTCCAATATTGTTTGTGGTGTATTGTGAGATTTATTTTTGTTTGTCAAATAGCTAAATATAATTTAAAGAATAGTTATAAGATCTAAATTTTAATAATTAATTTTATGAAATTTTAATCAAGAATGAAGGAAGCATGATAAAAATGGGTAGCTAATGTCAGGGTGTATTGTGAGATTTATTTTTGTTTGTCAAATAGCTAAATATAATTTAAAGAATAGTTATAAGATCTAAATTTTAATAATTACTTTTATGAAATTTTAATCAATAATGAAGGAAGCATGTTAAAAATGGGTAGCTAATGTCATTTCAAGAGATTCCAATATTGTTGGCGGTATAATTAATTGAAAAACGGTAAAAATATATTGGTGAGAAATTCAAAAATTACGTCAAAATTAGGCGCATGCGCAAAGTATATAAAGCTTCATATATATACACAAATATATCAAAATATAATATTGAAGGGGGGGCTCAATGGTAAGAACGTTTGCCTTCCGAACGATAGGTCGCGAGTTCGAATCTCTATTTTGCCATAAAAAAATTTTTAAAAAAAGTTTTAACATTAGCGAGATAATAATAGCCCTCGATTTATTTAACATTAAGATGATAGGAAAGTTGATGGAAAAAAAATATTTTAACATTATGAGATAGGAAAGTGAAAAAATTAACGTTATGAAGATATGAAAGTTGATACAAAAAAAAATTAACATTACCAAGATACGAAAACGTTCATTTCTTGAATATGGCTATTATATATATAGATTATTCAATTACAATAAATTTATAACATATATTAGTTAATTTTGCATCGGTCAGAAATTTCCTTCAGAAATTTAAATAGAAAAAAAGATCGATCCTGGATTTCGATCCTCTTTTTTTGAAAAGATCGTGATCGGGATTCGATCGGTTTAAAAAGATCGGTTAACAAGTCTGCTGAGATTTAATTACAATATATGATGTTGGCTATCAAGAACAGTACCATAATTTCCAAAACTTTGTTGACTTAAAAATAATTCTTATCAAAAGTATATTATTGATATAAACAAATTTATAAATCTATTTAATTAGATTATTAAAAATTTTTTTTATGCATTTTGAAGGATCTTCAATTGGATTTAGTAGACTTTGTACACTCAAACTCAAAGTTAAAAAATTGTTAGATTTTGTAATTATTAACAGGTAATATTTGAGGCCATAGATAACCCATTCGTTAAAATTATACATACATTTAAACATTTTCATAATCCAACTACCAATATTTGGAGGAAATGGCATGTTTCTCACTTAAATTTAGTGTTAACAAAAATGAAAGTCCCCCAAAATATTGGATGGATGCTAACTACTCCATCATAATTGGAAACAATTAAAGCAGATGGGAACTGTTTTTACCGGTAATTTAAAAATGATAAAAAATTTTACCTGATTATATAGTTCATATTTTATTTTATAAATTATGATTGTATTTTTATACTAATATTCATAGGATATATTTATGTTTCTATCATTACCTTAAATTTTAATGATTATATCCTATATAAATACAACATTATTTTTTTTTTAATATAATTATGTTACTATTTCTAAAAACCAATCATATTTTTGAAAATAATAATTTGATGTAAAGTATGGAGATTACAGAAAAACAAGGCTTCTATGGTTTGATTTGATCACATATTGTCTTAATGATGCTGCAAAAAAAAATGATAAAAAATAATATTATATTCAAGGTCAAAATACATGTAAGAATGCTGAATGGGCAACTGATATTGAAATCCGAAGTGTTGCCACATTTCTCAATACCCCGCTTATGATGTTAGCTAAGTATGGAGCTACATTCCAGCAAATGTATCCGCTATTTAGATATGATGATGGAAATATAAAAAATATTTGAGCAAAATATTTATATTAACAATTCTGGATCCCATTTTGTTAATGTTATTGATTTTGATTTTGATTTAAAGACAAAAATTTTCCCAAATTACATAAATTTGGCCAGATTATTATAAAAATTAGGGTCAAGTATGGATCAGATTTTTATCTAAAATGTAGCCTATGTTTAATTCAGACAAATATATGGACCACCTAACTAGAAACCCTAAAGAACCATGAGAAAATCTCAAGAATTCTGTTAGAAATTGTTATAAATATTTTCCAAATGGTTCATAAGTTTCTGAAATTATATTAATTTTGGTTAAGAACAATATCTTCCTAAGTCCTCTTCCCACCCCCTGTTCCCCAAATATGCATATATTTTAAATAATAATTTGAAAGAAAGAATGCAAAAGCAAATATTTTTTAAACTAAATCTATTCATTATAATTAATACATTTTTGGAAAAAAGCATTTATATATTTAAAAAGTTAAATCAAAAATGTTTTTTAAGAAATGAAATATAAGCCAAAGATAAGTCTTAAGACTAAAGTGAAATGTATTGCAATTACTATTAATAGATCCATAAAATTGCTAAATAATATAATATATCAAATATAATTTTTTATCAAGTGAGTAACTTTCATTTATTTATCATAATTAAAGTAAAATATAAATATAAAATTATTGATAAAATTAAATTAAATAAAAAAAGTTAATGCACAATACAAACCGTGGAGTATTATGTTTTGTTAGATTTATAGTATATCTAATTTTATATATTGAGTTTGGTTATCCATTATTTGTCAGCGGATACATAGTATTCTATAAAGTGATTTTCTATTGGAAAAAAAAATCGCATTCCATATCAATTTATTCCATGGGTTTTTGGTTCCTTCTAAAAAGAATACCTCAAACATGATAACCAGTAATGTAGTTTCGAAAGAGACCAAAATTGTTTGAAACCTTTCCCCCATCTGATTTCAATACCTATTTCAATTAGTGGTTGATTTTTCAGTCTTCTCAAAACAGGTATATTTTGATTTTATTTTTCCTCTAGCTGTTTCATCAAAATGCTGCATTAACCTCTCTCTGAGAATTACTAATACTATATATTACAAATTAAGAAATATGTAGTCAGTAATTTGTCTACCTTGTTATATTCTAGTAACTTAAAATGGTTTTGCCTTTATGTATTTTATTGTTACCATAACTTTAAATATAATTAACATATTACAAATATATGAAGTTTTTAATACTTTTATCTGTAATCTGTCTACACTGCGATAGTCTATTTATTTTGAAATGGTCTCAATATACTTTATTGTTTTTGTCCTTAGATCTTAAATTGGTTTTAGTAGATTTTTCTGTTTAATGTAGATTTAACCAATATATAACAAATATATTTAGCTACTCAATACTTTTAATGGTTTTAAAGTGGGCTTAAATTTCATATATAGTAAATACTTTGTTAAAAGTATGTTTTAAACTTCATAAAATAAGTACATTGGATTAGTATACATTATAACATTTAAATGTTTTTGCTTCACATTTGTTAAATTTAGTAGATTTTATTAGTTCTTAAACTAAATAATTGATGTTTTGACTTCTCAATATATATATAAATTACATTTTATAAACATTAGTCTAAATTAGTCAAAGTTTTTGACTTCTCAACATTAATATATTACATTATATACATATTAGAAAAATTAGACATTTTATTTTATTAAATGTTAAAGGTTTTAGTTTCACAAGGGTTAAATTCTAGTTACTATAGATATCTTATTTAGCTAAAATTTAAATAGTTTATTAATTTTTTTTTCAAATATTTAGTTGACTGAATATTTCTCTTTAGGTCTAAATGTTTTTCATTTACTATCCTCATAATACTTTTGTTATTAAAAGTGGTGCCACTTTTATTATTTAAATATACATTATTACATTAATTATGTTATAGCTCTTTGCTTTCATTTATCTTTTTAGTTCTTATTTCCACAAAAGTAGTTCATCTTGTTGGCATTTATGATAACATTATTTATGATTCGACTTTTCTTAATTAAAGATCTTTTTTGTCCTATAAGTATATTAATTAAAATTGGATTAGTTTAAATTTGATATTTTAAGTATTTGTAAGTTTTTAACTCACTTAGTTAAATTTAACTCAATTTTTTGGAATTCTATAGTTTTAAATATTTCTAACTTCACATAATATATTAATTTAATTCATTTTTAGAATTTTATTGCTTAAAACTTTTTTAGCTTGACATAACATATTAATGTTAGCACATTGTAACATTATTTTACATTTTACTTAGATTAATGCAAATATATATTGCATTATACTATATTATTTATGTATATATTCATAGTACATATTATGTATATATTCCTTAGTATGCATATTTTAGGTTGGTTTCTAACATCATGTCCATTAGATTATATATAAATATAGATCTCTAACACAACGCTAACATTATATTATGTATAAATTATTTTATATTACATATATTAGACTATATATATATTTTTTATATATATTAGTTTAACGCTTATTTTATCTCCCTTTTCTCTCACTCGCTAATATTTTTATGACTCCCTCCCAAATATGTTTCTATTTAACTGATTCTGTCTATTTATTAATTCTATTTATGTTTTTCTTTTAATTCAAACGACTTTTTCAGGAAATTATTATTTTTTCTTATATATTTTTGTCTTGACTAAAAATATAACTAATAAATAAAATTTTATTTTTAATATTTCATATTTTTAACTTTATAGGCGCCACTGTTATATTAATTTCTTTTTGTTTCTATTAAACTAAAAGTTTTTTATAATATTGGGTGCCATCGATCTCTCTTTTCTTAACATTTAAATTTTCTCTTTCTTGCTTTTTGGGAATGTCTTATACAACTTGTTATTAATATTTGTATTTATTTATTTAGAACTTAATATAATTTATAATTTTGGTTATTGTAAAGTGATTAGGTTATCCCACCCTGAATTTTTCCCCCTTATTATTGTTTTACTTATTTATTTTTATTAATCATTTCCTTTTCCATAGTCTTCTATTAAACAAAATTTTTGTAAAGTTTTACTTTTACTTTTTATACGCAAGCTCTATTTTATTTCCCTTCAAATTTTAAATCTTTTTCTATTATAATGTCTATGTCAACTCGGTTTCCAAATGTCTTGTGGTTTTTTGAGTGAACCAAAAAAATTTTTTTTTTCCATGCTACAGGATGTGATGGCTATAGCTCAGTAACCCTTTAATTTCTGTGGTCTTAGTTTTTTGGGTAGTTACTTAGGTAGGACTTATTCCATCCCACTGCAGCAGTTCCGCTCTCCCATATTTTATTGAAAGAGGGCAAATAGGTAGCGAGATATTGTTAGAGGTGCTATTTTTGGTTTTTTTGCTGTGACATTATCTAACCCCGGAGCCTTGTTTTCCCTTAGTTTTTGACCACTTATTTCATTTATGGAGAAACCAATCGACAGGGGGGGGGCGAGGTTTGTAATTATGTTTGTTGGTAATTTCCGTGAGTGATAGACTATCATATAACAATCAAGACAAGAGCCTTTTGTTAATCCTGGCCTACAATTACTTTTCTATTTCCTAAAACTTACGGTGGTTCCTATTTCTGCGTCATAGTTCCTTTCTCTCATATCTTTATCAATATCAAAGACCTTTTTTCGCTATTTAATCTATCTATCACTCCGTAGAGTATTTTGTTTCTCTGGAAAAAGAGAAGAAAAAAAACCTTTGTTGCGTGGTGTTCGTTGCTGGATAGTCATAAACCTATTACTGACTAGTTTTTGCCTATTCACTGGAATTTTCACCTATTTAAACAATTCGCGGTAAACCCATTAGCTTTTTCTTATTTTCATGAATAAATTCTAATTTCAATTGATATGAACACATTCTCAATTATTGATAGTAATTATCAAGGCTTACATTAAAGATGTTAAACTTAAACTTAGCCACCACCCACCCTTAAAGTAATTAAATTATTTTTGCAGTTCTTGGGTATAGGCTTTTGTTTTGCCCATTTCTTTTTTTCTATTAGCCTATAGACGTTTAAGCAACAGTTCTCGGACTGTTGCGCGTACAAGTACGTGCGGCTTGCCCACAAACGTGTGAAGGGCTCCTCATTTTTTCTCCCCTTAGTTAACTATCCAGTTTGATGGATTTTTGAGGAAAACCTAGCGTAGCTCTGTTGTATCCACAACCAGAGGGCGAAAACGCTTTTATCACGTATCACGTAATTTTATATATTATCATATGACAATCAAATAATTTTTAGTAATATTGAATTATATATTTTATAGAAGACTATAAAATATTGATAAGGACATCAGAAAATATTTTTTAAAGAATGTTAAAAAAGATAATTCTATATTTCAGTACGTCAATATTTAATAAGGTATATCATATCCATTGTGGGATGATTAATTTTTAATATCATTTTTTATTATAAATAAATAATGGCATTAAAGAATTGAATGCTAATTGTTGCTTATATTTATTAACAAAAACATTGATTACTAAAGTTTATTAAAATATTTATTGTAATCTATATATATATAATCCTCAAAAAACGTCAATCAAATTTAGCCAATAGTTTTCTTTTAAAACATATTTGTTAAAAATGATTATAGCTTAATCGGTCCAATAGTAATCACCTTACCAAGCTCAGCATTCATACACTTACCATTTCATTCACTTCACATATCAAAGCAATGGTATCCAGCAACCAAGTATAATTTTTTCAGTTCTTATATATAATTATATTATTTTTATTAGATTTTTCAACAAAACCCAACTACCAATATAAGAAAAAACAAACCAAGTTAAAAAGCAGAATAAGCAAAATGCATTGTTACCATCATTCCAGAGGTATGTGATGCTATATAGAAAACTTTAAAAGATATTCATATGCCAGTTCCAACTAGAGAACATTGGGAGAAGATATTATAAATTTAGATATATTAATATATTTTTAGATTGCACAAAAATATTTTAACCTGGCTCATTAGATGGTAAGCACTTTATATCAAAGTAAATTTTTAATATTAATAAATAATTTTTTATTATTTTAGAGTTAGAAAAACCAATATCAAACACCTTAAAAAAACTATGAAACCTTATCCTATGAAAAATAACAATCCAGAAGCAAAGCATTATAAGTTAAGTAGTGAGTGAATGCACATTTGGCATAACTACTGATAAGTTTGCCATTAATTCTAAATCTATAAAGTGCTCAGTTGAAAATGCCTGTAAAATATATTATTGATTATGAAAAATTCAAGAGGAATAAGATATTTATTTAAAGACTATTTTAATTCTTGAATTTATGTATAAATTTAACATTTGATATCATTATATATTAAACTAGCTGATAGCCCATCAAGATTAATGGGGAATAATTTTCTCCTTTATTCAATGATGGATAATTAGAAATTTTCCTATTTAATGGGATCTTATTCAGAAATTTATATTTATTAAGATCAGGGGTTATTTTAAAATTTTTCTAAAATTGCAAATAAATTAATAAAAATTTAGTTCAAATGATTTTTTATTGTGCACATAAATTAAAATTACTAAAGATGGGATAAATATAATTAGTACTGCCTAACCTACTATTTACTCTTAACCAAATTCAAGAATCTATGAGTCATAAGTATGGATTCTTCCTTTTATCTGACTATTTAAATTTTTAATTTTTATAGGTAAATTTTAACTATATAGATGAATAACAATAAAAAATACAAATTCTCTTTCACCTAATAATCCTATCCTTTCAATAAAAGAGGTAACCTTATTTTCCATATTCTTTTTAATTTAATATTCATTTTTTTTTAAATTCAACCAATAAAGGATATGTAATAATTTGTTCTATTAAGCACTAACAAACCTATCATTGAACCCTTAACCAATACAAAAAATTTCATGACTCAGTTATATATTTTTCATTTTATCAGACTTTAGATTTTTATAAGTAAATTTATACCCTATTTTTTTGTGACATAATAATTTACTATGTTATTTATATATTAAGTTATCTATATTATTTTATATAGATAAGAATAACAATAAATTCTCATATACCTTGGAATCCTATCTTTTCAAAAAAATATGATATTCTTTTTTATACATTTATTTTAAGATAAGTCAATTTAAATTATATCTCACAACAGAGAAAGGATCAAATTCTATAATATAAAATTTACATCTATTATTCTATTCAAACAAAATAATTTAATTACTCATTTGCTTTCAACTATTCTTTTGTAAAAAGTTAAATTTAAAAAAATTAATATTTTAAATAGCAATAAATAATAATTAAACAAAAAAGTTAAATTTAAAAAAATTAATATTTTAAATAGCAATAAATAATAATTAAACAAAATATAAAACCTTTTTAGAAATGAGAATAGTTAGAGGCAAATGAATAATATAATCATTTTGTTTGTATAGATGTAAATTATATTTTTAAATTTGTCCTTTCTCTGTCTCTATTAGATTTAATTGAAATGGACTTATCCTAAAATAAATAGAAAATAAGATTGGATTCCTAGGTATATTGCTTATCTATATAAAATAATATAGATAATTTAAAAAATATATAAATAACATAGTAAATTAATATGCTACGCAAAATTAGGGTATTAATTTTCTCATAAGATGAAGTAGCTATGATTTTTACAAATGATGATGGTGAACCCCCATTTAAACGGGATATCAAGGTCTATCCTCGAGTTGATGGTAGTGATCTGATAAATATAAATATATTAAGCCCTAATCTTGATCCAATGGTATATCCTCTATTATTTCCTTTTGGTGACCCTGGTTGGAAACCAGATTTAAAGGGTGAAGATGTACAAGGGCAAATATCTCACTACTACAGTTTAAAATATTTAGATTAGCAATTCGTGAAAATGAATTCAACCCAATCCTTTTTGCTGGGAAATTATCACAACAATATATTGTTGATTCCTATTTACAGGTCGAGGCGAATGATTTAAATTTTATTAGACAAAATCAGCCAAAATTACTAGTAGATGAATATTCTGGATTAATGGACTACTTGGAAACAAGGTCAAACAATATAATTACCAGTAAAGCAGTAATATTACCATCATCTTTTCAAGGTTCTCAGAGAAATATGCGAAAACGCTATCACGATGCAATGACCATTGTGCTCAAATTTGGCAAATCTGATTTGTTTATTACTTTTACATGCAATCCTAATTGGCGTGAAATTAAGGAAAATCTATTTCCCGGGCAAAGTCCTACAGATAGACCAGATTTAATAGCCCGTGTTTTTAAATTGAAATTAAATGAATTATTGTTCGATATAAATAAAAAAAATTTATTTGGTAAATCTATGGCTTTTATATATACAATCGAGTTCCAAAAAAGAGGTAAACGATGATAGCAAAATTGAAACATCTCAAGCTATAGATAAATTTGTTTGTGCTGAAATTCCAGATAAAATTCTCGAACCTAAACTTTTTCAGATTGTTACCCATTTTATGATACATGGTCCTTGCGGGATATTTAACCCCAAATCGCCTTGCATGGAAAAGGGCATATGTACCAAAAAATTTCCTAAGGATTTTCAAATGGAAACAAGACCTTGATGGGTATCCATATTATAAAAGGCGAGATAATGGTATTACAATTCTTTCCGGTAAACCTACGGATAATCGTTATGTTATTCCATATAATTGATATCTAATGTTAAAATTCAATGCTTATATTAACGTGGAAATTTGTACATCTATTAAATCGGTAAAATATATCTTTAAGTATATTTATAAGGGCTATGACTGTACTAATGTTGACATTAATGTTGCTTCAAATATAAATATTCATGACGAAATTAAATCACATTTAAATGCGCGATATGTGAGTGCATGTGAATCAATGTGGAGATTATTAGAAAATAATATGCATGACCGCTCGCACGCTGTTATTCGCTTAGGAATTCATTTACCTTTACAAAAGCCAGTATATTTCACTGCTGGACATGAAAGAGATGCTTTATTGAGATCAGAAAATTACCATACTACTTTAACGGCATGGTTTGAGTTAAATAAGACAGATCTAAATGCTAGACAATATCTTTATGGGGAAATATCTTATCATTATGTGTTTACAAATTACCATTGAAAACTAAGAAAAAAAGGATTAAATATAATTTCGAGAATGTATTCCGTTCATCCTAATTCTGGTGAACGATTCTTCCTTCGATTATTATAACTTCGTGTTTGCGGGGCTACAAGTTTTGATTATTTAAAAACTATTAATGGGATTTTAATGAGTACTTTTAAAGAGGCAGCTATTAAAAGAAATTTGTTATCAGATGATAAAGAGTGGGAAGCTTAGAAGAGGGATCAATATATCAAATGCCGTCACAACTTCGGATTACTTTTGCCTTTATCTGCATTTTTTGTCAGCCTGAAAATCCTGCATATCTATGGAATAGGTTCAGATTTATGATGATTGAAGATTATTTGCGTCAATATTCAGAAGTAATTGCAATAAACATGGCTTTAATGGACATTGAAAACGTTTTTCTTGATCATGGTTTACGCTGTCAAAGTTTTGATCTTCCTTCACCTACAAAAATCCCCCCAAAACAACATTATGATGCCCATGTTGAAGCTGCCGATTCAATCGAGCGTATATATAAATTAAACCGATTACAAAAATATGCTTTTGATTTAATTATACAAGCGATTGAATTAGAAAATATTCCAGAAAGATATTTCTTAGTGGATGGCCCTGAAGGTTCAGGTAAAACGTATCTTTACAATACCTTAATGTGTTATATAAGAGCAAAAAATCAAATTGTATTGCCTTTTGCAACCACCGGCATATCCTCTATTCTTTTAAAGGGGGGAAGAACCATCCATAGCGGATTTAAATTACCTGTGCATATCTTTGAAACTTCTACATTCCATATGAATTTACATAGTTAGCTAGCTCTAGATATTAAAAATAGCAAATTGATTATTATTGATGAGGCCATAATGATGATTAAACACGCTTTGCGATGCATTGACCGATTACTTAAAGACATTTTGAAAAATTCCCACCCATTTGGCGGAAAAGTTATTTTATTAGGTGGTGATTTTAGACAGGCTTTATCAGTAGTGCCTAAAGGCTCCAAAGTCGATATTATAGAGTCCTGTATAAAAAGTTCAGATTTATGGAGTCATTTTAAAATAATACATTTGATTTTATAATTTCAATTTACACGTTTTATTTCAGGTTATTTACGGCAAACTACGTGCAAGGAAATTACAACATCATCTTCAAAAACGAAACCACATTGAGCAAAGAAAGGTAAACTTCTTCACTATCGCTAAACCATCTTCCTCACCAACAACAGTAAATTCTATTTTATAATTTCAATTTACACGTTTTATTTCAGGTTATTTACGGCAAACTACGAGCAAGGAAATTACAACATCATCTTCAAAAACGAAACCACATTGAGCAAAGAAAAGAGAACTTCTTCACCATCGCTAAACCATCTTCCTCACCAACAACAGTAAATTCTACTTTATAATTTCAATTTACACGTTTTATTTCAGGATATTTACGGCAAACTACGAGCCATGGCAAAACATTAACAAATAAAAGTCAAAATACGGTGATATACCCGACTAATGCTTAAAATTCTTACATCCCTCTCAATATTGAAAATATTTTAAATCTCCTTTTTTAGGTAAAATTTTCTATATTATTAAATTTAATATATTATATTTTTTATATGGCTACAAATGCATATGTGTTGTAACCCGATAATCATCAACTCTTGAAGTATAAATATTTATTATATTTACTTATAATTCACATCTTTGTCTCTTTTTTTCTATTTCTTCCTTCTTTTTTTCTATTTCTTCCTTCTTTTTTTCATTCTTTTTTTCATTTCTTTGCTCCCCTAAAATTCATCTCCTACCTTCACGCGGTGGGGAGTGAACAGCAATTCTGACTAACAGGAGCTCTGGTAAATAATGTTAGTATTTAGGGTGCTAATAAGAGATATTGTTTCATTTTTGTAATTTTAAATATAAATTTCTAAATCATATCTCAAATTATAATTCCCCGTCATTCTTAACGGGTGATTAGTGTGTATATAATGGTAGTATATGTCTACTTATTTTTGTAAAAAAATTTATTATACTTGTTTGGAATAAATTATTGCCAAATTTTTATATTATATATATAAATAATTTATTATATTTTAAATAAACTAATAAAGATATATTTCCTATTTTTTTCAAGCTTATTTTTTGATATAATGTCTTAACAATTTCAATGAGATTAATTATAGTCAGGCTTGATTTATTTTTATTATGGTATAAATAAATTAATAAATTTAACTATGTTTGCATAACTATTTTTATCAACCTAACAAATTTAAAGACAAAGAATAATAATAATCGCAATTTTAAAATTAAGATAACCCAACTTCATCACTAAACGAGAACATGAGCAATAGGAGAACTTGCTCATATTGCTTTAGAATTATTAACATAAAAAATAACAATTTAATAACCATCCATAGACCACTCACTTCAAGATGCCCAGGTAGTAATAAACCTCCAACCTCCCAGCTTGAACCTTCATCACTTAGCATCTCACCAGATATTTCACCACCACCTTTAATCTAAACCCCAAATGACTAACAATTAATCCACCAAATGAAATCCAACACAGGAAAAGATCTTTATAAAAAACCTGATTTGGAATACCCAAAATTTTTAACAAGCTATTTTAGCCCTGCCATATCACGAATCCTAAAATGCAGCCCTTAAATTAATTTAACCTTTTTATATCAAAATCATTAATAATATTTTACAAAATACAGAAGATCTAAACTGGATAAAATTGATATATTTCCCAATATTAATATTATCAAATCCACCAAAAGATAATCCAACCCCACTATGCCAAACCATCAAAGAAAGAATTGAAAACTTTGATTTTAATTTTAAAAAATTAACACCAAATATCAACGATCCTGCTAAAAAGACTTTAAGTAACCCCTCACACAAACTAATAAATAATAAGATTAATAATTTCAATCTAAAAGGAGTTCTTGCTAACGCAAACACTTTGGCACCCGATAATATCACCACAAGAAATCAACTTTTAGAAAAACATCTGAACCCCAAATACACTCTCCTATAATAAATTTAAAGATAAATATCACTCCCGGAAATGCCTTAACCACTATTAAATCTTTTCCAAACGATTCTGCTCCAGGACTGGATTACCTTCGATCCTCATTTATTATCGACCTCTTGGGTTTACAGTTCCGAATTTCTACTTAATTCTTTAACGAAAATTTTTAATCTTATTATCAACGGGAAATTACCACATAAACTAGCACCAATAATCTTTGTTGCTCAACTAATTGCGTTTGTAATAGCTGAAAATCAAGTGCGCCCAATAGCTACTGGAATTTTCTACCGACGAACCATTTCAAAAATTATTTGTAATCGACTAAAATCTACAATAATCTTAAGCTTAGCTCCTTACCGGATTTGGAGTAAAAGGAAGCTGTGAAGCCGCAATCCATTGCAGTCAACTAGTTTTATCCAACCTCGAACCTGAAGATTATATAGCAAAATCCAATGCCTTTAATTCAATTAATAAGAATAAAATGATCGATACTTTCTTGGAAACATTCCCTAACTACCACAATTACATCCATCTTAGCTATGGCATTCCTTCCTTACTCAAGTTTAATGATTATATTATTAATTCTGCAGAAGGCCTCCAACAGGGTGACCCATTAGGACCACTACTTTTTGCTATACCCTTAAACACTTAATAAGTGATATTGCCCTCTCATGCAAACTCAATCTACACATTTGGTACCCTGACGATTGTACTATATCGGGGACCATTCTTCAATCCAGAATTGTCTAGATATAATCAACAAACACTTTGATGAACTTAATTTATCCTTAAATATAAATTAATGCGAAATTTACTTTTCTCCGCGTCCAACAGACACCATATTAGATAACTTTAGACGGACATTCTTACAAGATTTCAGTATATTAGGAGCCCCATTGGGAGGTGCAGAGGGAGTTTTTAATTTTTTAAATAATTACCTTCAATCACTTTTCCCCAAACTATCGATCTTAAAAAAAATTACCCATCCATCAAGCATATTATATTGTCAAAAACTCCCTTTTAATACCACAAATCCAGTATTGTTAAAAACTTCTGGTGCCTTCTCTTTTGAAATTCTTTTAAAAGAATACGAATATAAGATACTACAAAAGAACACAGAGTTATTAAATATCAAACTCGATTCTAACTCATGACTTCAAGCAACTCTCACTTGTAAATCCGGAGGACTAGGCCTAAGATCGGCATTAAGTATAGCCCTTGTTTCCTCATCTTATCAGCCTTATCAGTAAAAAATATTACCTTGCAAATTATTACCATAGATAGATGAAGCCTTACGTTGTTAGAATATTAATGTCTTACCAAACACAGCCACACCAGATTCAACGAAACAAAAAGATTGGGATCAAGGATTGGTATCTTGTTCCTTAGCTTATCTCAACTTGAGCGATGATCACCAATATAAATCCCTCCTAAGATCTCTTAATTTCAACAACTCTGGCCATGAATGGTTAGATTCATATCCCAGCATTTTAAATAACCAGCTAATAGATAACGATGTTCGTTATGCAATCAATTTACCCTTGGGCGTACCTTTCCTAAACCATTATATTTACATTAAATGCAATCAATCGGCAGACGCATATGGTGGACACGCTCTCCAGTAAATTTATATCAAAAATTAGCCGACATGATAAAATAAATATATTAATAGCTTTTTTTAAAATAAAGCCAATTTTCCATGCATTTTAAACCCGACATCTTTTTTAAATAAAAAACGCCCTGATGGCAAAACAATCGTACTTTTTTTAATGAAAAAGCCTTTAATGTAGGATTTTACCTGCATTGATCTCATGGCCCCATCTAATAATTTGCATGATCCCCTTAATAGAGCTGAATCTCTAAAAAATCAAAAATACTCGCATTTAATGTGTGACAACTTTGTTCCCATAGCAGATACATCAACCTGCTCTTTTGGACAAGCGGCATTAGATCTCTTCAAGATAATATCCAAATCAATCAAAAAATCATACCTTTCTCCATTTTATAAACTCAAGCAGAAAATAGCCATCTCTTTAATCAAATATTCAAAACATCTTGGCCCGACCTCGCCACCTGATTTTTTTTTATTTTTATATTTTACCATAGACTTTATAACATACCATCCATGTTAATTTTTAAATAATAATATTTTATCATATTTGTATATGAATTTTAATAAAAATCAATAGAATTAAAAATTAAGATATTATTTTTTTTTTTTATTATTAAAATAACCTCCTATCTTGTAAAAATATTTTATGACCCAAAATGGGGTATGGAGTAGAAGCCCTCAAAAAAATTTTAATTCCCCTCCCCCCTTAGGAAAATCCTGGTGTAGATGATTGCTAGTATATAACAATCCACCCTTTTTTTTTAAATTATTCCACGCTGTATTTGAAGTGAGTGGTTATCGTTAAGTTTTGTCTATTCATTGTTTAGAGTTTTTGCCATTGTTGTTGTTGCCTAAATCATATCTTTATCGTTGGTTTGTTTGAATCGCTAGTATCCTAATCGTCCAATCATTCGCTTGATCATCATCATCTCATTAGCTTGATCATCATCTCAATAGCTTGTTGATCTCGTTCATTATCACATGTAGTTATTATCATTGTTTTTAATTATTTTTATTTGTTAACTATTATCAGCAATTTACCTCGAATAAAATAATTAATGGAATAAATAATTTATATAGGAATAATATATAGAATAAGGATAATAATCGTATATTGGAATATTGAATTTTGGAATATTTTGAATTGAATATCGAATATTAGAATAAATAATTTGTATGGAATCAAATACGAATTTATTTGTCGCGTTTTTAGGTTTATATTAATAGTAATTTCAATCCACGAGGTTAAAATATGCAAATAAAATATTATGCACATTTCCCTCTTCTTTTTTAAGTTTTTAACACCCTTGTTTTTTATATTTAAAAGTGCCTTAATATTATAATTCCTCTTCAGATTATCATTACTTTTTGTAAAACATATTTCGTTTAATCTCAAATTTTTTTAAAAATAATCTCCTTATCGCACCTTAAATTTACATGTCCAGTATTGGTATTGTCTTCTATTCTCTTTATAATACTTTTATTCTTTGCAATTTCTTTATCATCTTTAATATAAATTGGATTTATTTTATTATCACATATTTTTTTAATTACTAGTATTTCTTTTTATTCTATCATATGATTTATATATTTTAATTTATAAGACTCTATTTTATCTTCATATATGAATTTTGTTGAAATTACTATAAAATTTTTAGTTATAATTATCAAATTTTTTATTAGCTTAATACGATACATGTCCATAACATTTTGTAATAAAATTACACTTTTCATATTTACCCAATTAACGTCTTTCCAGTTTTGATAAAAATTAGAATAATAATCTCATTAATAAACCATGAAGTTATTGTTATTTTTAAATTTATTATGATAATGATAATTTTTTCTTGTCTCATAATAATATTTATTTTCATTATTTATACTTTCTTAATAACTTTTATTACTATATTTAGTATTATGATAATCAACCTTTTTATAAATATATTGATTTTTGTTATAATAATTATTTGAATTCTTATTATGATAATAATTTATTATAACTATTTTTATAAGTTTTAGATTGAAAATTATTATTAGGATAATTAGATATGTGTTGTTCTAGGTGTTTCTTTTATCTTCATTAGTGATTTATAATTATATTCTAATTTTAATCTAATCATTACTTACTCATATGTTGAACTTTTATCTTTTAGCTCCATAGCTTCCAACATCATATAAATTGTCTGGTATTAAGAATTATCTCTCTACTGTCTATTATATCGAAATTTAAAAAATATTCTTATATTTTATCTATAGATATATTTATATTATTTTGATCCCACTTTAGATAATTTTATTTAATATCTTCATATATATTTAATATTACATATCTAAAAAACTATTTTAACCTTTAAGTTACTATATTATTTTTTATATTTTTATACGACACATGTTTATCATCTCTTACATGATTTGAATTAAATAAATCTTTCAGAATCCTCATTCGTCAAGTTTGACCATCTTAGTTTTAGTTTCCATTTGGTGTATCACCCCACTGCCAATATAATTATATCCTCATACATCACCAAGTCTTTTTGTTTCCATAGTATCTAAATTTTTATTTTTATTGAAGAATTTAAAGGTTGAAAACTATTAATTTATGTCCATTACACTTTCCGCTGCCACCATAAAGAATGATGGAATAGGCAGAGAGTTTTCAAAATCAAATTTTATTTTTTTTATTGATCAAAAAATTTAATAATAATTTATTTATACTTTTTACATTTACATGTTGTATAATATATACATACAAAATAAAATTATAATAATATAAAATAAAATTACTAGGTTTTTATATACGCAAATATGGATAGTCCAAATTAGTAATGCGAATATATGATATTTAATTTTATAATACTATTACCAAGTATATAATTAAACAATATTTTAAATTAATAATATTTCTAAGTATATAACAGGGCCCAAAGTAGTTGAGCTTTGGACTCCTCATTAAGAGTAATTTTTTTTTAAAACTTTATTTAATTAAAAACATAATATCAAAAGATAACTTATATATTTTAACAAAATAAATCCAATAGAAAAATTTATATAAAAAATGAGCCATTCTTTGTAAATTTGAAGCTTGCTAGGGATTGTTTTATGTTTCAATTTTATAGAATAAGTTACCATAAGGCAAAAGCATTAAAGTATCCAAGTAATCTTTAAAATAAGACATAATTATAATTTAAAATATATTTCTTTATATTTATTCTTTTCTCAATCATTCTAAATTTCCGAATTTATTGCCATCTTATTTTATTTTATATAGCAAAAATTATTTTTAAAAAATTAACAACTACTATTATTTGGAGTGATCAAAATTTAAAAAAATGATATATAAAATACATACTACTGAAAAGTTAGCAATAGATATCATTTATACCAATCTTATTTAAATAATTATCTCCCATAAATTTTTAGGTGTATATTTTTTTTGTTAAAATATAATTCAATTGTATGAATAAGAAAAATATAGCTTTTATTTCTTGCTAATAGGCCATTTGGCTTAAGTCTATAATTTCCCAACTGTATTAGGGGTTAATTTATTTGTAAGTTACAAGGATAGAGGTTTATATTAGAATATGATAAATACTATGCTTTATTAGACACGAACCCCTCACATTCAGTAAAATTTATTTTTACTGGACAAATTATGTAACAACCAATTTAAAATTAATTAAAATATATAATTATATGATTTAAAATTAATTTTTATTAAATGTATAAGATTAATATTATATATGTTGTCATTTTAAATATATTTACTAATAAATTTTTAATGAATATTAAGCTTGGCGACCACAATAGGGTTTAGTTTAGCAGGCTTGTTTTAAAAATATCGAATCCCGATCACGATCTTTTGAAAAAAAGAGGATCGAAATCCAGGATCGACCTTTTTTTAAAAAAAGGATCGCGATCACCACCATCCTTTTCTTATTTAAATTTCTGATCGATGCAAAATTAACTAATATAAAAATTAGTTAAATGTGGTATAAATTTATTGTAATTGAATAATATAATATAAGTATAACAATTAGAATATATTTATTTATAATTAAAATTAGCCTTTAATAATAAATTTTTTTCTAAATTATCATCATTTAAACAACCACGTTTTTCATTAAGTACATGTTTAGCTTTATTAAACAAGCGCTCCAAGGGTGTGTTATATTCAATAAATATTTTTTTAAATTAATATAATTATTAAAAATATTCACTGAATCATCATTAGAATAAAAAAAATTATTAATGGAAAGAGCATTTTGTGATGAATTTTTCCCAAAAAGGGTATCGATTTCATCAATGCATTCATTTGAAGCATCTGCACGTGGTTGACCCTGTATATTTTCTAAATGGGCAATTAACCATTTTTTTAGCATCAGATTTTGTGGCAGATTAATATAAGGCCAATTTAGCTTAAATTTTGGGTGAATTATTGATGCCAATATATTATTGTCATCATATAGTGAAGGAAATCTATATTAATAGATAATTAATTTATTATTAAATAAGTGTTCATTCATTTTAATCAGGTATCTGCAAAAGTTAGCCCTTTCAAATTTCACAGTCAGGCCTGACCAATCATATGTATAATATTGATTAAATTTAATAACTTTTAATGCCTATGATGGCCCATAATTTTACCAGATATCAGAGGCTTAGTAGCAGGGTTGCCTTTGTCCCCCCATCAGCGGGAGACTCCCGCAATTTTTTAGTTTACACGGAGACATCTCTCTCCCGCAAAACTACCGCAATTGCAAATCTCCCGCAAAAATATACCGCAATTTATTAACTCCCGCAATTTTTTTTTAGCATTAAACATTTTCAATATATAAATAATAATTTTGAGAGACATTAATTTATTATTTTTATATTTTTAAAATAAATTTTAAATATTTATTCGAAAAACTTGTTTAGTTTGTAAATTTCTTTCTATCCTGTTTTATTTTTAATCAATCAACATCATTCCATTCATATAAGTAGTGTTGTTAAAACGCCGCAAGTCGCGACCCCGACCCAAATCTCGGGTCGTTTTATTCGACTCCGACTCAATGTTTGGTTCGTTTTTTTCAACTCCGACCCAAATCCAAGCCGAAAAAAACGACCTCGACCCAAAATATGGGTCGTTTTTTACGACTCCGACTCAAAATTTGAGTTGTATTTTTCGACTCAAACTTGAAATTTGGGTCGTATTTTTCGACTCAAACTTGAAGTTTGGGTCATATTTTTCGACTCAAACTTGAAGTTTGGGTCATATTTTTCGACTCAAACTTGAAGTTTAGATCGTATTTTTCGACTCCAACTCAAAGTTTGGGTCGTTTTTCTGACTCAGACTCAAACATCGGGTCGTTTTATTCAATCCGACCCAAAATATGGATCTTTTTTTTAAAGACGACTTAAAGTTAGGGTTGCTTTTTTTCACCCCTAACCCAATATCTAGATCATTTTTTTCGACCAAAAGTCAAATAACATTTAGTATATATTAATATTATAGGCGGGAAAGTTACTTAAAGCTTCTTTAAATTATAATGCTCTGATTAACTATTCATCATAGTTATATTTTAAAATTTTTGAAAAGTGCCATTTGTCATGATGGTTATATTTGAACTTTTTTAAATGAAATAGATAAAAATATATATTGTAGACATGTTAAATCAAAAATTCAGTGAGGATGTATCATAGATAGGTGACAATTGTCATAATCACTATTTTTGAACTTTTTCAAATTTTTTTAAAGGAAATAGCTAAAAATATATATTCTAAACATGTTAAATTAAAAATTCAGTGAGGATGTATCATAGATAGGTGACAATTGTCATAATCGCTATTTTTGAACTTTTTTGAGTTTTTTTAAAGCAAATTGCTAAAAATATATATTCTAAACATGTTAAATTAAAAATTCAGTGAGGATGTTTCATAGATAGGTGACAATTGTCATAATCGCTATTTTTGAACTTTTTCAATTTTTTTTAAAGGAAATAGCTAAAAATATATATTCTAAACATGTTAAATTAAAAATTCAGTGAGGATGTATCATAGATAGGTGACAATTGTCATAATCGTTATTTTTGAACTTTTTTCAATTTTTTTAAAGCAAATAGCTAAAAATATATATTCTAAACATGTTAAATTAAAAATTCAGTGAGGATGTATCATAGATAGGTGCCAAGAATGAATGTTTTCAGTCAAAAGATATTTAAATTAGCTTTTATTTGATATCCATATCGATTTTTATCTTTTTAAAAATATTCCTGACCCCCCAAGACTTAGACCCACCCGCTTAAAGTGATTATTATTATTTTAATAAAAACATATTTTAATTACCTTTTATTTGATACCCATATCAAAAAAAACTTATTTTTTACCCCCCCCCCCTTCTTCATCTACCCCCCAGACCAAGTCATACCCATCAAGACCAAAAATGAATGCTTAGAGTCGAAAGATATTTAAATTAGCTTTTATTTGATACCCATATCAAAATTATTTTGTTAGAGATATAATATAAAATATTTTATTTATATATATATTATATCTTATTTATTGTATTATGTTAAAAAGTTATTTTATGTTTACAAAATAAATAAATATTGTGTAATTTATATAATAATTTGAAGATATGTGGTAAAAATCTATTTAATATAAGATTATAGGCTTTTTAACAGCTTTTATTTAAGGTTTCACAAATTGTATAAAATCAAAAAAAATATCATAATGTTCAAATGAAGATATTTGATTTTTTCTAAAATAATTCTTTGTATAAAGGGATCCCTTTAAAATCCGCGATGATCCCGGATAGTTCTGATCCCATTAAAAATTACGACAATACTGGGGTTTTGAAATCTTTATGATTCTAAAACGAGAAACTATTTTTTTTAAATAAAATTCTGTATTAGTATATTGGATTCGAACTTTAATATCATCATTTTCTTTTGTAGAAAATTGAGTAAAATTTAACAAAAAATAAAATTATACCTAAAACGAATTATTCACTATTCGATTTTATTTTATAAAATTCGTATTTTATGAATAAGAAA
The DNA here is from genome assembly GCF_954871325.1 of Gordionus sp. m RMFG-2023. Lineage (NCBI taxonomy): Eukaryota > Metazoa > Nematomorpha > Gordioida > Chordodea > Parachordodidae > Gordionus > Gordionus sp. m RMFG-2023. Next base: position 51,847,012 of record NC_088775.1, on the reverse strand, counting down.
ATTATTTGATTCGAATCGAATGAAGAAAATATATTATCTGTGGAATATTTTTTTTATCTATTTATTATTCGATCGAATTATTCTTATTATTTGAAATAATTTATAAATATTAGAAATTATTCGTAATTAAATATACCAAATTATTTGTTAATATTTCAAATTATTCAGAAATATTCAAACCCAGAAATATTTGACATGATTCTTAAGTATTTAAAAGTTCCAAAGTTTTTACTTTTTTTTTTCAACATCTATAAACCACTTATTAAATTTTAATATCCTTTTTGAATATATTTTTGAAGAATTTAATTTTTGGCATCGAATATTCGATGAATCAAATCCAATAATGTTTTCATTATTCGAACGGATACGAATAAGGAATTATTTAATTCGTACTAATACGAATAATATAATTATTCGATTCGAAAACACGAATTATGTAAATATTTGATTTGATTCGTATTTTTGTAGGAGATTCAAAGAATTTTTTATTTTTTTATGTAAAAAATTTTAAATAAGAATATTAAATTTAAAAACTTTTTTTTTATTGAAGAAATATTAATTAAGCAGAAGAAATAATTTGTGTCCTAAATATGAGACTTCTTGAAAATTAAAAAATATTAGATAACTTTTTAGCTAAGTTCTATATCTCTTTTAAATTATTGAGGAATAATTTTGATCAAATAAATTTATGCTCGAATTTAAGCTCTTCACGAAAATTAGAAAGTATTAATAATAAATTTTTAGCTGTTTTATATTAGCATTGTTGAACGGCCCAATTAAGATTATAACCAAAATTATATTTTGTAAGCCTGTAGATTTTACACATATATGGCAGAAAGATTTTTACCTCTATTTGCCAAATCTCCAATCTTGCATAATATTAATTTGGCTAAAATCTTAATCAGGCCGTCCAAAACATCACTATTTTATATATCTCTTATATTATTCAAGAATTTGTTGATCAGACAGACCATAATTACTTCTTAGATTTATTAATGTTTGAATCTTTGAATTATAAAAAAGTTTTTTTTTTAAATAAAAAATATCATAAAAAAATAATACAATAGCAACAACCAAAAATGATTTATATTTTAATTTCTATACCTAAAAAATAAATTCTCATCATGTACATAAAAAAATTTATAAACAAAGAATAAAATATTATTTGAAAAAAAACATGATCTATTTGTCTGTTTATAAAATATATAAAAAATCTATCAGACATGACTTTGCAAAAAGTAAAAATAATTATATAAAATAGTTAAAATTAAATTTTATCCACGCCTTTATTTCATTTATTTCTGGAATTATTTAGAAGGGTAAATAAATGAGAAAGCCGTTTATTTTAGCTCGCTATAACACCTGGTTCTTGAGATATAGGGGCTCAAATCTGTAAAATTTTTAAAATGCTTATATCTCAAAAACTAATTATATATCATATTGTAAGTAAAAATATTCTCTAAAGGGCTATCAAAAAATAATAAAAATTGGCGCCAAATTGAGTCTTTAACATTCGGTTTACCTATAATGCTTTCCCTGTATTTTTAAGCAAAAAAGGGAGTTTGTTTTCAATTATATAATAAAATATATATTTATTAAATAATGTGAACAGGATTTCCATTGATTTTTAAAAACGGCTAAATCAATATTTTAACCAGAAAACAGTTTTCGATAATAGATGTCTAAACCTTTGTGCCATCTATCCGGATCTGGACCTTGGGTCTGAACGCCGGGTCTGTGCTCGGGGTTCATGCTCAGAGCTGGTTTTGTCGATATTTTAGACCCAAACACCGGGTCTGGGCTCTACACAACCAACCAATTAACAACACTACTTATGCAGGCAAAAATAATTTTATATGTAAATAGGAAAATATCAAGTGCAGAAAAGGCTAATTTTATGTAATATTAAAGAACTTTTCATTCACTTTAGAGAGACTCATAACGATATACAGTTAGGTCTGAGTAGATTTGCTTTCTTACGACCTAAAAACTGTGTTTTAGCAGGTGGTCCAGGTACACATACCATGTGTATCTGCACATTACATTAAGATTTTAAGCTTATTTTAATAGGTGGAAAATTAAAACAGCTAATAAACAATATTGGTCATTATAATTATCCTGTGTAAAAACAGAACAAATTAATTAATTAATAATAACTAATATGAAATATTCGTCCTCTAGTCGACTCAATTCTATATTTCGTATTCATGGTCAAGTTCAAAGTCTAAAGTATATAAATGTAAAAAATAGATCACAAATATCTTAATTAATAAAATAAATATTCGTCCTCTAGTCTTCTGTTCATATAAGTATAACTATTCGTCCTCTAGTCGACTCAAGTATATATTTTGTATTCATAACTCAAGTTGGAAGTCTAAAGTAAATAAATGTAAAAAACAGAACAAATATCTTAATAAATAAAAACTAGTTTGAAATATTCGTCCTCTAGTCGACTCAAGTTCATAGAAAACTATTTGTCCTCTAGTCGACTCAAGTATATAATTCCTATTTGCAACTCAAGTTGGAAGTCTAAAAAAAAAGTAATAACAACAAATATCTAAATTAATAATAACTAATTTGAAATATTCGTCCTCTAGTCGAATCAAATTCATAGAACTATTCGTCCTCTAGTTGACTAAAGTATATAATTCCTATTTAAATCTCAAGTTGGAAGTCTAAAATAAAAAAATGTAAAAAACAGAACAAATCTTAATTATTAATAATTAATTTGAAATATTCGTCCTCTAGTCGACTCAAGTATATAGACTTGAGTTCACGATTTGAGTTCACGACTTGAGTTCACGACTTGAGTTCACGACTCGAGTTCACGACTCGAGTTCATAACTCAAGTCAGTTTGGGTCGATTTTTTCGACCCAAAACTTAGACTCAGTTTTCGACTGAGTCGTAGTTACTTCCATCCGTTTAACATAAAGTAAAATACTTACGTAAATTATGAAATGGTAAAAGATTCTCATTCTCACTTATATCTGCTGTCAAATCAATAGTAGTAGATTTATTATCTTCGAAATCTATAGAGGACATTATTAAACTGAATTTATTTAATAATTAAATTAAATAAATAAAACTTGTAGTTGTATGCTCTAAATCTCGTACAAAAAATTTGGGAAATTGTTGAAATATAAAATCTGGTGGAATGGTGGTTGATAAAATATGATGTAGATAGATATTTTTTTAAAAAATAATAATTTAATTTAATTTTCAAAATTTTTATTTTATTTATTTTAAGTAAAAAATTAATTTTTAAAAGGATCGGGATCGAATATTTAAAAAAAAGATCTCTATCACGATCCTCAATTCAAGGTCAGGATTCTAAATCCGAGAAAATTGACAAATTTAGGATCGAATCCAGGATCGGCGATCTTTTGATTCGATCCTTTAACAACTCTGGGTTTAAGGCTATAGTTTGTATTAGATTATGGGAAACAGTATATTTCATTATAAACAAACTTCTCGGATTTAGTAAAATTTATCTTAACTGGGCAAATACTAAAAATCAATTAAAAATTTAATAAAATATATGATCATTTGATTTAAAATTCATTTTTATTAAATATAAAATATAAATACAGAATTATTAATTAGTCTTTAATAAATATATCAAAAAAATATATGTGTTAATAATATCTTCATCATATAATTAAATATTTATCATAGATTTATATTTCATTTTCCAAAAATTAATATTTATTTTATTTATTTGATTTAATTTTTTTTCTTTCTTAAATTCTTTTATGTATTCATGAATATATATTTTGAGTGAAATATTTACAAACTTTCTCATGGAATTATGATAAAGAATTACTGTTTATGGGTGAAGTATTAGAGGAGTTGCACCAATGACATTAATACTATAGACTGCCGATTAATGTATTTGAAGTGGCAAAAATTGAATTGAGTAGCAGCCATTTTGTGTTTGGAGCTTTTAGGAAAGAAATTTAATATTTTATATAGACTAATCAATATAAAAGAAAATCTCTATACTAATAAGAATATAGTTTAAAATTTTGTAATTTCCAGAGAAGTAAGGATTTATTGTTTTCTTTAATACTTCATGAATATCTTTAAGATTTTTCAAATATATTTAGACTTATCAAGTTAGAATGAATATTTTTTATTTTAATATTATTTATATATTCAATAACAAAAATCAAAGTGAGGAAAGATATATTATGATTTGAAATTTATTATAAAATTTAATATATTTTTTATATTTTAAGAAAATGGTAATAAATTGTAGTGCATATAACTGTAACCAAAAATATTGTTCAGGAAGCAAAATTTTCTTTCATAAGTATGATATCTCAAATTAAATATTCAGAATTAAATCTAAAGATGCAGCTTACATTAACTATTTTTTCTCCTAAAAATTATTATGTCAGATTTGCTATGAAAATATTTAACATGTGATTTGGAATTTTAGAAATTACTCCAAAAATATAATTGAATATATATGATTTTATTGATAAATATTTTGAATTATACAAAAAAAATTTTGATATAATTTCTTTTGTATTTATTTTTTTAGCAGCTAAAAAGAGGTTATATTTTATAATTTATAAGTCTTTTTATATTTTATTTTTGCTTTGAATTATGTTATTCCTTAATAATTATAACTATCCATTTCTAAATATATTTATTTAAATTTAATTCACTAAAGTACAAAAATCAATAATGAATATGTATATTGTGAAAAATAAAATAATCTTATAAATTTTTACAATAATAAATACAAATAATATATATATGTTATATTTACTTCTAATAAAATAAATGTATTATTATAACCAAAAGTATATGGTATAAAGAGTAGTTTTTGCTTACAAATAATCACCATAATTTTTCCTTGACCTATAAATATTTAAGTTAAATAACATATTTTTATAATACTTGATTTATGCCCTTGAAAAAGTACAGCTCTGTTAAATTTTTGCCTAAAATCTAATTTTAATTTTTGTTTACATTAGGCAATAATCAAAACAGTATAACCATAAATGCTCTAAAAATGGTTTTTATTCATTGTAAAACATATAAGATTATAAATATAATACATAATAAAAATAAATCTGAAATTTATGAAATTATCATACGTTTCTTTCCTAAAAGCTCCAAACACAAAATGGCTGCTACTCAATTCAATTTTTGCCACTTCAAATTTGATTTTAGCATTACGATCGGCAGTCTATAGTATTAATGTCATAGAGTTGCACAAAGTTCGATGAGTAAATAAATTTTATTCTTCGTCAAAAAGTTATAATCATATATAAAATCAGTTCCTTATATACAATAAAAAGAAAATAATAAATCTGAAATATTATGGTTCTAACTGTTTTTGAAAGTAATATGAAATATAAATTTTTTTAGCTTTGAATACTTTAGCGAAGGTAGAACCATTATTTACATTTATTTATTTCTATAATTCATTCACAATAACTATCAGTTTTCATTGACATTTTATTCAGTATAATTTAACCATAAGGTGCAACTTAATTACAAATGGCGATATATAATTACACGTTAATGGATGGGTGTGTGCATAATGCATTAGGAAGTTAACAACACCTATTATATTAATCGTAAATATATATATATATATAATCATATCTAATTGGAAAATATAATATATAATATGATAAAATATTACAATAGATTACTTCTTTACTACATTTCCCCCCCCCCTATGTTAATTGAGAGATGTCTATATCTCTTCAATCATTCGTTTCGGGGCTTATGTGTTCGCCCTTGCCTTGGGGTCTCACACTCTCTCTGATCGCTGTCAGCGATCACCCTCTCCGTCGTATCTGATATCAAACGGTCCCTTAGCTGGTCAGCATCTTTTCGTATTACACGATCTGGGGTCTTGACTACATAGGAATATAATCCCTTTCTATCCTGAATCACCCCTTTTCTCAACCCTTAGTGGTTTCATTCCTTACCCACACATGCTGACCAACGTCAAATTCCCTAAAATTGGAATGTGTATCACGTTCTTGATTTTGTTTATCATTGGTTTTATCAATCTCCATTCCCACCTCTGGTCTAGCCCAGTCTAGATTAGTTCTTATTTGACGACCGAACATAATCTTCGCTGGTGACCTACCCGTCGAACTATATTCTCCCAGCCTATACGCTGCTACCGTTTGAGTCATCGTCTTTTGCGGGTCATTAATTGATTCTCGACTGGCATAATACCTCCCTTTTAAGGTTCGAATGGTTCGTTCCACCTGCTTATTTGTCTTCGGGTGGTACAGCGTTGAACGAATGTGGCAAATGTTGTTTTCTTCACAAAATCGCTTCTATTGAAAAAAATTGAGGTCCATTATCCGTTACAATGCTTTTAGGTACCCCAAAGGTAGCAAACCACTTCTTTAATCTCGTTATCATCTCCTTCGCCGATGTGTTTCTCATCAGGTCTACCTCAGCCTATTTTGAGTGTGAATTTACTCCCACTAGCCAATATAAAGAGTCAACCGGTCCCGCAAAATCTAGATGTATACACTCCCATGGCTCTTTGGTACAATTCCATGAGTATAGTGGTAACTCCATTACGTTCGGTCGATTTTTCTGACATCCAACACACAGCTTACCCTTCTATGTCCTCTTCGCATTTCGGCCACCAACAATACAACCGAAAAATAGATTTCATCGCGTTCATTCCCGGATGTCCCCGATGTAGTGTTTCCAACACTGAATTCCTAAGTTTCGTAGGGATTATCAATCTACCATTTCGTTCAACTATTCCCCTGTCTACTGTTAATTCCTCTCGTTGGGTGGGAAAGATTACTAGCTCCGGTTCTTCTTTCCGATTAAAACCTCTCCACCCTCGCTCAATATGTTGTGCCGCTCGCTTTAGTATTGGATCTTTAATTGAATTCTTGAGCAGGGTTCCCTCTGAGACCTGCATATCCTCTAAGTTTACGTTCCGAATCGCCAATGCATGCTTGGTATCCAGATTAGGTATGATATCGTGGAGCGGTAACCTAGATAAGGCGTCTGCTATAACATTCTCACAACCAGATCTATATTCCATGCTAAAGTCGTAAGCGGCCATTTTCCAGGCCCAACGTGTCAGACGATTGTTCGATATCTTTGGCAGATCCCTCTTTTCCCCGAACAACCGTTCCAAGGGTTTATGGTCTGTCCGAAGTATAAATTTTCGATCGTAAATAAAGTTGTGGAATTTTTCTATTCCAAATAACAATGCCCTCGCTTCTTTATCGATAGGCGCATAATGTTTCTCCGACTGTAACAACGTCCGATGGCGAATGATATGGGTTTTTCTCCGTTTTGTGAAACCTTATGAAGTAAAACAGCCCCCAGTCCTGTATCTGACGCGTCACACTCCATAATCAACGGTAATTTAGCATTATAAGGCGTTAAGGTTTCTTCTGCTGATAACAATGTCTTAACTTTATCGAAAGCCTCCTGCTCCACATTAGTTTAACACCATGGTACTTTTACACTAGTCAATCGATGTAACACAGCTGCTTCACTATGAAGATTGGGAATAAACCGTTCATGATAAGCCCAAGAAATGAACGTAACTGATGAACATTCTTGGGGTTAGGTACGGTCTGGATTGCTTTAACTTTCTATTCGCTTGGATGTACCCCATATTGGTCGATAACGATACCTAAAAACGAATAGATTTCCGTAGAAATTGGACTTTTTTAAATTTAGCTTTGAGGCCTGCTTCCTGCAGTCTATCGAGTACTATTTTTAAATTAGTCAGATGTTCGGCGTCATTTTTGCCGGAGATAATTACATCGTTCAAATACACTCCAGTCATCGGGCAATCTTTCACAACATTGTCCATGTAACGCTGGAAAATAGTTGGTGCGCACGAAAGCCCAAACGGCATCCTTCGGTATCGAAAATATCCTTTATGTGTTGAGAAGACCAAATATTCTTGGGACTCTGGCTCAACGGCCATTTGTAGATACGCGTCCTTTAAATCTATCACCGTAAAACGCCCCCCCCCCCGAATCTTAACCAATAAGTCATCCAGCGAATAACGTGATGATCATATAATAGATGTGGATTTAAACTCACCTAGAAATCTGCGCAAATACGAATCTCGCCATTGTTTTTCCTGACATTTACTGTTGGGGTTGCCCATGGCACCCTAGTTATAGAGGAATCGATGGGCTCCAAAATCTCCGCAGACACAAGGCAATCCAGTTCTAGTTCAACCGCTCTGCGTAACGGAAATGGCACTCGACGTGCTGGAAACGATTTTGGAAGAGCCGTATCTTTTAATTGGAGTCGCACCGCAAAATTACGTATCAACCCCGGTTTTCTGTCAAAGCAGCTTTAAACTGTTTAGCTAACAAATGCCCCATCGAGTCTTGCGTTAGTGACATCCACCCGTGTGAGCACCGATTGTATTCGAGCGGCATATCGGGGCATCGTTGGTTTGGTGGCAACTTGATGTTATTGTTTTTAAGTTCGTTTTGAGAACCTGTTGTATGCTTACCTGTCTCGGTAACTCGATCCCAAATGCTAAAATCCATGGCAACCCAAACAGAGGTAGGTCATTTGACTTTATTATAATAACTGATAAATTGCGAATTTCCTTCCCCACTTGCACACGAACCATGGCTTCACCCATAAAATCCAAAGGCTTATCTCCATAGGCTGCTAATGGGTTTGTGGAAGATGTTAGTGGTTTGCCAATTTTTTCCCAAATATTCAATCCTATAATAGAGGATTGTGTTCCTGTATCATAATCAAAAGTGACACTAAGTCCATTTATTTTGGCTGTTATCTTTGCTCTTTTATTTAATCCCCTTGTCCAGAGATTAATTGAATCACCTGAGTGAAAATGTGGTTTCACTGAGTTTAAATTACGATATACGGGCTTACTACGGCAACATGCTGTGAAATCTCCGGTTCTTCGGCATTTAAAACATGTTTTGTCTTTTGCTGGGCATAAATATCTTTCATGCCAGCCGGCACAATTCTTACATTTATTATCGTAAAACTTGTTATTAGGCTTCCTATAATTATTGTCTCTCTTAACACACTCTTGTGAATTAGGCATTTTATGTTTGCAATCTTGCGGTCTTACACTATTTACCAAGTCTTTCTTGATAGTTATTTCGTTTTGAGCATTTTCTGTTGCCGTGGCCATATCTAGCACGAACTGGAACGTCAGGGGTTTTTTGTTCACATCCAATGCTAAAGGATATTTAGTTCTAAGTTCAACTTCGAGACCTTGTAGATCTATACCCGCAACTAATTGATCTCTTAACCGGCCATCAACTTCTGATGGCGTAAAACAACACGCTTTCGCAGTTATTTTGATATTAGCGAACTCCCCAATTGGTTCATTCTCATTCCTAATTAACCTTATGAAGTCTAATCTACTACCGAAAATGGTTTTATTCTTCTCAAAAATATGTAGCGAGACACTCCTTATCTTATCAAATTTAGTCGTTAGAATGGTTTAAAATAAATATTGTTTGAGAATGTCAATGCCCTCAGCGCCAAAACTTATCATGAACAGGTCCTTATTTTCTTGATCGGTCGGTGTCCAGTTTGGAACCAACGTTGTATAGACCCATTAATTTGATATTTTTCTACTTATCAATTATAGTAGTATTTTTGGACTGAGGCATAATTTATAAAATTAATAACTTACTTGTTTTAATTAGAATATTAGAATCCACGTCGTCGCCACTTTAACGAAAGTAGAACCATTATTTATATTTATTTATTTCTATAACTCATTTAATAGGTATCAGTTTTCATTGACATTTTATTCAGTATAATTAAACATAAGGTGCATAATTACAAATGGCGATATATAATTACACGTTAAGAGATTGATGTGTACATAATACATTAGGAAGTTAAACAACACCTATTATATTAATCGTAAATATATATATATATAATCATATCTAACTGGCAAATATAATATATAATATGATAAAATATTACAATAGACTTCTTTACTATAAATACCTTCTTAGCAATAATGTAAAATGAAATAAAAAACATAATAAATATCTATATGCACATAATGAAAGGGAAAAAAAAATATAACCAAATTGTTTTTTGAAAAATGATGTGATAAAAAACTAATAATGATTCTTTAACATTAAAAGGTTTTTTTGAATAAAGTAAAATAAATGATAAAATAAGAAATTAATGATCCTTTAAAAATGGGATTGACTTTTGCTAATTTATATAGATTATTATGGCATGAATATAGTGTTGTTAAATGGTTGGGATTTTTCGACCAAGACCTCGAGTCGAAGTCGTAAAAATTGGCCCAACCATGAGCCAGGGTCGAAAAATCGACCATGACCCAGCCCCATCCATTGGGCCTGTTGAGTCGACCCGGGTTGGCTTACTGAGTCGGCCTGCTGGGTCGATATGCTGGGTCGACTTGCTGGGTCGGCCTGTTGGGTTGGCTTGTTTGGTTGACTTGCTGGGTCAACTTGTTGAATATATAGAAAATTAAATTAGTTTGTTTTAATCCGGGTTCATTGTTTTTGATATTAGAAAGATGTTCAAAAATCTTTGGTTCTAGTAATAAATAGGGGTAGGGGTGCCTTTGATCGTAAGACACTTCATCGTATTTTTCGTCCAACTCGTCCAATTCGTTCAAAATGGAGATTAATAGGTTTGAAATGGTAAAATTTAATTTTTTACCATAATCTTACGTTAAATGTTAATAATTCTTTTGGAATGGTAAAATTTAATATATATTATTCAAATATAGAATATTTAGCAGGTTTCAAATGGCAAAATATAATTTCTACAGCAAATTAAGAAGATTAATAGGTTTAAAATGGTAAAATTTAATATATATTATTATTCAAATATAGAATATTTAGCAGGTTACAAATGGTAACAATTTATCTTAGCTCTTACACAATATCAAAAGAACAACCTAGGATATAATTTCTACAGCAAATTAAGAAGATTAATAGGTTTAAAATGGTAAAATTTAATATATATTATTATTCAAATATAGAATATTTAGCAGGTTTCAAATGGCAAAAATTTATCTTTTTATCTTAGCTCTTACACAATATCAAAAGAACAACCTAGGATACAATTTTTACAGCAAATTAAGAAGCTTATTTTATTATTCAAATTTATAATGTATATGACATATGTTAATTATTTCAAATGTATAAATCGAATACAAAAATATAAACAACTAATATTTATTTAGCATGTATAAAACAAATATAAATTATTTACAATATAAAGTACAATAATAAAAATTATATATTATCAAATAAATTTGAATTATATATTAATTTAATATAAGCTGATGCTTTATCAGCAAATTCTAATTTATTAATGATACAATTATTGTATTGTACAGTCAATTTTTCCAAATTTCTCTCTTTTAATATATATTTAGTATTTGTTTTCTTAAGCGTCATCCCTAGATCAATTTGAACCTTCTTTAGCTTGAGGATGGTCCAATTGTATTAGCGTTATAGGAATAAATATTTGGGTGAGATGACTTCACCGACTTATTTAAGGCTGAATGCCATCCTTCAAGGTGATTGTTTGTGCGCGGGCCACCTATTGCATATCTACTCCAGATCTCCCTTGAGAACATTGAATTACGCCCTCTAAAGAAAAAAAATATATATTAATATATTTTTTATTTTACCTGTCCAGTTTTTATCCATATATAGAAACAAAAGATTTAGGTCTATATTATTTATTTGGGCCAAACTTTTACTTATATCTAGGACATCATCAATATCCTCAAGCTTGAGAAGAGGTAAAATGCACATCCTCCTTACAATTTTTCTGGCGATAGGATTTTCATGATATATTTTTTTTAGCAATAAGGAATTGACTTTTCTCCAAACACTTTGGGTAAAGTGGAAAAAACAGCCTAATTATAAAATTAAAAAAATATAAAGAATATTATTAATTAACCTTTGATTTGTATATTTATAAATACATCATACAAGGCCTTTATGGCTGCCTGTTCAAAATTTAATTGAACATATTTTGGACTAAGTATTAAGTTATAGTCCTCACATATCTTCTTTATCATTTGGAAGAGTTTTATATAAGTAGCTTTACTTTTATTTGGCAATAAAGCATATATGGTTACTAACATATGCTCTTTATAATAAATATGAAAAGTGTATAATTGTTTGTAAATTTTGGGGGAAATGAAAAAGGTGCCATCCATGTAGATGGTTTCAACCTCTGCAAGGATTCTAATAAATTCATGTGTTGAGAATATTAGGATCTCATTATTATCATTGGCTAAGAGGAATGGTTCCCCTTCAAATGTGATGTATTCTGTTGGTAATATTAGCTCACCTGTTGTAAGAGGGAAAGCTGGCCGTGACTGCTTGATCATTCGAATCATTGTTTTTTGGACTGATTCAAATGGTGGAATTGCATTAGGGAAGTCTGAGATATCTGGAGTGTTATGGAGCCTTTCTGTTAAAATTCGATTATATATTGTCTTTCTTGATTCTAATGGGTTTGCTTGCATTGCAGTTTTAAGACTGTTTCTTGTTTCAAGGCCCAAGAATTCATCCTTGTCCTCTTCATGTGTATGTTCCCTTTTAATATCAACTCTAGAATCTTGGATTCTTAATATTACATGTCCATTACATAAATTTTGACGGCATTTGTAATATATAGAATCCTTCCTACAATAATCTCTTATGTACAGAAATCCTTGATAGTAAAGGCAATAATTACCCTTTGAGGATTTAATGTATTGAATATCTATGATATATAAATAAAAATAATTAAATCATGAATTTATTACTTGAATTTTGGATGCTAGCATATTGTAATTCTAATAGCATTTGGGCATTATTTACATCTTCTGTACCTATTTAAAAAATAATTTAATAAAATAAGTTATAAAAAATTACTAGATATTGTAGGTTGTATATTAAATGCTGGTAATAGCTGAGATTGAGTTAATATAATGCCTAATAATAATTAATTGATTATAAAATTTATTAATTTGTGAAACTTGATCTGGCATTAGTAGGTTGCATGTTCTGTGTTACTAAGGGTTGACATGGAGTAAACATATTGCCTAAAAATAAACTGTTTATAAAAATAAAATAATTGATGAAACTAGTTATAGTTGTTTGGTAGTTTGCTACAGAGAGTTGAGATGGGGCACATATATTGCCTAAAATTAAATTGATTATAGAAATTTTAATTTGTGAAACTTGATATGGCATTAGCAGGTTCCATGTTCTGTGTTACTAAGGGTTGACATGGAGTAAACATATTGCCTAAAAATAAACTGTTTATAAAAATAAAATAATTGATGAAACTAGTTATAGTTGTTTGGTAGTTTGCTACAGAGAGTTGAGATGGGGCACATATATTGCCTAAAATTAAATTGATTATAGAAATTTTAATTTGTGAAACTTGATATGGCATTAACAGGTTGCATGTTCTGTGTTACTAAGGGTTGACATGGAGTAAACATATTGCCTAAAAATAAATTGATTTAGTGATTTATTTATAAAAATATTTACCAATATGTGATTTACACTGTTCTATGGTATGATCCTGCATCTCTGTGAACCTACCTGATTGTAAAATACCCCGTCCTAAGCAACTCCTTTGTCTACACCTGTAATACGATGTGGCATTTATTACTCTATGGATGGTATATTCTAAATCATTAAAACATAAAATATCACATCCTCTTTTGGATTTTTTATTAGTAATTTTGTTTTCTAAAATTAAAACTAAATTATTTATATATAATTAGATTGCTAACATTGAATTATAGTGGGATTAATTCTTCTCTCAAGAAGAAGTTTGATATTGTTTAACACCGTTTTAATTTCCATTATTATGATTAAAATTAAAAATATGTTTACACTTTTGTATTTCCCGCACTTTAATGGACCAATCACAGAATTGGACGAAACTTTACGATGAAGTGTCCATACGATCATAGGCACGGAAATCTAAATAGGCACTACCATTATATATTACTCCACGAGGAAAATATAAATGTGAAAATTTTTAAAAAATTTATCTTAAGCCTAGTTAAAATTTTTGATACTAGAAATATGTTCTTAAACCTTTGGGTCTTGTAATAAATTGGCACTGTTGTTATATTTTACTCCACGAGGAAAAAATTGCGAATTATTTTTAAGACGTTGTTTTAAACCTAGTTAAATGTTTATGATATTAAGAGGATGTTCTAAAACCTTTAAGTTTAGTAATAAATTTGCACTGCTATTATATTTTTCTCCACGAGGAAAATAATTGTCCATTGTTTTAAGACGTTGTTTTAAACCTAGTTAAATGTTTATGATATTAGGAAGATGTTCTAAAACCTTTGGGTCAAGTAATAAATTTGTACCATCATTATATTTCACTCCACAAGAAAAAAATAAATTGTGAAAATTTTGTAAAAATTTATCTTTAGACTAGTTAAAAGTTTTTGATATTAGAAAGATGTTCTTAAATCCCTGGGTCTTGTAGTAAATTGGTATTGCTGTTATATTTAACTCCACGAGGAAAAATTTATATTTTTTTAAGACCTTGTTTTAAACCTAGTTAAATGTTTATGATATTAGGAAGATGTTCTAAAACCTTTCGATCTAGTAATAAATTTTCTTTGCCATTATATTTTACTCCAGAAGGATAAATTCTGAAATTTTTTTAAAAATTTACTTAAGCCTAGTTAATAGTTTTGATACTAGAAGGATGTTCTTAAATCTTTGGATCTTGTAATAAATTGGCACTTCTTTTATATTTTAACCCATGAGGAAAATAAAATTGTGAATTTTTTTTAAGACGTTGTTATAAACCTAGTTAAATGTTTGCAATATTAGAAAGATTGTTTTAAACCTTTGTATTGGCACTTTCACTATATTCTACTCCACGAGGAACTAAATTATTAATTTTTTATGACACTAAAATAAGTGTTCAAAAATTTTTGTGTTTAGTAATAAATTCGCACTGTTATTATATTTTAGTCCATGCGGAAAAAAATTACGAAAATTTATTAAAAATTTGCTTTAAATTTTTAGTTAAAAGTTTTTGATAATAGAAAGAGGTTCTAAAACTTTTGGGTTTAATAATAAATTGGCATTGCCATTATATTTTACCAAACGATGAAAAAAATTTATGAAATCTTTTTAAATTTTGTTTTAAGCCTACTTAAGTATTTTATAGTAAATAGATGTTCAAAACTTCTGGGTCTGGTAATAAATTGGCACTAGCATTTTATTTTACTCCAAGAGGAAAAATATATCACAATAATTTTTTAAAATTATGTTTTAAGTAGTTAAAAGTTTTTGATATTGGCTCTAATAATAAATTGGCACTGCCATTGTATTTTACCCCAGGAGAAAAAATATATTATCACGAGAAAAAATAAATTATTTAATTTTTTAAAAATTTATTTTAAACCTAGTTAAATGTTTTTGTTTTTATAAAGATGTTCTAAAACATAGTTCACAAATAAATTTATAGTGCTAATATTTTTAACCCCCGTGTAAAATGTAAAAACAAAATTATATATTTATGTTTTGAGCAAGGTTCATATAGTAAATCCACACTGCTATTCCATTTCATTCCACGAGGAAGGTTAAAATATGAATATTTTTAAAAACTTTTTTATGAGACTAGTTAAAAGTTTTTGATACTATAAATTTTTTTTAAAACCTTTGATTTCATAGAGAGATTCCCATTGACATTATTTTTTATAATTCCTTGCGTTAGAATTTAGAAATATTAAAAAAATGTATATTTATGTTTTGAGCCCAATAGTAAGTTTGGGTGTAGTAATAAGTTGTCACTCTCATTCTTTAATCCACGAGATAATTAAAAATTTGAAAAATTTTAAGAACTTTGTTTTGTGCCTAATAAAAAGTTTTTGATTTAGAAAAAAGCTCTAAAACCCTAGTGTTTAGTGTAAATTAATTTAATATTATTTTTTTTAACTTGAATTTAGTTAAAATCTTGGTATTAGAAATGAGTGGTATACCATTCGAAACTTTTTAGGGGATTGGTAGTGGAATAAAAGACTGGGGAAGTTGACCAGTCATCCCATTTTAAAATTTAAGACACTTCGATATATAAATTTATACCCTAAAATAGATCTTAAATCGTCCATATAATACTAAAAATATTTAACTCTTACAAATTTTTAATATCAAATTTGGAAAATGTATGTGAGACAAATAATTTTAGCAAAATTTGAACTATCGTAATTTGTGATTTTTACAAAAATTTATGATGAATTTTACAAACATATATGATGTCAATAAAAGTTCGACAATAGTTTCCAAAAGAAAGATAAGTAAAAGTTCTTGATATCTTGTTTGGGGAGATTGTTATACCCCCTATTTTTTCTATTCTCCAGAATACTCCAAAATAAATGGTCTAAAAGCATTGGAGAAATGGGTAAAAATTTTTAGAAATAACGATAAATCCCCAAAAAGATGTACTGTACCTATTTTAATTTTACTTTAATTTGTCCTCTTTTTTTATGCCTCCCTATCATGTACCTTTCTGAATTCATTATAAACAACTTATTATCATAAAAATATGATCAATTTTTATTTTCTTATGTCATTTCTTAAAATGTATGAAGCCTTAAAATCGTACTTTCTTTCAATTAACAATCCACCAATTATCATAAATTTTTTTGAAATGATTTAAAAAACACATATCTGTGGTTTGTCCATTCCTTGATGTATATGTTTCAATAAAAAAATTAAATCAGTTATTGAAATATTAATTAATTCAAAATCATTAAAATATTTGTTAACCGAAAGAAAAATAAAATATTTTTCCATTAATAAAAGTAAAGGCAATATTTAAAACGAATATAATAAAAATGAATAAAAAATCCAAGTAGATGCTTTGAGAGATATGTTATAGACATTGCATGAAATGAGTTGATCTTATGATCTCTAGAAGAAATGGATGGAGATAAAATATCCAATCCGTGAATAATAAAAAAAATTTTCTAGTCAAAGTTGTTTAACCTCAGCCTTGTTTATAGATAAAAATAGCCAAAACTAATTAATAAAAAATTATACATCGGATAAGGATTTCTGCTAATCGCCCTCAGGGTTATATTATAAATATAAATAAAATAATTTTTAATAAATATAAAGAAAAATTGTGTAATGCCTATCGATAATTAGCCGAAATCCGTAGCCAATGCCTAATTAGCTCAGCTAATTTTTAGGCTAAGCCTAATAAGAATAGTTTTTGGACAATTATGCAACACAAGATCAGACCACAAACAACAAAACATTTATAAAATTTGAAAATAAAAATTTATATCATGGATTTTCCTTTAAAAATAATAAAAATAAAGATTACGTTAAATGACACACAATATATTGTCAACACATGCTCTTCGTTAGATTTTAAAAATGGGAAAATAATAAGGTCCTTAAGGTATGTAATTTACGATATTTTAAACTTTTTTCCCAAAATCTGCACACAACTGATTATAATAATCTCGATTATTTTTTATTAATATATTTTGCAATTGAAATGTGAAAGAAAGTTTAGTAAATTTAAAATAGGCTTAGGACAAATATGAGATACAATAAATTGTAATCAGTTTTTATTGATATCCTTAGTAAATTGTTGATGCAAATTCAACGAGAAATAATTTTCTTTATTTACGTTAAAATTCTAAATTAATGAGATTTAATAGTTTTAAAAATTTTATCATTCTTTTAATTTATTTATTTAAATTCTATTTGATTTTATACAATCAATCTTATTAAAGGTTTAATATGATTTGTATTATTTATATATTGTAGTGCTATATGTAATAATTTTAAATATGAAATCAAGGATTTTAATTGTGCAATTTAATGTTGTTAAACTGCTAAGCCGAGTCGATTTAGCTTGGACTCGAGCCTAGTTTGTAGTCGAAATAAAGACCCGACTCGAGTCGACTCTCGAGGCGATTTTATATACAAAATTACAAATGTTTAAAATTATATAAAAGAAATCATATAGTTTACAAACCTGCAGAGGTACGATTAGCATTAAAAAATAAATCATCCTCTTTTTAATTAATCTCTTACCCTTATCCCTATACTTTTTTAGACATCCTCTTTTTAAATCCCTTATTAAAATTGTTGCAAACGAAATTATAGCTTTGTATTTCCCTAATAAGCCTAAAATAAACTCAGGTAAAACATTAATGAAGTTTTGATCTCTTAAATATCATTTTAAGCCTATAAAAAATTTTTAAACCATCTCTCCCGCAACCTCTTCTCTCAAAAATATTTACAATTTATTAAAAGAATTTGAAATTTTTGAAATAACGACCATAATTTAAAATATTTAGGAAAAAGCATTTATATAAAAGATAAAACCAAAAATACTCATCGTCCACTCCCTGGTTCGGCTCAATTTTTTAAATTTATTTAAAAGTAAATTATAACTTTTTATATCTTCTTATCTTATCTATCACATTGGTCATAGATCTGCCCAAAGTAAGCGAATGTGAATCATAAGGAGGCCCACCTCCCTTTAATTTTGCTGATTTTTTTTTCTCAGGGATACCAACACTTGTAATACAGATTTTATCAAAATGAGTAGAATTACGCCCTATTCTATTTGTAGTTCTAGAGTGAGGTATAGTTATGAGTGTGAAGGAGAAAAAGGTAAGAAAATAAAAACTATATCTTCTAAATACAAAATAGCTATTAATTATTTAGTTAAAAAAATTTCATTTTAGATATTGTACATTTAATAAATATTATGTAATCAGTAAAATACATATGACTTAATAAATTATCCTTACGTTATATATTCTTAACTTCACTTTGTAATCGGAAAAAATTATATTTTGCTTCTCATAGTTTATTTCTAACATCAAATTTATATACCTTTATCATACTATTTGAGTCTATAAGGTAAGGTACCTAGTCATGATGAATATTAATCTTATACGGATGTATAAAATAACATTATTATAAAAAATAAAATTATATCGGTAAGATATAGTTAATTTAGAAAACATTAATTTAGAAATTAACAGTCAAGAGAGTAATAGATATCTTTTCTCAAAATATTTTCCTTTCAGAGTTATGGTTCATTTAAAAAAAACTAGATATCATTTATTTGAAAACTAACATTCAATAGAGTATTATAGAGTAGATATTTTCTTAAAAAATAAATTTTTATTTTCAAAAAAATAAAACTTTTTCTTACCATCTGGATGGAGCCCTAAAATTTGATTTTTTAGATTATTTTCTTTATTTGTTATAAAATATCTTTAAATAATCAAAAAGGGTGTAACAAAATGCCAGAAAAATATCTTAAATGAAAAAAAATATTTTGAAAAAAAATAATAAACAATATTTATTATTTTTGTCAGGTCTCCCTGTGCAATTGACATTTTTTTTAAATTATAAAATGATGTGATGTTTTATTTTGTTCCTCTGTTTACATTTTCTTTCGAATAACCCTGAATTCATAGCGATTTTCATTGATTTTGCAAAGCGATTGTTAAAGCAGGCACTGTTTACTGCGGATACGACCTTATATTAATTCAAAATGGTAGCCATCCTCAAATTATTATTTTTTTACAGAATGATGTTGAAGAGTAGAAGATTAAATAATCTTAATATTAATAAAAGAAAGGAAAGTGAATTTTACATCCTTTTTCCAAAACTTTTAAAAATGACTCAAAATTTTTTAACTATATGAGAATGACAAAAGTAATTTTATTCTATTTTATCTAAAATTTATTTTAATTTAGGAAACATTTTATTATATACTAAAATATATAAAACCTTTATTTTATACTAAATGTACAAATTTTATTAAACATCCTATAAGTGTAGAAGAAATGCTTATGATTTGTTTAAGGTAAAAATAAAGCAATTTATTATTTAAATATATTTTTTATTTAGATATTTACCAACAGGCTGTAGATATCCTGTTATGTTCTATCTCCCCACTTGTCCCGTATAACTTATTTCTTTTCTTTACGTTTTTTTCCTCTTGCTTCTTTTGTTTTCCCATCTTCTTTTTTTTGTTATGAAATTGATATTATACCTTATTTTTATATGGCATTTGAAACTGGTTCTAACCAGTTTCAAGAATGATTGTATCGCGATTAAATAACAACCTTTTTTTTTCTCTTTGTTTCAAAAATTATAAAGGTTGGAAAAATACCTTTTTTTTGGATTATTTTTTATTAAAGATTTTCTTTTTTTTGTGAAATTTAAATTACCTTTCTTTATGAATAATTATTGTGCGTAGTTTTATTTATTTTGTGAATTGTGACATTTAAACAATAAAGTAAATTACTAAAATTATCCTGGATGATGACTAAGATAAAAACCGGTCCCAACGTCAACCAACCTGAAAATCCGGGTCCCACGAATTCTGTCGATCCCACTCCCTATCCCACGGTAGAACCGCACGCGGTCGTAGCTCCAAACCCAGCACATCCTACTTTGGCCTATTCTTTCAAAATAGGCATATCTACAGTCCAGAAAATAATTAGGACAACATGCCAAGCTATATGGCAAACTTTGGTAGGCAAACATATGCCACCACCTACTCTCACTGACTTTGAGAGGATAGCAAAGGTATAATATAGTGTATATTATATTTATATATATTATTATTTAAAAGGAGTTTGAAGTGAAATGAAATTTACCAAATTGTGTGGGATGTATTGATGGAAAACACTGCAGAATTAGAAAGCCACCTCATTCTGGCAGTGGGTTCTACAATTATAAACACTTTTTCTCTGTGGTTTTACAAGGTTTGTGAATTTATTTTTTATTTATGCTAATTAAATATTTCCATATTAATTAAACATTGTAATGAAAACTTGATAATTACAAAAATATAATTTTTGAAAAAATATATTATTTATATATTGTAAAAATAAGGAATTGTGGATGCCAAAGGCAAATTTATAACAGTCGATGTAGGTAGTTTTGGCAGTGAATCTGATGGAGGTGTTTTTGCTAACTTTAAAATATACAAAATGATAGAAAATGGAGAGATACAATTACCTCCTTCTAAAAGATTGCCGAATTCCAGCCTCATTTTCCCACATTTTTTTGTCACTGATGATGCCTATCCAGTCCTATATTTTAAAGCCTTATAAAGGTATAGTAAAAGAATATTTAATTATATCATATTTATATAATATATTAAAGCAATTATTTGGGCATTATTAATGGCCATTATTTTAATTATTAGAAATTTAAAATTTTATTAGTTATATGTTAAAATTTGTTTCCCTTATTATTTTAAGGTATCCTTACCCCTCAACAAGAGGCCTTTAATTATCGGATATCTCGTGCTAGGATACAAGTCGAATGTGCTTTTGGCATCTTGAGAGCTAAATGTTTTTGACCGTCCTATGGATACAAAACTATCACTTACTGAATATATCATAAAAACATGCACATTACTACATAATATAATTATTGATAAGGAAAGATTTATTTCTTTTAATCCTAAAATAAAATCACCCCCTGAAAATTTATTTAAACCACAATCAATTAAATCAGCAACAAATATTGCAAAGTTTAATAGAAATTTATTATGCTTATATTTATATAAAAATCCCATATTATAGATATTTATTTTGTATTTTATATAAATATCTTGTTTTGTATTTTACATATATTATAATAAAAATAAACTCATAAATATATTTGTAGGAATATGTCACTAAAAAAGTTATATAGATGTTCTAAATTCATCTATTTAAAATATTTTTATAAAGCAAGTAAACATAAATTACCAATGTCATTAAACTTCTCTAAGATAAAGATCATTCATTATAAATAATATATATGTAGACATTATTAATTACCAAACTCAGTACAAAGCTTAATTAATGCAGGACTTTTGGGAATAATTATATCATTCAATGTATTTCACAAAATGTTTATTTCAAATAATATAAATACATACAAAATATATATTTCAAATAACAAAAATATATACAAAATAATTTTAATCAATAATCTTTTATAATATCAAGTATTCTAGTTATTTCTTTTTTTTCCTGTTTGGTACAATCATCTAATTTTTCTTTCAACATTAGACATATTCCATATTCAGTTGATTTATTTTTAAGCAATCCCAATGTTAATAATGATTTTTCTTTTTCAAATTTAATTAGGTCCCTATATTCATCTATTTAAAATTTATCAAAAAATTAAAAAATATAAATTACCCATATTATATTTTTTTTCTTAGGATATTTATAATATGAACTAGGTGATCCAACACAGGGTATAGATTCTTAAATATAAATAATATAAGTTTTTAGAGAATATTAATTAACAGAATCATTAAGATTTAGTGTTACAGAATCTTTATTAATAACTGTAACATCTGATGTATTGTCAGTATCAATGAAATCACCTAAATAATAAATATATTTTCAATTAAAATGCTATATTTTACAATCATCTCTCTCCCCTGTCATTTCATTAAAAATATCACGAACCTCTATAGAACTAGAGTCCTCTTTATCTAAAAAGGACTTTTGAGATCTAGGTGTTATGGTTTCTACCATGAATAGCATATCCTGATAGAAAGGCCGGTGATTTGATGGTCAGCCTCTGACCCACTTTTCAATTTAACTAACTTTTGTCTCTCTTTTATGAAACAATCTCTCAAATTTTTCCAGAGAGATTTGAGAGATGTTCCTAAAAAAATTTATAAATATAATATGTATGCATAATTATTACCAGTCGTCTTATACTCTTAATAATCCCCAAACTTTGTTCTTGTAAATATTATTTTTATATAAATGATGATGCTTATTATATAAGCACTCATATTCTTTAACTGAAAGAATAAATGAAGATTTATCTATTTTCTAAAAAAAAATTAAATTTAAATCATAATCATAATTTTAACTTGATTATTATTTGTTATTGTATCTTCGAAAAATGTTGCCATTGAATTCATTTTATTTTAAATTTAGTGCTAAATAAAATTTTGAGCTAAATTCACCAAAATCTGTATTTAACGAAGCACTACTTCAAAATCTCGCGATAAACACAAAATAATTTGTATTTTGAAAAAATTGCGGCCGAGTATCAAATCGCGCGATCGGTAACTATGAATGCGATATCATATTTACTGTATTTTGTATTTATCGCGTCTAAATCGCAATCGCAATTGCGCCACTATGAATTCAGGGTAAAGAAAATTTCCTTTGCAGCCCGATATATAAACCAACATAATTTTATTTTAAAATATAATATAATATTTTTATTACTTTTATTAAAATAAATTTTTTTTTTAATTTTAAAAAATTGAATACTTTTATAAATTATGGATCAGAACCACATCAGACAGTTTATCATTCTTGGATGATTCCACAAATTTCTTTGAATCTTCACTATTGAATAATCAATCTCAATTTGGTGTAGATCTTCAGGTAAATTTATATTTCTGTTAGCTATGCTATAAAATCATATAAATGATAATTTTTTAAAGATATTAGATGAAAGTTTGATCCAGTTGAAATCTAGCAATGATCTTTGCAAAAAAATATTTGTGGAAACACCGAAGAAAGGGCTTAGGAAATGCTCCCTGTGTAATAGAACATATTGCATAAGTACATCAACAAGTAATTTTTATTTTAATATATAAAAGACGTAAAATTATTAGGCCGAAAATTTGTAACGAACGATGATTATAATTAATATATTTTTTTTAACCTTGTTTAACCTTCGTTTTTAAGTAATAAGATTAGTATTGTTAAATAGCTGAGCCAAGCCAACTTGGCCCTAAACTCAGTCAGTTTTTGAGTCGAAAAATCTACTCAGACTCAAGTCGGCTCACGAGTTGGCTCAAGCTGTTTTGAGCAGAAATTTATTTATTTGTGAATAAGAATTTTAATATTATAATTATGTAGAAATAGTGTGCCATCTCTATTTTGAGGGAAAAAATTTAAGCTAGCTCGATGAGCAACATGAGTGAGCTAGCTAAATTTGTTCCATAACTTTTAGATGGCACTATACCCTTGGTCCGACCCTATTTTTAAAAAATAATTTCGATTAGGGCCTAATATATTTTTTTCGAACAGGGTCGGGTTTAAATTTTTATCTTGCGATATCATTACATTTTGTCAAATAAAATGATATATTTAATTCTTGTTAGAAGCCAGGCGCTATTATTCTTTATAGAATATATTTTTTATTTTAAATATGGATATAACAAAATTTTAGAGAATATTTCATCATATATTTTTATTATTTAAAATAAATTTCTAAATGTAGTATTTTATACATTATAATATTAAAAATTTTTACTGTATAAAAACTCTAAAAAAAATGTAATTTAAAAATTACATAAAATATAAGTGATTCTTATGCAAATAATGATAAAAATAAGACGATATTTTCAAATATAAATATACACAGTAACAGTACTTTGTATTTGACCGGTCAAATACGAAAATTCAAATAAATGTTTTTTTAAGTCAATATAAACTTTATTTTGAATATAATAGTAGAATGAATCGATATTATCAATTTTTTAAATTCATTGTAATTCAATAACTAACGTTTAGCTCTCAGTAGTGTTCTGATTCATATTCAATATTATCATTTTCTTTAATTTTTTTAATCAATTTTCCTGATGTCAAGATCTTCAATCGATTTCTGTTTTTGTAAGAATATCCCAAATCAACCTATTTCTTTCTAAAGAAAAAGTAAAACTAGGAATTGTTAGTTTCTTAATTGGGCATGGGTGGCAAACGGAATTGATTATTTGTTACGGAAATTACTGATTACCATATAACTATTAAACATCTCGTTTATACTTCTGAAATTAATTATATCACTTAAAATATTTTAGTCACCACCACCTTCGGGGACCTAAAAATAATACAAAATGTAATTATATCATTTTTCTCTTTTTAAACATATTTATAATATTATTTTTTTTCAGATTTTTTTAGAGTGTTTGACCAGGTCAATTGACTGAATTTGACTTGTCAATTGACCGACTTGCCAAACCTGATTAATTGCATAAATTTTAAGAGTTAATACAAAAATTATATAAA
This sequence comes from Gordionus sp. m RMFG-2023, assembly GCF_954871325.1. Taxonomy (NCBI): domain Eukaryota; kingdom Metazoa; phylum Nematomorpha; class Gordioida; order Chordodea; family Parachordodidae; genus Gordionus; species Gordionus sp. m RMFG-2023. Next base: position 51,821,954 of record NC_088775.1, on the reverse strand, counting down.
TGTTATAATTAAGAATTAATTTTATGAAAAAATTTGATTATGAGGTTACTTTTCTTTGAGATTTGGATAATTCATTTAGAATCAAATTTTTATCTATAATAATCTCCTTATAAATATTTAATAGGGTTACATTTAAATGATTTTTACCGGTGGTATCTCTAAAATAAGTTTTTAACCTTTTTAAAGTTGAAAAAGATCTTTCATTAGTGCAGATACGAATTGGTAAGGAAGCTAAAATAATTAATAATGTTTTGATGTTTTAGGCAGGGAATCTAAAGTGCAATTACACATGGAAAGAGCTTGCATAACATTTTTTGGTTTTAAAGAATACTCTATTCTGTCAAGATTTTTTTACCAAAATTCTATATCACAAAGTAACTATCATATGTGAGACTACTGCATCAGCGTAAAAGATTTTCTTACTATCCTCTCGTGTTTCAAATGTAATCAACAGTTAGACTCGACCGGCAAAAGAAAATAAAAGCCTTTTAAAATAAAATTGTGAATAATTGAAATAAAAATTTATCAATAAAGGGAATAGAAATGTTTATTTTATAAAAATCCATCAATATTTGAGCGATTGGATTGTCTAGAAACTACTTTAGGTTTAAAAATTTCAAACCCAAACATATTAGCAATCTCCTTTACTTTCTCATATATTTCATGAAATTTTTCATCCATATTCTCTGAATTTGTTAATATTTCAACGCTCCATTCATAACCTCTAAATCCAAATCAATTTTTTGTAGCATTTTGCTAAAATCACATGTATAATTAAATAAAAAATAGATATTAAAAATTGTGGCTTAATAATAGCATAAAGATTCACAGCATATGCCAATCTCTTTCCTTGTTTGATATATAAAATTCCAGTGCTGCATGCTGCAAATACAACATAATAAAGTCAATAAAAAGTTTCACCGACTCATGAACAGGGCCATGTCTCCCCCAATCAGCGGGAGACTCCCGCAATTTATTAGTTTACACACAGACATCTCACTCCCGCTTAAACTACCGCAATTGGAAATCTCCTGCAAAAATCTAGCGCAATTTTTTTAATTTCTCTCTAACAATTTTGTTTAGCATTTAAACGTTTTTAATATATAAATAATTGAGAGAGTAATTTTAAATTTCTTTCTATCCTGTTTTATTTTCATCCAATAATAAATCAACATCATTCATATTTTATCATTTTCAGTGTGTTTGTGTAAAATATTTTAGGGCTTGGCGCTTAATTATCACGTTCAGGTTAAATTAAATAAAAGAATCTAGTTTGACAAAATCTTTTTAGTTTCTATTTTTGATTTTTAGTCAATGTCATGATAAGTTTGAATAAACAATTCCTTGGGTGGTGTGAAATAGTTCCAAACCAAAGATATTCTTTCTAAATTTTGTAAAATATATTAATTAGCATTATTAAAGATAATGTATATTAAACATACATAAAAATATTAAAAACTAATAAATTCTAATTAAATTAAAATATGTTCACATAAACTGTTCCTAATGTCCCTTATTTCACACGCCTTAGATATAATTGAATTTAGACAATGTGAACTACATTGAACATAAAGGGCTGTGCTGTAAAGCTCTGTTATCTTTGACCGCACAACTGTAACATGACCACTCAACGAGGAAGTCCATCATATCCTTGGCTTCTAATCAAGTTCAAATTTTACCCTAAGCCTTGAAGTGATGATATAATTTCTTCCCTATCGTCTCCGATTTAGTATAATGCAATGAAATAAATTAAACAAACAGTTCCTTCATTTTAAAATCTCCTGACACCAGATCAATAAAACTAATGACTATAGATAGTTGCTCTATATTGACCATGTCAGATGTCTCATCAGCAAAAACACTAAAAAATGTCAACTACCCCCCCCCCCCCCTTCCCCCATGCCTAATCAGCAAAAACACTGAAAAATATCAACTCCCCCCCTCCATGCCTTAGCCACTAGTGTCATATTATGATATTTATTATATATAAATGCATTCTTTACCTAATCAATTTGTATATAAAAAATATTAAAGTAAAATAGATGAAGCAGCACTAAAAGAAAAATTAATCTTAGATGTTTTTGTGTTTTTATTATTTAAAATAAAGTTACTTTAGAAACTAAAGCATTATTCATAAAATTATCCAAAAGTATTTAGAGTGGAAGAATTTTTAAATATATTTATACTTGTTAAAAATAAGAATAGCTACCTAAGATTCTAAAGTCCACTCAAGTGGCTCAGCGAGAGGATTTTCCAACATGAGGCAAAATGGAAATAATTATAAAATAAAATAACTTAACTTTGTTGATATGATAAAAATATCAATAGTCAACTCAAAAGGCTCTATATGAAAAATAATCAATAAAACCATCTTTTAAAATGCTAAAAAAATCAAAGAATATTTAATATTAATAAACCACCTTTAAAATGTTTATATAAAATTCATAAAAAAAATAATTTAATATTTATATAAATTTTATGAAAAAATTAAGAAATAAAATCATAAAAAATATAAAATAAAAAAAATCTTTGAGCAATCTTCTTAAAATTTTTTTAAACAATTGAAAGATTGTAGTGGGACATAAAACAATATTTCATGAAAACGGGGAACATTGAGTTAATGAAGGATTATTTATCAAAATATCATTAGCTTGGAAGAAAAAAATGGTTTATATTTTAATTTCTATATTAAAAAATTAATTATTATGTAAAAAAAATTAAAAAGCAAAATATATATATATATGAGGCAGCTTGGCATGGTACACAAATTTTAGATTATTATTTTATTATATTCCTTCTAAATAGTAAATAAATATATAAACTTTGGCTCAAAATTAAACTCGAGAAGTTCCAGTGCCGGCTTGATCCAACTCCTGAGTGGACTTGAGCCTGAGCCTACGACTCCAACTCAAGGTCTGAGCAGTAAAAACTCACTTTTTAACAACACTAACTAAGATTTTAGTTTTTTTGCAATTTCAAAAAATTTTAGTATTTTATTGTGTCATAATTAACATTTATCTCAAATAGGGTGTTAATTTTTTAAATATTTTTTATTTCAAAATGCACAGAAATATCATAATACATTACTAATAAGCAGAGTTGTTAACGATCCTTTTTAAAAGTAGCTAGCTCCCGCTCCCGCTTCTACCTTCTCAAGAGGAGCTAGCTCCCGCTCCCGCTACTACATTTTTAAAAGGAGCTAGCTCCCGCTTCAAGTAATGGAGTGCCACTCCATAACCGCTCCTTTGATTTTCATTTTTTTAGAAGATATACTAAATAAAATGATATATTTTTATCAAAAAGTTTTATTTATATTATAATCTATCAAAATATTTATAACCTTTTATTAGCAATTAAAAGTAATAAGTTTTCTAAATTAGAATCTAACAAACATTCATGCCTCTCCCCTAAGACCTCTTTTGCAATACTAAATAGGTGCTCCTCAGGAGCACTAGAGGGAAGCGAGGTATTATATTTAATAAAGATATTTTTTAATTAAGGGAATTTCTCAAAAATAGTAATTTTGGTATCATTATTTAAAAAATATTTGTGCAATATATTATCTTCCTGATGGTCAATTTCATGGAATCCAAAAAAATCTTCTAAATCATTTTGTTAAAAGAAAGATTTTTTACTTTTAGATGCTTTTTTAGATTGAAGCTGCTCACTTTTGAAAGTTAAATAGTTTTCAAACAGAAAAGACATTTTGCCCTTAAATTTGTTTGATCATTTGGATTAAAATCTTTTAGAAGTTTAAGATATTTTTTGTATGATGGAAATGGAAATTCGATTTCTTCATTTATGATCACTAAATCCATAATATCTAAAATTATTTTTTGTTATATATCTATAAAATGAATATTGACTTACAAGATTTTCCAAAAAATTTTCAATATAAAGAGGAAAAACTTGATGTTTAATATTTAAAATGATTAGATGATAAATCGATATAAAACGCGGCTAAACATTTAATAATGGATAAATTTAAATTAAATTAAATTTTATTTTTATTGAATTTTAATTAACAAATATTATTAATATTTATAAAATAATTTAATTTATACATTAAATTTAAAGGAGCGGTGGAACAAGGAGCTAGCTCTCGCTCCCACTCTTCAATTTTAGAAAGGAGTGGTGCTCCAGGTGTTTTTGAAAAAATGTAGCGGCGCTCCTTAACAACTCTGCTAATAAGATATTACAAAAAAAATTAATGATTATTTGAGCAAAAATAATGAAGTTTTCATGTCAAAAGTTTATTTATATTTTTAGCCAATTTGCGAAAACATATTGTATCTCTACACCCACAATCCTTATCCTCAGAATCTGTTAAAGTACCAGATACATTGTATGGTTCGAGGAAATTATCCGCTGATGAAAATCTTTATTGCAACAAATTAGTGCTTAGATATTTGATAAAAAATAATATTGCGTTTCATACGATAGAGTCAATCTTTTAAAGACATATTTAAATATTTGGATAAGAATGTGAAAATATGGTGCAGGCAAACTGCCACCAAGCACCTAGAAACAATATATAATTGTGCCAAAAATAATATAATAAAAATTTTGAATCAAGAACATTGTCAATTGTCATTAACCACAGATATCTGGTCAGGACTTAATTCCTTATCATACTGTGCGTTAACCGTCCACTTTATAAAGAGTGAATGGAAGATCAAAATTTTTTTACTTGATATAATAGAGTTCCCACATCCTCACGCCGGAATAGATATATTTGAGTTAATAATATCAACTGTCGAGGAATTCCAAATCGAATAAAAAATATTATCTATAACACATGATAATGCAGCAAACGTAATAGTACCGATTTGTTAGTAGATTATTTCAAAAATAATGGTAACGTCAATGCGAATAATAACAGATGCTTAGCTCACATCATTAATTTAATCGTTCAAGTTGGCTTAGATAGCATGACTACATATCTTGCAAAAATACACATTTTAATTAGCAAAATGCATATAAGTCCAAAATTTATGCAAGAATATATGGTTTTAAGTGGAGGTTGTAGGATTCCACGATATAGCCACCAGATGGAACAGTAAGTATTTATTGATAACTATTGTTAATAAAGTAATATTTCATTATTTGATCTGTTTATAATTATATTTCAATATAGAATATTGATGCCATCATTAATATAAGTAAGAGATGTTTACCCAATAAAGATCATTTGAACCAAGAGGAGGCAAAGTTATTGATTGAGCTGGAGTCCTTTTTATATCCATTCTATAAAATAACGTGCGAAGTAAGTTCGGCGTATCTACAATTGGGATGTCAGCATTGTATCTGGATAATATTGTGAATTCGTTATCGCTTGCGGAATCTAATAAAAATAGCATAATAAAAAATGCTGCAAAAAAAATGAAGGAAAAATGTTATATTTATATCGAATATTTAACCATGTTTGCAAATTATACATGCTCATTTCTTGATCCAAGAATCAAAAAAAACTTTTTACCAGTTTTCCTAAATAACCTTGACTATTATGAAAAATTTAAAAGAATATTTGATGACTACAATACATCGAAATCAATATATGAATTCGAAAAAGAGGAAAATAACGAATCAAATTTAATGTCTGTTAGTATTTTGAACGAGCTAAGAAGGTAAATATAAATATTTAATTTAGAATACTCGTTATAAAACCTCCTAAATAACATTTTTAAAACTTAATTGGAGAGACTAAATTTAAATATTATGCTTACATTTAACAAAATTTATAACAGTTATTGGAGTTAATTAAAATATTTATTTAAAAAAATAGAGTCCTAAGAATTTATAATATTAATAAAACATATCGTTGCAAAATAGGCATTTTTAAAATAGGTTTGTTACAAGGTTTTACAATAGATTCGACGATATAATAATTAGTTAATTTAAATATTTTATATTAAGGAATGCGTACATTATACCAAATTTAGCTACAGAAGAAATCGAAGAATACCTAGCAGATCAGGTAGCTCAAACGTCCTTTGATAGTGGATTGGTGGTGTAGAAACTCGAAACATTTTCCAAAGCTTTACTTATCCCAACAATCTACGTCCGTAGCCAGCGAACGTATTTTTTCTAGGGCCGGCGCCACTACTACTAAGAAAAGGAATCGAATGTCAGCGACAACTTTGAAACAATGTCTATGTGTGAATTCGTGGGATGTTAACATTTTAAATTTGCGTGAAGAATATTTTATATAATTTGTTAGCAGTGGCGTAGCCAGGATTAATCCATGGTGGGGGGTTTGAAAATTTTTTTAGGGGCTTCGCCCCCAAACCCCCTTATCAAAATTTGCCAATATTTTGTGTATTATACCCAGGCCAGCATAAATATTAAAAAATATTAGAATTAAAATGCCAAATATATAATTAATAAGCGACTGAAAGCATTATTTTGAAAATGTTATCAATGTTTAGTAAATTGTATATTAATTCAATCTATTCGATGTAAAAAAAATTTGCCTCCCTCCAAACCTTCCAATTTTATGATCAACTCAATATATCTTATTCTATGTTAAAAATAATTATTTTAATTAAATTTTTGCATATAACAATATTTTGCAGAGATTTTATTTATTATTAACTTTATTTATTTAACTATGTATTTATTTTAATAATATATAAAAAAATAAATTTCAAAATATATAAATTTTATATAGATTATTATATTAAAAATTGAATGTAAATAACTATATTTTAAAAAAATAAAATTGCAATAAAATATGTAATTCTTGCTAAAAAAATACAATTTAACAATTTTATTTAGTATAAACCCTTTATTTAACTATGCGTTTATTTTATATACAAAAAATAAATTTCAAAATTAGAAATTTTATACAGATTACTATTTTAAAAATTGATTGTAAATATCTATATTTAAAAAAAATAAAATTACAATAAAATATAAGTAATTCTTGTATGCAATTTAAAAAAATATAATTTAACAGTTATATTTAATACAAATGAATATATTATATAAATAATTCTTATTGTAGGTGCAATACTATTATTAAATATAGTATAAAAATATCATGACTAAAAATTCATTATAATTCATATAAAAATTTTATGACTAAGAAAATATTACAATTATATGATTTGAATTTATAAAGAGAGGTCTACTTTTCTCTGAGATTTGGCTAATTCCTCTAGAATCAAATTTTTATCTAGAATAATCTCCTTATAAATATTTAATAGGGCTAATCCATTTAAACGGTTTTCACCGGTGCTATTTCTTAAATAGGTTTTTAACCTTTTCAAAGTTGAAAAAGACCTTTCATTAGTGCAGGTACTAATCGGTAAAGTAGCTAAAATAAAAAACAATGTTTTGATATTGGGCAGGGAATCTAAAGTGCAATTACACATGGAAAGGGCCTGCAAAGCATTTTTTGGTCTCAAAGAGTACTCTATTCTGCCAAGATTTTTATACCAAAATTCGACATCACAAAGTAACTTATCATACGACCCTAATAAATCATCAGTATAAAACTCTGAGATGTTCTTAATATCCTCTCGCGTTTCAAGTGTAATCAACAATTCAGACTCAACCGGCAAAAGAAAATAAAAGATTTTTAAAATAAAATTGTGACTTATAAATCTTTCCTTTAATTGAAATAAAAATGTATCAATAAGTGGAATAAAAATGTTAATTTTATAAAAATCCTCAATCGTAGATGCATCAATATTTGAGCGATTGGATTGTCTAGAAACTACTCTAGGTTTAAAAATTTCAATCCCAAACATATTAGCGATCTCCTTTACTTTCTCATATATTTCGTGAAATTTTTCATCCACATTATATCTGATATTTGTTAATATTTCAACAATATCCCATAACCTCCCTTAAATCCAAATCAATTTTTTGTAACATTTTGCTAAAATCATATGTATAATTAAATAAAAAATAAACACATTGAATTGAAATTAAAAATTGAGACTTCGTAATAGCCTGTAAAAGATTTTCCGCATCTGCGGAATCTTTTTCTTTGCGTAATATGTATGATTCCAGTGCCGCAAAAATAACCTCATATAACTCGATGAAAACCTTCACCGATTGTTGTCTTTCAATGAATCTTGTGGGACAAAATCTTTTTAATTTTTTTTTTGAATTTTTTGATTCAATTTCATCGAACGTTTGGGTAAAAATCTCTCTCTTCTTGGGTGGGGTAAAGAAGTCACAAACCGACGATATCGTTTCTAAATTTTGAAAAATATATAAAAATTATATAAAGATATCTATAATACATAATAAAATCTAATAAATTTCAATTAAATCAAAATCTTTTTACGTAAACTGTTCCGGATGTCTCTAATTTCACATGCCTCAGTTATCATCAAATTCAGGCAATGTTAACTGCAGTGAACATAAAGAGCTGTGCTATAAAGCTCTCTAATTCTTGACTGACCCCTTTAACATGGCCACTCATGGAGGGAGCTCCATCGTACCCTTGGCCTCTCAGTAGATTTAAATTAAAATCCAGGTTTTGAAGTGATTTAATAATTTGATTAGCAATCGTTTCTGACTTAGTGTCAGGTAATTCAATAAATTGAACAAATAGTTCCTTCATTTTATAATTACCAGATTCCATATCAATAAACCTTATTGCTATGGATAGTTGTTCAATATTACCAATATCGGAAGTTTCATCCGCCAAAACACTAAAAAATGGTGATGCTTTGACTTTTGAAGAAACTTCCTTTAATATAAACTGATTGCATATTGATATTATTTCATTTTGAATAGTGGGACTTAGGTAAGTAGCATTTTTAGAGGAGCTTTCAAAAAGCTTTAGGTAGTTGTCCGTGGTAATCGTATGTCTGGTCTTTCTAATTGCAAGATTTAAATAAAAGATATTATAAATAATACCATTACCTTCGTCATCTGAGGATACAACGTAAACCAACTCAACTGATGGCTGATTTTTACTAGCAAGAGCAACATCTATATATATTTCTAATTCAAATTACACAACTTAAATTTTTATATACCTTTTTCTTTTTGTTGTTGACAAAAAAACTTACGGATATCCATATTTAAAAATTATAAAAAATTAAAATTTACAAACTATCTATATAGTTTAAAAATATATATTTAATAATTAAATTTATAAATATCTAATTTAACTATGCCAAGCCAGAAAATATTTACAAAATATCTTTATTGTTATTTAATAAATTTAACTATGCCAGAAATTATTTACATACAATATATCTTTATTCTTTTATTGTTATTTAATATTTTAGTTCATATAATTTATATATATTTTTAAACGATGTGATCATTTAAAATTAAAACTCCTTTTTTTATAAATATATTTCATTGTGATATTCATATTCATATTGTATTATATATAATATATTATCTTATTTCTCTAAATTGAAACCGTTTTTTAAATATAATTATTCGCAATAAAAAAATAATAATTTTTTATTTTATAAAAAAAAAAAAAAATTTCCATCCCCCCCCCCCCCCCCTATTGTCTACGCCACTGTTTGTTAGTCAATTTATGAATATAAATTTTTATTTTTTATTTATGAAAATAATAAAGATATTGATAATGTGGCGTATTATATATTTTGTATTTGCAAATTTTTTGCTTATTAAATGTAAAAGAGCCTATTTACGATAAATAAATAATTCTAATTAAAAATTATTATAATTTCCAAAAAGAAAGGGAGAGGGTTTCATAAATAAAAATAATTTAATTCCTAATTAGTAGCATCTCTTAAAATCTAAATGTTTCAAAATTTTGTCTATGATAATATTTTTAGGCACGAATATTATGCTTTTGGATAAGTCATTCACACAATTACCAAAGGAAAAAAAATCAACTTAAAATTATAATTTATAATGATGAGTGGTAGATAGTATTTATGGGGTAAGGCCTGTAGTAATAGGAATTTATTATGATTACATATTATAGATATTGATAATATGTTTTATATTGATTATAATATAGATATTTATGAATATAATAATTTGTATCAATACATAACAGATATAAGGAAAACATTGATATTTTTATGATGTAACTTCATATGAATGAATAATGGACGCCCGAGAATTGCATGTATGGAATTTAAATACACTAATATTACGAATGAATGGAACATATAAATTGGCGTATTATGGCAGAATCAACTCGTGATTTAAATAATATGTAAATATAATAAATGTTTGTAACTCACAAATTATAAAAAATAGTTAAATTATTTCCAAGATCTTATACCAAATAATTATAAACTTCGGTTTCAAATTTTCCAAATTTGATGTAAAATATGTATAGTAATTACGAATTATATAATACAAAATATTTTTAGCATATTTAAAAATTAGGGAAAATTCATTTATCCGAATATCGTAAATTTAAAAATGGAATCCTTGCTGAACTTGTCCTGTCTTTTTTTATTAACTACCAATGTCCTATAGTTTCAAATGGTATACTACTCAAATCTTATACCAAAAATTTTAAACTCAACCCAAAAAAGAATAAAATAATAGCAGTGTCAAAATTTTACGAGACACTAAGGTTTAGAATATTTTTCTAATTTCAAAAACTTTTTGCCGGGCTCAAAACAAGTATATAATATTTTATTTCTAGATTTTTACGCTTGAAGTTAAAGAGTAATGAAATTAGAAATTACTTATTGAACCTAAAAGTTTTAAAACATCTTTCCAATATCAAAATTATTTAAATAAACTAAAACAAAGATCTAAAATAAAATTTTTCCTCATGGAATAAATAATAATGGTAGTGACACCATATTAATGCTCCAAAGGGTTAAGAAAATATAATATGAGAAACTTTTTATTGGGTTCTAAACATAAATAATTTTTTTTATCATTTTACATTTCACACAAAAGTTTAGAAAAATGGGATAAATTTATTTATAAACATAAGTTTTGAACATCTTTCAAATATTAAGAACTATTACCTAGGATAAAAACAAAGTTTTATAAAATTTTCATTATTATTTCCTCGTGGACTAAATTATAATAATAGTGCTAATTTCTTACTAAACCCAAAAGTTTTAGAACATTTTTTAGTATCAAAATTTTAACTAGGCTTAAAACAAAATTTTAAATTTTTTTTATAATTTTGTTGTGGTGTGCCAATTTATTATACCCAAAAGTTTTAGAACATCTCTCTAGTATAAAGAACTTTAAGCTACGCTTAAAATAAATTTGTAAAAAATTTTAACATTTATTTATTCGTGGAGTAAAATATAATGGCAGTGTTAATTCATTACTAAACCCAAAGATTTTTGAACATCTTTCTAATACATAAATATTTAAAGGTTTAAAGCAACGTCTTAAAAAAAATTCATAATTTTTTCCTTCGTGGTAAAATATAGTGGAAGTGCCAATTTATTACTAGACCCAAAAGTTCTAGAACATCTCTTTAGTATAAAAAACTTTAAACTACGCTTAAAATAAATTTAGAAAAAACTTTAACATAGTTTTTCCACTTGGAGTAAAATATAATTGCAGTGCCAATTTATTACGAGACTCAGAGGTATCAAAAACGCTTAACTTAACTTAAAACAACGTTTTAAAAAAATTTCCTTCTTTCCTTGAGGAATACAATAAAATGGTGCCAATTTATTATTAGACGTAGATATTTTAGAACACGTTTTTACTATAAAAATAAAAAACTTTTAACAAGGCTTAAAACAACATTTAAAAAAAATCATAAATTTTTTTCCTCGCGGAGTAAAATATATTGATAGTGCCAATTTATTACTAGACCCAAAAGTTTTAGGATATCTTTCCAGTATCAAAAACCTTTAACTAGGCTTAAACAAAATTTAAAAAATTTTCTTAATTATTTTTCCTCGTAAGGTAAAATATAATGGCCATGCCAATTTATTACTAACCCAAAAGTTTTAGGACATCTTTCTAATATCAAAAACCTTAAACTAGGCTTAAATTTTTTTTTTAAATTTTGACATTTATTGTTTCCTTGTGGAGTATAATATAAAGGCAGTGCCCATTTATTACTAGTACCAAAGGTTTTAGAACATCATTCTAGTATAATAAACCTTTATAACTAGGTTTAAGACAAAGTTTTAAAACATTTTACTTTTTTCCTCGTGGAATACAATATAAGGGCAGTGCCAATTTATTACTATAACCAAAGCTGCACATCTTTCTAAAATTAAAAACTTTAAATTCGGATTAAAAAAAAACTAGTTTAATTTTCTACATCAAGCTAATCCAGCAAGTCAACCTAATAAGCCAATCCAGCAGGCCGACCCAGCAGGCTGACCTAGCAAGCGAACTCAGCAGGCCAACCCTACAAGCCAACCCAGCAGGCCAACCCAGTAAGCCGACCCACCAAGCCGACCAGATGGGTCGGGTCTGATCTATGGCCAAATCGGTTGACTTGGGTTTAGGATCGTTTTTCGGCTCAAACTTTGCTGGGTATTCAGCCAAGCCGACCCGGCAATTTAACAACACTACATGAATACTCTAAAAATGATGAAATAGTGAAGCGCTATTGCTTTTGCGATTTAGCCGCGATAGCGAACGATCAGCTGGATCGATCGCAGCGATTTTCATTCATAGTACAAAGCGATTTTATTAATTCATAAACTTTTATTAGTCAAATTATTATTTTTATACAAAATCATCATGAGAAGGGGCGAAATTTTTTAATTATATGAGAATGACCAAAGTATTTGTTAATCTATTTTAGCTTTAATTAGGAAACTTATAAATGTGCAATATTTGCATCCAAAGCATTTTGATGAAATAAATAGTAAAGGTATTTCTGAAAAGGCTATGGAAAAACGGGCACAATTGGCAAATATATTGAGTGTTAAATTATGTAACGAATTGTAGTCATTTGCCAGTGTATTCAAAGATTTAATAGTAGAATTAAATGTAACAGACTATGATATCGTATGTACCAGTGAGAAGTCAAATGAAGTAGATGGAATATTATAATATGATAATAACTCAGAGTGTGATAATAAATGTAACAAGTGTATAATATGCGTGTATAAAAAAGACATTTAAAGTAAAAATTATATATTATCTTATTTCTTGTATTTAAATTTTATTAATATCTATTTATAATATGATTGGTGCCCGATTTTATAAGTGCAAGCAATTTTATTCTCTGTGTAAAATTGTATAATTGCAATAATTTTATATGTGTAATTAATTGATTTTATATATTGAGTATGTATTATTTTATATTTAACACGTGATATATGATTTGATTTTATGGTGTAATATCGTTGTAAATCTAATATAAAATAAAAAAATATATGTACATTGAATATTTTTTTAGATGTGCAATGAATAATTTTAGATCAATTTTTTAAAATTAAATATAAGATTATCGTGTCACACGATTCTATTTTTATTAAAAATGTAAATCGTTTGAACTTAGTTTAAAAAATAAGAGGTAATAAAAATCATGTAATTAGAAGAAGCCAAATGGAACACGGTCGAATACCGGGAAAAAGCAGGCCGATGGCCCGTAAAATAGAAAGGTATAGTCCGCTATGAAAAAAATGCCTGCGAGGCCGTAGCGTCGCCAGTCCGCCCCTGTCCTACTTTAGCTTATTCCTTCAAAATGGAGGTTTCTACCATCCAAAAAAATATAAAACAACATGCCTAACTATATGGCAAACCTTTGTTAGCATTCATATGCCACCACCTTCTCTCACTGACTTAGAGAGAATGGTAAAGGAATTGAATTTACCTAACTGTATGGGTAGTATTGATGGAAAACACTTATTGCAAAATTTAATAGAAATTTATCATGCTTATATTTATTCAAAAATCCTATATTATAGAAAAATATTATAATTATATTTTTTATAAATTAAATTATATCTTATTTTGTACTTTATTTATATTTTAAAATTATTTTTAATATAGTCTAAACTCATTATAAAGTATATATGTAGAAATGTGTCACTAAAAAAACTATATAGTATATTATTTTAAAGGTATCTATATTTATGAAAATTTATTTTATTTCAAATATATATACAAAATATCTATGTCAAATAAAATAAATATATACAAAATAATTTAATTTAATTTATACATAAATATTATAGATTAAAATTGCATAGAACACCATATATTTGATCAGTTAAATCATTTTTCTGTACATTTATCCAATTTTTCCCTCAATATAAGACATATGCCATATTCAGTTTTTTTTATATTTAAGCATCTCTATCTTTAGTATTCTTTACTCTTCTTCTAATTTTATAAATGTTTTAAATTTTTTTACAAAAAATAATGAATATAAATTACCAATGTCATTAGACTTTCTCTTAGGACATTTATAATATCTTATATATTTTAAAAGGTTATAATTTGAATATTATATTTGTAATACAATATTACAGAATTGTTAACGCTCATTTTTAAAAGTATCTATCTCCGGCTCCCGCTCCTACCTTCTCAATAGGAGCTAGCTCCCTCTCCAAGTATTGGAGTGCCACTCCATAACCACTCCTTTGATTTCCATTTTTTTTAGAAGATATACGAAACAAAATCATTTTTTTTATAAAAAAGCTTTATTTATTTTAGAACAACGGAAGGCAAGTAAAAAAAGTACAAAATGTAAAAATTAATTCTTTTTATTTTATTTTTATAACTACTAATACTAAAAATTTTACAATTTTATATATATATATATACAATTTTAATTTACACTTTTTACATAAGTTTTTTAAAAGGTTAAATTTTAATAAAATTTACGAAAATTAGGAAAATATAAAAGGCCATTTAATTACAAAAGTAAAAAATATATAAAGTTTATGCAAAATTTATATATTAAAATTTCCCTCTTTTTTTTAATGTCTTCTTTCCTCAGTTTCTTATCTTCACTTCCAGTCATTTGTTTCTCAATTGCTCCATTAGTCATTTGTTCGTATATCTTTAGATTGTTTGTTTGACCATTTGATTATCGTTTGTTGAATCGATTATCGAACATCATGAAACATCGTTGTTGCACGTTGGTTGAACATAGCTTGTTGATTTGCTGTTTGTATTGATCATCCCATTTCTCATTCAAAATTTTATATAAATATTTTTTTTACAAAATTTTATTTATTTATAACAATCATTTTCTATGTCGTGGTCATATTCTCTCTTTTGAACTTGACTTTGAATTTTCGAATTTTAATTGACTTAGAATTTTCGAATTTTGAACTTGAACGTGTTTACCACTTCTTCCCCCTCTAAAAATTTTTTCATTTGTTTGTAAAAGAATTTTCATATTATATTTTGTTCGTTGTTTCGCCTGAGTAATATCTCTTTCATTGGTTTGTTCGTATCTTGTTGTCTTTATCGTCTAATCATTCGCTTGAATATCATCCTCCCATTAGCTTGTTCATCTCGTTATTTATTATCATCAATGTTTGTAAATTAATATATCTCGAATAAAATAATTTTGGAATAATTGAAATTATAATGGAACAAATAATTTATCAGAATCATTCATAGAATAATAATCATAATTTGGAATATAGAATAATAGAATATTTGGAATTGTCTCATTTTATATTATAATTTTTTATTTATTATTTAATTATTTTTATTTTTAAATTTTACTCCTTTATTTTTCAATTTAAACAATTTTTTTATATCATAATTTCTCTTCAACTTATTCTTTATAAAAAAATTTCTCTTTCCCCTTCCATCTTCAACATACGATCTCCATATCATACTCTTAACCCCTTACCAATAAAAAAGAAATAAATTCTTATAAATTAAAAGAAATATATCATATGATAATAATTGATGAAATATTAGTGATTAAAAACAAAAATGAAATAAAAATTAGAGAAAATAATAAAATAAAAATTTTTATAATTAATAAAAAATTTAAAAAAACTTTGGAAATAAAGAAAATTAAAACAAATATTAAAAAGAGAAGCAAAGTGATTAAATATCTTGATGTTGAAAAAGAGCTTTATTACATATGACTACTAATCAGTCACATAGTGAATTTTCTGACAAATTTTACAGTGTAAATTATTTTGACGCGAAAATTCACTATGTGACTGATTAGTAACATTCCTTTTATATAAAAATCATTTTTATAATTAGAAATTCTTATATTTATTTAAAGAGTGAGTATTTAATGTCAGCTGTTCCCTATATTTCAAAATTGACATTTTTCGTAATTTTTAATTACATTTTTTTAATATTAAACTCTGATATTATTTTTCAAAAAAATATGAACCAGGTAACTAATATATTCCTATATTCTTTTCCGTTTTTATATTTTAAAAAGTTTAATTAAAAATTTTATAATCGAATATATATGTATGTTACTAATAAGACTCAAATTTGATTTCTTGTTCTAAATTTTTATTTTCACAAAAACAATGTTTTATAAAAGCCATTATGATGCTATTTTTTTAATAAGCGATTAATGTATTACGATTCCATTGTCCGTTATAATTTTCTTTGTTTATACGACATTCGATTATCTATTGTAGTGATCTGCATCGGGCCTAATTTTTCAAGCTCGACCCGGTCCGAAATTTTTTTTAAAAAAGTTTTGCCGGCCCGGCCCGAATTATTTTTTAGAAAAATTTACAAACCCGGCCCGTATTTAAATATAAAAATTAATTTTATATTACTCAAAATAAAAGTCATATGTTATATGTCGTTTAGTTTCAATATATAAAATCAAATATTTTTATTTTACATAAAAAATTCAATATAGAATTGATAAATTTATTTTAAAAAAATTTCCAAGGTCCAACCCCACACGGCCCGAAATTTTTTTTAAAATATTAGGCCCAGCTCAACCCGACCGATTATTTTAATAGAAGTAGGCCCAAGCAGGGCCGGGTACTGGCCAGGCCTTACTGTGCAGATCTCTAATCTATTGTTCATTTATATTTTTCTTTATTTATACGACTTTCGATTATCTATTGTTCATTTATATTTTTCTTTGTTTATACGACATTCGATTAACTATTGTTCATTTATATTTTTCTTTGTTTTTACGATATTCATTTATATCAAATCTGTTATGATTGTGCCCTCGAAACTGGTTCCAACCAGTTTTCGAATGGACGATAACAGAGAAATCTGTTGTTATTTCTTTTGATTAGAAACTATATATAGACGGAAAAGAACTGTATTTGTTTTTATCTAGATTTTAACGTAAAATATTTTTACGTTGATTTAAATTTTGTTTTAAAATTAGTAAAACTTATCCAATGATGAAAAAAGGTAAACCTAATCCCGGCCCTTTCACCTCAGCCCCCCCCCATCTCTTCAGTTGACTCGCCGGCAGTCGTGGCCTCAAACCTATCAATTTCAATTATTCTTCTGAAGACAGCGAAAATGGCTACGATAATGAGGATGATAATTCATTTTCAGATAATTTTACTATTTTTAATAGATCAAGAGATATAATATGGAAGGAAAAAAATTTAAATATCCCTAAAAATTATTTAAAATTCAATGGAAAGCTCAGTTTATCCAGCGAGATACTGGGTTTCATACTCCCTATCAATGTTTATCATATTTTTTGAATGATAATTTCCTAGATTTAGTAGTTCTCGAATCAACCAAATATTCAGCATTAAAAAATATTAACAAACCCATAAAAATTTCTATAATGGAGTTAAGAAAATTCATTGGAATAAATATTCTCATGTCGATTGTTCAATTACCATCAGGGCCGTAGCCAGGAATTTTCACTTAGGTGGGCCAAGTGCTTACTTGGGGGGGGGGGGCACTATTTTTTTAAAATCAAACAAATAATTACGCATTCATAGAAATTTTTTCCTATTTTTATTAAAAATTTAATAACAAAATAATACTATAATATGAATATACAAAACAAAATAATACTATAATATGCATATAAAAAACAAAATATTACTATAATAGAATACGACGATTTTTATTTTTAAATTTTAATATAAATGAACTAAAAGATAAATTCTTTCTTTTTTCATACGCCATTAATACTAAATTTTGTTTACGTTTATCCTTCATAGACTCTCTACTGCTCGATAAAACTCTCTTTAATGTAGAGAACGAGGCCTCACAAGAAGCCGTTTATTGCTGCTGAGTAGTATTTATATAATTCTTTAAATGCATGATTATATTTTTTTTTATACATAATATGTAAGATATTTTCAAAATTATATTTTCTTTAGCTTCTAAAGCTAGCAATCCTTTTGCTATCTTCATTTCATGATGCAGTGTTTCCAATGGGGCCATTTTATCTGATAAAAAATAATCAGGGTCAAGGGGGGGGGGAATGTATTAAAAGATGAAAAAAGATTAAAATCATCTTCTGTAAATCGGTCTAATCAGTTTCTGAAATTTCTGATTTAGTATTACTAGTAGTTTGTAGAGGTGATGTTGCTTGACATTTGTTTAACTTTAACTTAAAATAAGAGTTAATAACTGATTGTTTCTTCATAATTTTAAAATAAACGCTGTAAAATAAAATAACTGGTTATATATTATAATATAAATGTGATACCTATAGAGAATGTTATACACAACAAAAACAAATGAAAAAAAAATGAATGAATGATAATTTAATATTGGGTAAAAATAAAAATAAAACTGGATAGAAAAAAATTTACAAACTAGACATGTTTGTAGAATAAATATTCAAAATTTATTTTAAAAATATAAAAATAATCAATTCTAAATAGACATGTTTTTTGAACATTTTTGAATAAATATTCAAAATTTATATTAAAAATATAAAAATAATCAATTCTAAAAAAAATTTTCAAATTTTTTTTTGGGGGGGGGGGCAGAAAATTTTTTGGGGCCCACTTTTGGGGGCCAAAGAGCCAGGTTTGGGGGCCAAAAAAATTTTTTTTTGGGGGGGGGGGCGGGCCCCTCCGTCTACGGCCCTGATTACCATCCATAAGAGACTATTGGAAAGATGTAATTGGCAATGACCTTATAAAAAAGACTATGACTCTCACTAAATTTGAAAGCATTCGATCCATTCTTCATTTTAATGATAATAATAATTCTATAGCAAGAGGTCAACCAGGCCATAATAGGCTTATAAAAGTATTCTCGATTGTGAAACACTTTCAAGATAGGTTTCGTACAATTCCTAAAGAGGAATGCTTATCAATCGATGAGCAAATTTGCTCAACTAAAGCTCGCATCCATTTAAAACAATATATGCCAATGAAGCCTCACAAATGGGGCTTTAAATTCTTCATTTTATGCGGTGTATCAGGATTTGCCTATGATTTTGAACTTTATTCTGGACAGGAAAATGATTCTGATAAAAGACCAACAACAGAACCAGATTTAGGAGCTTCCAGCAATACTGTTGTGTGTCTAAGCCGAACAATACCTATAAATCAAAATTTTAAGCTATATTTCGACAATTACTATATCTCAATAAACCTTTTGATTTATTTGGCAAAAAGAGATATAATAAATCTATTATATATTTGATTTTTCAAGCATATTTATAGGTATATACAGTCTTGGTACAGTAAGGAGGAATAGGATCCCAAATTGTAAGCTTCCTACGGAGATCGAAATGAAAAAAGAGATCAGAGGGTCATCCTTTGAATACATGGCAAATATTGAAGGGGTAGATATAACTTCCTTAGTATGGAAAGATAATAAAACAGTAACTTTTTTGTCAACATTGTATGGGAAATTACCCCAGTGATATTGAACGATATGACCGTAAAACAAAGAAAAGGCTAAATATAGCTTGTCCCATGCTTGTCAAGCAATATAAAAAGCATATGGGAGGGGTTAATTTGTTAGACAGCAATATTGGAAGATACCACAATACAACCAGATCCAAAAAATGGTATATAAGGGTCTTCCAACACCTTATTGATATAGCAGTTGTTAATTCCTGGTTATTATATCGGCGAATTCAAGGCGAGAAAGCCAAATCAGATGACAATTCTGTTTTTTCTCTATCGGAATTTCGTCAAGAAGTAGCCACAACAATGTGTCAAGTTGAAGCTTCAATAGAATTGAAACGCGGATGTCCTTCTTCTATGGTTGAAAATCTAATAGAAGGTGATTATTTATTTATTATTGCATTATATTTTCACTTAGATAAAAAAAGAAGAGGGCCTACTTCTTTCGTACCGTCCACAGATATTCGCACGGATCAAATTGGACATTTTCCAGAGTGGATGAATAATCGTCAAAGATGCAAAAATCCTCTGTGTAAAGGCGTTACATATGTAAAATGCTCGAAATGCCAATGCGCACTATGTTTTCATGCAAATAAAAATTGTTTTATTTTATTTCATACCAATATATAAAATACAATAAACTGTTTGTTAAATACAATTTGTGACTTATATGTAACATACATTCTTATCGTCAAAATAAAAAAAATTGAAAAATAAAAAAAATTTTTTTTGATCAATTATCAATTAATATGTCAAAGGGAATACCTGAGAATTTTTTCTAACTTATTGCAAACATCATGTGGTAAAGGGTACATAATTTAATTTTATTCAAGTTTTTATTATTTTGACTTTTAAAATTTTTATTAGGATAACATATATTATATGATCTAGTTTTTCCATTTATCTCTTTTACCACTTTATAATCACAAAAATATTTTAATACAGATATTGCCTTGAAGCTCCATATAACGGTAACGTTGTGTCTATAAGCAAATATAGGTCATCTGGTAAATTAAATGTTAAACTCAAAACATCTTTACTCTCATAGTATATTAAATAATTTTCTAATTCATCTATGGATTTTGTTTTATTCTTATTGTCCCAAATAGGTTTATTATTTTAAATATTTTTTTATTAAAATTTTATTATATTTATTTTTAATTTTACATTTTAATCATCTCTTACGTGTTTTTAGAATTATACTAACATCATTTCCATATCCTCTTTCGTCTAGTTTCACCATGTTCCAGTATCTAAAATCATGCTAAAATTTTATCTACATACGCTGTCACCATTTTAGAACAACGGAAGGTAAGTAAAAAAAGTACAAAATGTAAAAATTAATTCTTTTTATTTTATTTTTATAACTAAATACTAAAAATTTTACAATTTTATATAATATATATACAATTTTAATTTACACTTTTTACATAAGTTTTTTAATAGGTTAAATTTTAACAAATAAAATTTACTAAAATTAGGAAAATATAAAAGGTCATTTAATTACAAAAGTAAAAAATATATAAAGTTTATGCAAAATTTATATATTAACAATTTATATTAAATAATCTATCAAAATATTTATAACCTTTTATTAGCTTTTAAAAGTAATCAATTTTCTAAATTAGGATCTAACAAACATCCACGCTTCTCCCCTAAGACCTCTTTTGCAATACTAAATAGGCGCTCCACAGGAGCACTAGAGGGAAGTAGGGTATTGTATTTTATAATATTTTTTAATTTAGGGAATTTATCAAAAATAGTAATTTTAGTATCATTATTTAAAAAATATTTGTCCAATATATTATCTTCCTGATGATCAATTTCATGGAATCCAAAAAAATATTCCAAATAATTTTGTATTTAAAAGAAAGATTTTTTACTTTAAGATGCTTTTTTATTGAAGTTGCTCACTTTTGAAAATTAAATACTTTTATTTAAACACAAAAGACATTTTGCCCTTAAATTTGTTTGATCATTTCGATTAACATCTTTTAGAATTTTAAAATGTTTTTTGTATGATGGAATGGAAATTCGATTTCTTCATCTATGATCTCTAAATCCATAATATCTAAAACTATTTTTTAGCTCCTTAACAACTCTGCAATATTATAACTTTCCTACATTTAATATTATATTATCGAGGTTAATCAAATTGCATACTATTAGAAGTTAAATTTGATAATTATATAAAAGTATATATATTCAAAAGAATTACAAATAAAATTCAGTATTGTTTTTAAACATAATCTATACAATATTGGACGACAAGGTATAAAAAAAGTCGTGGTTTTCGGTCAAGTTAAATATTATATAGAGTTGTAATTTTTTTTTTCTGTTTATAAAAAACTGTTTAGAAATTATGGATAAAATTATAGTAAAAGATTTCAAAAAGATGAATGTTTTCTTGACTATAAAGACTACATCAAAATATATTCTGAATGTTAAAAATATTCATCAAGCTGACGCCACTTTGAAAAAATTATTTATAGCTTATGGAGGAATAAATATTATAACTGGTATAAAAAAATTACCCTTTCCAAGAAAAATTGATGATGTGGTATGGGCAGATCTATACAAAATTGCAAAACAACTTTATAAAGATGAAAGAACTGTTTTAGCATCTAGAATTGATTTCATTAGATTAAGTCGCAGATCAACATAATCCGTAATGAGCTAATACTACTAAAATGGTTTATAAAATCGAAGAGACGACCAAATATAATGATAATAATAAATGATTAGAAATGATAAAAATAACCGACAGTATAATCATAATGATAATTGACTCTATCAAAATGAAAATAAAACATACGTAAAAAGAGAACCAATGCAAGGTTATAATAAATATCACACAAATAATAATAATACAAGAAAACCATGCTATATTTAATCGTTTTCATGCTATTAGAAATTGTCCAGCATACGGAAAAACGTGCAACAAATGTAAGAAATCAAATGTAGTTGCAAAACTAGAAGAAATGTTTAAGGTATAAATTACAATAGAAACATCAACGATTCAGATTTCTCAATAAGAAAAGTCTACAAATATGAACAGCACCCAACAATTACGGTATTAGTAAACAACCACGAAATTAAAATGGAATATGATACAGGTTCAGCAGTAACCATCATTAATGAAACAATATGTAATAAAATTGGGAGGCCAAAACTTAGAATGGCTAGAGCTCCAACTTCATATGGAAATGATAGAATAAAAATTTAGGCGAAGCTTATGTAAAAGTGCAATTAGATGATAAAATTAAATGTAACGTGAATATTGACAAGCTATATGAAGAATTTGCTACGGTGTTTGATAATAAATTAGGATTAATAAAAAATGTCGAACCAGTAAAACTACAATTGGAAGAAAATACAAACCAATTGCACTGCCAGCTAGAAGAGTACCATTACCTTTAAAAGTAGAAATTGAAAATGAACTGAAACGTTAAGAAAATAACATAATAAAGAAATAGATCCATCAACAACAAGAGTAACCTCGAGTACTTCAATGGTAGTGGTACGTAAAACTTCAGGTGAACTACGATTATGTGGTAATTACAAAGTAACATTGAATAAATTTTTACTAAAAACTATCACATTCTACCAACGCTTGAAGAATTAATCGCAAAGATTGCTAATGGAAATAAATATACAACATTAGGTCTCAAAAACGCATATCTACAAATGAGCATTGACGACACAAGAATTATTAACAATGGTGACACCAAATAGATACTACCGATTTAAGATTACCTTTTGGTATAGCTACAGCACTAATAATATTTCAACGGTATATGGACAATTTACTGGCTGACCGTAAAGATACAACAGTTTATTTAGATGATGTTTAACCACAGGAAAAAATGATACAGACAATATAGAGAATATAAAACAAGTCCTCAAAAACAAAATGCGGGATTAAAAGTCAAAACTAGCAAAATAAATTTTATGAAAGATAAAGTATCATATTTAGGATACATAATTGATCAAATTGGAATACGATAAAAATAAAATAATTGCAATACAAAAATATACAACTCCAAAAGTAGACATGACAAAATTATTTTTAGTTATATTAAACTATCATACACGGTTCATACCAAACTTACATGGAATCATAGCCGAATTACATAATAAAACTAGTAAAAATGTTTGGAATTGGACTAAAAAAGATGACACATTATTTGAAAAAGCAAACTGAACAAAATACTATACAGTTTTATAAACCGGACCTCGAGATAATATTAGAAACAGATAAGGATTTGGAGCTGTACTCATGCAAAAATATGATAATGGTAACGAATTTCCTTAGCTTACACCTCGAGAACTATCATGATGCTGAAAAGAATTATTCTACAATAGAAAAAGAAGCCAAAGCAATAATAAACGGCATAGAAAAATTTCACAACTATTTGTATGGACAATACCAACAGACCATAAACCTTTAATAAAGATATATGGTAATAACAGAGATTTAAGTTCATTAACAAACCAAAGATTATTACATTGGGCTTATAAATTATATGCATATGATTATGATATAATGTACAAGAATGGCGCTAATAATATAATTGCAGATGCTTTATCGCCAAACCCAATAGAGAAAAATAATGATAGAATAACAAGCGAAAATAAAACAGTAAAATATACAAGAAATCTTACTTATGACATATTAACTCTATCAAGAAAAGAAATGGTACAAATATACAAAATCAAGTACAAGAATTACAAGCTTTTAGAACTAGAATAGATGAAATAGAGAATGATGACGGTATTTTATTTTGGAATGGCAGAATAATTATTCCGTACTCACTTCAAAAAAAAGTTTTACATATATTGCATAAGGGACATCCGAGTATTAGATCAATGAAATCCATTACGAGACATTATATATGGTGGGACCAATTAGATAAAGATGTCGAAAAACTAGTAAACAACTGTATTGGATGTCAAAAACAATGCAGAGATATACCAAGTGTTGCCATATACCAGGGAAATCCGCCATCACAATCCCGGAAAAGGGAAGAAGAAAAAGAAAACGTACTAAAAAATCAAATGACATTATAAAGTTAGGAGATGATAAAACAGTAGAAATAAATAGATGAACTTGAACCTGGTAAACAAAAAGATTGATAGAAGATCTTAACTTGGTGGGAAATTTAATATCTTATATATTTTAAACGGTTATAATTTGAATATTATATTTGTAATACAATATTATAACTTTCCTACATTTAATATTATATTATTGAGGTTAACCTTTCAATACTCTGGTAGGGTATATGAAACCCCAGGCATGCTAGAAATGATATTACATAAAAATGGCTAAATATTATGATCTGGATTCTTCAGTAGCATCATCAAATATATCTTAGAATCTATATTCCAAATTTCATAATTTTTGTTGAGTAGTATTTAAGATACAAGCATTTTGTGACTGATTGGGGTTTGTGAGACCCCACCAGAGTAAATATGTAATTTTTTAAGAAATTTTTAAGTTTAAATATCTTTGAATGAGATATATGAAAAAGAAAACGTAAAGATTTTATCTGGTGAAGTTTTTTTATTATTATTTTTCGCCAGCTGACTCATTTCTCAAATTATTTTTATCATTTATAATGATTTTTGCAGATTTTGAAACTAAATATATAATTATTTAAGATGTAATATCATTTTATTTGAGGTGATTATGACAATATAATTAATAGTGAGGATGAAGATAACACTGCACGATTTTTAATAGTGTATGAATTTGAATCTTTGATAGTGATCATGATACACAATCTGAATTAGATGAAGAAGAAATGTTAGTTGAAGACAATAAACTTAATATTATTTAGGTAAATATGAAATCATTTATCATAGTATATTTCTCTTTAAAATTAGCTAAAAAAATAAGTTTACTAAATGGAAAAAGGATCTTCCTAAAAGAATAAGAACTCATCAACAAAATTTAGTAATTCATCTGCCAGGAGTAAGAGAATAAGGGAAAGAAGCTGACATTCCAGAAAAATGTTTTGACAAAAATAATTGAAGAGAGTATTTATTATACCAATTAAAAATTGAAATTATATGTAAAAACTATACTGACCAATATGAAAGTTCTACCAAAGAAGTTGATGTAACACAATTCAAGACATTATTTGGAAATCTTCCTTTAGCTGGAATTTTTAAATCTAACCATCAAAATAAAAAAATAAAATTTTTTTTTTCAAATATGTAAAATAAATTTATGTTTAGAACACATTAATGTTTTATGTAATAAATGTTTTGCATGTCAAATTTAACATATTAAATAAATATTTTATCAAGTTTAAGGTTATTGCTATCTTATATCCAAATATTAAATAAAAATAATAAATATAACTGGAGATATATATATGTCGTATTTTTTAAGGGATCAGAACTATCCGGGATCATCACGGGTTTTAAAGGGATCCCTTTAAAAATTCAATTTTTTAAAGGATAAAGAAATATACGTCATTATCACCTTTGAACTATGATATAGAAGAATCTTAATTTGCGTTTTGCTTTATTTTTTTAAAATTAATTGGTATTTATTTATTTTCAATGTTGTTTTTTTGGCCTTATGAAATAAGATATGTCTAATATAGGGCATCAATCGACTAATCAAAAGATCTATTCAACTGGAGGCCAATCTCTCCCCCTTAATGGGCGAGTCTAGGTCTGGGGGGTAAGGAATATTTTTATAAAAATAAAATATCGATATGGGTATCAAATAATAGCTAATTTTAATATCTTTTGAAAGTCTTCATTCTTGGTCTTAATGATATGACTTGATCTGGGGGGGGGGGGGGGGGGGGGTGTAAAAATAATATTTTTTAATATGAGTGTCAAATAAAAGGTAATTAAAATATTTTTTTATTGTAATAATAATAATCACATAGAGGGCGGGTCTAGGTCTTGGGGGGTCAGGAATATTTTTATCAACACAAAATATCGATATGGGTATCAAATAAGAGCTAATTTTATCTTTAGATTGAAAGTATTTATTTTTTGTTGATTGGTATGACTTAATCTGGGGGGGGGGGGGGGGTTGTAAAAAATATTTTTTTTGATATGGGTATCAAATAAAGGTTATTAAAATATTTTTTATTGTAGTAATAATGACTCATAGAGGGCGGGTCTAGGTCTTGGGGGGTCAGGAATATTTTTATCAACACAAAATATTGATATGGGTATCAAATAAACTAATTTAAATATCTTTAGCTTAAAAGTATTCATTTTTTGTCTTGATGGGTATAACTTGGTCTGGAGGGTGGATAGAGGGGGGGGGGCAAAAAATATTTTTTTTGATATGGGTATCAAATAGAAGGTAATTAAAATGTTTTTTTATTTTAATAATAATAATCACTCATAGAGAGTGGGTCCTAATCATTTTATAATATTGAATATATTCTTTCGGAGAGAACGAAATATAAAATTGGCAACACAATATTATGGAAAGATAAAAATACTACAAACTCAATAGGCAATAGCATCGAAAATATTTTAGCTAGACTGCCATCGTTTATTGCACATTTAATAGATAAAGCAAGATAATGTTTTCAAAAATATAATTAAAAAAATTAAATTTTCCATTAGGGATCACGTACTGATCCCAATAAATAAAAATGATAGATCAAATCTATGCCCCAAAAATATTGTAGCCGAAATTATCCAAATGGAGGACAAGAAATTATGGGTTCGAACTAATTTGGGAAAAATTGATTCCCCATTTTTAAAAACGAACGTTCATAAATCAATAAAATTTACTATTTTGACCATTCCTAATAAGATCATCTCCATAATAAAAGCATCAAAAAGTGCATCTTCTTATGGTAATTGTAAATCAATTTGCAATTGCCAAAAGTTGCAACAATAAGAAATGCTAATGTTTTAAAACATTAATGTTCCACAAAATGTCACTTAAATATTATTTGTGTAAATAATAAATAATTGTTCAAAATTATATTTTAAATTTCAATTATCAAAATCAATAAAATATGTGTTGATTATATGGCTTGAAAAAAAATATAATAATAGAGATGATTTGCTTATAAAGAAGTGTAATAATTTATAACTGCAATAAAAAATTTATGTCATTTTAAAATTTGTGAATCGATGGTTTCAAATATAGCCGAAATTTTGAGATTAAAAATATTAAAAATTAGATTAAGTTGCTAGCAAATAATTTTATCATTAGGCTACAATGAGTTTTTAAAAAGCAATGACTATATTTAACCCCTGCATATAATGATATTTAATATTGAAGTCTAAATATTTTGTATTTAACTTTTATTAATACCCAAGTCTATGCTTTGCGTTAATAATAATATTTATGATATCTTAAGATGCCCGCTTAGCCTGATATAATTAATATAATCAAAAGATTTTTTAAATACTATTTATTTGATATCCATATAAATTTTTATTTTTACCCACCCCCCCCCACCCCCATTCCCAGATCAAGTCCAACCCTTTAAGATAATAAATACTTTCAGTCAGAAGATATTTAAAATACATTTTATTTGGTTCCTATATCAATATTTTGTGTTTATATAAATTTTCCTGACCACCTAAGATCTCCCGTCTTGTTAGAGTATAATTATTACAATCAAGATATTTAAACTAGCTTTTATTTGATACCCTTATCGATATTTTGTGTTGATAAAAATATTCCTGACCTCCCCCTTCCCCCAAGACTTAAACCCGCCTGGTATAAGGAATTATTATTATTACAATAAAAAATTATTTTAAATACCTTTTATTTGATGCCCATTTTACACTCCTCACCCCTCTATCCACCCCCCAGACCAAGTTATACCCATCAAGACAAAAAATAAATACTTTCTAAAGATATTTAAATTAGATTTTATTCGATACCCATATCGATATTTAGTGTTGATAAAAATATTCCTGACCCCCCAAGACCTAGACCCGCACTCTATGAGTGATTATTATTACAATAAAAAAATATTTTAATTAACTTTTATTTAATACCCATATCAAAAAAAATTATTTTTTACCCCCCCCCCTTCATCCACCTTCCAGACTAAGTCATACCCATCAAGACAAAAAAAAATACTTTAAATCGAAAGATATTTAAATTAGCTTTTATTTGATACCCATATCGATATTTTGTGTTTATAAAAATATTCCTGAACCCCCAAGACCTAGAACCGCTCTCTATGAGTGATTATTAATATTACTAAAAAAATATTAATTACCTTATATTTGATACCCATATCAAAAAAATTTATTTTTTCCACCCTCCTCCTCTCTATCTACCCCCCAGACTAAGATATACCCATCAAGACAAAAAATGAATTATTTCAATCTAAAGCTATTTAAATTAGCTTTTATTTGATACCCATATCGATATTTTGTGTTGATAAAAATATTCCTGACCCCCCAAGACCTAGACCCGCCCTCTATGTGATTATTATTATTACAATAAAAAAATATTTTAACTACCTTTTATTTGACACCCATTTCAAAAATTATTATTTTTTACATCCCCCCCAAAGATCAAGTCATATCATTAAGACCAAGAATTAAGATTTTCAGTCAAAAGATATTAAAATTAGCTATTATTTGATACCCATATCGATATTTTATTTTTATAAAAATATTCCTTACCCCCCAGACCTAGACTCGCTCATTAAGGAGGAGAGATTGGCCTCCAGTTGAATAGATCTTTTGATTAGCTATCGTTTGATACCCTATATTAGACATATCTTATTTCATAAATCAAAAAATAATAACATTAAAAATTAATAAATAACAATAAAATTAAAAAGAAATAAAACGAAACGAAACGCGCGTAAAACGATTTTTAAAATAAGATTCCTCTTTATCACGATTAAAACGTGATATTATACCGTATTATCTATCATTCCTTATCTTAAGACCCTAATTTTTTAGTTATCCCTTTAAATCCCGTGATGATCCCGGATAGTTCGGATCCCTTTAAAAATTACAAGATATACATTTGAAATTGGGGTCTATTAAACCCCATCCGTGTACTAATGTCATTTTTTCACTGGAGTATTGAAGGGTTAATCATGCATACTATTAGAAGTTAAATTTGATAATTATATAAAAGTATATCAATAGAATTATAAATAAAATTTATTATTCTTTTTAAACATAATCAATACAATATGAACTTGTAGATTCAACATAAGACATGGATTCTTCAATATAATAATATATATTTTTAGATATTATTAACTACCAGACTGAGTACTAAGCTTAATTAATGCGCAGGTACTTTTGGAATAATTATATCATCCAATATATTGTCACTATCAATGAGATCAGCTAAATAATAAATATATTACCAATTCAAATGTTATATTTTACATTCATTTATCTCCTCTGTTATATTTTACATTCATTTATCTCCCCTGTTATTTCATTAAACACCTGTAACATCTGGTGGTATAAATTCACCTTCCTTATCTAATGAGAACTTTTGTAATTTAAATGATCATTTTATCTTGATTCATAGGTTTGATATCGTCAAAAAAAGTAGTCATTGAATTCATTTCAAAAATTGAGTCATTTAAGATTATATTAAAATTACCACTAAATGTAAAATAACTTGTGATGTATTCACCAAAGGCAGTATTAACCAATTAATATTCCAAAATCACGCGACAAATACAAAATGATTTGTATTTTTAAAAAATCGTGGCGACTAGCTTTTGCGACTCAACTCGCGCGATCGGTAAATATTTACTGCATTTTGTATTTATCGCGACTAAATCGCAATCGCGCCACTATGAATTAAGGTTAAGCTGCATTAAGACAAAACCTCATCGGCATCGTACCGGGTTGCTATTTCCATTTCTGTCAATGCATCGAAAGACGCATACAGGAATATCGCCTGTATTGTGATATCCTATATCGATAATAATCGTTTATATTATTGTTGCGCGCACTATTATAACATTATTTATTTAACCTGATATATATAGTTAAATCCTTATAAAATATATTATATATTATCAACAGGCATGAATAAAAAAATTTATATTCGCAAATTTTTATAAAAATTTTATTATGAATAATAATTAAATGTTTTGTGTTGTCAAATTATGCACTTGAAATAAACCTAAATTTTCCTATGTATCTAAAGTTAGATTGAATAAATACCTACGATAAAAATTTTATTAAAGTTTATAGTAAGAAAATAAATTAACAATCCTATTAAGCATTAGAAATCTCAAAAGAAATATGAGCAAAACTGATATTTATAGGAATTATATGTATAAATACCTACTATAAAAAGTATATTAAAGGAGTTCTTAGTAAAAAAAAGAAGAGATTAACAGTTTCATTAATCTTTAGAAATCTCAAAAAAATTAAAATATATTTATAAATATCTACTATATAAATTTTATTAAAGGAGTTCTTGGTAAAAAAAAGAAGTGATTAACAGTCCAATTAATAGTTAGAAATCTCAAAAAAATTAAAATATATTTATTAATTCTTACTATAAAAATTTTATTAAAGGAGTTCTTAGTAAAAAAAAGAAGTTAATAGTCCAATTTATCGTTAGAAATCTCAAAAAAAAATAGAAATATATTTAAAAATACCTACTATAAAAATTTTATTAACGTAGTTCTTAGTAAAAAAAAGAAGAGATTAACAGTCCCATTAATCGTTAGAAATCTCAAAAAATAAATATATATAAATGCCTAATATAAAAATTTTATTAAATTCTTTATTAAAAAAAAGAAAAGTCCCATTAATCGTTAGAAATTAAAATATATTTATAAATAGCTACTATAAAAAATTTATTAGAATTCTTAGTAAAAAAGAGATTAACAGTCCCATTAATCGTTAGAAATCCCAAAAATTAAAATATATGAGTTAATCTGATATTTATAGGAATCATAAATATAAATACCTACGAATAATTTGATTTACCCCTTTACCATCAAATTTTTTTTAAATAAGGTTTCATATACATATTAACAATTAAAAACATATATGGTGAATTCCATATCAAAACAACAAAAAAAAGTCGGTTTTCAACCAGACCCCCTTCAATTTTTCTTAAATTTTGTATACTGGTAGTATATACTATAACTAAGAAAAAAATGAAATTTTACCTCCCAACAAGGTTTACCCGCTGATATGAGCGTTTAAAGCGCGGAAAAATGGTACATTTTTGACAAAATGCACTCATTTATTTTCAAATATCTCGAGAAATAATTATGTTAGAAAAATAATTTAAATTTTATTTTGTAGCTTAATAAAAGTTCTTTAAAATGACATAAAAATAATTATAATAGAAATATTATAAATATCGATGACCGGATGTATAAAACCGGAAACGGCCATAAAAAAGGTATATTTTTTTTCAAAATATTTTTCCTGTAGATGGATATTACACTGCTTTATATTTGCCAAATCCTAGATTGGGATGAAAATGGGTCTAAGAATTATGACCCTTTATATGGCTTAAATTGATCAAATTTAACATAATATCTTCATTTAATGAAAATTATGTCTAAATGATAGGCCCTTACTTTTTTTATCTTTAAGAAAACTTTTAGGAAGTGGCTGGGATATTTATTTAATACTCAAGTAATATGTAACTAGAAATTACTTGACAAAATTAATCTAAACATATTTATAACTTTATTTGTCTGAAATAAATTCACATTCAATTGTAGTTTTCGTAAATGTGTTAGCTCTTTTTACTTCTTTAAAATCATAATCATAATTTTCTTTTATCAAATAACAAATATTTTATTAATTACACAATTATTTAACTTAATGAACACAATTAATTTGTATTGCTCCAATCCTTACAACTATAAAAAACATTCCACTCGTAAAGACCTGAGAAATGTCTTGCAATGGATGATAGAAAAAAACCAGTCGTTAACACTAAAAGATAAAATTTGCAGTGAATGCCGAAAAAAATTAAAAAATATATCCACGGAACATGACTTACCATTACCATCTATTTCCACAATTCCCGAACAATACATTGATAGAGATATTTCTATAGAAGTTTTAAATGAGACATTACCGTTTTTAGATGAGACTCCTATTAAAAAGAAGCGAATTAGTGAAAAAAAATATTCTACAAAAAAATTTATTAAAATTCAGAAAAAGATTAAAAAGGATATTTTTAGTATAAATTCAGAGTCAGATCAAGTTGAAAAATATGAATCTAAAATCATAAATCAATTGAAAGAAAAATTTTTAATAACAACTTCTCGCAGCGAAAAAATATTAATTTTAACAATTTTACCAAAATCATGGACTGTTAAAAAAATTGAAGAAGAATTTTCCACAACAAATTTTATGGCCAGAAAAGCCAAGCAATTAGTTAGGGAAAAGGGTATTCTCTCGAATCCCAATATTATTAAGCCAAGTCGTATTATTTTAGAAGATATTATGGAGAAAGTAAAAAATTTTTATAATTCTGAAGAAAATAGTCGGCTTATGCCAGGCAAAAATAATTTTATATCAATGAAAGTAAATGGGAAAAAGAATCAAGTCCAGAAAAGACTAATTTTATGTAATATTAAAGAACTCAGGGGCGTCGCTAGCCTTTACAATCTCAGGGGGCTCAACTAAAAAAAATATATAAATATATTTTTAAAAATTACTAAACTCTTGAAGGATTATTCTTATTTTCATATTTTGTTTTTTATTATATTATACGTACAAAATAAACTAGAATATAAATAATTAAGACTAGAATATTGATCATTAAGACTAGAATATTGATCATTAAGACTAGAATATAAATATCATTAAGACTAGAATATAAATATCATTAAGACTAGAATATAAATAATTAAGACTAGAATATAAATAATTAAAACTAGAATATAAATAATTAAAACAATACATTTCTACAAATTTTTCAATACAAAATCGATTTACTACAGTATAAAGTATTTTAAATTGCTGATATAAAAAATTTCGCGTCTAAAGAATTACAAGTGATAAAACCGATTAATTAATTCATACATATGCCTCAATTGTTAATGTTTTTAAAATCCCCATAAGGCAATATAATTCTAAGAAACTAACATTAACAAAAGGTCATGAAACTAATATAACTCTCTCTTACCATTTTAGACAAAGTTTTATAGAATGGACTAATAAGGAAAAATTTATAGACCTAACCAAATTAACAATTCTTGAAGAAGAGAATATAAACGACCAATCCAAATCATAAAACTAAATGGTGGTTAGAGCTTCCTCTTAGGTGACATGATGGAAGCTAGATAAGTAATCGAGAAAATTATTGTGAGATATTAAATTTCTAAAATATTATCTTCCATTTTTAATCCTATATAAACTACTGGACAGTTGATCATTGTTGCTCATCTTAATTATGCAATCATATGCTTTCAGCAGCTGTAGTAATAATCTTAAATTACATAGCCACACAAATAATAGATGCTGGTTAATTTGCAGTCATAGCCATGACATACACGATGTTAACTCATATCAAAATCTAGTATGTTAGATTTGATAAAGCAAAAACACCTAAAATCTTGGAAGAAATTATGTTTTGAAGAAATTATGCAAATATATTGAAGCCTTGAGTTATTTACAATTTAAGTGTGCCAAATTAGAAATAAATAATTTGGGAGCTAGAAAATAAGTACCATAGTGATATGATGAAAGCAATTAAGATCTTATATAT
Organism: Gordionus sp. m RMFG-2023; assembly: GCF_954871325.1. Classification (NCBI taxonomy): domain Eukaryota; kingdom Metazoa; phylum Nematomorpha; class Gordioida; order Chordodea; family Parachordodidae; genus Gordionus; species Gordionus sp. m RMFG-2023. The sequence goes on along the minus strand of NC_088775.1, from coordinate 51,787,595 downwards.
TATTGTATTGTCAATGTATTCAAATATTTTTAATTAAATTTTTCAGAAACTTTGGTCATATCAAAAAAAAGCATTTACTGTTTTTTTCCTATCTCAAAAAGAATTTTTTTATAAGCACCATGTGTTTTAGCTAATTTTGGATATGAAAAAAAAATTTATAAAATAAATATTAAACGATATATTTACTCGCAGATACTAACGCCTAAAATTGCGTTTCAAAAATTATAAGGTTAAATTATTTATAAAATTAATTCTCTACGCCGGCTAATAATTATTGCATATTCATCTATAATGTGATCTATAGGAATGGTATTAATAATATTTTTTTCTATGCTCAGTAGAGCCAACGAATTTAATCGTTCCTGACCCATTGTCGATCGAAGATATGTTTTCACCCGTTTTAATGCTGAAAACGATCTTTCACATGAGCAGGAATTAAGAGGTATAGTTAACGCAATTTTAAGGCAATTAAATATACGAGGGAATATATCTATGGGTAAGATTTTTATCAAATCTATTATTGATTTACACGTAGATTCGTGTTTTTTATTATAGGTTAAAATATAAGCCTTTAATATTATGTATTCTTCCATTGGATCAGGAAGATTATAATGTAAGATAAATGATTTAATGATATCATTATTTAAAAAAAGGGGGGAGGAGGGATGTAAAGCATTTATAGCTATTAAAATATCTGTGTTTTCTTGGCAAAATCTCTTTTTTAATTCATTTATCATAATATCCAAAATTGGATAAAAGACATGACACTTATAAAAAGTTTCTGTTTGATCAGAATGATTAGAAGAAACAATATCATCTATTTGAATATAATTATTCAAAATGGTAGAAGGTATATTTGCTCTTTTATTTGTTATTTTTATATTATATAAATTGCAAAATTTATTTACTTCGGTAAATAATGAAGAAAAATACGAATTATTTCTTAAATTTGAAAAAGAACTGATAAGTGACTCAATAAGAGCCAATGCTGTTGATATGTCCGAATCTGATTTTTGCAAAAAAATAGAAATATTGGAACACATAGATAATAATTTTTGGAATATAAACATACACATAATTGTATCATATTGTAAAAGAATATATAAAATTCCCTTTGCTTTCACCACATCACCATGGTCTATATTTTCTAGATAAGAAATAATTGCAGGGAAAGTCATTTTTACTGCCTCTATAGTTCTAATATGGGATCCCCAACGTGTAGAACTCAAGGCATCAATATTTTTGGATTTTAACCCTAATCTTAATTGCAAATCAAGAAATTTATTGTGATGGATAACAGATATTGAGAAAAAAGCATGAATACCTTCTAATACATTAAAAAACTTTCTAGATTGAGGTACTGATTTGCAGGCAGAGTTTATGCGCATAGCAGTGCACATATATAGCCATTTTGTGATTTTGGCGATATCTTTCCTGGACTCCTGAAAGATGCCCTTTCATAACACTTGCACCATCATATGCTTGAGCAACGCAAATTGCATTTATGGAATTGTTGTTTAAGGTTGTTATTAATGTCTTCGTTAATGACTCTCCATCTAAGTCTTCAACTTTTTGAAAAGATATAAAAGATTCCTTTGGTGTTTTTGTTTTATCAACATATCTAACACATACACTAAATTGCTCATATGAGCTAACATGACGAGTGTCATCAGCCATGACAGCAAAATAGCCTCCCTCCCTTATTTCTGATGCTATGTACTTTACGATTAAGTTTCCAGCTGCAGACAGCATTTGATTTTGTGATTGAGGTGAGCAATAATGAGCATTGCCTGGTGGTTTATATGCTATTAAAAAACTCTTTCAAACAGTTTAATATTTCACAATAATTTCCTTGATTATTGCTTGTCTTACTTTCATAATGACCTCTAAGGGGAAGTTATAACTTACCACATAGTATTATAATTTTGAATAATCGTTTCAAATATTCTCTTCTTTCAAGTATTGTTGATTTAGTTAGAGCTATAATTTTCTTTAATGGTGCCTTCTATCAAAGATTGTTTAAAATGGTTCCTGAGAATTACATTCGTTGCATGACCATTTGTTGCTCCGTGAGTTGTTAAGTATTCTTTTACCTTACGAAATTTTTGATAACCTTGATTAAAAAGGTATCCTTTTTGAGGTTGAGTGGGAAAATTACGACAAGGAAAACAAAAAATAGAGTTTCTGGTTATGCCATATTCAATCCAGGGAAAGGATTTGTACCACTGAGTTTGTAAGCATCGTTTATCTATACCCATTCCAATATATAGATAGGCACCTAATATAGGTTGCATAGGACCAGTTGTTTTAGTACCCAGATCTAATTCTTCTGAAAAAAGTGATAAAAATTAATAAATGAATTAAAATATTATTGGTTTTAGAAAATTATGACAAATATTATATATTTGAAGAAAAACATTGTTAAAATAAAAATAATACTTGTATAAGCACTTCTAAAAAAGTGACAAATATTAATATAAAAATTAAAATATTATTGCTTTTATGAAAATTATGACAAATATTATATATTTGAAGAAAAATATTGTTAAAATGAAAAAAATACTTGAATAGTTGTTATTTTTAGATTGGGCCAAACGTATAGCTTCTATTATTTTATAAATAAATATAAAATATCTTATAAACAAATTAATTTACTTATTTTCTTTCCTTCTGTATCTACATTATTTATAATCATGTCATTCACAATACTTTCTTCATTATTTAATAAATCTAAATAAGGTTAATTTTAAAATGTAATTTGTTGTAATAAAACTTCTTTATCCAATATACCTTTATATTTACTGCTATCAAGAATCTGGCTTGTTGTAGTATCCTCTTCAGAATCCATGCCTAAAATTTTATATTTAATTATATTTAAAAAATTAATACCTTCAGAGATATCTATACATTGGATCTCACATATATCTTAGATTGAGCCACACATATTGCTTCAATTATTTTATAAATAAAATATCTTATATATAAATTAATTTACCCATTTTCTTTCCTTCTGTACCTACATTATTTACAATCATGTCATTCACAATACTTTCTTCATTATTTAATAAATCTAAATCAGATTAATTTTAAAATGTATTTCATCAAATGTAATTTGTTGCAATAAAACTTCTTTATCCAATATACCTTTATATTTACTGCTACCAAGAATCTGGCTTGTTGTAGTATCCTCTTCAGATTCTATGTCTATATAAAATTTTATATAAAATTTAATTATATTTAAAAAATTAATACATTCAGAGATATCTGTACATTGGATCTCACATATATCTTCAGATTGAGCCACACATAGTGCTTCTATTATTTTACAAATAAAATTTCTTATATATAAATTAATTTTTTACCTATTTTCTTTCCTTCTGTACTTACATTATTTACAATCATGTCATTCACAATACTTTCTTCATTATTCAATGAATCTAAATAAGATTAATTTTAAAATGTATTTCTTTTCAGTGTATTTATTTTTGTAAATATAATATATAAAAAGTAATATTCCAAATTATAGTGTCCATTTTTCAAAAATATATATAAATAAGCAAACTATTCTAAATTTATTTAGCATTTTTATTAAAATATAGTTTATTATTAAGTTAGGATAAACAAATAAATATATAATTATCAAATTATGAAAGAATTATTGAGTAAACAATTTAGCCAATATTATCTTTATTAATGTAAAAAGAATAATAGTGTATGATTTTTTAAGATATTGACTATTTATATAGAAAATATTTACTATGTTTTATTTAGCTAATATTTTGACATCACCTTATGTGATTATAATAGAAAAATTTAAAAAAAATTTCCCATTTCTAGTGTCCTGCTCCTGAAAGGTGAAAATATATTGTAAAGCAATTTTTGCTTAACTTGAAAACTAAAGAAATCAATATTGTTTAAAACTCTGGTGAAAAATGACTTAAATAATTCTATAGAAATTAGGCAAATTTGGGAGGAAATAGGAAAAACATATAACTTCAATTATGATCAAGTGAAAAAGAAACCTTCCATTAAAATAGATAATTAACTAACAAATTTTTATTTTTTAAAACTTAAATGTCCAAAATGTTTTGTTATTAATTTGTGAAAATTTTAAGGATTTTTTCAAACATTTTGGACACAGACTTATATATAAATTTATTTACCTATTTTCTTTCTTTTAACATTTTTGTTTTCAATATTTATATCTTTTAAAACTACAATTAATCGTCTTTCAACTAAATCAAAGTTTGAATTTTAAAAACTGTATAAAATATACTTTGTTCATCACCAGCTTTATTATTGAATCCTCTTCTTTGGTCCTCAAGATTATTGCTACTTTTATCTTTAGTTTTTTTCATAAAGTCTTTAATGCTTAAATTTTTAAATCGCAAAGTCATTTTATTTAAATAGTGATTTTAAACTCGGCTTACAATATTAAATTTGTTAATTTTCAATTAATAAATCTTTATATTTATTTAATTAGGGTTATATAATAATTTAATTAATAAAAATCAATTAAACTTCAACTAAAGATTATTCATGGTATTGATATTTTATTTTTAACAAAGAATTTGATTGCAAGCTGACATAGTGAAAATATAATTTATATGTATTAATCTAATCTAATAAAATTTAGATAGTCTTATTAATTTTTAAATAATAAAATTAAATCTATATATTACTTAATAGAATTATAATAAACAGTGGACAATCAAAAAAAGTTCTTTTTAGTTTAAGGGGATATTAAGAAACCATTAAAAAAAAATTTTTTTTTTGCTTCAGGGGGCTATTCAAATTTTTCAGGGGGCTTGAGCCCCTGCGCCTCCCCCCCTAGTGACGCCACTGAAAGAAATTTTCATTCACTTGAGAGAGACTCATAACGATACAGCTAGGTCTGAGTAGATTTGCTTTCTTACGTCCTAAAAACTGTGTTTTCGCAGGAGGTCCAGGTACACATACCATGTGTATCTGCACATTACATCAAAATTTTAAGCTTAATAGGTGGAAAATTAAAACAGTTAACAAACGATATTGATCATTATAATTATCCTCCAATCAGCAATTACAAACATTGCATTGCACAAAGTCTTTGCAATCCAGCCCAGCCTGGATGTTATCTAAATAAATATAAATTTTGTCTCGGATCTTCGAAAATAAAAGAAAGTCTGATTATATTATTTAACGAGAATTCCATTGATTATATAACTTTCAAACAATGGTTAGCCGTTGATAGGACTACCCTCGAAACGCTGACAAAATCAGCAGACAAATTCGTAGATTATTTAATTGAGAAATTAAACAATTTTATCCCTCACTCCTTCATAGCTTCACAACAATCACTATTTCAAAACTTTTTAAAATCTAATTAAAATGTTGGCGAATTTCTAGTCATTGTTGACTTTTCTGAAAACTACGCATTTATAGTGCAAGATAATGCACAAGGGTTCCATTGGACAAATAATCAGTCCACTCTTCACCCATTTATTATTTATTACCGTGAAGACAACACATTAAAACATATAAGTCTTGTGATTATATCCGATTGCTTAAAGCACAATGCATGTGCTTTTTATTTATTTCAAACAAAAATGATAATATTCTTAAAAGAAAGATTTGATAGATTGACCAAAATTTATTATTTTTCTAATGGGGCCATAACCTAATATAAAAATAAAAAGAACTTCATAAATCTCTATAATCATGAAAATGATTTTGGTATAAAGGCTGAATGGCATTTTTTTGCCACAGCTCATGGCAAAAGCCCTTGTGACAGTTTAGGGGGTGTTACAAAACGGCTAGCAGCTCGAAATAGCTTACAACGCCCATACCAAAATCATATTTTGACAATAATGGATTTATTTAACTTTGCAAAAAATAATATACATGGAGTAAATTATATATTTGTAAGCAATAATGAATATATCAACATGGAAAATCATCTAGAAAGCAGGTTCTTTAGAGCAAAAAGAATTTCGGGAACACAAAAGTACCATGCTTTTATTCCTCTAGACGAAAACAAATTAAAAGTCAAAATTTATTCATATTCTTTAGATGATTTCATATATGATATATTATAAATATAATTATGAATTATTATATTATATGTAATTATGCATTTCAGACAAATAAAGTTATAAATATGTTTAGAATTATTTTGTCAAGGTTACAATATTACTTGAGTATTAAATAAATATCCCAGCCACTTCCTAAAAGTTTTCTTAAAGATAAAAAAGGTAAGGGCCTATCATTTAGACATAATTTTTAAATAAACATTTCATAAGTATTCATTAAATGAAGATATTATGTTAAATTTGATCAATTTAAGCCATATAAAGGGTCATAATTCTTAGACCCATTTTCATCCCAATCTAGGATTTGGCACAAATATAAAGCAGTGTAATATCTATCTACAGGAAAAATATTTTGAAAAAAAATATACCTTTTTTATGGCCGTTTCCGGTTTTATACATCCGGTCATCGATATTTATAATATTTCTATTATAATTATTTTTATGTCATTTTAAAGAACTTTTATTAAGCTACAAAGTAAAATTTAAATTATTTTTCTAACATAATTATTTATCGAGATATTTGAAAATAAATGAGGTGCATTTTGTCAAAAATGTACCATTTTTCCGCGCTTTAAACGCCCATATCTTAGCGGGTAAACCTTGTTGAGAGGTAAAATTTCATTTTTTTCTTAGTTATAGTATATACTACCAGTATGCAAAATTTAAGAAAAACTGAAAGGGGTCGGGTTGAAACCTTGGTTGATTTGATATGGAATTCACATATTTATTTATAATTTGAATAAAATACCGATTTAAAAATGCAAACAATTTACAATAAAAGGATAAGCTATATAAAATCTATATATATTTTTTTAAAAAAAGGTAATAAAATACTGTAATGTAATATAAAAAAAAGAGAAAGAACATGAGGAGGTGCATCTAGGTTATAGCACCATGGATTGATATGCTATGCGACCTACTAATTTCCATTGAGATACGTTGGCGTAGGTAAAAACCTTCTTGAAAGTCCCCCGAAATTAAATGTATCTTTTGGCAGGGTGCCTTGAAAAATTCCAATACTCTAGGTCCAAAAGTACCGATTGTGTCAGAAACAATAGGAGTTAGAGTATTATTGGGAATGGTAATGTATTTATTGATCTTTCTAATTTCAGCCCTAACTAAGGAATTAGAGCAAAAGGAAGATGCAAAGCGATCAACGCATTTATAATCCCAGGCTAGCGGGATTCCTCTGCTCCATGGGATAAGCGTCATTCCGTCTGGCCTGATATTGTTATCGAGATTAAGACCTACAGGTTCAAAAGTTGATGGAATATTAACTGAACAGAGAGTTCTAGCAATAATTGAATTTATTGCTTGGTGGCATGGATAGCGGCCTTTAGATAAACGGCAGTGAAGAAAGTGATGGCCTAGACTGTCGATAGGAAGCTGACACTGTTTGCAAGATGAGGGTGTGACGATATCACAGCATAAACGAAAACCTATTCCTATCCGAAGTTCTTCGTTGGAAAGAAGCAGATGAAGGTTGGAGCTAGGGATAGCCTCAAGCCATACATATCCCGTGTTGAAATTTTGAAATGATGATGGAGAATTACTATTTTGATTTAATGGAGGGGGGGGGGATCAATACTTTGATTTGTTGGGGAGGGGATATCTGGGTTAAAGAACAAGGAAATGTCCTTTCAAGTATAGGTATTCAACGGAATGCTGGATTAAAGGTAAGTCCCAATCTTGTTGCCTGGAGGATAAAGGAATTGGAAGCCATCTAATCCTCCAGCTGAGTCCTTTTTAAATGATACTTCCATAGGTCTAGTGCCAACCCCAGAGGGGATCTATAGTTATGGTAAAAATTTAAATTATTTGACTTTTGGTGAATGATGAGAGAAACGCTGCAATACTCAATAAGACCGGGGATCGAAAGTCTATACTCACAAATTTACATGGAAGAGCGGCTTGCATCCAGCAAATGGGCGAGAATTTGAGGTTGAGTATTGATTCAATAGAAATTTTAACTTTAAGTTCTAAATCTAGTAGCATGTCTGGGAATTGGAAAAGAGGAGCGGAACGGAAGGCATGTAATATTTTTGGCATATACAGGAAATTCTTTAGGAGAAAGAATGCATGATGAGATGGTAAAAATCATAAAATTTTCTGAAGTATGTCGAATTTAATCAGGAAGTCTTCGGTAAATTTGGATATTGCTGCTTTGCCTCCAATAGGTGAGCCTAAATGAATAAAGTTTGATTTCTCGATTATAGAAAAGTAATCAGGAGTAGGATATAAGTTTTTGGTCATATAAAATTATCATTTTTTGTAATTGAGGGAAAGCCGTGAGATCAGAAATGATTGATGGAATTTTAATTAATTCATCGTCTATGAAATGACATTGCATTTGTTGTTGATGTTGTCTATGATGGTGCGAATATCATCACAGAAGATAGCTGGGACCCAAGGGGTCCCATTGTTGTATTTCTTGACTGGATTCTGTAGTAGTTTCATGAAATTTCAAAAAAGATACATGACCATACCAAGCTGATATATATGTTGATATTCTGGGAATGTGTTACAAAAAGAAGGAATGAAATATTCTCTCTTAAGGGAGTTAAATGCATTGTTAAAATCTAATTTTTTTAAAATAATATTGTTTGATTTGTGGAGTAGATGGCGTGCGATGTGTGAAGCAGCTTCACACCCAGGGTTGCCAGGTATAAATTTTTAAATTGCAGGAGAAATGTTCAAAATATTCCAAAAACTATATTCAATATTCATTATAGCTTTAAGCGAAACGAAATGAGTAATATTAATCCTAAAGAATTACTAAATGTGAAATCGCAAAAAGTTGGCTAATGAAAAATTTGCGTTTGCAAGTCTTAATATAGACTTTTGAGAAAATGGATCAGAAAAAGAGAATGATAACAATGTGGAGCTTTTATATGATATTGATTGTTTCCTCGATTCTGATTCAGGTGGTAATATATTCGCGAAATGGGGCTCTGATATTCTAAAAGAAGCCAAAATTATGTTAGGAGATCATGGAGATCATGACAATCTACAATATCTTCCTGAGATAATTACTCCCATTTTACACCTTCTAAAACTTTTACCGTTATGGACAGCGGTAATAGTCAAAAATTATCCAAATGCAAGTATCATAGCCAGGGTTGCCACAAAATTTTCAAATTGCGAGGGAAATTTGGTATTATGCGGGAGAAATATGAAAATTGCTGTAGAAATATAAAAATTGCTAATTTTTTTGCGGGCTTCGGCCGGGATTTTGAATTGACTTAATTATCCGCCCATTATTTTTTATAATTAGTTTATATAAATACAAAGTCGGTAACTATTTTTCAAAATAAAATAACATCTTGATTTTATAAATATATATTTTTTTATAAAAAACCAACGATTCTTTTTTAAATATAAAAGAAAACAAGATAAAATTTTATAAAAAAAAACGATTTTAATTTTACAATTAAAAATATATTTTATGCGAATGTCTCGCGAAACGACCGCAATTATAAATCTACCGTGTATGTATAAATATTATAGGGATAGGCGCTTAATTATCACGTTCAATAAAACAAAGGTCGTTTCAATAAAACTATTAAATTTTTTCCCCTCAAAAATCCAAAGACATAGCTATTGCCATATAATGGTAAATATAGCAGATTCGAGATTATCAATATATTGCATGTCAGCTTTCTGATCTGATAATGCCTCAATGAATTTGGAAAAAACAGAGTGTATTTACAGAATTGAGTCACGTTGTTAAATCAATCCAATTTCTCTCCTTTTTCCAGGCAGTTCTTATCAGGCTAAAAATGCGCTCGGATTAGGCGTTAGAATGAGGTAAGGAGAAGACATGCTCGCATATTTTTTCCAAGCATGGGGATTTATCGTTATTACGAAAAAATTATACCCATTTCTTCTCTGCTTTTAGACCATCTAACTTTAAGTATTTTGGTGAATCATAAAAAATAGAGAAAATTACAATCTCCTAAAACAAGACATCAATGTCTTTCGGTATTTTTAATATATTTATTAAATTACAAAAACTATCAATTGATGGTTTCTGTTCCAAGGTCATATTTATACATTTGTAAATAGAGTTATTAAAATCAAAATTTGATTGTAAATATTCTAATATTGTCATAATAAAAATATCTGCTTCATTTAAAAATGTATTAATTAGAGTATTATTTGAACATTTTAATATAATATTTTTAGCAATAGCGCTATAAAATTTATTATCAATTTTATGTATAGATGAACAGAGCTGTAGCATGATTTTGTGAATCTTTTTTAATAAAGAATATTCTGATTTCAACTGATTATTTACTGCATGTAGTAAATTTCCTACATGTGAAACGAATCCCAAATATGCTTCTCGCCATTTCATACGATAAATTTTTTCAAAATTTTAGGACAGCTTTTAAAATCTCTATTTAAGAAGTATTTTTTTAAGGATTTGTAAAATTTTAAAATTCTATCTAAGAAGTATTTTTTTAAGGGTTTGTAAAATTTTGAAATTCTATCGATGGCAGGTATTAATGACAACCACCTGATAGGTATATATCGCAACAACTCACACCATTCCAAGTCAGACCACTTCACCAACTCTCTTAATTCATTAACTCTAATTGGTATTAATTCATTATTTTGCTGCCTCAATTAGGTAACTTTGGTTTTTGCCAAAATTTCAGAGGCATTATCAGCGCATAAAGCTGACATATAAATCATTGATAACCCTGAATCAGCTATATTTACCACTATGGGGCTAGCTACATTGTTGGATTTTTCACTATCCGAGGAAAAAACTTTAACGACATGGCAACCCTGTTCACACCCTGCAGGAATGCTAAAACCTAATTGGTGAGGATGTAAAATATTTGAAAGTTTTGCCTTTAAGCGCCAACAAATGATTTTGGATATGATTCTTCGGAAGATGGACCCAATAGCAATGAGCCGAATGCCTCCATCCTTTTTGGATAGCGCAATGAGTCAAGCACCAAAAATTAAGGGTAGAATACATGGAGGAACAAGGTTATTAAAAATTAGGGCTGTGCCGATATTAAATATCAGATCGGTACCGATATTTAGCGTTTTCCAAAAATATCGGATCGGGCCGATACCGGTAAAAACCGATCCGATCTTTTTACTTTTCTTTTTTTTGTTATTTTATTTTATATGTATATTTATTTTACATTATTATAATATTTTCTAAATAATTTTTTTAAATTTTATTTCTTTTTTAAAATATATTTATAGTATTTTAAAAGTTTTTTTTTATAAAAATAGAAAGGAACACCCAAAGTTTTATTTATTTAAATCTTTTTAAATAACGCCAATTTTTTTATTTATACTTTAAATAAAAGAATTTTTTAAAATATGGTATCTGAATTATATAAATATTTTACAAAAGACAAAGATAATTTTGCAAAATGCGTTATCTGCGGAATCATCTGAGTCTGCCTTCAGTACGGCAGGAGATATAGATAGTTCATATCGATCGTAGAAGCCTATTCCCAGAAAATCTGGAGGCTCTCATATTTATTAAAAAAATCTAATATATTATGATTTTAAATATTAAATATTACAATTTTTTAATTCATACCAACATAAAATGGATATATTATTAAATATATATTTTTATATTATAGTCTTAATTGTATAAATAAAAAAATTAAATTAAATTTATAAGATTTTTTGGATAAAAAATATTGATTTATTAATTACATTTGGTTCAAACGGGGGTGATTAAAAATCAGTATAAATATCGGATCAGTATCGGATCGTGTTTGAAGCAATATCGGTAAATATCGGATCGGATAGATCGGTGAAAAATATGTGGATCGGCACAGCCCTATTAAAGACGTTATTAAGAAGTATGGTAAAGGCTGATTTGGTGGCAAGGAATGGATAGCTTTATTAGATCCTGAAGGTAAATTGCTCGATAACCATATAATCCTCCAGTCCTTTTTAAATGAATGAATAACCTTGATAATTTCGGAACTTGAAAGTCGGTCTAGAGATATGGTGGTGGCAGCTGTAGTGCCAATATATTCTTGGGGATGTTTAGATAAAAGGGATTGTATAGTTGAATGGTCATTTGGGGCAAACACATCATTGGAAACTGCATTGTTTAGTGTGCTTTTAATGTTGCATAAATTAATTTTTTTTCCAATCAATTTGGCTTTCTGGGACATTGAGGGTAGTGTTGTTAAATGGTTGGTATTTTTCGACCACGCGAGTCGAAGTTCTTAAAATTGGCCAAACCCAGAGCCAGGGTCGAAAAATTGACCACGACCCAGCCCGACCCATTGGGCCTGTTAAGCCGACCCGGGTTGGCCTACTGGGTCGGCCTGCTGGGTCGGCCTGCTGGGTCGGCCTGCTGGGTTGGCTTGCTTGGTTGGCTTGTTGGGTCAATTTGTTGAATATATAGAAAATTATACTAGTTTGTTTTAATCCGGGTTCATTGTTTTTAAAATTAGAAAGATGTTTTTTTAAATTTATTTATTATAACTTTTTATATCTTCTTATCTTATCTATCACATTGGTCATAGATCTGCCGAAAGTAAGCGAATGTAAATTATAAGGAGGCCCACCCTCCCTATAATTTTGCTGAATATTCTTTCTCAGAGATACCAACACTTGTACAATATTTATCAAAATGAGTGGAATTACGCCCTATCCAATTTGTAGTTCTAGAGTGAGGTATAGTTATGGGTGTGAAGGAGAAAAAGGTAAGTAAATACAAAATAGCTATTAATTATTTAGTTAAAAAAAATTTCATTTTAGATATTGTATTTCTAACTAAATATTATGTAATCAGTAAAATACATATGACTTGATAGATTTTCCTTACGTTATATATTCTTAACTTCACTTTGTAATCGGAAAAAATTATATTTTGCTTTTCATAGTTTTTTTCTAACATCAAATTTATATACCTTTATCATACTATTTGGGTCTATAAGGTAAGGTGCCTAGTCATGATGAATATTAATCTTATACGGATGTATAAAATAACATTATCATAAAAAATAAAATTTTATCGGTAAGATATAGTTAATTTAGAAAACTAGAAAACATTAATTTAGAAATTAACAGTCAAGTGAGTAATAGATATATTTTATTTATTTGTTATAAAATATCTATAAATAATCAAAAAGGGTGTAACAGAATGCCAGAAAAATATCTTAAAAGAAAAAAATTTTGAAAAAAAATTGATATTTTTTTTAAATTATAAAATGATGTGGAAATTTATTTTGTTCCTCTGTTTACATTTTCGTTCGAATAAAGAAAATTTTCTTTGCAGCCCGATATATAAACCAACATATTTTTATTTTAAAATATAATATTTTTATAACTTTTATATAATAATATGTTATGATGATTTAATGAAACATATTGACCATATTTTTCAGTTTTATAAGCATTATTGAAATTTCTTTTATTTCTTTTGTTGTACATTTGTAAAGATTATAATTATTATGCATGTGTTTAAATTACTTTTATTAAAATAAAATTTTTATTATTTTATTAAAATAGATTTTTTTTTAATTTTAAAAAATTGATTACTTTTATAAATTATGGATCAGGATGACATTATTTTCACCCCATCAGACAGTTTATCATTCTTGGATGATTCCACAAATTTCTTTGAATCTTCACTATTGAATAGTCAATCTCAATTTGGTGAAGATCTTCAGGTAAATTTATATTTCTGTTAGCTATATTATAAAATCATATAAATGATAATTTTTTAAAGATACGAGATGAAAGTTTGATCCCGTTGAAATTTAGCAATGACCTTTGCAAAAAAATATTTGTGGAAACACCGAAGAAGGGGCATATGCTCCCTGTGTAATAGAACATATTGCATAATTACATCAACAAGTAATTTTATTTTAATATATAAAAGACGTAAAATTATTAGGCCGAAAATTTGTAACGAACGATGATTATAATTAATATATTTTTTTTACCTTGTTTAACCTTCGTTTTTAAGTAATAAGATTAGTATTGTTAAATAGCTGAGCCAAACCAACTTAGCCCTAAACTCAGTCAGTTTTTGAGTCGAAAAATCGACTCAGACTCAAGTCGGATCAGTAGTTGGCTCAAGCCGACTTTTGAGCAGAAATTTATTTATTTGTGAATAAGAATTTTAATATTATAATTATGTAGAAATAGTGTCATCTCTATTTTGAAGGAAAAAATTTAAGCTAGCTCGATGAGCAACATGAGTGAGCTAGCTAAATTTGTTCCATAACTTTTAGATGGCACTATACGCCCGAACCCTATTTTTAAAAAAATAATTTCGATTAAGGCCTAATATATTTTTTTCGAACAGGGTCGGGGCTTAAATTTTTATCTTGCGATATAATTACATTTTGTCAAATAAATAGATATATTTAATTCGTGTTAGAAGCCAGGCGCTATTATTCTTTATAGAATATATTTTTTATTTTAAGGATATTGGTATCGGTCCGATTCATTTTTCTTTCTTTTGTCATCAAACCATTTGGAGTCAAATGGCAAATTATTTTTCCTAAAATTATAAAATTATATTTTTGTAGAAAATTCTAAAATTAATATCGGCGCTTGGAATCGGAATCTTTTTCGCATCCTTACATTTATAGGGTAGACATAAATAAAGCCAAAAAAATTCTAAAATTATAAATACAGTACCTCAAGGCAAAGGTAATTGGTTTTAATTAATATTTACATACACATTTTTGTAGAAAATTCTAAAATTAAGACGAAACCAAGCAATTAAATATAAATACAGTACCTCAAGGCAAAGGTAATTGGTTTTAATTAATATTTACATACACATTTTTGTAGAAAATTATAAAATAGACTAAACCTCAAAAGCTATTTACATACCGTTTTTGTAGAAAATTATAAAATAAAGACTAAACCTCAAAAGCTATTTACATACCATTTTTGTAGAAAATTATAAAATAAAGACAACCTCAAAAGCTATTTACATACCATTTTTGTAGAAAATTATAAAATAAAGACTAAACCTCAAAAGCTATTTATATACCATTTTTGTAGAAAATTATAAAATAAAGACTGAACCTTAAAAGCTATTTACATACCATTTTTGTAGAAAATTATAAAATAAAAATAAACCTCAAAAGCTATTTATATACCATTTTTGTAGAAAATTATAAAATAAAAACTAAACCTCAAAAGCTATTTATATACCATTTTTGTAGAAAATTATAAAATAAAGACTAAATCTCAAAAGCTATTTACATACCATTTTTGTAGAAAATTATAAAATAAAAACTAAACCTCAAAAGCTATTTATATACCATTTTTGTAGAAAATTATAAAATAAAGACTAAACCTCAAAAGCTATTTACATACCATTTTTGTAGAAAATTATAAAATAAAGACTAAACCTTAAAAGCTAATATCAAATATAAATACAGTACCTCAAGGCAAAGGTAATTGGTTTTAATTAATATTTACATATTAGTATTAGTAAGATTCTATCTTAGTATTTGCAAGATTCTATCTTAGTATTAGCAAGATTCTATATTATTAGAATATATTTTTCTGAACTAGGCCAAGGTAATTGGTTTTAATGATGTATGGCAAATTTTTTTTTCTAAAATTTATCATATATCTTTTATAATTTTAACAGTATTTGAACACATGGATAAAATTAGGAATATTTATATTTTCTAAGAAATAGAACATTAGAAGAACAATAATTATTTTGAGTGGAAGAGGAGGAAGTATTTTACAAAATTATTTTTAAATTTTATTATAAATATTTAATCAAATTTTTCTTAATATATTTTTCCTTAATCACGACATTAGTGCCTCCTTTGATAAATCCTTGACAAGAAGTTGGAGACAGTGATGTGGGGAATTCTGGGAACTTGTTGGAGGAAAGTCAAATGTTCAATCCTCCACAAGATGTTGGAGACAGTGATGTGGGGATTTCTGGGAACTTGTTGGAAGAAAGTCAAATGTTCAATCCTCCACAAGAAGTTGGAGACAGTGATGTGGGGATAATTTGTACTTTGTTTATTCATAATTGCATAATGCTCTTCTTTAGATTTATCAGGATGGTGGTGAATATGTTTCAATGTAAATTTCATTTTATTACAAATTCAATTGTTTTTTAGATATTT
This sequence comes from Gordionus sp. m RMFG-2023, assembly GCF_954871325.1. Classification (NCBI taxonomy): domain Eukaryota; kingdom Metazoa; phylum Nematomorpha; class Gordioida; order Chordodea; family Parachordodidae; genus Gordionus; species Gordionus sp. m RMFG-2023. The sequence goes on along the minus strand of NC_088775.1, from coordinate 51,771,409 downwards.
TTATTATTAATTGTAAAAAATGCTAACATATAAAAATTGAATTTATTATTCTTTGGGAAAGTAAAATTATATTGAAAGTTTATATTTATATTGAGATTGAATGGTGTTATATCTGTGAGGAAAAGATTGGTGAAATGGATTACATCTTTTCCATCTATGAAATTTTTTTCTCCATATTAATTAAGTTGTAGTTGTTTTAAAATGTCATATTACTATTTATTATATTTTAATAAAGGATATTTTAAATTTTATTGTCATTTGAGAAAATCCATAATTTATAAAATTTGTAACATAAAATTTTATTATTCAAATTTTTTTGTACCATCTAAAAAATTATAAGGAAGGAGATAATTGATAAAAGAAATACAAAATTTAAATTTTGAATCCTTATTTTATTCAAATAATCATTTTTGAATATATATTGCTGATTTTTTAACTAAAACAATTGATTAATTTATTATTAAACTTTTATATGTCTTGGTCAATCATAGGTTTTAATTAAATAGATTAATAAATTAATCCGGTAACCGATAGATGTTCAACCCTAAGTATGATCAGAATAAAAATTATAAAATCTGCCTTCTAAAATATAAATATTTATATATTAATTTGTGCTGTAAAGTAATGTAAAAAAAAGTAATGTAGTTACTAACGTTGTAACCTTGAATTTTATTCATAAAAATATCTATTTCAGAGGTGATTATAAGCAGTGAATATTATATATTTCAAATCTTACAATTATTATTTTGCTTATCAAATTTTTTTTAAATTTACAGATAAGAAATTATTATAATATTATATAAATGATATATAAAAAAATAAGTTATATTATTCAAATGAAACAATATGTTCTCCAAGAGAAAATTAGGTAAGTCTCTTCTCTCTTTTAAAAAATCACATAAATTTTTCAAAATATTTTGTTTTGCTTGGTATCTACGATTTTTTTTGGGAGTGTATGTCTGAATCCTCCATTGGCCGATTTGTCCAGGTCGACTGTTATTTCCATCATCATCTTTTCAAAATATTTTGTTTTGTATGTTATCTACGATTTTTTAGGAGTGTATGCATGATTCCTCTATTGGCCGATTTGTCCATGTCGACGATGTACACTCTAAAATTATTTTAAAAATTACATTTTCTAAGTAAGATATTATGGAATAAAATGGGGGCAATCTTCAAACTCTGCAGCCATTTTTAAGGGAAGCATGGGAAAGAAGGAAATTAATAGATAGTCATATTAATAAGGATAATTGCATATGACGACTCTTATGACATATCTGAATTACTAAGATTTTCAGATAAAGACAAGTCCTTCAATGCGCGTTTCTTTTTAAGGTAACCGTAACGGGTTCCCTTTTTCAGATGTAACGAGTAACTGTAATGCGTTTCTTTTTTTGTAGTAACGTTTACAGCACTAGAAGTAATTAAAAAATTTTAATAATCTTTTATACCTAACAATTAATATAAGCCAGATAGTCTACATTCTGTTATTAACAATTATCATTTATATTAATTAATTATTATTGTTAATATGACCGATTAATACTAACCTTTAAATTGTTTTTTTTATGTTGATATAAATTGATTTTTTTATAAATTGTGTAGATTGATTTTTATTATATAAATTTTTATATATTAATATGAAAATTATTATATAAACCTGATTTTTTTAGTTTGATAAAAAAAATGTAAAATTTTAAAATATATTATATAAAATTAAATTAATAATTTAAAATAAAATAAACAATCTTTATATTAGAAAACTTTATGGTTACATTTTTTTATTTAGAAAACTCGTATCATTACATCATTTATCATAAAAAACTTTATGGTGGCAAAACTTTATTAATTATAAATTAACCAATTATTTTAGCGAATTTAAATACATTCTTCCTATATTTTATTTTATACTAGTTTATATATATTTAAGGTTTTTAATAATACTTTATTTATGTATTTAAATATTACTTTTTAAATATTTTATAATATATTGCATAAATTATCATATAACGATTTTAATTATTTATATTTAAATATTTCTTTATATATAATTTAATATTACCTTATATATATATTTAAATATTACTTTATATATATATTTAAATATTACTTTATATATATATTTAAATATTACTTTATATATAATTTAATATTACCTTATATTTATATTTAAATATTACTTTATATATATATTTAAATATTACTTTAGATATATTTAAATATTTTATAATATATTGCATAAATTATCATATAAATATTTTAATTATTTATATTTAAATATTTCTTTATATATAATTTAATATTACCTCATATATATATTTAAATATTACTTTATATATATATATAAATATTACTTTAGATATATATAATTATTTATTAAATATTACTTTATATATAATTTAATATTACCTTATATATATACTTAAATATTACTTTAGATATATTTAAATATTCATAAATATATATTGCATAAATTATAATATAAATATTTTAAAATTTATTAAATTTAAATGTTAAATGTGTCTTGTTTGTATTCACCATCTTTCTTTCATTTGACTCCAAACAGCTGTGGGAATATTTCGGCCCCGAACCAACAAAATTTTAGAGAATATTTCATTATATATTTTTATTATTTAAAATAAATTTCAAAATGTAGGTATTTTATACAGATTATAATATTAAAAATTTTTACTGTATAAAAACTCTAAAAAAAAGTAATTTAACAATTACATAAAATATAAGTGATTCTTATGCAAATAATGATAAAAATAAGACGATATTTTCAAATATAAATATATAAGTCAATATTAACTTTATTTTGAATATAATAGTAGAATGAATCGATATTATCAATTTTTTAAATTCATTGTAATTCAATAACTAACGTTTAGCTCTCAGTAGTGTTCTAATTCATATTCAATATTATCATTTTCTTTAATATTTTTAATCGGTTATCCTGATGTCAAGATTTTCAATCGATTTCTATTTTTATAAGAATATCCCAAATCAACCTATTTATTTCTAAAAAAAAAATAAAACTAGAAATTGGTAGTCTCTTAATTGAGCATGGTTGACAAACGGAATTGATTATTTCTTACGGAAATTATTGATTATCATATAACTATTATGTCGTTTATACTTCTGAAATTAATTATATCACTTAAAATATTAGTCACCACTGTCAAAAATTTAAACAACCTCAAAAAAAACCGAAATAGAAATAAAAATACGCAAACAATCCAAACTGGCAAAGATCTAAATATAGAAATAACTTATTCAAATTACAAAAATCGCAAAGAAACGTATGGGTTTTTTATACACTTTTATTTCTTTAATATTCATAAAAAAAATAATCCATTTCAATAAGTTTTTCATAAAAATAATTAATCCATTTCAATAAGTTTTTCATAAAAAAATTAATCCATTTCAATAAGTTTTTCATAAAAAATTGATAAGTAATAAAAATCATTTTTCATCAAAAACGATAAAAAAAACATACAAAAATCAAAGTTGAAATGATTGACATTTCAAATATAAAAAAATATTATAATTTACTACATGCCACCCCTTTATGGGCCAATGGCATGTACATAAAAAAATAATATTGCATACTATTACAAAATTTTCGATGTAATAAGGTGAATCATGTAAAATCTCGCGATATATAATTAGAATTATCGGATGTAAGTATCGCGGAACTTTGTGGATTATTATAATAAGAGAATTTTTCTTCATATCATGTTCATAGGAAGAATATCTGATATCCCGTTGTCTACTTTTACTCCATATTTATATAATTACGCCTCTTGATTATTACTGATATTAAGAGAATAATGAATGTTCATGGTCTACAAAGCTATGCTATATGGACATCTTCGTGTAAATTGTTGGAACGGTAATTGGCTAATACGAATTATCATACCATATCATATTCATAGCGTAAAGGGATATGATCTCTATTCGTCTACATTGACGTCATACATCGTTATCGGGGCTTGGTTGTCATAGCTCCGAAAGGTTGACTAAACGATAAACTTCCATGAGCATTGGCTTGATAATTAACTTGACAAGAGTCTGATAATGGGGAATACGTTCATATGTGATTTTGGCAATTTATTTAAATTATTATTATTTTTATTTTTTTTTAAAAAAAATTATTAAAATACATAAGTGAAACACAAACGAAAAGAGAATAAATTATCATAAGTGACCGTAAAAAAAATTAATGATATTTAAGCCTCAAAAAGAATATTTTATCCACAAAAACATCTAACCCAGTCATGCGAATCCCCAGGTCAGTATTATTCATTCCTTAACATTAATTACAAAATTAGAGGCAATTTCCAATAAAAATAAGTTAGGAGAAAAAAAAATATACAACAGAAGGGCTGGGAGAACAAAAATTTAACAAAAAAATTTTTTTTTACCAAATGTTTAAGATTTTCTTTTCATTATATATTATGAAGCACCATGATAAAAAGACATTTACTAAATAATACTGTATTTTCTTTCCAACAAATATATACTTTTATATCTGGCTACAACATAAAACCAGATAAAAAAAATAACAACTGGCAGACACTGCTGATTAAAAAAAAAACTTTTTATCAATGTGAATAATCAAAATATAAACATGACCAAACAAAAACTTTTTTACTAACACAAAAATAAAACTTTTCTATTCAAATATTAGGTCAATCAGGCGAATCCCCCAATCCTTATTCATGTCTTCTCTAATTGACTTATAAACATAATGGCCATAAAAAAATTTTTTAAAACAAAAATTTATCCACCAACCTTTACTAATACCATAAAAATCTTCCTATTCATTAAAACAGTCATCTGGTTACAAAAACATATTACTCACGACAAACAATTTTTAATAACATTAAGCAAACAATTTCCATTTTTTTATAAAATATTTTTTAAAAAAAATTCTATTGATCCAAATAAAAACCTTTCGACTTACTCTGAGAACAAAAACCTTTTAATACCATGAAAAACTTTTCTATTCATTTGAAAAAAAAAATGATTTATCACCCCTATTATCTGGCAGATACAAAAATTTGTTTCTTTTCTTTTTTGTACAAGCTCATACCAAACAATTTTTTAACCCTTGTCTAATACCTTTATAAATTGAATAACATAAAAATATGACCAAATATTTTGAACCTTGACCCGATATAAACCTTTTAAATATTACTTTTAAGATAAATTAGAACAAAAAAAAATCGAGTATATCTTCTCATATTATTTACCCTTCTTATTTTATCCCAATTTTACATGATCGTGATGACGGATCACAGTAACCCTGGTTATTAACAAAATTTCACTTAATTTCGAACCCCGGTTTACTACTACCCGACCTCTTTCCCACTTCTTTCCCCGATTGTCAAACAATCTGGTCCAAACCTTCTGGCCCACTGAAAACTTTATCCCCAATTTTGCCTTTTGGTTTTAAGAAATCTAAAGGATACCTAAAAATAACTCTACAGGCGTAACCCCCTCTCGATTGCGAGAATTAAGGTAATATAATTGAGACATGTAAGCCTCCTCCTTACGATCACCAGCCTTCCTAATCCAATTTTTAACAATTGCTACCATCCTCTCAGTTTGTCCATTCGAGCTGGGATGATATGGCGGCGTAAGAATATACTGGGTCTGTGACTCAGCACAAAAATGTTTGAACTACTCACTGACGAAGGCGGGACCCCCATCAGACACTATCATGTCGGGAAAACCGAATCGGGCATATAATTCCCTTAATTTTTTGATAACTACTTTAGTGGTATAACCATGCACTTCTGCATATTCTATCCACTTGGAAAATGAATCTACCACTAAAAAATATGATTTTTTATCAATGTCAAATAAATCGATGTGGATACGTTCCCAAGGTTTCTTTGATCTAGGCCAAACTTGCCCTACTTCTTTACGGGGCATAGGGGCACAGGTATTACAAGGAACGCATTTCCTGGTAATCCGTTCAATATCATTGCCCATACCAGGCCACCATACATATTCCAGAGCCCAAGATTTCATCTCCCGACCTTGATGTCCGGCATGCAATATATTCATAATTTTACTCCGTAATTTATAAGGAATTACGGCCCTGTTTCCCCTCATAATACAATCATCAACAATAGACAATTCTTTTTGTATTTTTTTATAGGAATCATATTTGTTTTTCCAAGGTTTTTCTCCTGTTAAACTCAATTTTACTTGACCTAGATCTTTGTCGTTCACAGTATTTGTTTTAAAATCCTACCAGTTGGTAGGACCCCCTTTTAAAATATACGACAGAGTACGCACTAAAGCCTTCTCTCTATCAATACTTATCCTATCACTTATTTCCGGATTTGCACAGCCAGAACCTAACCTAGACAAAATATCAGCCAAATGATTCTCTTTCCTCGACGATATCTAACCCCCACGTTAAAACTGCCCACTAACAATAACCAACGCTGCAACCGGGAAGATAACATCAACTCCCTATTATCCTTACGGAATAAGTGGATTAACGGTTTGTGATCGGTAAAAAATTACAAATTTTTTACCAATCAAATATTCACGGCATTTTGTCAAACCGAAAATCACGGCCAAGGCCTCCTGTTCAATCACAGAATATCTCGTTTCTACATCCCGAAAAACTCGCGAGAAAAAAAAGGATGGGTCTTTCCACACCATCAATTAAATGTAATAAGGCTCCTCCAATTCCTTTGTTAGATGCATCAACAGCTAATATGATTTCTAAATCATTGTTGAAACATACTATAATTGGCTCTTCCCCAATCTTTCCCTTTAAAATTTCAAACGCTTCTTGTTGTTCCACTTTCCAATCAAAAGGAACACCTTTTTTTAATAACTCATACAACGGGGCAGCTACCTTCTCAAAATCCTCGATAAAACGATGGTAGGAATTTACCATACCCAAAAAGGACTGCATCTCAGCCTTACTATTGGGCTGCTTCAAATTTAATATATTCTTCAAATTTTTTTGTAATGGCTTCACCTCAATCCCATTTATTTGATGGCCTAAATATTCTACCTCCGTTACGCCCAAAATGCTTTTCTTCTTACTGGCTCTCAAGCCTTTACCATGAATTCTCTTTCCAAACGTTGGTTATGCTGTTCAGGCGTCATCCCTGTAATCAGTACGTCATCCATATAATAAAATACCCCCTCTAGTCCTTGGAAAATGGACGCCATGGTACGCTGAAAAATAGGGGCCGACACACTCAACCCAAATGGTAATCTACAAAAAGCGAACAACCCTTTAGGAATCGTTATCGTCAATAATTTACGAATTTCCTCTCTCAAAGGTAATTGTAGATATGACGAAAAATCAACCTTTGAAAAATATTTTACCCCCTTTAACTGAGCCAAAATTTCCTCAATTCGAGGCAACGGATATTTAACCTCTGCTACCCATCGATTTAAAGTTACTCTGAAATCCGCACAGAGCCTCAATTTACCATTTGATTTCTTAACCGGTACCAAAGGGGTTGCCCATACACTATATTCCACTGGAACAATAATACCATCTTTAATCCATTGATCCAACTTTTCGTCAACTTCCTTTTTCCATTCAAAAGGAACTCGTCGACACGCTAGAAAAATAGATGAAAATCCCTCCCTTAATTTTACATCCACTTGATAAAAAATTAATCCATTTCAATAAGTTTTTCATAAAAAAATTAATGAGTAATAAAAATCATAAAAAAACATACAAAAATCAAAGTTGAAATGATTGACATTTCAAATATAAAAAAAATATTATAATTTACGACAACCACCACCTTCAGGGACCTAAAAATAATACATTATGATGACATGTATTTATATCATTTTTCTCTTTTTAAACATATTTTTAATATTTTTTTCTTCATATTTTTTTTAGAGTGTTTGACCAGGTCAATTGACTGAATTAGACTTGTCAATTGACCGACTTGCCAACCCTGATTAATTGCATAAATTTTATGAGTTAATACAAAAATTATATAAATGTTATAATTATGAATTCATTTTATGAAAAAATATGATTATGAGGTTACTTTTCTTTGAGATTTGGATAATTCATTTAGAATCAAATTTTTATCTATAATAATCACCTTATAAATATTTAATAAGGTTAAATTTAAATGTTTTTTACCGGTGGTATCTCTAAAATAAGTTTTTAACCTTTTTAAAGTTGAAAAAGATCTTTCATTAGTGAAGATACGAATTGGTAGATGAGCTAAAATAATTAATAATGTTTTGATATTTTAGGCAGGGAATCTAAAGTGCACATGGAAAGAGCTTGCATAACATTTTTTAGTTTTAAAGAATACTCTATTCTGTCAAGATTTTTTTACCAAAATTCGATATCACAAAGTAACTATCATATGTGAGACTACTGCATTGTAAAAGATTTTCTTACTATCCACTCGTGTTTCAAATGTAATCAACAGTTGGACTCGACCGATAAAAGAAAATAGCATTTTAATATAAAATTATGAATAATATTCTTTTCTTTAATTGAAATAAAAATTTATCAATAAGGGGAATAAAAATGTTTATTTTATAAAAATCCTCAATCGCAGATGCATCAATATTTGAGCGATTGTCTAGAAACTACTGTTTATATTTTAATTTCTATATTAAAAAAAAATTATTATATTAAAAAAAAGTTAAAAGCAAAAAAAATATAGAGGCAGCTTGGCATGGTACACAAATTCTAGATTATTGTATTATATTCTTTCTAAATAGTAAAATAAAAATATAAACTTCGGCTCAAAATTACACTTGAGAAGTTCCAGTGCCGGCATGATCCAACTCCTGAGTGGGTTTGAGCTTGAGCCAAATTTTAGGACTCCGATTCGGTCTGAGCAGTAAAAACTCACTTTTTAACAACACAAGATTTTAGTTTTTTTGCAATTTCAAAATTTTATTATTTTAGTGTGTCATAATCAACATTTATTTCAAATAGGGTGTTAATTTTTTCAATATTTTTTATTTCAAAATGCACAGAAATATCATAATACATTATTAATAAGCAGAGTTGTTAACGCTCCTTTTTAAAAGTAGCTAACTCCCGCTCCCGCTACTACCTTTTCAAGAGGAAATAGCTCCCGCTACCGCTACTACATTTTTAAAAGGAGCTAGCTCCCGCTTCAAGTAATGGAGTGCCACTCCATAACCGCTCCTTTGATTTTCATTTTTTTAGAAGATATACTAAATAAAATGATATATTTTTATCAAAAAGTTTTATTTATATTATAATCTATCAAAATATTTATAACCTTTTATTAGCAATTAAAAGTAATAAGTTTTCTAAATTAGAATCTAACAAACATTCATGCCTCTCCCCTAAGACCTCTTTTGCAATACTAAATAGGTGCTCCTCAGGAGCACTAGAGGGAAGCGAGGTATTATATTTAATAAAGATATTTTTTAATTAAGGGAATTTCTCAAAAATAGTAATTTTGGTATCATTATTTAAAAAATATTTGTGCAATATATTATCTTCCTGATGGTCAATTTCATGGAATCCAAAAAAATCTTCTAAATCATTTTGTTAAAAGAAAGATTTTTTACTTTTAGATGCTTTTTTAGATTGAAGCTGCTCACTTTTGAAAGTTAAATAGTTTTCAAACAGAAAAGACATTTTGCCCTTAAATTTGTTTGATCATTTGGATTAAAATCTTTTAAAAGTTTAAGATATTTTTTATATGATGGAAATGGAAATTCGATTTCTTCATTTATGATCACTAAATCCATAATATCTAAAATTATTTTTTGTTATATATCTATAAAATGAATATTGACTTACAAGATTTTCCAAAAAATTTTCAATATAAAGAGGAAAAACTTGATGTTTAATATTTAAAATGATTAGATGATAAATCAATATAAAACTCGGCTAAACATTTAATAATGGATAAATTTAAATTAAATAAATTATGATTTTTATTGAATTTTAATTAACAAATATTATTAATATTTATAAAATAATTTAATTTATACATATAATTTAAAGGAGGGGTGGAGAGGCGCTCCTCCATTCCAGCCCTAAATGACTACAATACATGAAATCAATATATGAATTCGAAAAAGAGGAAAATAACGAATCAAATTTAATGTCTGTTAGTATTTTGAACGAGCTAAGAAGGTAAATATAAATACTTAATTTAGAATACTCATTATAAAACCTAAATAACATTTTTAAAACTTAATTGGAGAGACTAAATTTAAATATTATGCTTACGTTTAACAAAATTTATAACAGTTATTGGAGTTAATTAAAATATTTATTTAAAAAAATAGAGTCCTAAGAATTTATAATATTAATAAAACATATCGTTGCAAAATAGGCATTTTTAAAATAGGTTTGTTACAAGGTTTTACAATAGATTCGACGATATAATAATTAGTTAATTTAAATATTTTATATTAAGGAATGCGTACATTATACCAAATTTAGCTACAGAAGAAATCGAAGAATACCTTGCAGATCCGGTAGCTCAAACGTCCGTTGATATAGTGGATTGGTGGTGTAGAAACTCGAAACATTTTCCAAAGCTTTACTTATCCCAACAATCTACGTCCGTAGCCAGCGAACGTATTTTTTCTAGGGCCGGCAACACTATTACTAAGTAAAGGAATCGAATGTCAGCGACAACTTTGAAACAATGTCTATGTGTGAATTCGTGGGATGTTAACATTTTAAATTTGCGCGAAGAATATTTTATAAAATTTATTTTATGAATATAAATTTTTATTTTTTATTTATGAAAATAATAAAGATATTGAAAATGTGGCGTATTATATATTTTGTATTTGCAAATTTTTTACTTATAAAATGTAAAAGAGACTATTTACGATAAATAAATAATTCTAAAGATATCTTATAAATTAAAAATTGTTATGATAATTTCCAAAAAGAAAGGGAGAGTAGTTCATAAATAAAAATAATTTAATTCCTAATTAGTAGCAACTCTTAAGATCTAAATGTTTCAAAATTTTGTCTATGATATATTTTTAAGCACGAATATTATGCTTTTGGATAAGTCATTCACACAATTACCAAAGAAAAAAAAGTCAATTTAAAATTATAATTTATAATGAAGCAGTGGTAGATAGTATTTATGGGGTAAGGCCTGTAGTAATAGGTATTTATTATGATTTATGATTACATATTATAGATATTGATGGTAAGTTTTTTATTGATTATATATTTAGATATGAATATAATAATTTGTAAAACAGATATAAGGGGAACATTGTTATTTTTATGATGTAACTTCATATGAATGAATAATCGACGTTCGAGAATTGCATGTATGTAATTTAAATACACTAATATTACGAATGAATAGAACATATAAATTGGCGTATTATGGCAGACTCAACTCGTGATTTAAATAATATGTAAATATAATAACTGTTTGTAAAACTCATAAATTATAAAAAATAGTTCAAAATTTGTTAAAATTATTTCCAAGATCTTAAACTAAATAAATATAATCTTGTGTTTCAAATTTTTAAAATTTGATGAAAAATATGTATAGTAATTATATAAAAGAAATTTAGCATATTTTAAAATTAGGGAAAATTCATTTATCCGAATGCCGTAAATTAGAAAATGAGATCCTTGCTGAACTTGTCCTGTCTTTTCTATTAACTACCAATCTCCTAAATAGTTTCAAATGATATACTACTCATATTTTATACCCTCAACCCAATTTAAAAAAAAAGAATAAAATAATAGCAGTATCAAAATTTTACGAGACCCTAAGGCTTAGAATATTTTTCTAATATCAAAAACTTTTTGCATGGCTCAAAACAAGTATATAATATTTTATTTCTAGATTTTTATGTGTGAAGTTAAAAAGTAATGAAATTAAAAATTACTTAATGAACCCAAAAGTTTTAAAACATCTTTCCAATATCAAATTTATATAAATTAACTTAAAGCAAAGATCTAAAATAAAATTTTTCGTCTTCGAATAAATTATAATGGCAGTGACACCATATTAATGCTCCAAAGGTTTAACAAAATCTTTATAATATCAGAAACTTTTTATTAGGTTCTAACATAACGAAATAGTTTTTTTTTTATCATTTTACATTTCACACATGGAGTTTAGAAAAATGGCACTATAAATTTATTTATAAACAAAAAAGTTTTGAACGTCTTTTCAATATTAAAAACTATTAATTAGGATAAAAACAAAGTTTTATAAAATTTTCATAATTTTTTCCTCGTGGACTAAATTATAATAACAGTGACAATTTCTTACTAAACCCAAAAGTTTTAAAACATTTTTTGGTATTAAAATTTTAACTAGGCTTAAGACAAAATTAAAAAATTTTTTTTAATAATTTGTTCCTCGTGGTAAAATATAGAGGAAGTGCCAATTTATTACTATATTCAAAAATTTTAGAACATCTCTCTAGTATAAATAACTTTAAACTACCCTTAAAATAAATTTTAAAAAAATTTTAACATTTATGTTTTCCTCGTGGAGTAAAATATAATTGCAGTGCCCATTCATTACTAGACCCAAAGGTTCCTGAACATCTTTCTAATACATAATATTTAAAGGTTTAAAACAACATCTTAAAAAAATGCATAATTTTTTCCCTCGTGGTAAAATAGTGGAAGTGCCAATTTATTTCTAGACCCATAAGTTTTAGAACGTCTCTTTAGTATGAAAAACTTTAAACTACCCTTAAAATAAATTTTTAAAAAATTATAACATATTTTTTCCTCTTGGAGTAAAATATAATGGCAGTGCCCATTTATTACTAGACTCAGAGGTATTAGAACATCTTTTTAGTATCAAAAACGCTTAATTTAACTTAAAACAATGTTTTAAAAAATTTCCTTCTTTCCTCGAGGAACACAATAAAATGGCAGTCCCAATTTATTATTAGACTTGATATTTTAGAACACGTTTTTACCATAAATAAAAAAGTTTTAACAAGGCTTAAAACAACATTTTAAAAAAATCATAAATTTTTTTCCTCTTGGAGTAAAATATAATGATAGTGCCAATTTATTACTAGACCCAAAAGTTTATGGATATCTTTCCAGTATCAAAAACTTTTAACTAGGCTTAAACAAAATTTAAAAAAATTTTCATAATTATTTTTCCTCGTGGGGTAAAATATAATGATAGTGCCAATTTATTACTAACCCAAAAGTTTTAGGACATCTTTCTAATATCATAAACCATAAACTAGGCCTAAAATTTTCACATTTATTGTTTCCTCGTGGAGTATAATATAATGGCAGTGTCCATTTATTACTAGTCCCAAAGGTTTTAGAACATTATTCTAGTATCTAAAACTTTTAACTAGGCCTAAGATATGTTTTAAAAAAAATTTACAATTTATTTTTTCCTCATGGAATAAGATATAATAACAGTGACAATTTATTACTAGAACCAAAGATTTTTGAACATCTTTCTAATATCAAAAACATTGAACCCGGATTAAAACAAACTGGTTTAATATTTTTTTGACCCAGTTAGCCAACCCAGCAAACCAACCCAGCAGGCCGACCCAGCAAGCCGATCAGATGGGCCGGCTCATGAGACCTTATGGGTCGGGTCTGATCTATGGCTAAATCACTCGGGTTTAGGGTCGTTTTTTCGGCTCAAACCTTGCTGGGTTTTCGGCCAAGCTGACCCGACCCGGCAATTTAACAACACTATTTGAGGGTTGAAAGTTGTTGATTTGCTTTTTAGTGAATAAGGAGCAAGGTAGGGCATTAAGGTCAAAAGAGATTTTATTTGGCGTGATAGGTTATCTTTATGAGAAGGAGAACTCAGATGAGTAGGGGTGAAAGAATAGATCTTTCCAATTTTCTGAATTATTGATGTTGTTATTAAGCAAACCAATAAGATCAAGTAATTTTTGGGCTGTCAAAAAGCGAGCACCACGAGGTATTTTTGAGATTGTAGGCATATGGATTAGTCATGATGTTCTGGACACAATGGGGTTGAGGAACATTAGTGGGTAAAAGATTATTATCATCAAGGTCATTATTGCTTATTGGGTCGTTATTACTTAAGGATGGCAGAACAGGATTATAGAATAAGGCTGGGAGGCTAGAAGGTGGTAAAGAGGGATTGAAGAAGAAAAATCCAGACGCAGGACATCTTGAAGATCTGGGACCATGAAATGAAAGTTTACCTGATTTAGTGAGGAATGATAATTTGCCAAAAGAGGGGCATGATATGTAATAATAATTCAAAGTTTAATTACTCAAAAGTTTTAAAAATTGCATACTTTTTTCGTTCAATTGACATAATTTTAGATTTTTTTAAAAAAATAATAAATATACCATTATCTGGATATTGGTGAAATTAAGTCGAGCATCCTCAGAACTGGTATAAAATCCTCCTCTCATTTTTATATATGTGAATATTCTTATTTTCGTAATATTAACAATATCTCAAATTTAAGTAAATTAATTAAATTTTTAAATGATACAAATTTATATAGAACTATTTATGTTTTTCCTTAATTCAGTTTATATATGTCTATTTAAATAAATTGCTTAATTATCTAGTATATGATTTAATAGTCCTAACATAGTAGCATCCAATATAGCACACGCCTTTTTAAAATTTTTATATAATATACTCTATTTTTAATGTAAAATAAAAGAATTGTGAAAATTTTCACGAGATAAAAATATAAAATTTTTAAAACTTTTGAGTAATGAAATTTTGAATTATTATTGCATTAATATTTCCGCCCGTACTCTAATTGCATTATATATTTTCTGTTTTGTTTTATAGAATCAATAAATTTAAATATAATTTGGTGTGCTACCATAACTAGATTTTTAAAGCATTATGAAAGCCCACAACATTATTGATCATATAGTTGTTAGGATATCATTGAGTTCTTCGGTCTTCTATTTTATTATCAATAAAATATAAATAATTGTTTACTTGGAACATTTTTAATTATTTTTGAATGTTAACTTTAAATTATTTCAAATTATACTTGAATACAAAAATAATATATTTATTTTGGTTGATTTCGTCTAATAAATCCCCAACTGGGTTTATTTTTAAGCCAATTAAATAGTTCATATTTGCTATTTCTAAGTAATACGTGTATCAGCTTAAACCTTTAAGTGTTGAGAAGAAACATAGCTATGCTAGGTTTTCCTCAAATCCATCAAACTGGATGTTTAATACAGAGGGAAAAATTAGAAGTACTTCACACGTTTGTGGGCAAGCCATATAAGTGTATGTATAATTTAAAGGACAACGATTTTAGAGATTAAATTGAAATTTAAAAATCATCTGCTTTAAAATTTTAATATAAAATAGAAAAGATTATAAATGCCATTCGAAATTGTTTTAAAGTAGCTATCTGCTATGTTTTCACTTGTTTTTTGACAGAATGCCAATCTTCTAGTTTTTGAAAATCCGCATATTCTGATTATTTATTGGACCAGGAAACCATTCACCCTTAGGTTATAATACAAAAACGTAATATATTATTAATTTAAAAAAAAATTATTTAAATAAATAATAAGATTTTATTTTTTAGGAAGTCATTATTAGATTAAATTTATTATGTACTGCTAAAATTTATTTTATTTTTATTATATTAATATAATAAATAAAAATAATGGATCATATTCATTATATACTGTATAAGTATCGCTGTATATAAACCTTTTTACTAATTATTTATGTAATTATAGGTTTTTATAGAATTTAAATTGTAATAATTTTTATTATATTATACATAAGCTTAAATTTGCTACAAAAAATTGATTTAATCAGATATACATAATGGTTTATATTAAGTCATTATTTAATAGTCCCTTCAATTCAAAATAATTAATCAAACTTAACATTTATTTAATCAAAATATTTACAATCTTCTCCCCCTTTCTTTTTATAGGGTTTGTTCAATAGGCTTATTATAAAATTAATTTACAAAAGAGATTGAACTGTTATTTTTCATATTTCTATACATTGTTTTAACATAAATTTTT
The DNA here is from genome assembly GCF_954871325.1 of Gordionus sp. m RMFG-2023. Lineage (NCBI taxonomy): Eukaryota > Metazoa > Nematomorpha > Gordioida > Chordodea > Parachordodidae > Gordionus > Gordionus sp. m RMFG-2023. The sequence continues at coordinate 51,755,397 of NC_088775.1, read as the reverse complement.
TCCCAATTGTTTATTTTTAATAAAAATAATTATGTGAAATATTTTTTTGAGTAAAACATTTTTGAATATATGACCTATGAAGGTTTTTTTAGGAAATATGTATTATATGTTATGAAAGACATATCAAAATTGGAGGTTTTTACTAAAATTATTTTAAGTGAAAAAATTAAACATGGCTAAATATTGCTGTTACTAACTTGTGAATTATATATTGAGCTAATATGAATAAAACCAACCAAAAATCATTATCTAAAAATTTTTTATCCCTCTTTATATGAAAAATTATTAATTTTATTGTTAAAAAGACAATATTGAGGCACTCTACAAAGTTCCATTGAGTATATCTAGAAAATGACATTACCAAAAGTGCTTATCCAAGCAAACAATCAATTTGGATTTGAAACATTATGTACTTATGATAATTTCCAAATATCATCAATACAAAAAAGGACTGTCAAAATCATCAATAGTGCCGTAAAGTAATGTATTTACTAATGTCATTACTTTTTTATAAGAAGAACACCATTTGTTACCTTCTTCTAGGGGTAATGGTTACATGTTTCTTTTTTGTGATTCAAATTTTTCTTATAAAATATGGAAAAAAGAATCCTGGAAAAAAAAGGAAAAAATCCCCAGTAAAAAAAACCCCTGAAAAAAACTCCTGGATTTTTTTTCATATTTATAGAATATACTTAAGACCTAATAATATAGATATATTTTTATTTAAATTATAAAAGATATACTCATATTTATAATTCTTTTTTTCTCTTTAGCTTTCACCTTTTCTGGTGGAGAACCTTCATCTCTCTCAACTTTATGTTATTCATACAATCTCTTTTATCTAATTTATACTTCTTTATATTGGCTCTAAATTTATGGCCCCATTGAAGTTTTGGCCTTCCTCTTTTACGTTTGCTCATCACTAACAAACTCTCAACCTTATTTCCTATGTAGTTCATAGGCCTTCTCATTGTGTGCCCATACCACCTAAGTCTGTTTACCATTAACTTAGTCTTAATACAATCATCCTCAGCATTCTCATCTCTATAGTTTGTAGACTTCTCTCGTCTAATTCCTTGGTTGGCCATGTTTCCGAACTATATAGAATAGTTGATTGTACTATGGAACTGTAAATTTTTCCCTTTAATTTGTGTAGGATTCTTTTGTCAAATAGCACTCCAGATAAAGATATCCACTTTAGCCACCCTTGATTAATCTTACTCTTTATCTCTTTTTCTATTGTACCATTTGTTTCTATAGTGGAGCCCAAATATTTGCAGCTTTCAATTTCCGATATCTGCCATTCATTTATATCAATACTCTCTGTTTCATCTCCTCCTATCACCATATATTTTTCATTTCTCTATTTACTTTTAGTCTGTGCTTTTCTTCTAGTTTATTTATCCAACTCACTAATCTTTCTTTCATTTCATCCTTGGATTCGGCAAGTATCACAATATCATCTGCAAATATCATATTCCATGGGACTGTTTGAAGTATAGACTGTGCTAATACATCTATTACTGTAATGAAGAGAAGAGGGCTTAGAGCCGACCCTTGATGAACTCCTTTGGCTATTGTGAAACCTGCTGAAGTACCTGTTGTGCTATGGACCATTGTTGTATGGTCCATATACATATATCGTATTATTCTTGTATATTTTTCGGGAACCTTTTTGTGGCGTAGCGCCCACCAGATAAGTTTTCTTGGGATTTTATCAAAGGCCTTTTCTAGATCGAGAAACACCATGTGTAGCTTTTTGTTCTTTTCCCTGTATTTTTCACTCATTTGCCTAATTACGTGGATATCATCAGTTGTTGATCTTCCAGGCATAAATCCAAACTGAGTATCTCCTATTTCGATTATGTCTCTTAATCTTTTTTCTATTATTTTTTCGTATAGGTTTAGGCAGTGTGACATTAGTTTTATGCCCCTGTAATTTTGACAATTGTGTGGGTCCCCTTTATTTTTGAAGATAGGAACTAGATAGCTCTGCCATTTTTGAGGAACCTCTTCATTTCCAAGTATTTTATTGTATAGATTTGTGAGAAAATGTATTCCATCATCTCCTAGTGCTTTAAGGCTTTTTATTGGAATATCGTCTGGACCCCTAGCTTATGATTATCTCTTGTTCTGTTATTGGATAAGGTTTTGACATGGGGAATGTTCATCTAAATGTAGTATGTGGGGATTAAAGTTGAGAAGCTCCTGAAAATATTCTTTCCATCTATTTATTATTTCTTTTTCCTTTATTATCAATTTGCCATCTTTATTCTTGATTACTTTTGGAGCTCCGTTTATAACCCTAGAATTCATTTCTCGCTGTTTGGCTAATCTGTATATTTTATTTTGCCCTTCTTTGGTATGTAGTTCTTCATACATGTCATCGTATGGCATAGCTTTGGCCCTAGCCACCGCCTTTTTAGCTATTCTCTTGGATTTTTTGTAATTTGTCTTGTCATCTGGGTTTTTGGATTTGTACCATATTAAAGGGCTTTTTTCTCCTGTATAGTGATTAGTACCTCTTCATTCCACCACCATAGTTCTTTGTATGATTTGTTACCTCCCCTTGTCAAGCCTAGTGTTGATTTGGCAGTGTCATTAATCTGGATGAAAGGTCTGTCCACATTTTTTCACTGACTTGTGAGGAATATATTGTTTGAATGTTTGCATTCATTGCAAAGGCATCTGTCATTGTTTTTAATCTACCCCATTTGATGCATGGTTCCAGTTTTATCTTGTTTTGAGTGGATTTAATTGTGATGTGTAAATCCATGACTAGTAGCTTGTGTTGCACGGCTATATCTTCTCCTGGGATGAATTTGCAGTCTATTACATCTTTTAAACTTCTGCGAGAGATAATTATGTAATCTATCTGTGTTTTCCTTGTACTACTTTCATATGTTATTAAATGACTGTCTTTTTATCTATAGTAGGTGTTGGTTAAGGCAAGGTCGAAGACTTGCACAAATTTCAGTACATGCTCTCCTTCATCATTCCTTTCTCCATATCCAAAACCACCATGATGCCTTTTGTAGCTATCTCTTGTTTTTCCCACATGCACATTTAAGTCACCACCTATTATGACTTGGTCATCCTTAGGGATTTCCATTACAGCTTCATCGAGGATAGCTCTAAAATCATCTTTCTCTTCTTCCTTGCAACCCGTTTGAGGAGCATATACTGAAAGGATGTGTAGTATTGATTGACCAATGCATAGTTTTATCTTCATTAATCTATCAGAGATCCTGTTGACTTCTACAACTGAGGAGGTTAGATCTTGACTGAGGATGATGCCGACACCGTTCCTATTGCTAACAATTCCATTATAGTACAATTTATACCCATCCCCAATCATTAAAGTCTTCTGACCTTTCCATTTCGTCTCTTGTATGCACGCTATATCAACTTTTCTCTTGTTCAACATTGATGCCAATTCTCTCGTTTTACCTTTAAGTGTCCCAACATTCAAACTTGCTAACCTTGTCTTCTTTGCTTTGGCCTTTATTTTACTTTTCGCAGGATGGAGGTCTACACCCTGCACGTCGCTTGGAGAGAACGCCCAAGCTTTCATATTCATATTTTCATTTGTTTCATTCATTTTGTTTAATGGACAAGTATCCTTAGCACCCGGCTGTTCAGACCTGTCAGTGACCGGGGTGTCATCTCTAAGCTCCAAAATTCATCTTACCATATGTCTTTACACATCAGTCATCGAAGAAAAACCTGAAAGTTTTTATGCTCCTTGCCAGGATTGAACTTTGCATCCTTCTGTTTCCAAGCATACATCTAACCCATTAGGCCACCCCGATTTATAATATATAGATAAATTAATCTTTTTAAAAAAAAATATATTAATGAGCTAAATTTTTTTAGGCCCTAGTGTGCACAAATTGAACGTTAAGAGCGTTTCAAAACGCATATAAAAAAATGTAAACCCAGCCATGTTTAAATTGATGTGTTAAGTTTTATTTTTTCAATATGAAGCATTTAAATTTAAAACATTAAGACAAAAAATCACTATAAAACCTTTCTTGCATAGCAGGGAAAATAATTCTACTTCAAAGGAATCAAAAATTCTTTAGACAAATTTAAAAATTTTATAAATTAATAAATTTTTATATTTGGGTGATTCCACGTCAAATCGACCAAAAAATGAGATTTTCGGCCGACCATCTCAAAAATGAATGAAACTTGGCATGTTAGTTATTTATGTTGTAAATGTTAATAAAATTAAAATTTTAGAGTGCTAGCTAAACCAAAGATATACACCTTCAAAGATGAAAATCGCGAAGTGCGTGATTTCATTAAATCTTGTTATTTTAAAAAATACTTAAGATAGAGTTACAATTATATATCATTTTATAGCCCTTAAAATTTTACGTTGGAAAATATTAAAAAATTTCAAGTGTTTTCTTATTTCCGGTAAAAATAAAAAATTAACATTTTTAGGAAGGGATTTTTTTTGGGTGTTAATATTCACTAAAAATATTTATTACCTTTATATTAAACGTATTAATAAAAAATCTCGATAGCCATTTTTGTTTTTTTAATTTTATTTGAATTTTTATTATTTTTATAAATAAAAAATGCAATATAGATGGCGTTATATCCAAGCTTCATTCATTTTTGAGATGGTCGGCCTAATCGCTGGTCGATTTATCATGGAATTACCCATTTATATTGTATTAAATTTATTTATGGAAAGATTTTATATTAAATTATGTTACATATTTAATTTTTATAGACAATTATGTTATTAAATGTTATAAATAAATTGAATATTAAGAAAAATTTAATTGATATATCACTTAATTTCTATTGTTAATTTGAACACTATTCTAGATGTAGCCCATTGAGCTATTTTAAAGCTTGTGGAATGAACTTCAAACTTAAAATAATATTAATTCTATTCTCTTATAACTTGATACAATTGAAATTTTCATAGAAATTAAGACATATAATTTATATAGTGTAAAAACTATACCTAAATAAGATTTATCTGTAGCTTTTATAAATATATTTTCAATATCAACCATAGTAATTAAAAGATATAACTAAATTAACTGAATATTAAGAAAAATTAAATTGATATATCTAGTAAACATGAAAATAGAGACAAATATAAATATATAAAAATTATATTAAAAGAATATAATGTCAATATAAAATACAAAATATATTTTTATAATAAATAAATAATTTATATAATGCTATTAAATATGTCAATGCATATTTATTTGTAGGGGTTGGTAAGGTACCATTTGTCTTCAGATAGTGTAGAAATTTTAAAACCTCAGTTATAAACAGCACTTAGTTGTTAAACTTAAGATTTCAGCATCCTCTACAAGGCTATCCATAAAAAGTCTAAATAAAATATTAATAAATTATAGATAAAAATTAGCTTTACTGAACCTATATGGCTTTTCTTCCAAAATTTATAACCTATTAAATTCATTCAGTACTTTAGGTTTTTTTGTTGTTGAGAGTTCCACATGAAAATTAACATTTCAAATATTTTAAATGAGGAAATTAACTTTTTGAGAATAAATAAAACAAAATACACTTATAATTTTAAAAATCAATATAAATTTTGGATCAGTATTGGATAGGCTTTGTAGTATTATCAGAACAGAATTTGTGGATTGGCAGAGCCCTACTCTTTATTTTCCAAGTAGTTATTATCAATTTACCAATAAAATAAATAACATGTTAATTAAGTAGGTTTTCCTAATTAATCTAATATATATAATCTCCATAATCAATCCAAGTAGTTATTATCAATTTACCAATAAAATAAATAACATGAATATTTAATTAAGTAGGTTTTCCTAATTAATCTAATATATATAATCTCCATAATCAAAACATGATCGTTTTCAAATGTATTTAAAATTTAAGGAGACTATAGTGTAATGTTATTTTTTTTGCTCTCTACGAGAGTCGAACCACAAACCTCCCGTTTCAAAGTCGTATGTTTTAAGCAAGTACCTACTTGAATATAATTAAATTTAAAATATTAATTATATATATATTTAAAAAGAGGCGGTGAAACTGTTATCCATTTTTCGATCAAATTGAAAAGTATTTGCTCGCTGATATTTTTAAAATTCTGCCGTTTATTACCATATTAGCTGACGGGGTTGAAGGGTAATGATTTAGCTTGTGTGTATGGTACTAAATATACTTTATTAAAATTTTTATATAAATATTAAAATTTAGGAGAAAAAGAGGTAAAATTGTTGCAATGTATACCGTGAGCATATATTAGATATCATAATTTAAATTTGTGATGGAAATCATAATGGATAAAATTTAAAATAGAGATGCTTTAAGATTTTTGAATTTTAAATATGGGTTATACATTGGCCTGAAAATTTTTTTTTGCAATAGCCAGGCCTGATCAAGAAACCAAGTCCATGCAACTTTCATATTCTGATTTTATTTTTAAATGAATTATGACTTATATATTTTATTTCAGTTCTCTACTAACAAAATTATTATGGTCTTTGGCGGCCTTGAGAAAATTTTCCCAACAATATGGTTTTCAGATATTTACCTATCTATAGACTTGGGAAAAAATTACAAAATTATTATAGGTTGGCCAGGTTCGAGAAAAAAAAATTTCAGGCCAATGTCTGGTCCATATTAAAAATTAAAAAATTTTCAAGCATATCCTTTTAAATTTTACCCAATATGATTTCTATCACAAATTTAAATTTTATTCTAAATATAAAATTAAATTTAAGATATTGTTTAAATTACAAATTCTATATTTCTAATATTAAATTGATATCGGCCGATTACCGATCCGATCCGATATCATATCTAATTCTGTATTCTGTAAAGATATCAATGGTTTTAATTTTTTATACTTTTTATTATTATAACATCTATAATTTAACTATAACATAACTTATGTCATTTAAATATATTATAATGATCAGTTATAGTTTATATTCAATTCAATTGCAATTCTAAAAGTGTATAAAATATTTTTATTGTTAAATCACTTTTATATAATAAGTAGTACATTAATCTATATACATAATAAGTAATAAACAAATTTATATGAAATTAGAAATAAATATTTAAAATAATATTTAACATTAATATATCGAAGATTTCTTTTTAGAAATACCAAAATTTCCAATTTATCAGAGGTCAGCCTTCGGCGAAGGTAACTGTCAATATCACCAGCTTCACTAAAATCTGATTCTGAAGAGATTATCGCACAATTTTATAAACAGAATGCGCAAAAAAATAATAATAATTATTATTTAAAAAATATAAATAAAAATGGATTTCGATTTTATAAAAATAAATGATTTTAGATAAACATTTTTAAAATTTTTACATTTTATTTTTGTTATAGAGGCCATTTTATGTCGGGGAAATTTTTTCAGGGTTTAACATTTGCTCAAAATTAAAAAATCTTCATAGATCGTAGCTCTTTTGAAGATCAAAAAATGCGAAGATTTTTTCGCTAAAAAAATTTTGAGCTTGCTCAAAGAAAAAGAAAATTTTTGAGCAAAATAAAAAATGTTTTTTTGTAATAAAATCTTCATTTGAGAAATAATTTTTGGAATTTTATAATATGATAAAATCTTTATTATAATAAAACATTTTTGATCCAAAAATTTTTTGTACAAATATTTTGTGATTTTTTAAAAATAAAATTTTTGAGATTGCTTTTATTTTATTTTTTGATCTAAGAAAAATATTATTTTTCATAAGTTGTAAATGTGAGAATTTAACGATTACATATTTTTTAATAATTAGTGTTTTGTCATAATTAATTTATATTTAATGTAAAGTATAAAAGTGACATACTCATCTCAGAACCTTTAAAAATAATTTTTTAAAATAAGCTAGTTGAGCATGTTTCAAGATAGTTTCAGTGATTGTAAAGGATATAAAGGTGACAATTGTCATAATCGTTAATTATCAACATTTTTAAATTTTTTTTAAAGCAAATAAATAAAAATATGTTTTGTAAACATGTTAAATTAAAATTTCAGTGAAGATGTACCATAGAAAAGAGACAATTGTCATAATCGATAATTATCAACATTTTTAAATTTTTTTAAAGCAAATAAGTAAAATGTTTTGTAAACATGTTAAATTAAAATTTCAATGAAGATGTACCATAGAAAAGTGAAAATTGTCATAATCGTTAATTATCAACATTTTTAAATTTTTTTAAAGCAAATAAGTAAAAATATGTTTTGTAAACATGTTAAATTAAAATTTCAGTGAAGATGTACCATAGAAAAGTGACAATTGTCATAATCGTTAATTATCAACAAATTTTTTTAAAGCAAATAAGTAAAAATATGTTTTGTAAACATGTTAAATTAAAATTTCAGTGAAGATGTACCATAGAACAGTGACAATTGTCATAATCCATAATTATGAATATTTTTTAAAAGTAAATAGGTAAAAATATTTTTTATAAGTGACATTGTTATTATTAAGCTTTTTCTAATTTTTGGTAGTAATGAGCTTACTACCTATAAAGGTGACAATTGTCTTATTACTCATTTTATATATTTTTAATTAAACAAACGTAAAAATATTTTGATATAATTTTAAACTAGATAATTATCTAATTCTCAACTCCATTGCAGATGATAATAGTATTATATATGTTAAATTTTTAGATGCTAGAATGGAGTTCAACTAAAAAGATGCACTAAATAAACATATCTTTACGACAAAAACATTTAAAAATATTAAATAAATTTTTGATCTTAGAAATTACTATTTGGATAATTCTAGTAAAATATGCCCCATCTGATTATACTAATCGTACAAAAAATCTATTTATTTTGTTATCATCCAAATCAATCCTTTTATATGAATTTTTATTTATTAAAATTTCAATGTAAATTATAACTATGTAATGAAATAGGTTATATAAATAATAATTTAAAATATCACATTATTTAACAATGTACGATTTAGTTTTATTATTAAAATATCATCAAGTGTATCTTTATCTAATCTTGTCCTTAGAGAGGTTACAGTTATGCTAATGCACTAAATGCTCTCTCAACTGAGACCTGAGCGCAAGGAGCAGCGAGAATTACTTGAGACAATTTAAATAAATCTGTATCTTGGTGTTTTCGTGAAAGCCAATATTGTAAAATATCTTGGTTGGATAGTAGTCTTTTGTTGTATAAGAGAGACTCTATTTTAAGTTTGATATCACTATTCCCCTCTTCATAATAAACAGGCACTTTTTTGCAATCACGCTCGATATAGAGATCAAGTTTGGTTTTTTTATAATCTTTTGTAGGAGGCAAAATCAAGGTTGGATGTTCTTTATATGGGTCAATAATTTGCAATTGTTTCCAGGTTGCAAATATATGTTCCTAAAATAAAAAAGATGTATATTATAAGTTTATTAATTTACCCTGGCCAATACTTTATCGTCTTTCGAAAAATATTTCCCATTTTCATAATGGAATCTTGGATCCATATAAATAGCACTTCGAAATGCATCATTTTGAAAGAGAAAACTTTCTCTCATGTTCAAACACTCTAACATATTTTTAGATAACTGATTATCCATTTCTTCAGTTCCATTTTGCATTCTAGCCAAGAAGCAAAATAATCACCAATTACAATATTTTTTTTGTAATTTCAGATTAAATAAGTATAATGGCATTAGTATAGAAGTGCCAAATTGAATTATATCCCATAAATCCAAACTAATCAAAGTTTCTGGGTATAACTCACCCATTTTAACATAAAATTCTTTATTATCTATAAGATTTTTTAACATGAGATATGTACTATTCCACCTAGTAATAGTATCTAGAGTGGGTTTGGTAACTTTATCCATTATAAATAAATTTTTATATTTTTGAGATTTTATTTATTTTATGATGTCCCGAATTTTGACTAAATCCAATTTTAAATATGTTTTTTAGTATGAGCTGAACATCTTATACAGCTTAGACCAAAGCTTTTGCTCATATCATCTAATATTTTGTCTGTATTATCATAATATTCGTCAATACCCTCTGGTATTTCTTCATCAGAGAAAACTGAAATGTTTTCATCAATACATATATCAGAGACCTGCAGAGGCACCATTTGCACGGCCCGGCCCGGTTTTAAATTTTTAGGCCCGGCCCGGATATTTTTTAAAAAATTTTTTTACGGCCCGGCCCGGCCCGGATTTATAGATTTAAGGCCCGGCCCGGATAAATTTAAAAAAAAATTTTTACGGCCAGGCCCGGCCCGGATTTAAAAATTTAAGGCCCGGCCCGGATATTTAAAAAAAAAATTTCAGGCCCGGCTCGGAATTTTTTAAAATTATATTCGACCTGGTATATAAAAAAATTCACCTATGAGGTATTTTACCAAATTTTTCAGCGAGTATTATCGCTTATTATTTAAAAAATACATGAAAAAAGCTAATATTTTGAGAATATTATATTGAATTTATAAAAATTATAAAACTGTTATTTATAAAAATGGATATTTTGAGCATATAACTATATTTTTTGCATTTTCTATAAAAATAAAACTAATATTCATAAAAATGGTAATAATATTTTGAGCATATACTATATTTTATATTGCATTTAAAAAAAATAAAACTAATATTTAATTTATAAAAATGGAAAATATTTTGAGAATATAATATATTGTATTTAATTTACTATTTAATTTATAAAATAAAAATAAATCGCTATTTAAAAAAATGCATGTATAATAAATAGTATTTTGAAAATATAATCTAATTGCACAATATTAATATAATTTATTTTATAATTTTTAAATATTTTATATTACATTTATAGGTTGGTTTTTCAGGTGTAAAAATTTTTTATTAATTTTCATGGATTTACCATCACATTTATGTCTTTTTAGATGTGATGTACCATGTTTATAATTATAAGATAATATACTTGAACAATTCTTACATTGTACGTAGCCAATGTTTTTTTTATTTTCATCTATGATGATGTTAAATTTAGCCCATATTTCAGATTTTAAATTATTATTTGTATTTCTAAAAGAATAAATATTATATTTAATTTTATTAATTATATCATTAGTAATTTGTGCCATGATATTCCTTTATTTGATTGTTTTGGTAAATATTCTAAAAATTTAGATATGAATTATAAAAAATATATTATTAATACTTGAATATTGGGGCTTATTTAAGATATTCCTTTATTTAATTGTTTTGGTAAAATATGTTGTAAAAATTTAGATATGAATTATAAAAAAATATATTAATACTTTGAATAAATTTGCAGGAAATTAATAATTAGATCGATCTGTGGGTGTTAGGTGTGTTAACCATTACCCAATATTATATTAATCATAACTATAATATAATATAATCTTATAACCATTAACTCATAATGTTAAAATTTTTATAAAAAATATTAAGGCCCGGCCCGGCCTTAACAATCTTAGGCCCGGCCCGGATATATTTAAAAAAAAATTTTTAGGCCTAGCCCGGCCCGGATATATTTAAAAAAAAAATTTTTTAGGCCCGGCCCGGGTATATTTAAAAAATTTAAAATACGGCCCGGGCCGGGCCGGGCCTGCAGGTCTCTGACATATATTATCTTCACCACTTACACTAGTATCAAAAATATCGCTGAATTTGTTTTCATCAACATTTGATAAATCATTTTGATCTTTTGCAATAATATTAACCATTTTAATCATATTCGCGCCGTTATCCACTGTAATGCTATAAATTTGTTTTAAATCAAGTTGGTATTTTTTTTAAATTGTATGTATCTCTTCTTTTAGGTTAGCACCTGTATGATTTTTAAGAAGTTCTATCATTCCAAGTGTTCACACTTCTATATGGCCATCTTTTATATACTGAACATTTATGCCTAATATTGATTTATTATATCTGGTAGCTGTATCAATTTTGAAAGAAATCAGCTTGTTTTTTAATTCGTGTATAATTTGTAATCTAATTTCGGATGCGGTATATTTTATTTTGTCGACCACTGAACGAGTATTTATTTTTATTTGAAGAGAATGACATATGGGGTCTAGTAATACGGAAGCCCTCATAATTGACCATATTAATGGGTAAATTATTAACTTTAGTCAACCGTACTATGGATTCAAAAACCTAAAAAATAAATATTGATTTTTATTGTATCATTTAAATATTTTGAAATACTTTTGATTTATCTATTTTAATTTTTTAGAATTTTTCTTTTGCTGTATTTCTAGCATTGAATGACGAATAACTATTAGATTCATCTGCTTTCATTATGGTCGGGTGCTGAGACGTTATGTGCCTTTTAAGATTTGCTAGAAAAATATATTAAATAATTTATCATACATGGTATCGACTTCATCTTTTTGTCACACATGCTGCAAGTCGCTAAATTTTTAGAGGAATCTATTAAAAAAATGCTCCTTTAGGATATCTTTAAGAATATTTTTTTTATTTTGGCTTGAAAGCATTATATAAAATTAAAATAAAAATTTTGCTATCTTTAACTTTTATGTTTTCCTTTTAAATTTTTATTTATATTTTAACTTGTTTATTATATTTTGAAAAAAAAATCAGGAATTAATGCGCAAGGTCTAAAAGTCGAAAGGCTGCATGATACGAAAGGCTAAAAAATAATATTAAAAATAAAAATAACAAAGAAAATGATTAATGTGTAATTTGATTGATTTATTGCTTTTTTTACGAGAAAAATATTATAATAACATTACATTATAATATATTAAAAAAATGGAAATTTTAAGATCTTTTCAATTTTTTTATTAATTCTTTAAAATAAATTACGGTTTTAATTTTATTTAATTTTATTAATTTTTAATTTATATTTTTAATTAAATTATATTTATTTATTTAAAAAAAATGGAATATAATATATTAAAAAAAATGGAAATTTTAAGATCTTTTCAATTTTTTTATTAATTCTTTGAAATAAATTGCGGTTTTATTTTTATTTTTATTTAATTTTTATTTTTAATTAAATTATATTTGGTTATTTTAAAAAAATGGATTATAATATTTCAATTTTTTTATTAATTCTTTGAAATAAATTGCGATTATAATTTTATTTAATTTCATTAATTTTTAATTTATATTTTTAATTAAATTATTTGGTTATTTTAAAATAATGGAATTTTTAAATTATATGTATATTCTATTTAAGTTTTTTTTCAAAACTAAATTGATAGTAAGTATAACGATATTGTGAGTACTGGATTAGGGAAAAGGCTAACATCTTATATGCAATTTTGAATATTTTTATATCATTCTACTCAGAATTAAATTTCCTATCTAAATATGCTTTGATGTATTTTTTTACGTTTCCGGTTCAAAAATAACATTTTTGTCGCGAAAACGTTCGAAGGGAAAAGGCTAACATCTTTAGTTTAATTCTATAAATTTTTATATCATTGAACTCAGAATTAAATTTCCTATCTAAATATGCTTTGATGTAATTTTTTACGTTATCGGTTCAAAAAATAAATTTTAATAATTTTTTTGTGGTAAAAACGTTGGAAGGGAAAAGGCTAACATCTTATATGCAATTTTGAATATTTTTATATCATTCTACTCAGAATTAAATTTCCTATCCAATTATGCTTAGATGTATTCTTTTACGTTTCCGGTTCAAAAAATAACATTTTTGTCGCGAAAACGTTCGAAGGGAAAATTCTAACATCTTTAGTTTAATTTTATAAATTTTTATATCATTGAACTCAGAATTAAATTTCCTATCTAAATATGCTTTGATGTATTTTTTTACGTTATTGGTTCAAAAAATAAATTTTAAAAAATTTTTTGTGGTAAAAACGTTGGAAGGGAAAAGGCTAACATCTTATATGCAATTTTGAATATTTTTATATCATTCTACTCAGAATTAAATTTCCTATCCAATTATGCTTAGATGTATTTTTTTACGTTTTCGGTTCAAAAAATAACATTTTTGTCGCGAAAACGTTCGAAGGGAAAAGGCAAACATCTTTAGTTTAATTCTATAAATTTTTATATCATTGAACTCAGAATTAAATTTCCTATCTAAATATGCTTTGATGTAATTTTTTACGTTATTGGTTCAAAAAATAAATTTTAAAAATTTTTTTGTGGTAAAAACGTTGGAAGGGAAAAGGCTAACATCTTATATGCAATTTTGAATATTTTTATATCATTCTACTCAGAATTAAATTTCCTATCCAATTATGCTTAGATGTATTTTTTTACGTTTTCGGTTCAAAAAATAACATTTTTGTCGCGAAAACGTTCGAAGGGAAAAGGCTAACATCTTTAGTTTAATTTTATAAATTTTTATATCATTGAACTCAGAATTAAATTTCCTATCTAAATATGCTTTGATGTAATTTTTTACGTTATCGGTTCAAAAAATAAATTTTAATAATTTTTTTGTGGTAAAAACGTTGGAAGGGAAAAGGCTAACATCTTATATGCAATTTTGAATATTTTTATATCATTTTACTCAGAATTAAATTTCCTATCCAGTTATGCTTAGAGGTATTTTTTTACGTTTCCGGTTCAAAAAATAACATTTTTGTCGCGAAAACGTTCGAAGAGAAAAGGCTAACATCTTAAGTTTAATTTTATAAATTTTTATATCATTGAACTCAGAATTAAATTTCCTATCTAAATATGCTTTGATGTAATTTTTTACGTTATCGGTTCAAAAAATAAATTTTAAAAATTTTTTTGTGGTAAAAACGTTGGAAGGGAAAAGGCTAACATCTTATATGCAATTTTTAATATTTTTATATCATTCTACTCAGAATTAAATTTCCTATCCAATTATGCTTAGATGTATTTTTTTACGTTTCCGGTTCAAAAAATAACATTTTTGTCGCGAAAACGTTCGAAGGGAAAAGGCTAACATCTTAAGTTTAATTTTATAAATTTTTATATCATTGAACTCAGAATTAAATTTTCTATCTAAATATGCTTTGATTTGATGTATTTTTTTACGTTATTGGTTCAAAAAATAAATTTAAAAAATTTTTTTGTGGTAAAAACGTTGGAAGGGAAAAGACTAACATCTTATATGCAATTTTGAATATTTTTATATCATTCTACTCAGAATTAAATTTCCTATCCAATTATGCTTAGATGTATTTTTTTACGTTTCCGGTTCAAAAAATAACATTTTTGTCGCGAAAACGTTCGAAGGGAAAAGGCTAACATCTTTAGTTTAATTTTATAAATTTTTATATCATTGAACTCAGAATTAAATTTCCTATCTAAATATGCTTTGATGTAATTTTTTACGTTATCGGTTCAAAAAATAAATTTTAATAATTTTTTTGTGGTAAAAACGTTGGAAGGGAAAAGGCTAACATCTTATATGCAATTTTGAATATTTTTATATCATTCTACTCAGAATTAAATTTCCTATCCAATTATGCTTAGAGGTATTTTTTTACGTTTCCGGTTCAAAAAATAACATTTTTGTCGCGAAAACGTTCGAAGGGAAAAGGCTAACATCTTAAGTTTAATTTTATAAATTTTTATATCATTGAACTCAGAATTAAATTTCCTATATAAATATGCTTTGATGTAATTTTTTACGTTATCGGTTCAAAAAATAAATTTTAAAAATTTTTTTGTGGTAAAAACGTTGGAAGGGAAAAGACTAACATCTTATATGCAATTTTAAATATTTTTATATCATTCTACTCAGAATTAAATTTCCTATCCAATTATGCTTAGATGTATTTTTTTACGTTTCCGGTTCAAAAAATAACATTTTTGTCGCGAAAACGTTCGAAGGGAAAAGGCTAACATCTTAAGTTTAATTTTATAAATTTTTATATCATTGAACTCAGAATTAAATTTCCTATCTAAATATGCTTTGATGTATTTTTTTACGTTATTGGTTCAAAAAATAAATTTAAAAAATTTTTTTGTGGTAAAAACGTTGGAAGGGAAAAGACTAACATCTTATATGCAATTTTGAATATTTTTATATCATTCTACTCAGAATTAAATTTCCTATCCAATTATGCTTAGATGTATTTTTTTACGTTTCCGGTTCAAAAAATAACATTTTTGTCGCGAAAACGTTCGAAGGGAAAAGGCTAACATCTTTAGTTTAATTTTATAAATTTTTATATCATTGAATTCAGAATTAAATTTCCTATCTAAATATGCTTTGATGTAATTTTTTACGTTATCGGTTCAAAAAATAAATTTTAATAATTTTTTTGTGATAAAAACGTTGGAAGGGAAAAGGCTAACATCTTATATGCAATTTTGAATATTTTTATATCATTCTACTCAGAATTAAATTTCCTATCCAATTATGCTTAGATGTATTTTTTTACGTTTCCGGTTCAAAAAATAACATTTTTGTCGCGAAAACGTTCGAAGGGAAAAGGCTAACATCTTAAGTTTAATTTTATAAATTTTTATATCATTGAACTCAGAATTAAATTTCCTATCTAAATATGCTTTGATGTAATTTTATACGTTATCGGTTCAAAAAATAAATTTTAATAATTTTTTTGTGATAAAAACGTTGGAAGGGAAAAGGCTAACATCTTATATGCAATTTTGAATATTTTTATATCATTCTACTCAGAATTAAATTTCCTATCCAATTATGCTTAGATGTATTTTTTTACGTTTCCGGTTCAAAAAATAACATTTTTGTCGCGAAAACGTTCGAAGGGAAAAGGCTAACATCTTAAGTTTAATTTTATAAATTTTTATATCATTGAACTCAGAATTAAATTTCCTATATAAATATGCTTTGATGTAATTTTTTACGTTATCGGTTCAAAAAATAAATTTTAAAAATTTTTTTGTGGTAAAAACGTTGGAAGGGAAAAGACTAACATCTTATATGCAATTTTAAATATTTTTATATCATTCTACTCAGAATTAAATTTCCTATCCAATTATGCTTAGATGTATTTTTTTACGTTTCCGGTTCAAAAAATAACATTTTTGTCGCGAAAACGTTCGAAGGGAAAAGGCTAACATCTTAAGTTTAATTTTATAAATTTTTATATCATTGAACTCAGAATTAAATTTCCTATCTAAATATGCTTTGATGTATTTTTTTACGTTATTGGTTCAAAAAATAAATTTAAAAAATTTTTTTGTGGTAAAAACGTTGGAAGGGAAAAGACTAACATCTTATATGCAATTTTGAATATTTTTATATCATTCTACTCAGAATTAAATTTCCTATCCAATTATGCTTAGATGTATTTTTTTACGTTTCCGGTTTAAAAAATAACATTTTTGTCGCGAAAACGTTCGAAGGGAAAAGGCTAACATCTTTAGTTTAATTTTATAAATTTTTATATCATTGAATTCAGAATTAAATTTCCTATTTAAATATGCTTTGATGTAATTTTTTACGTTATCGGTTCAAAAAATAAATTTTAATAATTTTTTTGTGATAAAAACGTTGGAAGGGAAAAGGCTAACATCTTATATGCAATTTTGAATATTTTTATATCATTCTACTCAGAATTAAATTTCCTATCCAATTATGCTTAGATGTATTTTTTTACGTTTCCGGTTCAAAAAATAACATTTTTGTCGCGAAAACGTTCGAAGGGAAAAGGCTAACATCTTAAGTTTAATTTTATAAATTTTTATATCATTGAACTCAGAATTAAATTTCCTATCTAAATATGCTTTGATGTAATTTTTTACGTTATCGGTTCAAAAAATAAATTTTAATAATTTTTTTGTGATAAAAACGTTGGAAGGGAAAAGGCTAACATCTTATATGCAATTTTGAATATTTTTATATCATTCTACTCAGAATTAAATTTCCTATCCAATTATGCTTAGATGTATTTTTTTACGTTTCCGGTTCAAAAAATAACATTTTTGTCGCGAAAACGTTCGAAGGGAAAAGGCTAACATCTTAAGTTTAATTTTATAAATTTTTATATCATTGAACTCAGAATTAAATTTCCTATCTAAATATGCTTTGATGTAATTTTTTACGTTATCGGTTCAAAAAATAAATTTTAATAATTTTTTTGTGATAAAAACGTTGGAAGGGAAAAGGCTAACATCTTATATGCAATTTTGAATATTTTTATATCATTCTACTCAGAATTAAATTTCCTATCCAATTATGCTTAGATGTATTCTTTTACGTTTCCGGTTCAAAAAATAACATTTTTGTCGCGAAAACGTTCGAAGGGAAAATTCTAACATCTTTAGTTTAATTTTATAAATTTTTATATCATTGAACTCAGAATTAAATTTCCTATCTAAATATGCTTTGATGTATTTTTTTACGTTATTGGTTCAAAAAATAAATTTTAAAAAATTTTTTGTGGTAAAAACGTTGGAAGGGAAAAGGCTAACATCTTATATGCAATTTTGAATATTTTTATATCATTCTACTCAGAATTAAATTTCCTATCCAATTATGCTTAGATGTATTTTTTTACGTTTTCGGTTCAAAAAATAACATTTTTGTCGCGAAAACGTTCGAAGGGAAAAGGCTAACATCTTTAGTTTAATTTTATAAATTTTTATATCATTGAACTCAGAATTAAATTTCCTATCTAAATATGATTTGATGTATTTTTTTACGTTATTGGTTCAAAAAATAAATTTTAAAAATTTTTTTGTGGTAAAAACGTTGGAAGGGAAAAGGCTAACATCTTATATGCAATTTTGAATATTTTTATATCATTCTACTCAGATGTTAGCCTTTTCCCTTCCAACGTTTTTACCACAAAAAAATTATTAAAATTTATTTTTTGAACCGATAACGTAAAAAATTACATCAACGCATATTTAGATAGGAAATTTAATTCTGAGTAGAATGATATAAAAATATTCAAAATTGCATATAAGATGTTAGCCTTTTCCCTTCCAACGTTTTTACCACAAAAAAATTATTAAAATTTATTTTTTGAACCGATAACGTAAAAAATTACATCAAAGCATATTTAGATAGGAAATTTAATTCTGAGTTCAATGATATAAAAATTTATAGAATTAAACTAAAGATGTTAGCCTTTTCCCTTCGAACGTTTTCGCGACAAAAATGTTATTTTTGAACCGGAAACGTAAAAAAATACATCTAAGCATAATTGGATAGGAAATTTAATTCTGAGTAGAATGATAATATTCAAAATTGCATATAAGATGTTAGCCTTTTCCCTTCCAACGTTTTTACCACAAAAAAATTTTTAAAATTTATTTTTTGAAACAATAACATAAAAAAATACATCAAAGCATATTTAGATAGTAAATTTAATTCTGAGTTCAATGATATAAAAATTTATAAAATTAAACTAAAGATGTTAGCCTTTTCCCTTCGAACGTTTTCGCGACAAAAATGTTATTTTTTGAACCGAAAACGTAAAAAAATACATCTAAGCATAATTGGATAGGAAATTTAATTCTGAGTAGAATGATATAAAAATATTCAAAATTGCATATAAGATGTTAGCCTTTTCCCTTCCAACGTTTTTACCACAAAAAAATTTTTAAATCTTATTTTTTGAACCGATAACGTAAAAAATTACATCAAAGCATATTTAGATAGGAAATTTAATTCTGAGTTCAATGATATAAAAATTTATAAAATTAAACTTAAGATGTTAGCCTTTTCCCTTCGAACGTTTTCGCGACAAAAATGTTATTTTTTGAACCGGAAACGTAAAAAAATACATCTAAGCATAATTGTATAGGAAATTTAATTCTGAGTAGAATGATATAAAAATATTCAAAATTGCATATAAGATGTTAGCCTTTTCCCTTCCAACGTTTTACCACAAAAAAATTTTTAAAATTTATTTTTTGAACCAATAACGTAAAAAAATACATCAAAGCATATTTAGATAGGAAATTTAATTCTGAGTTCAATGATATAAAAATTTATAAAATTAAACTTAAGATGTTAGCCTTTTCCCTTCGAACGTTTTCGCGACAAAAATGTTATTTTTTGAACCGGAAACGTAAAAAAATACATCTAAGCATAATTGGATAGGAAATTTAATTCTGAGTAGAATGATATAAAAATATTCAAAATTGCATATAAGATGCTAGCCTTTTCCCTTCCAACGTTTTAACCACAAAAAAATTATTAAAATTTATTTTTTGAACCGATAACGTAAAAAATTACATCAAAGCATATTTAGATAGGAAATTTAATTCTGAGTTCAATGATATAAAAATTTATAGAATTAAACTAAAGATGTTTGCCTTCCCTTCGAACGTTTTCGCGACAAAAATGTTATTTTTTGAACCGTAAACGTAAAAAAATACATCTAAACATAATTGTATAGGAAATTTAATTCTGAGTAGAATGATATAAAAATATTCAAAATTGCATATAAGATGTTAGCCTTTTCCCTTCCAACGTTTTTACCACAAAAAAATTTTTAAAATTTATTTTTTGAACCAATAACGTAAAAAATTACATCAAAGCATATTTAGATAGGAAATTTAATTCTGAGTTCAATGATATAAAAATTTATAGAATTAAACTAAAGATGTTTGCCTTCCCTTCGAACGTTTTCGCGACAAAAATGTTATTTTTTGAACAGTAAACGTAAAAAAATACATCTAAACATAATTGGATAGGAAATTTAATTCTGAGTAGAATGATATAAAAATATTCAAAATTGCATATAAGATGTTAGCCTTTTCCCTTCCAACGTTTTTACCACAAAAAAATTATTAAAATTTATTTTTTGAACCGATAACGTAAAAAATTACATCAAAGCATATTTAGATAGGAAATTTAATTCTGAGTTCAATGATATAAAAATTTATAGAATTAAACTAAAGATGTTAGCCTTTTCCCTTCGAACGTTTTCGCGACAAAAATGTTATTTTTGAACCGGAAACGTAAAAAAATACATCTAAGCATAATTGGATAGGAAATTTAATTCTGAGTAGAATGATATAAAAATATTCAAAATTGCATATAAGATGTTAGCATTTTCCCTTCCAACGTTTTTACCACAAAAAAATTTTTAAAATTTATTTTTTGAACCAATAACATAAAAAAATACATCAAAGCATATTTAGATAGGAAATTTAATTCTGAGTTCAATGATATAAAAATTTATAAAATTAAACTAAAGATGTTAGCCTTTTCCCTTCGAACGTTTTCGCGACAAAAATGTTATTTTTTGAACCGAAAACGTAAAAAAATACATCTAAGCATAATTGGATAGGAAATTTAATTCTGAGTAGAATGATATAAAAATATTCAAAATTGCATATAAGATGTTAGTCTTTTCCCTTCCAACGTTTTTACCACAAAAAAATTTTTAAAATTTATTTTTTGAACCAATAACGTAAAAAAATACATCAAAGCATATTTAGATAGGAAATTTAATTCTGAGTTCAATGATATAAAAATTTATAAAATTAAACTTAAGATGTTAGCCTTTTCCCTTCGAACGTTTTCGCGACAAAAATGTTATTTTTTGAACCGGAAACGTAAAAAAATACATCTAAGCATAATTGGATAGGAAATTTAATTCTGAGTAGAATGATATAAAAATATTTAAAATTGCATATAAGATGTTAGCCTTTTCCCTTCCAACGTTTTTACCACAAAAAAATTTTTAAAATTTATTTTTTGAACCGATAACGTAAAAAATTACATCAAAGCATATTTAGATAGGAAATTTAATTCTGAGTTCAATGATATAAAAATTTATAAAATTAAACTTAAGATGTTAGCCTTTTCCCTTCGAACGTTTTCGCGACAAAAATGTTATTTTTTGAACCGGAAACGTGAAAAAATACATCAAAGCATATTTAGATAGGAAATTTAATTCTGAGTAGAATGATATAAAAATATTCAAAATTGCATATAAGATGTTAGCCTTTTCCCTAATCCAGTACTCACAATATCGTTATACTTACTATCAATTTAGTTTTGAAAAAAAACTTAAATAGAATATACATATAATTTTAAAAATTCCATTATTTTAAAATAACCAAATAATTTAAATAAATTAAAAATTAATGAAATTAAATAAAATTATAATCGCAATTTATTTCAAAGAATTAATAAAAAAATTGAAATATTATAATCCATTTTTTTAAAATAACCAAATATAATTTAATTAAAAATAAAAATTAAATAAAAATAAAAATAAAACCGCAATTTATTTCAAAGAATTAATAAAAAAATTGAAAAGATCTTAAAATTTCCATTTTTTTAATATATTATATTCCATTTTTTTTAAATAAATAAATATAATTTAATTAAAAATATAAATTAAAAATATAAATTAAAAATTAATAAAATTAAATAAAATTAAAACCGTAATTTATTTCAAAGAATTAATAAAAAAATTGAAAAGATCTTAAAATTTCCATTTTTTTAATATATTATAATGTAATGTTATTATAATATTTTTCTCGTAAAAAAAGCAATAAATCAATCAAATTACACATTAATCATTTTCTTTGTTATTTTTATTTTCAATATTATTTTTTAGCCTTTCGTATCATGCAGCCTTTCGACTTATAGACCTACCCGAATTAATGTTATAGAAGAAAAATGAATAAAAAATAAAATATAAAACCCCCCTTTTTATAAATTTGGGATACATTTATTTATTATTTAATGTTTTTTTATTTATATTTATAAAAAAAAATCAAATGTTAAGGTATAAAAAATGTATTTCCCAGATGGAGGTCCGTGAAGTTGGCCCCGCAATTTTTGATTTTCAATGGTTTATTAGTTGGTGTGATTAGTACCCGATTTGTACCGTTTTCAGTTCGATTTGTACCATCACCGTTTTTGAGATATTCAAAGAACAAAATGTTGGGCCAACTTCACGACAGCCCCCCAACTTTTGAACTTAAAAATAAAAAGTGAATAGGTCGATAGAGAATGATTTGTACCGTTTTCAGTTCGATTTGTACCATCACCGTTTTCCAGCTATTGACCGTTGAAAATATGGCGCCAAAAATTAAAAACACTCAACATTTATTTTTTTAAAAATTTTTTTAACGTACAACGGTAGAGAATTTTTTTCTCTTCCTAATGATGCCTCAAATTAAGCTTTATCTTCATTATTTATTTCGGAAATCAAATTTTAAACCTTATATTATAGCGTGAAGTTAGCCCCCCCCCCCCCCCCAATATTCAAAATTTGAGATTTTTCAAATTTTTAAAACGGGATTGATTTGTACCCGATTTGTACCGTTTCAAACCCGATTTGTACCAATACCGTTTTCCAGCTATTGACTGTTAAAGATATGGCGCTAAAAATAAAAAACTCTTAACATTTATTTTTTTAAAAAATTTTTTTAACGCACAACGGTAGAGAATTTTTTTCTCTTCCTAATGATTCCTCAAATTAAGCTTTATCTTCATTATTTATTTCGGAAATCAAATTTTAAACCTTATATTATAGCGTAAAGTTAGCCCCCCCCCCCATATTCAAAATTTGAGATTTTTTAAATTTTTAAAACGGGATTGATTTGTACCCGATTTGTACCGTTTCAAACTCGATTTGTACTATTATCGTTTTCCAGCATTGACCGTTAAAGATATGGCGTCAAGGTTTAAAATTTGATTTCCGAAATAAATAATAAAGATAAAGCATAATTTGAGGCATCATTAGGAAGATAAAAAAATTCTCTACCGTTGTACGTTAAAAAATTTAAAAAAAATAAATGTTGAGTGTAAAAGATCATTTTTATTTAGTGCATCTTTTTAGTTGAACTCCATTCTTGCATCTAAACATTTAACATATATAATACTAATATCATCTGCACAGAAATTTAAGTGTTTTCCAACAAAATATTATATTAATATAATTTAAAAATAATGGAAAGTAATATGATAATTTCAAAAAATATATATGTCGTATGCGGTTTCGGAATCGGTGGGGATTCGGCATCTCTCACTTTTAAATCATTTACTATGGACGATTTTTGGATTTTAAAAATCTGATTTTACAGGAATTGAATTTCAGCATGTGTAGAGTATTTACCCTATAAATTTCAGCCAATTTCAGCGATAGACATTTAGGTATTTTTTTAATTTATATGAAAAATCCATATAAAAATTAATATAAATTAGAAGTAGTTCTAAAGTTCATGGCAAAATTGTTTGAAATTTACAATTTGGGTATTCTACCCATGCTAGAATACATTTCCGGTTAAAATCGAACTTTAAAATGTTTTAAATCGCTCTCGATAAAGGATTTAAAATCAAAAGATTCCGAATCCCCACTGATTCCGAATCCCAATACGACATATATACTAAAATAATTTCAAAAGGGAGTTGAGAATTTGATAATTGTCTAGTTTTAAATTATATCAGAACATTTTTACTTATGTTTAATTTAAAAATATATAAAATGAGTTATAAGACAATTGTCACCTTTATAGGTAGTAAGCTCATTACTACAAAAAAATTAGAAAATGCTTAAAAATAACAATAGTCACTTTTCTATGGTATATCTTCACTGAAATTTAAAATGTTTACAATATATAATTTTACCTATTAGCTTTAAAAAAATTCAAAAATAATGATTATGACAATTGTAACTTTTCTATGATACATATTTCATGAAATTTAAATATTTACAATTACAAAACATATTTTTATCTGTTTACTTTAAAAAACTCAAAAAAGTTCAAAAATAATGATTATGACAATTGTCACTTTTCTATGATACATCTTCATTTTAATTTAATAGGTTTATAAAACATATTTTTACCTATTTACTTTTAAAAAACTCAAAAAGTTCAAAAATAATGATTATGACAATTGTCACTTTTCTATCATACATCTTCACTGAAATTTTAATTTAACTTGTTTATAAAACATATTTTTTACTTATTTGCTTAAAAAAATTTAAAAATGTTGATAATTAACGATTATGACTATTGTCACTTCTCTTTTTATATCTTCACTGAAATTTTAATTTAAAATGTTTACAAAACATATTTTTACTTATTTGCTTTAAAAAAATTAAAAAATGTTGATAATTAACGATTATAACAATTGTCACTTTTCTACGGTACATCTTCACTGAAATTTTAATTTAACATGTTTACAAAAAACATATTTTTACTTATTTGCTTTAAAAAAATTTAAAAATGTTGATAATTATTGATTATGACAATTGTCACTTTTCTATGGTAACATCTTCACTGAAATTTTAATTTAACATGTTTACAAAACATATTTTTATTTATTTGCTTTAAAAAAATTTAATAATGTTGATAATTAACAATTATGACAATTGTCACCTTTATATCCTTTACAATCACTGAAACCATCTTGAAACATACTCAACTAGCTTATTTTAATAAAAATTATTTTTAAAGGTTCTGAGACGAGTATGTCACTTTTATACTTTACATTAAATAAAACACCAAATATTAAAAAATATGTAATCGTTAAATTCTCACATTTACAACTTATGAAAAATAATATTTTTCTAAGATCAAAAAATAAAATAAAAACATATATCTCAAAAATTTTATTTTTAAAAAATCACAAAATATTTGTACAAAATATTTTAGGATCAAAAATGTTTTATTATAATAAAGATTTTCTTACTAAAGATTTTAGTATATTATAAAATTAAAAAAAATTTTCTCAAAATCATAGAAGATTTTTTTACAAAAAATTTAGCTCAAATTTATTTTAGCCAAAAAATTTTCGTAAAATTTAATCTTCAAAGATTTTTTCCTCAAAATTTTGGGCTTGTTAAATTTTTTTTAATATTGGCCTATAACAGATATTTTAAAATGGATGAAATATCGGCCCGATCCGATCCTATAAAAAATATCGGTATATCCCTAATTTTAATTGAGATTTTATAATATTTTCAAATTTCCAATTAAGTGAAGTGTTAATAATTTTTAAACAACTTAATTCATTTACGCCAGTTTAAAATTTTTTAAATTTATTCTCAAAGATTCCTATCCTATTAAAGTGTTAATAAATTTTAAACAATTAAATTCATTTACGCTATTTATTTTTAATTTTTAACTTATTCTTAATTATTAATTAGAGGAAAATAAAAGTGAACAAGTCAAAGTAAAAATTTTTATATTGGATAATGTTAAATTAAAGAAATATGTCTAAATAAAAATTTTAAAATTGATACATGACTGCTTTGTATTTTTAACTATATTTTGCTTATAAATAAAATAAAAAAAATTTTTTTTATACCAAATTTCTTCTAGTTTTTTAATTGATTTAAATATAGAATTTTTTTATATCAATTCAAAAATCTTAAACCCGAACTAAACCCGGGTTCAAAAATATTTCCCTGAACCGAATCCGAACCAAACTTACCTATTTTTTTTACCTTAAACCGAGCCGAAGCATCCCTGGTTACAAATAATATATCATTTTATAGCCCTAATGGAAAATATCGAAAAAAAATTGAAAAATTCCAAGTGTTTTCGTAATTCCGTTAAAAATAAATTAGGAAGGGATTTTTTTGGGTGTTGTTAAATATCTATTTCTTTTTTCATATATGTGGTTCACACCCATTGTTCAAAAACAACTGTAATAAATATATTTTATGTTCTTCTTTTTCGTTCACTCTCGTTTTTGAAAAACAACTGACTTATTTTCTCACAAGTCTCGCACTCGTGGTTAAAAAACAACTCAATTATGTTTATCATCAATTCTCTCCCAAAATTATGGTTCTCATAATTATAGCATAATCAATTATGTCTATCATCAATTTGGAAACAAAAAATTTTGATTCTCATAACTAACACGACATCAATTATGTCTATCAATATTTAAACACAAAATTATGATTCTCATAATTCTAACACGACTTGTAAAAATCAAATCAATTATGTCTATCATCAATTTTCAAACACACAAAATTAAGATTTTCATAATTCTAACACAATTTGTTAAAAAACAAATCAATTACGTCTATTATCGATTTTCAAACACACGAATTATGATTCTCATAATTCTAACACAACTTATTAAACAACAACTTTATTTAATTTCCTCACACCTGTTCTTGACAAACATTTAACAATTATTTATCCCGTTTTGGCCACCCATTCTTCTTTTTTAAAACCCTATAATTCTCTGATTTTTTTTTAATTTTTACACTCTTGTAACTATTCTTATTTTAAATAAATATCACACAATTTTTCTTTTCCTCTTCACAGGTATTTCGTATCCATATCAACAATTCAAAAAAAGACAATATTTCTTCATTCTGCTTGGATCTTTTATCTACTAGCTCTATAGTAATTGATTCTCTATTTTATTTCTTCTATTATTAGAATAATATTGCATAATTGACATCAAATCTTATTAATGATCCGAAATAAAAATCATATCTCTAATTGAGCACGATTCCAACATGAATTTTCTAATGATGAAAGCCGTTTCTCTTTATGAAGATTTTGATTAATCAACAACCTAATATTTTACTAAATATTATCAACTTAAAACGTAAACGCAAATCTTTAATAAGAATTTAATTTCAACATCAACTATTTTCTAACACTTAGGCATCTCGCTTAGACCCAGAGGCGATTTTATATATCAAAATAAAATTATATATAAGAATCTATAATCATAACTTTTTAATATATATATTTATATATCAGACCTGCAGAGGCACGATTGTCATTAAAAAATAAAATCATTTTTTCGCTTAACATTATTCCTTTTCATTCATTATGTATATGCCTTATTTTATTTTTATACTATTTATTTTTTTGACATTCTCTTTATTTATTTTTTTCCTTTTAGATTTCACCTTTTCTGGTGGTAAGCTCCTTCAATCTCTCTCCACTTTATTACTCATACTATTTATTTTTATATTTCTTATCGATTCCATTTGGATCATTTACCAGACATTGAGTTAGCCGTTTATAAAAATCGACTTAAATGGAGCCGTTTTACAATACATGTAAAAAAATAAATATCAAATATTATAATTTACTTATAAATAAATTTAAAAAAATTGAGCCGGCTCAGCTAGTCGACTAAGTTAACTAACTAAGCGAACCGACTAAGCCAGCTGATTAAGTGAACCCACTAAGTTAGCTGACTGATCTAGTTAACTCATACTACTCCTTGATCGGCTTGAGTCGGAGCCGTTTTTACGACTACGACTCGATTTTCAAGTCATAGGAAATCTATTTGTCAACACTACTTGAGTGCAATGATTCATTTAAGTATCTAAGATTTAAAAAAATGTGTCTAATATTATTATTTATTTCAAAAAAATCATCTATAGTAAATGGCGTTTTTGGAGCAGTCTAAAATTATAATAGTAATATTTAGAATAAATTGGGGATAAATCACCATGTTTGCTGACTGGGTAGGCCTCCACCCAGGCGCGTACGCACGAATTTGGTTTGGGGGGGGGATAATAAAATTTTTAAAGAAATATTATTGTTTTTTAAAAATATCAAGCATAAATTTATTAGGACTAATATTCTAATACACAATTTAAATTAATGTGAATTATAAAAAAATTATATGTATAGAATCACTTAAATGACCCAAAATAGAAATTTGAATTTTTTGAGCCTTTACACAAAAAGTTTCTTAGAAATAATTGCATTTTGTATGTTATACATTTACAATGTAAAATCCAATCTTCGTTGTGAGTGAGCTAATTTTTCAATTATCTCATCCTTGCTTGTCGTCAAATGCCTATGAATATTCAAAAGATCCAAATCTTTCAATCTACTTTCAGATTTTGTACTTCTTGGTATGTTTTTCAGAGACCTGCAGGCCCGGCCCCCAGGCCGGACATTATTTTAATTTGTTTTAAATATACCCGGGCCGGGCCCGAAATTTTTTTAAAAAAACACCCAATCCGGGCTGTATTTTTTAAAACAGCCTATATTTGAAATCGTTATTATTAGTTATAAAAATCAAAAATAAATATAATTTATTTTAAAAAAATCCGGGCCGGGCCTAAAATTTTTTTAAAAAAAGCCGAGTCGGGCCTAAATATTTTTTTAAAAAAAGTCAGGCCGGGCCTGAAATTTTTTTAAGAAAAACCTAGGCCAGGCCGTAAAAAATCTTTAAAAAAAATCCGGGCCGTGCCCTGCAAATGGTACTTCTCCAGGCCTCTGTTATTCTTCTTAAAAAAGAGAATGTTCTCTCATTAGTTTACCAATGGGAAGAGTTTATAAACCCTTTTAATACATTGGGAATTTAATCTAAAATGTGTTTGAAATAATGCAGAGCATCCATAGCATTTTTGGGACTATATCAACCATAGTTAATTTTATAAATATAGTTATTCAGCTAATAAGGCATCATAAGATACTTAACATCTTCATGATAAAAATCTAACAAAATTATATTTTTTCTATCACCATCTGAAAAAGGTTGGTAAGGCTTTTATGGAAGTATTATCTGCAGATAAGTGCTGCATGATGAATTAAAATAATTCATTTATTTGGGTTATAATTGTATCTAAGAGAGGAGACATTTGTTTTATAATAATCTTCTACTCATCCTATATTAATGTTTTAACGATGAGCTTGCCTTGCTGCAAGTCGAAGGATACAAATATTAAACACATATAGCTCTGCTTTTGACTCAGCAATAACATATAAGATATGAAATTCTTCATCAACATTAGCCCTAATTTCCTTGAGCTCTGATAAAATGCTCTCCGCTATTCTCATTTTCTTAATCAAGTCAATGTCATGTTTTTGAAAAGTAATATTTAAAATAGTTGTATAATTAAATAATACATTCTAATGAGAAAAAAAATTTGGAATAAGCATTGTATCCAATAATTTTCTTGCTTCTGAGGAAATATTTCTTTCAGGCCATTGTGATATTTCAGTAATAGCAAATAATTGGCTCTTCTAACTCCTTAAGCTGTTACTGCTTGATGGGAGAGACTCTATCTCGTTGGACTTGCAATTTCTTTTTCCTTGTTGGACAAGTTTCAGAAATAATTATTATTTGACTAGAAATTTAAAAATAGGAGATAAATATTACGCCACTAAAAATTTGAAAATAATAAGTAAATATTACGCCGGAAAACTTAAAATCGAATTTAATTGATAAAATAACTTAGTAGATAAATGTGAAAATAAATGTAATTAAATATATATTTAATATGACGAATAAATATTAACAAATATAAATTAATATAAACAATAATATTTTTGAAAAATATATCAGGCATCTGCATTTTTGGCTTTGGGGGGGGGATTTGTCCCCCGCCCCCCGCTGCGTACGCCAATGCCTCCACCTATTAACTTTTTATCTATTTAACCAATTTCTCTTGTGAAAGGTTGAAATAAGTATTGATAAAATTAATAATGGAATAATTTATAACATAATATTACTAAATAGATGTGTTTGATGATTGTCGTAGTTTTATATAGTGAAGGTCAACGGTCCGGTCCTATCGGTCTTAGACCGGGACCGGACCGGACCGATATTTTTGTTGAGGACCGTGGTCCGGACCGGTCTTTTATTAATATTTAAGTTTACTTTACTATTCAATTAAAAAAAATTTTGGTATATTTTATTTTATGATATTTTTCTAGAGGAGTTATTTTAGATTTTGTTAATTTTTTTTTTACAATATGAAAACCATAAGTTTGTCCAAGAAACATTTTACTTATAGTCCTAATAAAAAACATAGAATATGTGTTCACTGTAATACCAAATTTAACATATCGTCAGCAACAAGTAACAAAATAATTGTTTATAATTTTTTAAGCAATAAATTAATCAAAATAAGCAGCAGTATTATTATTAAAATATTTTGGTTATTATTTATATATCTATTTTTTCTTAAGAAACTGTCTGAATAATTCATTGTCAAAATAATTTAACCTTATTCTTAATAAAATAATTAGGTATCTTAAGCAGACATTTGATAAAACATAAAATTTATACTTCTAATAATGAAAATGAAAATATCTCAAAAACACAATCTACTCTTAATTTAAATATGCCCTCCACAAGTACAAAATCACTTTCTTCAATACCATTGGATAAATTCCAAACAGATCATATGAACCAACTCATTATAAAATGGGTAATAATGGACTCTCTGCCAATGAAGACTTTTGAAAGTTCAGGTCTTCATAATTTAATCAAATATTTAAACTCAACTGCTACAATTTGGTCAAAAAACAAAGTTAAAAATTTTTATACAGCTAATTTTGAGAAACTAAGAAATTCTCTAAAAGATATTTTAAATAAAAATATTTCTTTAATAAGCTTTACCACAGATATGTGGAGCAATATAAATAAAATTTCATTTATAGCCATTACTGCACATTATATTGATTCTTCTTTTACATTATAAAATATTTTACTTGATATAAATCATATCCCATTTCCTCATACTTCTGAAGAAATATCCTTAGCTATAAAAGAAGTAATTGATGTATATCAATTGGAGGAGAATATACTGGCCTGTACTACAGATAATGCCAATAACATCCTAAAAAGCATGGATATTTTACAGAATATTTATAAGGAACACAAATTTAAAGGCTTTAGATGCTGTGCCCATATTCTAAACCTAATATCTCAGTAAGGTTTATCATATATTACAACTATCCTAGAAAAGTGTAGAGACATAGCCTTTTCTATAAATAAATCACCCAAAATAAATCAAGCATATGTATAAATATGTGAAAATAAGGGTATTACAAAATTTAAAATCCCTTCTGATATCCCTATTAGATGGAATAGCATTTTTATCCAATTATTTTTAAAAAATATTTAATTTTTAGAACATGGATGCTATAGAAGAAGTACTTTTTTTGAATTACAAACAATTTAAAGGGGTTTTCTTTACTGAGTGTGAAAAAGAAGACCTTAAAGAGGCTGTAGATTTTCTAAGGCCCTTCTATAAAACCACACTTGATTTATCAGGATCCAAATATCCTACAGTTGGGATTTCCATGTTATATATGGAGAATATAAATAATGAAATTTTAAATAATATAAAAAAGGATAATAACAATACAAGAAAAGAAATTCTTAATAACATGCTGGTTAAAATGCAGAAATATCTCAAAGAATTATTTTGCTATGAATCATATGTCTCAACATTATTGGATTTATTGGATCCGAGATTAAAACAAGTTTACATGCCTAATACTCTTAATAGAATTGAGTATATAACCAAATTTTCAAAATATTTAAGGAAAATAGAAAATAAAAAAAAATACAACAAATTCTCAGGTATATTTTTAATATTTATTTATTAAATCCTAATTTTCAAACATTTGTGCCAGGAGGAAATCAATGAATTTAGTTTTTAGAAAGAATTTTATCCCAAAAAAGAAATTCAGAAGGGGATTATATATCGGCAGAAATCATTGAAGAAAATATATCAGAACTTCACACCTATTTGAATGAACCTCTTGTTTCATTAAAGCATGACATATTAGTATGGTGGAAAGACAATAGTGAAAGGTCTTTTATATTTTTTAAATAGTCAATATAGTTTATTATATAGATTTCCAGTCCTCTCTTTAGCAGCTAGAAATTTTTTAGCAATTCAAGCAACATCTGTCCCCTGTGAACAAATATTTTCGCAGGAGATCTTGTCAGGCTTTCAAACAAAACAATACAAGCTTTGATGTGTATGGGCTCTTGGTTAAAGAATGGAATAGATCTACCGCCTCCATTAAGTCCCTCTTCTAATTCCTTCCAAGGAAGTTCTACAAACAAAGACATTAGCATTTATTTAAATTAAATATTTGTATTAATTATTATATTATTCATAATTAATTTTATATTGTTTATATAATACTCTTATATTTAATAAAATGATAAAACAAATTAAATTAGGTTAAAAAAAATATGTTTTTTAAACAAATAAAAAGACCGGTCCTGGACCGGTCTTTTTATTTAAGATCACGGTCTGGATCGATCTTTTTTAAAGACCGTGGCCCGGTCCGAGGGTATCGGTCCGGACCGAAGACCGGACCGTGACCTTCACAATTTATATTAATTTTTGCATAATGCCAATCAACCAAAATAAATAAGGTTGATTGGATTATAATTATTATAGAAGAACACGTGATATTAATATATTTTTTTGTGTTCGAAAAAAAATTGTAGATCATTATTATTCTTTCTTATAAAATGGTATTATTAAAAAATTACTATGAAATGTTTCGTTTCTGATATTTTTGACGATTATAAAATTAGTTTTTTTTATACAAAATTGTTGAAATTAAATAAATAAAATTAACATCATCCAATCTTTTCAATTTAATTGCAGAGTATGTTTATGAAAGGGTAGAAGTAAGGGGTGTGTAATCTTTTTTAGATGATAAAATAAAATGTTAATATATTTATTGTAATTTTTGATTTATAATATAATATCTTAGGGTCAGTAGAAATATAACATGTTTGGACTAGGCCAGAAAATCAACTTTCATATAAATCTAGTTCAAAAACGACATCAGAGACCTTCATGGGCCGTGTCGGCCCGCAGGCCCATAGTCGGGTATGGGTCTAATATTATATTTTTAGCAGGCCTGGGCCGGGCCTGGATTAATAAATTTTTCTTAATGGACTTGGGCTGGGCTTGGCCTAAAATTATTAATTTAAATTTAGATTATTACTAATTTAAAGAAATATTGCCTTTTTTTCTTCTAATAATAATAAATTTCAGTATTGTCAACAAAATGATTGCCTAAATATATTTAAATATTTTTTATTTTTATTAAAAAATAATTAAATTTGGATATGGGCTTGGGCTTGGTTTGGGAAATTTTTTTGAAACTCATCATGGGCTTGGGCCGGGCTTGGGAATTTTTTAACATTAGATATGGACCGGGCCAGGCTTGGGCCTAAAAATATTTTTTACTGCTGGCCTGGGCCTGGCTTAGTCAAAAGATAAAGGCCCATGAAGGTCTCTGCTATAGATGCAGATTTGATTCAAATTTTATTTTATTGGGCTACACGTTGATATTAAATTTGTTTGATATATACTTTAATTGTTTCCTCGTTGAGTTACTAGTCATGTTTGATTATGAAACCTTCCGGTACATCTTATAATATGTCCTGTGTTAATCATTTTTTTTTATCAAGATTAAAATATTTTCTGAATTCAGAAGAAGGATCATTTTCCAGGGAAATTACTTTGTCGATATGATCTGTGCCAAAATTATAAGGCTGTGCCGATCCACTAATTTTTCATCGATGGGTCAGCCCATATAAAATCAATCACTTTAAACCTGTCCAACTCAGATTTGGTATATAAGTTAATGAAGTGTTTTGTAATTGGTCAATCCAAAATATTAGCCCCTTAACTATACTGGAACCGCGGAAAGATAGGGTCTCAAAGAGTGGCTCTGTTTGATCATTTTTCCAAAAAAATGATTTTTTAGAATTAGATGCAATTATGGCTCATTTTATAGACCTAAGTAAATTCTTAACAAATTTTGAATAAATTAATTTTTTAATATATATATATTTTTTTAGAATGCGGCTAAAATTATAATTAATTTTTTAAAATGTTAGTATAAATTTTTTTTTCCAAATTTCAGATATTTTGTAAAAATTTTCAGAATGGTAAAATAAAAGTTAGGTAGAAGAAATGCTTAAAATAAAAATATCTTTAAATGGCGTTAATAATTTAAAAGGTCCTTTTCGAATTTTTGCTGACCCAAGGATCTTTTGCTCTAATATTTTTAAAAATATAAGCCTATCTACATTTTTTTATATCATTTTTGCATATCATTTTTGCACAAATATAAAATTTCCGCTAGATAGTGCAAGTGATTTAAAATAGCTAAAATATAATTTTTATAAAATTTGTCTCGAAGTTTTTATTTATTCGATAATATTTATTGAATTAGTTCATAGTTAAATTACTTATAGTATAGATGCGTAGTTATATTATTTCCTAAAATTTAATTTGTATATGGCTATTTCAGATTCTTCACCAGTTAATATATAAGTTTTTCCCTTAGTGGTCAAATGGTTAAATACAGTTAGAATATCATATTTCGGAAGAATAGCAATATCAGATATTGGTGGATAATAAAAAGACTGAGAAGATCCATTGGGGTAAATATAGTACCTTTACTTTACAGCACTAATAATTGCTAGAATATATACTACCTACCATTCATTATC
The DNA here is from genome assembly GCF_954871325.1 of Gordionus sp. m RMFG-2023. NCBI lineage: Eukaryota > Metazoa > Nematomorpha > Gordioida > Chordodea > Parachordodidae > Gordionus > Gordionus sp. m RMFG-2023. Next base: position 51,720,313 of record NC_088775.1, on the reverse strand, counting down.
ATAAAAACATGGTATATACCTATTAATTGGTTGATATTTCGCTTTTTAAATATTTTGTGTTATAGTTTGAACAACACTGGAATATATTTTTGTAATTATTTGTCATAAGCTAACACCATAAACTGCATGAATTTTTTTTGAGTTCTTGGATTGAAAAGAGCTTTTGAAAACCAACCTTTAAAAGTTCTCGCTCCTCTTGGTATTTTTTATAGGGTATATAGGAAAAATGAATATTTTTTATAATTTCATAAGCGAATTTAAAGAAATGGCCCACGCACCCAGGCCTCTGACAGTTTCCCCTATTCCATCGCAAGCACTTTCCCACGCGCAGTAACAAAGAAATGCCATTCTGCTGGAATAGCGAAGTCTATTTCATGATTATATATTGAGCCACCGACCCAACGGAATAATATTAATTGTACTTAGGCTCCGATAAAGAATAAATATTTGGAAAATTTAATAATTTCTTTTGAAATTGTTGTGTTCTCCACTTAAAAAGCTCTTATAATACTACCTCTTTCAAAACCTCCCCACTATATTTGTCCCTTATAAATTTTTACTTGTAAATTATAACAGCAAAAAAGATCATTATTATATATTTTTTACTTAAAACTATATTATTCTTTCCTTTGTTTTACCTGATTGTAAATTATAAAAAGAGCTTTTTTTTATATTTTATTCACTGAAACTGGTCTTAGCCAGTTTAAGGATGGCCAATATGATAAAATCTTTATAGAAATACGCCGATTTTTTTTGTAAACAAAATTTTTATTATATAAGAACAAAAAATATATAATCGTGATCAGTAAATAATTATGATTTTATTTTGTAATTTTATTTTCGTCGAATTGTATTATACCTAATTGTTACGGCTAAAAGTCTAGATTCAACAATCAAAATTTTTCTGCATAAATCCTGTTTGTATGATGACCAAATTGCCTGCTAAGTCCGGTCCCACTTCTACAATCCTTGACTATCAAATGCCGTCGACCCCTCCCCTTCCCCGATGGTTGAATAGCCAACGTACAGAAATTTTTGGAAAGCTTGTTAATTTTTTTTTAAATAAATGGAATAAGCACGTATTATGTTCCAGCTACTCCGATATGGCGATATAACTTATAATTTAAATCATAAGTTATTTTAAATTACTTGCTCTATCTAGCTGAAATTTTATTTTTATGCCAAAATATTATTTTATTCAATAAATATTATATTATGGAATATAAAATAATGTAGATTAACTTATATTTCCAAAATTAAGTCTTTAAGCTATTGAAAATTATAAGAATCATCTAGTGGTAATTTTATTTTAATCATTTTTCCTACTTAACTTTTTTTTACCACTCTGAAAAAATTTATAGAAACAGTTCTTGGTACTCTTTACAAAATATCTGAAATTGGAAAAAAAAATTATACGAACATTTTAAAAAATTAATAACAAATTTTTAACCAATTTAATAAAATATATAAATTAAAAATTAATTTTATTCAGAATACATGCAAGAGTTGACTATAAGATGAGCCATAATAGATATATATAGTGCTTCGAATATTAAAGTTATCACAATTTGAAAAAAACAATTTTTTTGGAAAATGACCAAGCAGAGACCCTATATATCCGGTTCTAGTAGAGTTAAAGAGCTAATAATTTGGATTTGTCAATAACAAATTGCTAAATTATACCAAATTTTAATAAAATCTGAGATATCCGTTATTTTCCGATATTATAAAACACCGATTCCATCCGATATTTATGTTTACCATTTATATTTGAATAGTTATAAAAATATAAATATTTTCTATTTAAAAACAACTAACTTTCACGAATGATTAAATGTAATATGTTTTTTTATTCTCCAAATGTTAATAATCTCATTTAAAATATTTGCAATGTTTATGGGTGAATGTGTTGTTAAACAGCTTCATTTGACCGATTTTTAAAAGGGCTAAATCATAATTTTATCCAAAATATTATTACCTAAACCTCGAAATTTCGTCAATTTTCAGCCATATGCGAATAAGCTTGATTTCCGGCCAAATTCTTAAGTCAATTGCTTTAAAGGCTAAATCGAGCTGTTTACAACACTAGCTGAATGTGACTCGTTAGATATTTTAAAATCATTTTCTTGTTCAGATAATTTAACAATAAAATGTTTGACTATTTTTTTAAACATTGTAACAAGTATTTTATTACTTTCATTAATTTATTGTTATCAAATTATTTATAAATTAAAAATTATTACAATCATAAAATAACCAAAAAAAATAAAAAATATCCGATTCGGTTTTTTAAAAAAGATAGGGCCTATCCTATAATTGGAAGTGCTAAATATCGGTGCCGATCCTTTAATATCGGCACAACCCTTAAAATTATCTTCAAAATAAGTTTCTATCGCTGGCATTTTAAATTATTTTGGAAACTTGATTTAGAATGTAGACTACTGAATATAAATTTCAAAAGTAAATAAAATAAAAAGATTATGACTTTATAATTAGCTATAAATATATTTTAATATTTTTTATGTGTATTTATTATATAAAATTAAATTATAAATAAGTGGTGAGTTACCGCTACCGCTATTTTTTTAAAAAAGTCATGCGCTAGAGCTACCCTTACTAAAAAAGTAACGCGATTGCGCTACTTTAACAACACTGCTACAAAGGCTACCACTCATTGCATTGCAAGTGCTGTAGAAACAGATTCATTAGACATTTAAAGTAGAGACATCGGGTCTAAATATCATTAGGCCCAGCCCAAAATTTTTTGGTAATAGCCCGACCCAAAATTATTTTCAAAAGTTAAGTTCACCTAAGACTAAAGTAAATTCGTACTTCTGTGGAGGATCGCGACGGGCTTTGAAGATCACTAATTCTTAGTGCAATTATACTATAGCCAGGGCCTAAAAATCTTCTGGCATCCGTCAACACTCGAATCCACTGGTCTTTTACCTTCCGTGGAATTTCTCATATATTGATCTTCTTGCCCCTTCCAATATAAATAGGGATGCTCTAATAGACTACGAGCGAATAAACTCGCAAAATATTTGCCCCTACTACCTACCAACTACGCCACGACTTTAACGTCTATCGACTCTCACGCCTTAGCATTTTTAAAGTCATGGTGCACCGGATCTCTACTATTACCGAGGATCCCAACGAGGATTACTATCTACGTCAGAAGTTGTCTCTAAACATAATAAAGAGTGATTATTCTAAACTTTATAATTATCATTGAACGAGGCCCCATGTGTCAACATCCTATGTTTGGGATACTCTTAGACTACTCAGCTCGCGATTGAAATAATATATAAATTACTTGACCAAAACATGTCCAACCTGCCCATCGAGTTTTTGCTAGGTAGGATCGTTTAAATGCTATAGTTGAGTAGAAGCAGAGAATAAGCATATATATGCTGCAGATTATATATTACATTTATATACAATTATTTACTGCTGTAAACATTTTTTAAAAAATCGAACGCGTTCACGTCCGTTCAAAATTTTATTTATTATAAATAAATGTCTTACATTTTTTATGTTATAAAATTATTTTGATAAAAGATATTTTTATTTATAAAAAATTTTTCTTATTAATTTTTAATAACAATTGTTTTGCAAGATTTTCATCTGATAAACAGGAACGCTTGGCAGTTAATAAGACATTATCTATACTAAAAACGCGCTCTACAGGGAGGATTGCGGTATTATATATAATAAAAACTCTTTTAACTTGGGGAATTTATTAAAAATATTTATTGTTTTGTCCTCTATAGTGTTGTATAATCGGCTAAAAACCACGCCTAAGTCTAATTAGGCTTAGCCTAAATATCGGTTATAACTAAATTAGTCGAAAATTATCCGGCTAATCATTCGTCAGCGTTCCATAAAATTCCTAGCATTAATTATTATTTATTTATTTGGTAAAATAATTTATTTATTTTATTTATATTTAATGCTAAATATTATTATCAACATATGAACATATTTATATGATTTAATATTTTTTATTTAAATTTAGGACTGTGCCTATATTAAATCGTAAAAATCGATCCGATCCGATCTTTTTACTTTTCTTTTTTTTTGTTATTTTATGTATATTTATTTTACATTAATAATATTTTCTAAATAATTATTTTTAAACAATGCAAATGCACAACACCACTAAAATTTTATTTATTTTTTTAAATAGATTTATAGTATTTTAAAAGTCTTTTTTTATAAAAATAGAAAGTAACACCCCAAGTTTTATTTATTTTAAATCTTTTTAAATAATAACGCCAATTTTATTATTTATACTTTAAATAAAAGAATTTTTTTAAATATGATATCTGAATTCATTTAATACTACCAATATCCATAAACTTTTTTTAATTAATGTAGAAATAAAAAAATTAAATGCATAATTCGATTTTTTGCATAAAAAATATTGATTTCTTAATTACATTTGTTTCAAAAGAGGGCTGTGAAAAATCAATATAAATATCGGATCGGGTTTGAACAAATATCTGATCGTATCGGATCTGTGAAAAATATGTGAATCAGCACAGCCCTATTTAAATTATTATATTATGAAATGATATTATGAAAATTGATATATTTATTTGATGTTTTTAATAAAAAAATGATATGCTGCTTTGTAAGTTATTTTTGTTACAATTTATTCACGCCCAAAATTTTAAGCAAAAAATTTATTTTGAAGTTCAAAAGGATTTGCATATTTTGATTTGATAAGAATTTTAAATCTTCTTTCTAAATAAATCTTTTTTGAGGAGTTCTTTAACAATCTTTTAGGTAAAATCTTTTATAATATTTTTTTATACCTTTTTTTTAAAATTATCTATAAGTATATTAAAAGAGGTCTTTTTTATAAATATTTTTTTTAAAATATTTATATTCAACTTTTTTATGTTATTTTATATGATCTTTTTAATGATAATATTTTAATGTGACAATTGTCATATTCGTTATTTTAAGATTTTTGACACAAAAGTGTAAAAATATAATTTATATTGTTAATATGTTAAATTATAAATTCAATGAAGATGTTCCTTGGAAACAATTATCATATTCGGTATTTTTAAACATTAGATTTATTTTGACGCTAATGGGCAAATATTTATTTTTAACATGTTAAATTAAAATTTCAATTTGGATGTATCATATAAAATTACAATTGTCATAATCATTATTTTTAAAGTTTATTAAATTTTTTTGATATAAATGGGCTAAAATAAGTATATCTATCATGTTTAATTAAACTTCAGTGAATATGTACCCTAGATTAGTGAGAATTGTCATAATCGTTATTTTTAAAGTTTCTTTACGTAATTTGGCTATAATAAGTATTGCTAACATGTTTAAATAAAACTATAGTGAAGATGTATTCTAGATAAGTGACAATTGTCATAATCGTTATTTTTAATTTTTTTGACGCAAATGGGTAAACATATAGATTGTAAACATGTTAAATTAAAATTTCATGAAGATGGACCATATAAGAGTGACAATTGTCATAATCGTTATATTTAAAGTTTTTTGAATTTTTTTGACGCAAATGGGCTGTAAAATATAGATTGAAATCTATTTTTACCATGTGTATATAAAATTCAAAATCTTTAGATAAAATTTATAGGATGCTGATTGTATCATATTGATGAAAAATATTCATAAGGTTTTTAATTCTTTTCATAAAAATCTTACCCTGAATTAAGACTCAGCATGATTCGCCGTGAGTATACAAAATTTTGGCTAACTGAATGCAGGATTTTACATTTTAATAGATGTAGAATTAAAATTTATTAATTGAAGGAATAAGATTGTGAATCCATATCTTAAAAGTTTAGAATTTAACAGAGTTACAAACCTATTTTGTAATCACTTTGCATATTTTTATCAAATTTTAAGCAGGATAAAAGGTACCATTATGAGCATGAAAATTTTCATTTGTTTTTTGTTTCGCCAAATGGTATCAACACATTTCTCAAAAATAAGAAAGTTAAAGAACGAAGATTGTGATAATTGGCACTTTTCTGAATTATTCCAATAAAATTTAAACACAATTTCTTTTTTAAAATGATTTCTCAAAAAATATTGGAAAATGTTTAAAAATAACGATTATAACAATTGTCACTTTTCCATGCAACATTTTCATGAAATTTTAATTTGACATATTTACAATATATATTTTTGCCCATTTGTGTCAAAAAACTTTAAAAATAACGATTATGACAATTGTCACTTATCTAGGGTACGTCTTCATTGAAATTTAAACATGTTAGCAATACTTATTTTAGCCCATACGTCAAAAAAAACTTTAATAATACGATAAGAATTGACACTTTTTTATGGTGATGTTTACAATCTATATTTTTACCCATTTGCGTCAAAAAACTTTAAAAATAACGATTATGACAATTGTCACGTAACTAGGGTACATCTTCACTAAAGTTTTAATCAAACATGTTAGCAATATTTATTTTAGCCCATTTACGTCCAAAAACTTTAAAACTATTATGACAATTGTCACTTATCTAGAGTACATCTTCACTAAAATTTTATTTAAACATGATAACAATACTTATTTTAGCCCCTTTACGGCAAAAAACTTTAAAAATAACGATTATGGCAATTGTCACTTTTATATGGTACATCTTAATTGAAATTTTAATTATAAAAAGTTTAAAATAAATATTTAGAAAAAACCACCTCTTTTGATATACTTAAAAAAATTAATAATTATACATAAATGATAAAAAAATTTTATAAAAGATTTCACCTAAAAGATTGTTCATTTATAATAAAATTCACAAAAGAATTCCTCAAAAAAGATCAAAGAAAATTAAATTCATCAAATCAAAATATGTTCAAAAATCTTTTTGAAATTCAAAAAATATTTTTTCCTCTAATTCCTCGTCAAAATAAATGGATATCTCGTAATTAACAGTTCTTGTATCATCATTTCTAGGGCTTTCAATGCATTTTTTCAATAACACTAGTGTTCAAATCTTTAAAAAAATAAACTATATGTAATTAATTTGATAGTGATAGGTTTAATACCTTTTATTAATCCTATTTAATACTGCATCTATCAATAGTTGTTCATATTTTAGACCACTATTTTTTTTAATGTTAACATAACTATCGTTATTGTTGGAGTTAAATAGCCCAAATGCATTTTTTATTCAAATTTAATGATTTTATCTAGTTATATTATATAAATAAAATTATTAATAATTAAATGTCTTTTTAAATATTGAAGAAAACTCATGTACTTTTTGGGTACATTTTACATGTGTTAAGTATTGAGTTAGTTCCTTCAATATAAGATGCTACTGTAAATATTTATCATATTTGGACCATGGTAATGTTAATTCATCTAATTTTGAATTTTCATAATCAGATGATGATGAAATAATAATAACCATGCTTATGCTAATCTATTAAATGAAAATACAAACAATAATATTCAAATTAATAAACTATAATAATGGCGCGTTAAAAAAATTGTAATGTGAAAAAGGAAAAACAGCGATTAAAAAATTGAAGACTTTTTTTAAATAAATAAAAATAAAAAATGTTTTTAAAATTGAACGAACGTTAAATTCCAACGCGTTCGTCAAAAAAATAAATGCATTCTCGTTCAAAGTTTGTCAAAAATAAAAGGAACGCAGTTCATCATTTTTTTCAAAAAAACGTACTTCGTTGACCAACACGTTTAAAATGAACGCGTTCATTTACAACACTACAATTATTATATATTTGAGACACATTTATAGATGTAAAATTCCCGGGAAAATTGGTTCAGGGGAAATTTCACCGAGAAAATTAAAAAACGGGAAATAACGGAAAATTAAAAAATAACCACAAAATATACTTTAAACCTTCATTTTTTTTATTGAATAACTTTATTAAATTTGGGGAACTAAGGGAAAATAATATAATTAAACAATAAAGACAAAAATAAATACCCTATAAACATCATTTTTTGAATAACTTTATTAATCACAAAAAGCATGTATCAGAAATTACATTTAAAATTCTTGGGATGCTAATGAAATAGCATCAATATCTTCATGGGATGAAATTGAAATATCATCATTATCACTTGGTATTGATAAATCGGAATCTGAACTCTTTTGATGATATCCCGAACTTGATGTATTTGTATGATCCTTTAAATATATGTTATGCCTTATTGATATTAATTTTTCGACTCTTTCATTCTTTATTCTATTTCTCGTTTTAAAATGAATTTTTTCAAATGCTGACCAGACTCTTTCTGATGAGGCACTTGAGGGTGGTATCGAAAGACATCTTACTGCCACTTGACAAAGGGGTTGATTTGTACACAACCCTTTCCACCATATGAGTGGTTTTGTAGGGATTGAGCTCTCCCATATGCCAGCTCCTTTATAGAAACCTTGTTTTGAACGATATTCTGCTAAATTACCAATAATTTTTCCAATACCGCAATTAATTTGGCCTGAAATAATATTTATTATATTTAAAGCTGCTGTCAATTCACGGTCTGTGAATTTCACACCGTAATATCGAGGATCCAGAAGATTTGTTGCATAATGATATTCTCGGCAACAAAATTTCTTTCGTTTTTTAATATGCATCTTAACACTTTTCAAATCATTTTCATTAAAAATAAAGGTTGATGAATTGAGTTTATCTTTTATGTCCCAAAATATTTCTGGAACGTCAGATAATACCGCTGAATCCGATTCTACAAATATAATTTTCTTATAAATAAATTCCAAAAAGGTCAGTACAGACTCTAATTTATCCCAGTATCCTTCTTTGTCTAATATAATAAGCCTTCTTTGTTTGTTTGTAAATAAACTAGAAATTACAATTTCTTGCAAAACTTCCTTATTTTTCACAACACTTTGCAACATTATAACAAAACCTCCCCATCTTGTCGGACTTGGAATTTTTAAGGAAGATTTATATCCTTTCAATATTTGCCGTTCTTTAAAAGTTGCTAATAAAATACCATGAAATTTTATATATTTAATTATTTGCTTGGTTTTTTTGATGATCTTTTCAATAAAAGGTATTTGGCATAAATCTTTAATAAGCAGATTCAACCCATGTGCGGCACATCCAAAGCATTCAATATAATTATATTTTGCCTTAACAAGACTCCAGGCCTTTTTCAGATTCTTTGCATTATCAGTTACTAGTGAGATAAATTTTTGACAACCAATTTATTCTTTACCTTGATCAACTCAGATGCGATATATTCATCAGTGTGAGCACTACAACCTGTGTCAATGGATTTAAAAAAAATTGGTTCTGGAGTCATTATTATAAAATTAATAATAGACTCTCCGCGAATATTTGTCCAGCCATCGCTTATGAGAGTAAAATCTTTTAAATTATTGAATTTATTGTTAATAATATTTTTCACTTTAATAATCTAGTAATGTTTTACTAATTGCATGTCTAGAAGGAATTTTATAGGCTGGACGCATTAATTTTAAAAAATTGATGAAATATTTATTTTCAACTAAATTAAAAGGGCAATTTGACATAAAAATAGCCAATGCCAAAGCACTGTCAACTTGCGTTTGATTTTGTTCGGTTATAGTGTCGAAAAAATTTTTAATTTTAGATGTGCCAGCATTAAAATTATTGGTATTTTCTTTAAAAGTATTTAGAATGGTTTTATTTATGTTTTTTTGGGATATAATTTTATTAGGATTACTGGAATCTGGTAAACATAGTACAACATCCTCTTCAGTAGAATTATTATTATCACGATCAACTTAATAAATTGTAAACTGTTAATATACCCTTATCATTTTTTGATATGCTGAGACATCTTTGTTGAATTTGGGAAATTATATGTTAATTGACAATATTTGTATATTGATATATATCCTTTCTTGTTATTAGCTCTATCTTTAATAAAATGTTTCCAGATATTGGAAGATTTCCGAGGCATCTATAAAATATTGCAATCATATTAATTTAAATTAAACATCAATAAATCATTATACCAGTTATATAGTATGATTAAAATATATTAAACATCATAAATCATTATATCAGTTATATAGTATGATTAACATATAATGATACTTATAGTGCGCACAAATTGAGCGTTGCAACTCTTCGTTTTAAAAGCTAATATGGTAGAGTGTAGCTTGGATTTTTTTACGGCAAACGTTAATAAAAAAGCAAACTGGTTAGATTTTTTCTATGCTTTTATAATTTTGCGCTAAAATTTAAAAATGGATACAAATTGTAGGTATAATTTATTTCATACATTAATTGATATTATATTATTTAGAATATATTAATTGATATTTATATAATTTTAGAAATGATTATTTATATAATTTTGGAATTTATATTTATATAATTTTAGGATACATATTATAATTTTAGAAGGGATGATAAGGTTACTAAAAAATTTTGTACCTTACTGGAAACTCAACAAATGGTCCGACCAGACCATAAGAATTCTATATTAGTATTAGATGGTTTATTAACCAGTAGTTTAAGGTAAATATATATAAATAATGATAAATTATATTTTTAATAGCTTGGGGATGGAATTTCCATTGCATGATACAACTGTAGCATGCATAAAGAAGAAGTTGAAAAACTTTAAAGACCAAGATAATTGTAGTGTTGTTAAACGGCTCATTTTGAGCCGATTTTTAAGAACGGCTAACTCAATATTTTAGCCTGAAAAATATAGCCTAAGCCGATATTTCGCTAACAGATGTCCTAACCTTGGTTCCTTCTACAAGCAAAATCTTCAGGCTTGAGTTATATTATTCTGGATGAAATAGTGAGTTAGCCGTTTTTAAAAATCGGCTCAAAACGAGCCGTTTAACGTTAGATAATTGTGCAAGGTTTCAGGAGCTTCTGGCTCTAAACTCTCATACAGATGGTATGATTACATTAAATTCATGGAGCCAACAATAGAGGATAGTTTTAGTCCTAAAGAAATTATACCAAAGGAAGGCAAGTGGGTTAAAATTAAATGCATTGTTGGATATATTGACTCTTTTGGAAAGGGTGCCTTGAGAGCCAGTAAAATATATATTTATCTATAAATTTAACATTATTATAGAATGTTTCTCTATAAAATATAAATCAAACAAATATTTTTTCAAAAATGAAGTATCTCCATTGTATTATACTTTAATGGAAAATTGAATTGTGGCCTCCAAATTCAACAGATATACCTGCAAATCAAACCTCATTATTTAATGAAATTATATCAATGAAAATTGATTTGTTTTTTTTTGTAATTCTATTTATTTATATATAATAAAGTTATATTATTCCATATTCTAGTGTCCATTTTTGAAAAATATCATTTTATTAAATAAGACATTTAATACTCTTATTATGGTGTACATTTTCATAATTAAAGATTGAAAAATGTAGTAATTTAAATTATTTTGTAAAATATATATAAATAAGCAACTATTCAAAATTTATTTAGCAATTATTAGATAGATTTAATCAAATTATATCATAAATTTGAAATTTGATTAGCAATATTTCTAAATCTATTTATTTTTATATCTAGTGTCTTGAAAAAAATATAAAATATATAAATATGCAAACTATTCAAAATTTATTTCACATTTTTATTAAAATATAGAGATTATTATAAATATATAAATTAAGGTAGGATAAACAAAGAAACATTTATATACATATGATTTGCATCCAAGGCCACAAAAAAATTTGAAAACCCTGATTGAATCATAAATTCTTAGGAAATCTAAATAAACAAATATAATTAAACTTCCTTATTTTACCTTAAGGTAAGAAGAAATAAACTCTTTTTGTTTAAGAAATTATAAAAAAAACTTTAATAAAAAACATACTGCTTTCAATCTAAACAAAGATGCCTTACATTAACAAACATACTGCAAACGCTCAATTTGTGCGCACTATTATATATCAAATCTAAATATATCATTGATTATTAATAATTCTATATCACATTAATATTATGTATGAGAATATAATGTGAAACATTTTACCTTTATTTTTGTACTTTTAAAATTATAGATTTGAAAAATTGCACTCAATGATTGCACTAATAAAAAAAAATGAGTTTAAAGACTCACGAGGAAAATAAAAATTATTTATAAATTAAATTATAAATCATAATTTTTGAAATAAAATATTATATTTTATAAAATATAAATCATAATTTTTGCAAATAAATAATATATTTATATTAAGGGAAAATTCGGGAAATTTCCCGGGAAAATATGAATGTTCCCGGGAAATTTGCGTTATTTCCCGGAAAATTTCCCTACCTTTACATCTCTAGCACACATTTATAATTTACTACTAATTTAATATACATGCCAATATCCATAAAATAAACTAAATCTAAAGAATTATATTATCATTAATGTAAATCTATTTTTTCAATTTCCTTCCGACATATTCATTTTTTTCAAAAATTAAAATTTTTATTCGAATAAAATAGATGGAGCTATACGAAACTACAAATTTTGATAAAAATTTTGTAGCTAATTTACCAATGACATAATATTTTGATTTTTTTATACTAAAATTTTGAATTTCTGGGTCATTACCTGCAAATCGATCAAAAAGTCCATTTTCGGCGGACCCTTTTTAAAATGGTTAAAAATTGCTAGAATTATTAAGGTCCGTAAAAATGTGAGAGCTGTTTATTTTACCGCGCTAGCACACCTAGTTCTCGAGATACTGTTCATTGTTCCATTTTATAACGGATAATTTTTATATAGAATTTTTAAAAATTATTTATTTTCCTTTTATATAATATACCTCTAAATACGCCAATAATAAAATATATTTTATTTTATATAGATACAATGCATATCAAATTTTATTCGGCGAGAAAGCCATGAAGTTTTACCTGATTCTAAATGCAGTTCTCAAACATTTCAACATCAATGTATATAAAAGTCATAAAATATTCCAGTCAATTTTATATTAATTTAGTCAACCACAAGGAATACCCATTTTAATCCTTCATACTCATTTCAATTATTTAAATTAAATTTTATTCCCCTCCTCTGAAAAGAACATTGTTAACAAAAACATAACAAAATACAATAATTAAAAAATATATAATAATATACAATAGCAATAGCAATATACATATATAACAAATTAAAGCAAAATATATAATATATATTAAATTTATCATTTTTTAAAAAATAAATACTCTTGCTCAAAAAATTACAAATAATTATCATTTTCTATGGCCGACATATACGGAAAATATAGACCATCTATCCTAGTCGAATAGAGCGCCGTCGAAATGTTTTTAACAACGTCTTGTTCTATACCTTTTTTTAAATTATCCTAATTAACTATTTTGATTTAAATTTAATCCAATAATTAATATATTGTAAAAAAAGTTATATATATTCGCGAAAATAAATAAATACTAAACTTCCCTGTGTTACATTAGTATATTAAATTGTCATGAACCTCGAAAATCAAATCACTAAGCCCAAGTCGGGTTCCTTGGTGAATTGGGAACCCGTAATCGATAAAGCTGCACATATTAATTACCCACTTTTGGACGAACAAGAGATTGAAGGTATGTATATAATTATTTATATATAATAATATATTTTTGAACGATTTCGCCGGGTAAAAATACGTATGTAATCGACTGGATTTATCAAAATTCGAATCTAAACAATTATTTTATATACTTGTTTACTAAGGATTTAAAAAGTTATTTTTATTGTTATATATATATTGGGGGGGGGGGGTGTACAATAAGGTATGCTAGTCTTAGTTTCTAAACTTTTGATCAAAGTTTACAAATTCCATCAAAAATAGGACTCAATTTAGTATTTTTTTCTTGTTTTTAAAAAATATGTTTTTTGGCCAGGCATTTATCTTTATAAAATTTAACTTATTGGATATCTACAATTATCTCGTTTAAATAATAATTGATTAGTCAATTTTGAATATCACATGAAAATAGGGTTTAACTAATTTTTACTAGGTGTATTTATATATTATATAAATATTATATAATATAATACTTAACAGTGTTAGTACTGATTTGTTAATTTTATATCGATTTAAATTACGATCTAATCTATCTTTTCTCTTTATATAAAATATTGTTTTTTCAAAAAATATCTATTCTATATCTTATCTTCAATTTAGTATCACAGTTCATCCAAAATTGATAGCATTTCCCATCTCTTTTGAGCCATTCGCATTAAAAATCACAATTACATTTTGAAACTGCCTAATTTGATTGCAATGGGGAGACAAGATATTTAGATTAAGCTTGTAGTATGACCCCTTTAAAAAAAGATATTTCTAACTCTTTTTCTTATAAAATTATCAAATAAAAGTTTCTTTCCGTTATTGGTTATGGGGGTGTGAACCTTCTTTTTAAGGGTTAAGATTTGAGTTCAGTGAAAAATCTCTGAACCAAGTTTGGGTTCAGGCAGCATCAGGGTTTAGTATCCAGAAAAATAAGGATATATAAAATTTAGTTATAATAACAGAAACAATTTTTTTTTAATTAATGAAATTTATAGTAACTATCCAACAGTTGTATTTTTTTCTAAATCTAATAAGTAAAATCAGTTAAAAACCACTTAAAATAACATTATATTCACTCTAATCTAATATCATCTTAAAAATAATTTCAATCAAATAAATTTGGGATTCTAAATTGCACAATCACCCAAATTAATCACAAATTTATATGTTAAATAAGTGCCTTTGCTCTTTTTGAAGCGGATTATACTGCTCTATTGCATCGAGGTATTCAAATATACAAACTCTTCACTATCAGTATTCCTCCCTCTCCATCACAAATCCCTACAATTCTGTTATAGATCAATTACCCTATGAAACCATCTTTTTAATTAAAGCTTTCATACCATGATCTCACATAATACACTCATTTGAGAATAGAGTATCAAATGCCTATTTGATATTGGGATTGGCAATATAATGGCCATTGATAGAATTAACTCCATATAGAGGGTTTTGAATTTATTAGTAGATGTACTTAGTGTTGTTAATTTGCTTGGTCGTAAAATTTACGAACCTTTTATGTGCTCAGGCCGACCCGGGGTACCCGGGGGAGGGTGTATAAAATATTTTTTTTGATATGGGTATCAAATAAAAGGTAATTAAAATATTTTTTTATTGTAATAATAATAATCACTCATAGAGGGCGGGTCTAGGTCTTGGGGGGTCAGGAATATTTTTATCAACATAAAATATCGATATGGGTATCAAATAAAATCTAATTTAAATATCTTTAGATTAAAAGTTGTCTTGATGGGTATGACTTGGTCTGGGGGGTGGTTGGAGGGGGTGTCTAAAAAATATTTAATTTGATATGGGTATCAAATAAAAGGTAAATAAAATTTTTTATTATTGTAATAATAATAATCACTCATAGATGGCGGGCTAGGTTTTGAGGGGTTAGAATATTTTTATCAACACAAAATATCGAAGTGGGTATCAAATAAATCTAGTATAAATATCTCTTGATTGTAATAATTATACTCTAAGTAGGCGGGATGTCTTAGTTAGTCAGGAATATTTATAGAAACACAAAATATTGACATAGGAATCAAGTAAATGGTATTTTAAATATCTTTTGGAGGGTAAAAAAATATTTTTTTATTATGGGCATTAAATAATAGGTTACTAAAATATTTTTTATTGTAATAAAATTAAACTCTTAATGGTCTAGGTTTTGTAGGGCCAGGAAATTTTTTATCAACACAAAATATTAATATGACTATAAAATAGAAGCCAATTAAAATATTTTTCTACTAAAATAACCTTATTCACTCTTGATCTCTTAATGGTAGTGTTGTTAATTGGTTGGTTGTGTAAAACCCAGACCCGAGGTTCAGACCCGGTGTCCAGATGAATAATGTTCTTTCAAATATTTCAAATCAAGCAACTCAGCTTATGGTTATTTAATCGGGACCACTTAGGGCTTATAAATCAAATAGGATTAAAATGAATTATTATGTAGGTTAGCTGAGAGATTATCTCCAGCTATACCATCCTGATCCTAGTTAGAATTAGATACGAACTTGAGTTTGTTTAATTTCATCACCTAGAGGACGAATATTTCATAATATACTTTATTAAAAAATAATTTTTATTTTCGGTTTTTTTGATAATAAAATTAAATATCTGTAGCTAATTTTTTGAATAGAATACCATGTTTTCTTATGTGATAAAAAAAATTAAATTATATATTTGCACATGATTTTAAAATCTAAAATATAGATGTGATATTAAAGCCTCTAGTTTTTATAATCATAATCAAATATTTTTATTTTACATTAAAAATTCAACATAAAATTGATAAATTTAGATAAATTTAAAAAAAATTTCGTGGCTTACCCGACCAGGCTGAAATTTTTTAAAAGACAGCCCGAAGCTGATTTTTTTTAAAAAAATGCCCAGTCTCTAATGTATTATTCCATCATTCCCGTTGAAAACAGGTATAATTATGAAAATTTTATTTTTTCCTTCTTTTAAAAAAATTTTGGAAGAAAAGGAAAACACATTGGTTTTTAATTATGATGTTCAAAACTCTTATTCTAATATCAAAAAAATATTCGTAATCGTAAATAACATCAGCATCGCTTTTCTTATTTATATAAATAACCATATTAAAACTGAAACAGAATATAAAAATTATTAAAAAACATAATATAATACTTAATATTATATAATCATTTATTTTTAATTCTCAAAGATATTACATAATTAGAGGAAAATAGAAGTGAACAAGTCAAAGTAAAAATTATTATATTGAATATTTTTTTATAGACAAATTACCACCCCCACTTAATTTACCATTTTACAGTGAATAAAGTGAAACGAAACAAATCCGTGAAGTTGGCCCCACACTTTTTGATTTTCAATGGTTTATCAGTTAGACTGATTTGTACCGTTTTCAGTTCGATTTGTACCATCACCGTTTTTGACATATTCAAAGAACAAAATGGGGGGTCAACTTCACGACAGCCCCCCCCCCCACTTTTGAACTTAAAAATAAAAAGTGCATAGATCGATAGAGAATGATTTGTACCGTTTTCAGATCGATTTGTACCATCACCGTTTTCCAGCTATTGACCGTTAAAGATATGGCGCCAAAAATAAAAAACACTAAATATTTTTTTTTAAATTTTTTAACGTACAACGATAGAGAATTTTTTTCTCTTCCTAATGCCTCAAATTAAGCTTTATCTTCATTATTTATTTCGGAGATCAAAATTTAAACCTTATATTATAGCGTGAAGTTAGCCCTCCCCCCCCCCCCCCGATATTCAAAATTTGAGATTTTTATAACGGGATTGATTTGTACCCGATTTGTACCGTTTCAAACTCGATTTGTACTATAACTGTTTTCCAGCTATTGACCGTTAAAGATATGGCGCCAAAAATAAAAAACACTCAAAATTTATTTTTTTTAAAAAAATTTTTTACAACGATAGAGAGAATTTTTTTCTCTTCCTAATGATGCCTCTAATAAGCTTTATCTTCATTATTTATTTCGGAAATCAAAATTTAAACCTTATATTATAGCGTGAAGTTAGCCCCCCCCCCCCCCGATATTCAAAATTTGAGATTTTTCAAATTTTTAAAACGGGATTGATTTGTACCCGATTTGTACCGTTTCAAACTCGATTTGTACTATCACCGTTTTACAGCTATTGACCGTTAAAAATATGGCGCCAAAAATAAAAAACACTCAAAAATTTAAAAAAAATTTTTTTTAACGTACAACGGTAGAGAATTTTTTCTCTTCCTAATGATGCCTCAAATTAAGCTTTATCTTCATTATTTATTTCGGAAATCAAATTTTAAACCTTATATTATAGCGTGAAGTTAGCCCCCCCCCCTCCCCCGATATTCAAAATTTGATAGAAACCTTTGGTATAATTTCTTTTATCATTGTTCATAAATATTTACTAATTTTTTGATAACCTTATCCTATATTCTAAAATGATATAATATCAATTAATATATTATAAAATGATATAATATAAATTACTATATTCTAAAATTATATATATAAATTAATCGGTCAATAGCTGGAAAACGGTTATAGTACAAATCGAGTTTGAAACGGTACAAATCAGGTACAAATCAATCTAGTTTTAAAAATTTGAAAAATCTCAAATTTTGAATATCGGAGGGAGGGGGGGGGGCTAACTTCACGCTATAATATAAGGTTTATAATTTGATTTCCGAAATAAATAATGAAGATAAAGCTTAATTTGAGGCATCATTGGGAAGAGAAAAAAATTTTCTACCGTTGTACGTTAAAAAATTTTAAAAAATAAATAAATGTTGAGTGTTTTTATTTTGTCGCCATATTTTTAACGGTCAATAGCTGGAAAACGGTGATGGTACAAATCGAACTGAAAACGGTACAAATCATTCTTTATCGACCTATGTACTTTTTATTTTTTAATTCAAAAGTTGGGGGTTGTCGTGAGGTCCCCCCCCCCCCCCATATTTTGTTCTTTGTATATCTCAAAAACGGTGATGGTACAAATCGAACTGGAAACGGTACAAATCATACCAACTGATAAACCATTGAATTTTTAAATTCGGCAACAAACGTGATTGAAACACTAACCTCTACTAACGAAGCAAATTGTGGGGCCAACTTCACGGACCTAAACGAAACGCAACAAACGAGTATTATTATTATTCTATATAAAATAAAAGGGGGTAACAAAATATTACATATTGAAATTAAATAAAATAAAATAAAGATTCATTTAAATAATAAAAAGATATTTATGTTGTAAATTTATAATTTGTGATGAAAATATCATAGTACATCTCACATGCGTTTTTTAATATTAATATGTTTTATAAAAATATTAAAATTTAGGAGAAAATGGTAAACCTCATAAGATATTCTTAATTTCTGATTTATCTATCAGCATTGCTGAGATCGTTAAAAATAACGGGGAATGAGAATTTTCTCCTTACTTTTATAATAAATAATATCCAATTTTTATTCGTTATAATCCCCTCCCCCCCTTCAGGACAGGTTCAATCCATTAAAACTAAGTGTAAATTATGTCCTGAGTCAAAATATATTTAAAGCATTGATATATCAATATTATTTGTTAACATATTACTGATCAACTAAGCCTAATATTTAATATTAAAAAATTTCTAGCAAAGTCCAAGGCCATATTAATTTTTAAAAAATTTCCTCAAGCCCAACCAAAAATCATAAGAATTTTGATTGAGAACTGGAATAAAATATTTTTAAAAAATAAAGAATTTTAAAATACAATCAAAATCAAATTTTATGAGCCTTAGTTTTTAGATAAAGCCGAGCCCAGGCCTGCAAAAATTTTTGTTTTAGGTCAATGTCTGATCCATAGTTAATAATAAAAAAATCCCAAACATTCAAACTTATAATAATTTTGAAAATATCCCCAAGCCTAGCCCAATATAATTTATAAAAATATTTTCCAAGCCCAGTCCGACCCATTATAATTTTAAAAAAATTTTCTCAAACCTTCCCTCGACAAATACAGCAGATAGAAATATTGAAATTCCTATTTTCAAAAATCATAGGATTTTCCACCCTTAGCTGAGCCTATTATTTTTTTCACCCAATATGATTATTATCACAAATTTAAATTTATTCTAAATATTTCAATAGAAATAAATGGAAAATAAGATTAAATTTAAGACTGTTGTTAAATTACAATAAAAATAAATGGCAAAATTTTATGAAAATTGCATGGGAATTGGTTTTTTGATCAGGCCTGGTTATTTCAGCAAAAAAATTTTCAGATAGATACTACTCAACGTATAGGGATTTTCTAAATACCAACCTGATTTGCTAAATAACGACCAAAATTTATTAAAATATAATAAGACCCCTTATTTATAAAAATAAATAGTGCTGTAAAAATTTTTAAAAAAATCGAACGCGTTCAACGTTCATTGACAAAAATCGAACGCGTTCACGTTCAAATTCAAAAAAGGAACGCGGAACGCGTTCATACGTTCAAGTTCATGAACGCGTTCATACGTTCAAAATTTTATGATAAATTTTTTTTTAAATTTAATTTAATATAAATAAATGCCTTATATTTTTCAACACAATATATTAGCCATGATAAAAAATAATAGTTTTATTTTGATAATATAATTATAAATACAATATAATAGAGCGATAAAAAAATAAATTTATAAAAAAATTTTCTTATTAATTTTTAATAATAATTGCTTTTCAAAATTTTCATCTGATAGGCATGAACGCTTGTTAATACAGCGTTAGCTATACTAAAAACTCGCTCAACAGGGGCAGATGAAGGGATTGCGGTGTTATACTTGATAAACAATTCTTTTAAAAGGGAGAATTTATTAAAAACATTTAATGTTTTATCCATTGTTTCAAAAAATTGAGCTATGTTATCATCCTCCAATCTGCCCTCTTCTTCCTCGTCAAAAAAAAGGATATCTCGGAATTGATTTTAAAACAGTGAAATATTTTTGATATTTGGGCCATGGTAATTCTAATTCATCCAATATTGAATTTTGATTTTCAGAATCTGATGATGAAATATTTATATCCATGCAAATGCTAATCTATTAAATTAAAATATAAAATATTCAAATTAATAAACTTTAATCTTATCTTCTCTAGCAGTAGCACTATGGTACGTTAATTGCAATATGAAAAAGGAAAAAGTAAAAACAGCTGATTATTAATTTTTCAAATAAATAAAAATATAAGACTTTTTTGTTAAAAAATGCGGATTAATATTAATTTTTCAAATAAATAAAAATAAAAAGTGTTTTTAAAATTGAACGAACGTAAAATTGAACGCGTTCATCAAAGAAAAGGCACGCGTTCACGTTCAAAGTTCGTCAAAAAAAAGGAACGCCGTTCATCACCTTTTTTCAAAAAAACGAATTTCGTTTTCGTTTACAACACTAAAAATAAATGATTTTAGATATAACTTTTTTAAAAAAAATTTTAACATTTTATTTTTGTTAAATATGCCATTTTATATCGGATCGGATCGGCAAATTTTATAATATTGGCCGATAACCGATATTTAAAATAGGTGAAATATCGTTTTACCCTCCAAAAGATAAAAATACCATTTATTTGATTTCTATATCAATATTTTGTGTTTATATAAATATTCCTGACTAACTAAGACATCCCGCCTACTTAGGGTATAATTATTACAATCAAGAGATATTTATACTAGCATTTATTTGATACCCACATCTATATTTTTTGTTGATAAAAATATTCTGACCCCTCAAAACCTAACCCGCCATCTATGAGTGATTATTATTATTACAATAAAAAAAATTTTTAATTACCTTTTATTTGATACCCCATATCCAAAAAAAATATTTTTTACATCCCCCCCCCCTATCATCCACCCCCAGAACAAGTCATACCCATCAAGACAGAAAATGAATACTTTCAATCTAAAGATATTTAAATTAGATTTTATTTGATACCCATATCGATATTTTATGTTGATAAATATTCTTGACCCCCCAAGACCTAGACACGCCCTCTATGAGTGATTATTATCTTTTATTTGATACCCATATCAAAAAAAAATTTTTTTACACCCCCCCCTCCCCTTCATCCACCTCCAAACCAAGTCACACCCATCAAGATAAAAAATGAATACTTTCAATCTGAAGATATTTAAATTAGATTTTATTTGATACCCATATCGATATTTTTTGTTGATAAATTCCTGACCCCCTAAGACCTAGACCTGCCCTCTATAGTTATTATTATTATTACAATAAAAAAATATTTTAATTACCTTTTATTTGATACCTATATCAAAAAATTATTTTATACACCCCCCCCCCCCCGGGTACCCCGGGTCTGGATTCCGAGTCTAAACCCCGGGTCTGTGCTCGGGGTTCGTCCTCAGAGCTGGTTTGGTCGATTTTTCAAACCCAAACCCCGGGTCTGGGTTTTACACAACCAACCAATTAACAACACTAGATTTACTCCACAATTGATAGGTCACTGTCAACATCAAAAATTTTATTACATTTTTATTAGATGAATTTTAATTTACAACAATACAGACATTTAGCTATAAATACAATAGTGAATTTTAACAATAATGATATTCATCTTCACCCTGATAAAAATTTTCCATTTACAAGATGGGACAACTACCATATCTATATTGTACCATTCCAGATCAAGGGATTTAAGTCAAAGTTTTGCAAAATAATTTCTGCCATCGCTTCCATCCAGTGCTCCCTCATGAGAAGGATTATTTGCCATACAACTCTAATTACAATAACATATTTTCAAGCTATCTATTACTTGATAATAAAAAAGATTATTTACTATACAACTGTTAATATCAATAACATATTTATTCAGTAGCGTCACTAGGGAGGCGTAGGGGCTATAGCCCCCTGAAAAGTTTGAATAGCCCCTTGAAGCGAAAAAAATATTTTCTTAATGGCTTCCTAATATCTCCATGAACTAAAAATAAATTTTTTGATAGCCTTCTGAATTCTATTAAGTATTATATATAGATTTTATTTTATTATTTAAATATTATTTAGACTCTAAATTTTTATTAAATGAGTGCTATTTTAATTATTAGATTAGGTTAATACATATAATTTATATTTTATTATTTAAAAATTAATAATACTATATTTTTTAGATTAGATGCATACATATAAATTACCTTATAGTTGATTAATGATAGATACTGCCTCAAGTTAGCCTATCAAATTTGTATTTTGTTTATTTTTTATTTGGATAGGTACTACCAAATTTATTATAAATTATACTATATATTTGAAAAAGCGAAATTTTTCTAAAACGTCTGTGACCTAGTCGGCAAGAGCGTCGCTTACCAATCCTGTTCTGTGTTCGAATCCCAAACTTTTTTCTTACCCAACTTGGGGGTTCCGTCCTGGAGGTGGGGGACCACGTGATTCCGTTATAATATATGTTATAATAGGAGTCTATTTAGCAAATTAGGTTGGTTTTTATAAAATTGCTATACGTTGATTTGGCAGTATCTATCATTAGCCCATATAGTCTTATGGTTTAGATTACTCGTTTATATTATCCTCTTTAAGAATTATTGATTAGGTTAGGCCTGCAAATTTTTCCATATTAGTCAATTCTATAAAATATTGTCCAAAATGGTAACATAACGTTATATTAGTGTAATGACCTTTTGACAATGTAGGTTGCTATAAAAATTATATCGCCGCCCTGTGTGGTTTTTAAAAACCATTATCAATTGAGGCTAACCTTTTTTATTAGTAATTCTTTAGACTAATATTTTTTTTTATATTCGCAATCGAAAATATATAATATTGAATAAATGGATTAAATTTTGTGATAAAAAATATTATATTTAGAAATGTCTTGTATTAAATAATTGTTCAAAGGTTGCAAAATTAAAAAAGTATAATATATTAATATAAAACCCGGGCCGAAGGCCCGCAAAATAAAATTTTTTTTAGTTGAGCCCCCTGAGATTGTAAAGGCTAGTGACCTGCATTTATTTTCAAAATACCAATTCTACCAAATTTAAATAGTAACTTACCGAAACCCAACAAATAGACAGCTCATTTGGTATGCTACTAATGCATATAGTAGATCGAACGTGATTCCATTAATAAATACTAGAAAATAAATAGGCCTTATTACATTTTTTTAAATAATTGGTTGTTGTTTAGTAATTTTTATATTAGACCATGTTATATCTAACATTAACCTTAGCCAAATAAATATGATGGTAGATCCGGTAACTGGGTCATCCCGTTACAAATCAATCAGTGTCTTGGATGACCGTCTCAAAAATGAATGAAGCTTGTCATGTTTATAAAATTGAAAGTTTGAACACTATTGTAGAAGATGATATATTGAATAATGAAGGGTATGAAGATTGAAACAAAAATGTTAACCTAAAATAGACAAAATTATTAAATACTCTAACAATAATTGCTGTCATAATTTATGTTTTCCTTTATTCATCTCCATTCAATATATATTAATAAATTATAAAGTAAAAATATATTTTAAATTAACATTATAAAAACATTACAGTAAAAAAATTATAAAAAATTTCAGTTAAAAATAAAAATTTAAATTATTTTACAAAATGAAAAAGTGGCGAGTACAAAAACAAAATTTCAAATTATAAAAAAATATAAAACTTTACTTTAAAATTAACATATTCGAAATATCCTCATTTACATAGATAATATGAAATTAATAATATCACATGTAATATCGTAATAATTTTTCTAATTTGCATAAGAAAATATTTATGTAAAAATATTAATTTGAATATCACAACAACAATGTTAGTTATTTATGTTGTAAATATCAATAAAATCAAAATTTATTTTGCTAGCTCAACTAGATTCAAAGATATACACCTTCAAACTGGAAAATCGCGCAATGCGTGATTTTATTAAATTTTGTTTTTATTAAAAAATATTAGATAGAGTTACAAATTATATATCATTTTATAGTCCTTAAAATTCTATATTGGTATATATCTAAAAAATTAAAAAAATTTTAAGTGTTTCCATTTCTGGTAAATATATAAAATTAACATTGTTGAGAAGGAATTTTTTTTTTGTGTTGATATTCCCTAAGAGTGTTTATTCCATTCATATTTAACTGTATTCAAAAATTACGATTGCCATTTTTGATTTTAGTTAAATTTTATCATTTTTAAATAAAAATATTTAATATAGATGGCGCTATATTTAAAAATTACTATATTATAATATATTTAAAATATGTATTGTATTGGTATTAAATAAAAAAATCTATTGAGTATAACCAAAATTATGTCTTGGGACGATATGCCAGCAAGCTGCCCATACATTTATGATTATTAGGACGCTATATTGCAAAATAAACATATTTTAAAATTTCATATACAAAATAGAGATTTGCCCGGGCCTAATATTTTTTAAGAAAATTTGGGCATTGAAATTTTTGTTAAATATATCTAAATTTATGTTGAATTTTTTATGTAAAATAAGAATATTTTATTTTATTTATAAAAACTAGACGCCATATAGCATATATCTTTTATTTTGAATAATTATAAAAATGAATTTCTATATTTAAATAAATTCAGGCCAGGCCTGCAAATTTTAAAATTTAGCGAATTCAGAGGGCGGCAAGACTTTTTTGAAAAAATTTCGGGCCGGGCTTGAAATTAGATCCGATGTAAATCAGTAATAAAATTATAATAAAAAAATACCGCATGTTTTTTATCATATTCCATTTTATACTTATTAATAAAATTTCCTGAGGCGATAATTTGTAAGTACATCCAGTCGCTGTTATGGGATTTACTATCGTTATTACTGCGTTGTGCAGATTTGATTAAAACATATTTTTTTAAATTTATTTGCAAATCAAAACAATAACATATTTAAATATTATATTCAATTTTTACATGTTAAATAATTTTATTTACAAACGAATTAAAAAATGTTTGCCATTAAATCTGCACTTGATTAATGGGCAGCCCTCTCTTTTCTTCAATTGTGGAGTAAAAGAAGTATGACGATGCTCCATGGGAATGTAAAAAAGAGTATATATCCCTCAGTAATTTCATTCTTTTTTATTACTTTAACCATCATAAATACATGTGATCGGTCTTTTCATTTTGGGGGTCCGGACCTTTCTAAACACATCTTTAGGCCAATTTTGTTGGTTATCCACAGTACTAAAATAGAATGTAATAATTAGGGTTGCGTCGATCCACATATTTTTCACCGATTCGATCCGATATTAATTCAAAACCGATCCGATATTTATATTGATTTTTCACTACTCCCCTTTGAACCAAATGTAATTAAGAAACCAATATTTTTTATGCAAAAACCGAATTATGTATTTAATTTAATTTTTTTATTTCTACATTAATTTAAAAAAGTTTGCGGATATTGGTAGTATTAAATGAATTTTTCATTATTCCTCCCCGTGAAATTAGAATTCCGCAGATAACGCATTTTGAAAAATTATCTTTGTCTTTTGTAAAATATTTCCATAATTCAGATACCATATTTAAAAAAAAATTCTTTTATTTAAGGTATAAATAATAAAATTGGGTTATTATTTAAAAAGATTTAAAATAAATAAAACTTTGGGTGTTCCTTTCTATATTTTTATAAAGAAACTTTTAAAATACTATAAATCTATTTAAAAAATAAATAAAATTAAGGGTTGTTGTGCATATGCATTGTTAAAAAAAATTATTTAGAAAATATTATTGATGTAAAATAAATATACATAAATAATAAAAAAAAGATAAGTAAAAAGATCTGATCGGGGTTTTACAGGTATCGGCCCGATCCGATATTTCTGGAAAACGCTAAATATCGGTGCCAATTTGATCCGATAAATATCGGCACAGCCCTAGTAAATATTTAGTAGATATACCAAAATCCCCATAACCACATCTCTTACCCCACAAGTGACATCAAATAATAACGATAATAGATACACAACACCTTACAGGATATATTTATAAAATTATGGCCTTAGGAAATTCTATTAATAAGCATAAAATGGAAATGCGATATAGATGAGATATTTTTATAATAGTTTTTATAAAATTTTAAAATATGTTTATTTTACAATTTAGCGTCCTACGCCCCAGGACATCATATTGGTTATACTTAATGAATGTGTTTTATTTTTACTATCTCAATACAGATTTTTATTAAATATATTATATTATAATGATTTTTAAATATAACGCCATCTAAAGCATAACAAAAATTTTAATAAAATTAAAAAAACAAAAATGGCTTTCTAAATTTATGGTTAAACAGTTATATATGAAGATAATAAACATTCCTAGCGAATATCAACACCCAAAAAAATACCTTCTCAACAATGTTAATATTTTATTTTACCGAAAATATATATAATTTTTTAATTTTTTTTATATTTTCCAATATAGAATTTTAAGGGCTATAAAATGATATATAATTTATAACTCTAATAAGTATTTTAAAAAATAAGATTTAAGGAAATAACGCAATAGGTCAATTCTGACTTTAAAGACGTATATCTTTGGATCTGATTGAGTAATGTTCCAAAATTTTGATTTTACTATATACAGCATAAATAACTATTACGCTAAGTTTCATTTGGTTGTTCAAAATTTCGTTTTTTTGATCGATTTGACATACCCAACTACTAAAGCTCATACATATTATTTACCACCACAAAAAATCTATCCATATTCACAGATAAAATATGACGAAAAAAAAGATTTTATACATAAATATTAGTGATCTGCATCGAGCCTAATTTTTCAAGCCCGGCCCGAAATTTTTAAAAGGTTTAGCCCCGCCCGGGTTACTTTCAATCATTGGGTTGTGGAGGTTGAATATCCATTGCCTATAATTGAAGAGATTTTAGCCAACTTACAGCGAATGAATTATAGCAAATGTATCATAGCGAAAGCATTTTTTCGAATGCATTGCAGCAAAAGCTTTACTGCGAATGCATTATAGCGAATAAATTATCGCGAAAATTTTAAAGCGAATGTATTAACGCAAATGTATGATCGCGAATGCATTATCTTATATGAATTACATCAGTTTCAATATCATAAATTGTGTTTGATGAAAATTACAATTTTATATTTATCGGCCTTTAGACAGAATTAGTTGAACCTGGAAATTAAGTTAAAGTCGGGCTTGGGTCTTAAAAAAAATTTTTTTTGAAAATAGGGCTAGAGCTTTTGATTTTTTTGACTCAAAAGATATAAAAAAGATTCTAATATTAATTGATTGTTTAAATATGCGTTGAGTTATATTTTTCAATTAAATTTGTGACAGGACAAGCTCAGGCCTAAAATTTAAAATAATGGCTAGGCTCAAGCCTAAAAGTTGATAAAGATTTTGGATGGAATTTTGGCTGAAATAAATTAAATTTTTAAGGCGCTAAGAAAAGTCTTATTTAAAACATTGAGCCAAACAGATAATTAGTCCACGGAAATCATTTATATTATTCTTTGACAAAACATGTTTTAATTAGTGAGGGATTTAGTATTGACTTGTTAAACATTTTTTGATAATAAATTTGTATAAAGTTCTCTTATTGCTTAATCAAAAAGATAAGCTTATCACAACAAGACATAAAACAATATTCAGCATCATAGGTATATTGTCGAATTGAATGGCTACATCTCAGAACCTTATTCATGTAATCTCTGATAATGAAATGACTATTGTGACTCAGG
This sequence comes from Gordionus sp. m RMFG-2023, assembly GCF_954871325.1. Classification (NCBI taxonomy): domain Eukaryota; kingdom Metazoa; phylum Nematomorpha; class Gordioida; order Chordodea; family Parachordodidae; genus Gordionus; species Gordionus sp. m RMFG-2023. The sequence continues at coordinate 51,692,009 of NC_088775.1, read as the reverse complement.
AATTGGGAAAAACATTAGAATATGATTTCCTTAATTGATTCTTGTTAAGTTCTTGCTTCCTGACGAGTCTTTTTTTAGTTATATGATTGACAAAATTGTAAAAAAATGTATATAGAAACATATTAAATATAAGTTTAGCTAAAATTGAATGAATTGAACATACCTATTAAAAATAACTTAGCTATTTTGAAAACAAATTATTATATATTTCCATTTCAGTTCAGATATATTTTATTAATCTGGCGAATGTCATAAATTTAAAGTGGCGATAATGGTGATTTTTCATTACTATCATCGTTTTGTTCTGAAGATGAGAAAATTTCATAGAATAAAATATTTACCTTGTGAGTGCAATCTTTGTTCTCGCAAAACAATTGCTTACTTCTAGGAATAGATGTACAACCTTTGAAAGGCTGTAAATATTTCTTTTAACTTTAGGTAAGTGTTTGTTGGACTATCTCATAGTATTTTATAAATTCAATTACAACAATTATTTTCAAGCGTATGACGATTTTGACATAAACGCCGACTAGCCCTTGTCCCTTGGAAGAAAGTTTATCATGAGATCAAAAATTGGACCGGGTAGCTAAAACCGTCGCGTTTTGAAATTTTTATAACTCTGAAACGCGTCATTCGTTTTTTTATGAAATCTATTTTATTGTGTCTTAATATTCTCAAGATATTTTAAATTTTTTTAAAGTATGTTTTCAGAAAATTAAGATAAAAAAATGTAGTCGGGACACTCATCTTTTTAAAAATTTCTCCTAAATCATAAACTATAACACAAAATATTTCTGTATTTTAACAAATCTCAGTATTAAATGCCACTAACAATATAAACATACGATAATTTTGTAAATGAAGTATATTTTATCATTGATAAAATTATGCCATGAGAAGAAAAATTGGAATGAAGTTCAATTCCTGAAATCTCTATGAAAAAGTGGAATAGTTCAGTTAAACAAGCTTTAAAGAGACAAAATACGGGTTCCATATACCGAAAAATTATCAAATAGGCTACAAACCTTTTGAATCTTACAAACATAAAAGAAAAATTTGTAAAATATAGCCCTTAATTTCACAAGAATTAAAAACATTAATGATGAACTCCTTATTAGAAAATAAGTGGATAAGTAGCAAAAATTTTAATACTTTTATTAATTATATCAACCATTTGTTAAAGTTAAATCACCATTGCATACTTGATAATGCATCGCAATAATGCATTCGCGGTTATGTATTCGCGCTAATACATTCGCTATGATGCATTCGCGATTACATTCGCGGTAATGCATTCGCTATATGTTTTCGCGATAAAGCATCCTGGAAAAAGTTTCGCGGTATTGACGTGATACGAAATAAATACCATATATTTTTTAACACAATATATTATCCATATTTTAAATTGATAGTTTTAAGTGATAATAATATATAAAAATAATTTATATATCATATAAAATTTAATTATTTATAAAATATATAAATTTAGAATACTTTAGATTGTGTTGAACTATTGAAATATAAAACCCTTGATAAAAACACTTTTCAAGTAATCTCACTAAAATAAATAAATTCTAAAAGATATGAACTATTTCATATCTATGTATATTATATTATTATTTAATGATTTTTACTTTATGTATCTATTATAATTATTTAATAACCTATGAATTACAACAATCTAAAATAAATTATTAATAGGATACTTATAGTTATATATATTATATATAATAATAAATTATACAATCAAGTATTTCTTTTAATTATAACTTGAAGATTTTGAAACGATATTATGCTTTTTGAACACATTTACATTTGCTTAGGATCGAATTAGTTTATTGAATATATTATATTACTGCTACTTGCTATGAATTCAGAATCGGATGATGAAATAACAACATCCATGCTTCCGCTAATTTATAAATAATAATTCAAATTATTAAATATTGACAGAAATACTGGTTAAAAATTCAAATGTGGCAAAGGAAACAGCTGATTATAAAATAATCCTTTTTTTTAAAGGATTAATATTTTTTATTTCAAATCAATAAAAATAAAAAAAAATTCTAAAATTGAACAAACGTAAAAAACAAACAAACGCATTTGTCAAAAAAAAAGTGTTCACGTTCAAAGTTTGTCAAAAATAAAGAACACCGTTCATCATTTTTTTTAAAAAACGAACCTTCACTAAACGCGTTCGTTTTTTATAATATAAAAATAATAGTAATCAATTTATTCGAATAAGATAAGAGTATAAAAAATATTCATTTTTTACGTTTTTATCGATTTTGTATATGAAGTCTTAAAGCAATACGCAGTTTGCCTATACATTCACAGTTTTTTTTATCATTACTCAAATTTCTGTCAATTAATAGCATGTTTAATTATAATAACTGCCTCGACCTATACCTTTATTTAGTCAAATTGTCTTTTCTTTCCTTTGCAAAGGACAAAATTTTACCAACTATAAATTTTAAATAATAGTTGTCTTTTTTCCCCATCATCATCAACTGCGTTTTCCTATCAAAGTATCTCTACTCCTGACTGCATCCCCAGCCACAGTCCCTTTCCGAGCGGGATGCTGAGTAAAAGCGCAGCGCTTGTGAAAATAATTTCATTATTATTAATTATATATTTTAAAATATAACAAAGTAAAATAATTTTTCGGAGATTATTTGAATATAATAAATTGGATATCATTTTATCTAATATTATTTAACTTTATTCTCACAAGATTATGTTTTGAATTTATAAAGAAAAGCTGTAAACTTTTTTGTGAAGGTGAATGAAAGCATCCAATTTTAGGACATCGAAAATCCTATCTAAAATTATCATTTATGAAATGTTCTGCCACCAGTTCCCTATTCTATAATAAAATTTAAAATATAGTTTATTTTTATAAGAAAAATATACAACATAATAAATATTTTACCAGGTCATCGAGCTGGTCATTACTATTACATAGACCTAGGGTGGGCCGTCGCTCCACATCGAAAACAACGCGGTAAACGTGAGCACGACAAGAACTCCGCTCCTTCATCTGCCAGTCCTCCAGCCCCTGTATCAGCTAACGAGGCTAGTAAGATTTCGCGAAGACGGAGACGTAAAAGCAGGGCTACTTCTAATGTGTATGACCGTTTCGAAACTCAGCCACTAGCCGATTTGGGTAATTAATATTTTCAATCATAGGATATATGGTTTTCACTTTAAAATATACTCACTAAGAATGATTGTTTTACGATTCTTGAATTTTATACAAACATATAGAATTAGAAGTTTAATTCGTTAAGTATTTATAAATTATTTCCAAAATAATATACTAACCTCAAATCAACCAATAACTTTTGGCAAAGTAAATGAGAGCGGCGAATGGAATTGAAATCATTAGAAATTTAGTTTTGACGAGGATTTTGTTTGGATTTCTTTGGAGATGTATACAAGTAGTGTTTGTGACTATTTCACAAGCACCAACGATACCAAAACCAACTTGGTTGGGTGTTAAAATTAAGGCTTGAGTTTCGCAACAAGACGGTGAAATATGGTCCCAATTGATTCCTTGTTTAGCGATTCGACTGCTATTTATTTAACGCCGGAAGGAATAAGCCCATGTTATATTATGACAGAATGTTGTCAAATTTTGTAGGATACTTGGGGGTTATGTAAGATCCTGGAGGAAGATACGACAGAACCCATTATAGCCTTATTTTAATTGTATATTTTTCCAAATTTTAACCATATGAAACTTGAAGTATATTTTTGAAGTAATTCTTTTAGTATAACTTTTTATTTTCTTATAAAATCGCATATTTCTTGTATCAAAAAAATCCAAAATAAACATGTGATTTCTCAGTTAAATTCTACTTATATATATATTCATTAAAGATTTCCCTTTAATTTTCAATTTAGCCTTTTATTTTATCCTAAATTACATTTATTACAATTATGATATTGAATATATCTATAATTTCATTAGAATTTTCTTTTAATTTCCAATTTGGCCTATTTTATTCAATCCGAAATTGCATTTATATTCCTTTACCTATTCGATGTATTTGAGCGACATCTCCCAATAATATGATCCAATATATCTACTCCATTTATTCCTAGAGTACTGGACTTTGCAATTCATTTCTAAATATTCATTTCAATATTTAAGTAATCTCGTATTATACGATATAATTCAAAATATTCATTTTCATATTTAAATAATCCATTTCCTTATTCGTTCATGATGCCGAATCTATTCCGAGTTACCCTCGAACCTGATGCTATTAAGTTTATTCCCCAAATATTCTATAATCATCCTTTATCTTATTTTTTTGGAGTCTCATACATTCTAACCCATGCATATTCTAACTCCGCAATTGGTTATATCCTGTTTTATCTTTATCGGCCTTTTAACATATCTAATAATATTCTAGCTCTCCGGCCGAGGAACTCTTCCACTGGGGCCACCCTCCTACTTTTAGGCTCTACGAGATGGAAACCCTTATTTCACCATTATTATCTTTTGTTAGCCAATTATTAACTACCGCTATCATCATTCCTGTTTGTCCATTCGAACTAGGGTAACAAGTTGGTGCTAACATGGTTTGCACTGTTTCTTTTGCAGAATTTTTAAATCCTTGGCTAATGAATGCAGGTCTCTCATCGGAAACTAATGTTTTCGCAATACCGAATTTATCCCACTTTACTATTTCTTCAATTTCTTCACATTTGGAACCAAGAATTTTCTCTAATTTGAAAAAATCTACATGAATACTTCTCATGGTTGATATACTTTTGGCCATGTACTACCAATATCTATAGTTGGCATATTCGACTACACATTACAGGTCTCACAGCTTTTACCTAAATTTTCAATTTCATTCTTTATACCAGGCCATTAGACATATTATCTGAATACTGTTTCTTCCAAAAAAAATTCCCTCAATTTCCGAGGAATATCTATTACCGCGTAATATGCAGCCGCCCACAACGGTTATCTTCATCAATTAAATATTTCCACCGCACCACGGTTATCTTCTACAACTAAAATATTTCCACTGTCTTTCCACGGTTGTTTACCCATTAACCACGATTTTAACAACTCCAATTCCCTACAATTCAAGGATTCTTGAGCCCCTCCCACGTAGTGAGGATACATTATGAATTAAAGTTTCTTAATTATTCTGTTTTACCCCTGGATATCTCTTCAGTTGTATCAACTGATACCAGTCTCGATTAAATATCTAGTAAATGATTCACTTCGATATTAATTACACATCAAAACTGACAACGATTAACACTAATAACCACCTTTGTAATCTGGAAGATAACAAGAATTCTCTATTATCCTTTAAAAAAGAAATACCAAGGGTTGTGATCCGTATAAATGATAATTTTCTACCAATTGGCCTGACATTTGTTAATCCAAGAGAGATTCTTACTTTATAACTGAATATCTCGTTTCCACATCTCGGAAAACCATCGAAATAAATATTATCGGGCGTTCTAAGCCTTATATTCAGTGTAACAATGCTCCTCCAATACCTTTATTGGTAGCTTCCAAATATAAAATAACCTCTAGTTCGTTATTAAACACACCAAAATGGGTTCATCCTCTACTTTTCTTAAAAATTCAAACGTTATTTATTGTTAGTCCTCCCATTTAAATTTTCAGGGAGAACCCCCTTTATTTACATACCATTTTGGTATGCTATATCAATTTCAATATTGAGATTTCTTTTCACAAAATATATAGCTTTTCATTAATTTTACAATTTTTTATTTTTTATTTACAATACATCCGCCCATAAGATTCAACAGAATTATTTGCGTTATTATTTTTGCAATCCACCCTTCCATATATTTCATCAAAATTATTTTCTTTATTTTTACAATCCACCCTTCCATAGGATTCAACAATATTATTATCATTGCTCTTACAATCCACCCTTTCATGCTATTTCTCTAAGTTTTTTTTCCTTTGCCATCCACACTACATAATTATTTCTACTTACTTATCAAATATCCACAATTTGAGAAACTGTTTCGCTGCTTTAACAAGATCTTCAAGTATAGCTTTCCTAAGACAGCCATTTCGTAGCCATCAAACTGCTGAATTACCATACTGTCTTCTATTATTTTACTTGGCCATAAACTCCGATATTTCTCATATCCCATGATTGATATCTTTTCCCTTCCTCTTCTTCTTTGCTTTTACAAATTTTTTAATGGGGTGGGCACTTTCCCACCATTTGGTTACTCATATTGCCTACCTACAAGCCACAAAATGGCCCTAAACTGACTCCTATGCGTTTGCACTAATGAATCCCTAATCTAGTATTAAATACATCATTGGGATGAATATTTATGAAGCTTGATAATATGTGCAGAGGACCTTCCTCACATAAGAGCCCCGATTTTTTGACACATGGCAATGGAAAAACATTTTTGAATATCTATTAATATGGCGAACAATACAAAAACCTTAACTTAAATATCTAAATTATTCGGGGAATTTTTGCTTGATTATTAACAAATTATAAGTATAAGACAATATTTATTACAAATGATAACTCAAAAATTTTAGGAAAGGTCACTTCAATAACTCATTTTTTATTAACTCTGGCCAAAAAAATAAATATTGAAAATTTCATTTTTAAACTCTGGATTAAGGTGCATTTTGCGATATCAATATTTAAAATAATGGAAATAAAAAAATTCCTTAATTCAGTTAATTAACCCTGAGGCTAATTATTTTAAAATTTTTACGATATCGTTTTAAAAAAAATAATATATTCAAATACATATTATAGAAAATAAAGGTATAAATGCGAATATATTTTAGAAAATAATTTCGTTAAATTATAAAATGTTAAAAACTTGTACCTGAGGAAATTCCTTTATTACTATTTTATTAACGTTCTTTTGATCTGAACTAGGCCTCCGTTTTTATATCGTTCGATTTCATCTTTTTTTTAAAATAGCTTATACGAATTAAATATATTTTTCATAAATTGCATATCATATTGTCAAACATTGATAATTGAATTAGATGAATAATCTCATTTCAATTATTAGGTATCTAGACGCTATCCCATTGTAAAGGCCATTAATTTATAATCACTTTAAATGGTTATTGCTGGCGAAATTTGACTTGCCTATTAGCTAATTACTTCACTAGTTTCAATGCGCATTTAAAATTACCACGCCCTTTATTTATTTTTATTATACTACAATAGCCAAACCCTACAAAATCGAGTATTTTTAGCCCCTCCTATAGCTCGGTGGTAAAAAGCGGTAGGATACGCCAATCGACTTTATTATAAATCGGATTAGAAAATATAAGCTAAAACTAAAAATATTCATTGTTATGCATTGATTTATAATATTTCTCAATCATTGGGTAATTATTTATTTTTCTTATAAAATGGAACATTTAGGAAATTAAATGAAACTAATTTAAACCAATTTCTAATCGTTATATATAAATAATTAAGAATCGTATATCAGAATTTAGAAGATATACGTTCTTTTTTTTCAAAAATACGGCTGGCATTTGAAAAAGTTTATTCACTGTTTGCCGAAGAAGTCGGTATAGCAAATTCAACTTCACCATCTGATTTTTTAAATTCTTATCCTTTTATTAATCATTTTTTTAATAAAAATATTGATTGTTGATGTTGCGAGCCGATATTAGAGTTTATCTTTCCTAAATAGTTTACTCCTCTATTTAAAAAAATTGCCAAGGTAACTTGTAAATCTATTTTCAGTAATTACATCGATTTTGATTATATAACTCTACCTTATAAGTACCATGCCAAAAAAATTTTAAACATAAAAAAAGAAACCAATAAATTAAGAATGATTTCTTTTAATCTTCCAATAAGCAAAACAAAATTAATTTTTTTTGAAATATTAATATTATAAACATCTCGTATAATTATTTTTGATGGTTGTTTGTCAGAAAATAGTATTTTTGTTTAAAAATTATTTTTTGTTTTATATAATATTTGCAGTTTTTTTACGAATTATGTTAATTATTAAAATTAAGAAACCTTATTTCTTATACAACATATAAAAAAAATAATTTGCTCTATAATAATATTATATATCGAGTATGCGCAAGAATTCTAATTCTAATTTGATCCATGTTCTGTTGGTCTGGGGCTTGCCGTATTCTTAATTCACAAGAGGGTCAATTAAATATCTTATTATCCCATACATTATCTCAATTTATTAATGACTATTCTGAATGCTTTAACTTTTTAAATTAAAATATAATAATATTGATTTACCTCTAACATTTGATTTTAAAATGATGACATCAAAACGCCTATATATATCTATCTTGATCCCTCAAATTAAAAAAACGATCTCTGAAGGGACGTTCTTTTTATTACATCATTTCATATTTATTTTCCTGTTTTAATCTCACCCAGAAGGCTTTTTAAAAAAGAAACTCATATATATATAATGCATCTACTTCCTTCATTTATCTCCGACAAAATAAACTCCATTCGTCATCGAAAGATTAGTAAAACCACTATCCGCGTTAATCGCACACTTTCTTGTGATCGCTCTGAAGGCGGGCGCGGATCTTATGTGAGAAATCCTCCTACACGGCCCGACCCTCGAGCCTTCCCCTCTCTTGCTTCGCCCTTTTTCGAGACCAACTTTTTTGGCCGATCCCCCTCTCCCATTAATAAAACCAACTCTCGTTATAAAACTCTCAAAAAGGGATTTTCTCACGATGCTCTCTTTTGTAACACCGATTTTGATTACTTTACACGTCGTAATAGCGATGAAAATGATTACGATTACAATTTTAACCGCAATTTATTATACCACAACCCCTGCATAGTCGATCCGGCTGAGCATGTCCATTTGATATTGGGTGGGAGTGGCGTGGCTAACTCGGATCAAGAATTTGAGCGCTTGTTTATCCAGATGGACGAGCTGCGTTTCATCAATTCTTCCCTTCCAATTTCTCCTGTTAATTTCAGCGGTCCTAACGATCTTTCCAATGCCCAGTCGACCATAGGCGGTAATGATATACCTTTGTGGGAGGAGGTCGCCAGGTTTAATTTTTAATTTTTTACATTATTAACGAAAGTAATAATGATAGTCCTTTAAATGAATTTTCATCCTGGTTTTCTTTGAATTGAGACACTTTTTGTTTTTGTATTGTATTAATAAAAATAAAAGATTTAGGCTATTCGAGTGATTATAAATCTGCAATTTTTTTAAAATAAACTTTTACGGGTATGATTTATTAATGAAAACATAAAATTATAACATACATTATCATTTAGTTTGAAATAAAATCTTGATATCATTGTTGTTCTCTGACCAGGTATTTATATTAGTATATGGACGGTCCTCTAAGGTCAAAATAATGGGGCATTTTGATTAAAATGCTCCCCCGTTAATTTTGGATATAATTGAGCTAGGAACGTCTGCTTAATTTTCTTTATATAGAATAATGGTAGGCCTTGAAAGTTTTATAATGTTAAATATTGTTTAAAACTAAATGTTCATAACCTGATCATAAAATCCAATCGGCATTTTATTTTCCTATCAAATTTATCTATATTAAGACTAATTAATAAATGCATAATTTCAAATTGATCCGAGCTCAGGTTTAGGAGATGTGGCATTTTAATCATTAGTCAATTAGAGAAATTCGCAATATATTTGATAAATTATTAATTGTAATATACTTAATCTAAAAATTTTAAAATATTTTATTATTCTATGTATTTAAATAAAGTGGAGGGGGTGGGGGATTGTTAATTTATGTAATTTATATACTTTGCTCCTAAAATTTGCACAATTTGGATAAACATATACGTTGCGGAGGCCTAAGAAATGTACTTCCTTGTATGATTAACCATAATAAATTATTAATGATAAAATTTCATTATCTGAAATTTTTTTTATTTACGATGAATGTGAAATCATTTTAAAAAATATTGAAACAACATATTCTCGAAATGAAAAAATTCAAATATTGACGGTTTTACTAACTTCTTGGACCTTAAATACAAGTAGAATTTTCTACGACTGAATCCATGGCAAGAATAGCAAAAAATTTGTTCAAGAAATAGAATGTTTTATCCAATGCAAATATCATAAAGACTGGAAGTATTTTTCGAATTAGATATTAATGAAAAATTTTATAATTCTGATATGAATTTTATTAAAATTAAAAATTTATCAAAAATGTTTTGTTTCTGATGGTGTAGTACTCGGTTTATGAATAAAGTTCATAATCTAAGCCATCATGAAATTATTTTGGAATCTAAGCTGAATGACATTTTTCGTAACAGCCCATCGCAAACATTACCAAAAGCTTAGCAGAAAGAGTTAACTTCAGCGTCCATAATCTAATATCAAACACCTTAGATTCAATTAATTTTTATAAAGCATATATACTGGAATTAATTACTCATATGTAAAAGATGATGAATATGTAAAAAATATTTTGTTCAAAAGGCTAAACCCATTCCCGGAACACAAATTTTCATACCCCATGGGAAAAATTTAAGTTGAATTATTTTCATATTGTGAAAATAATTGAATTTACAATATATAAAAATTGATTTTTATTTTTAAATATTTTTATAAGGAGAGAAATTCAATTTATCAAATAAATTAACCAAAGCATGAGCTCGGCCCAACTTGAAAATTTGCTTATATATTCATTAATCCTATATCCGTACATAAAAAAAATTTGAGAAAAAAAAAGGCCGATTGGATTTTAAGACCATTTCTGGTTTTTTATTACCGGTTTTTGACATTTAAATTTTTTTTAACAATGTTTAACATATAACTTTAAAGATCTACAATTAGGCTATATAGAAATTTAAATGAGGCTTCTAGCTTAATTATATCCAAAGATATTTAAAATTAAATGGAGTTTATCTTGCTCAAAATGGCCCATTTTTCGACATTTAGAGGCCCATATCTCAGCCGATGTTGGCGGGTGAAAATTTTTTTTTCAAAATTAAAATATATAGAAACTCTTATAGAAATTTTAGAAAAATCTGAGGGGATCGGGTTGTAAATGAGCTTTTTTGTTGATTTGTCAGGAATTGACCACTTATATATTACAGTCAATTCGTGTAATCAGCCAGTATATAAATAAAAATTTCAAAAGTTCATGATCAAATTATCTGAAATTTATAGAATAGGTATTTTATACATAATGGATTCTAATTATTGCAAAATCAGATTATTAACATGTAAAAAACACTTTGAACAAATGATTGTTCTATTTACCAACTATAAATTATTTGTTTAGAACATCCCGGAAATAAAATTCTAGTATGTATAGAATACCTTTATATCAAACATATTAAACGACTTGACTAAGGCAATACGTGTATTAACTGATTACGTCAATAACATATATACAATACGACGATTAAAATAAAACTTTAATTCTAGTCAAGGGGACTTAAATTTTCTGTTAAACTATCTAAAAAAAATTTTCACTTAAATAACCTTGAATGAAAAATAACTCGAATTAGGGGGTTAACCTTCTAACTCCCTCAGTAAAATTATAATTTTCGTGATTCAAATGCCAATTATTTAGACAAACATCGATATTTTTTAACATACAGATGGGTCAAGTTTGAAGAGGACGTGGAGCCAGGCAGCAACCGGTGGTCCAAGCCCAGGGTTGCCACGCTAGCCTTACACTCTCTCCTTGAACTTAGAAGTTGCATCCTCAACGGGATGCTCATATTGGACATGGAGGGATCCTGCCCTCTTGACATTGAAAGTTATAGATCATCTTTTATTTATTTTTCATTCATTAAAACTTTCGCATAGTCATCACATTAATTCTACAGATCTGGTCATAGTTAGATATAAATTTATCTACTGATTATTAATATTGTTATATATTTTTATTAATAGAAAGAGGTGGCACGGGCGGTGGTTTAAATTATTAGGCGTGACTGCCCTTCTTAAAATTTTTGCCGGACGTGATTGGGCGTGAACATATATTTTACGTGAATCACGTAATTTTTATATTGTTTTTTATGAATATAAATTTGTAATTTTATAATTATAAAATATATATTTTCGAATTTAATTTCAAAAAAATATTATTTGAATACAAAAAACTTCCGCATTTATAAACCCTATCTTATAAAATTTCAATCTAATGAAAAATAATAAATCTCTCAACTCTCGTTCACCAACGGAATTTAATAATAAATTAATTAATTTAAATATGTTTTATTTTCATTTATCTTTACTATTTATACTAATCATTCGCATTCAAATTATAATCAGTCAAAATTTATAGGAAGATTAAACATCTTAATAACTTATTGTTTCAAATTTCTCGTATTTACCTACAAATCTAAAATATTCAATTATAATTATTTAATATATGTATAAATAACAATAATTTTTCCTTTAAATTTAGTTTGACAAGTTTCTAAAAAATATGTACATTTTAATATTAATTTGTCTTTTCTGATGTATCTGTTCTTGGGATATTATTTTTAAAGCTTTTTCATTGCCTTCCAATTGTTTGAGTATATATTAAAGGGTCTGACCTTAATACAAATTTTTTTGAATGATTTACCACATAATGATCATAATAAATATACTTAGCACGGTGATTGTAAAGTCTTATGTACATACTTAAATTTTTATCAATATTCAAAGAATGCTCAAACAAAAATTAGTAAAATTTTGTCAACCTTCTAAAGGTGATACAGTAATAATCAAAATCCTAAAAAAACGGCATTTTTAAAGGAAAAATTTATTATGCAGTCACTACATAATGTATACTTCCGAATAAAGTCTTAAGTTTTTAATAGACGAAGAAAAGTTAAAAAAAATATATAACAATTTTAAAAATGCTAAATGATATTTTATGTATAAGTCATTGCCAATTAACATTTATAGCTTTTCTAATTCATCCTACACCTAAAAACCGTCATTTAGAGAATTTCTAGATGATTCTGATCAAGTATCAATCGTTCATAAAATAAACAACAATGCCAGTATTTTGAAATTTGGAAGCAGGAAAATTATTTCCTTTTTTGAGAAAATTAGCTAGTAAAATTTTATCCGCGCTGGAAAGTTCCGCTTCTAGTGAAAGGCTATTTTCTATAGCTAATCGCTTATTAGAGAAAAAGAGGACACAATTAAAATAAAACATAGACAATCTTCTTTTTCTAAATGAAAATTTTGATTTATAAGTTGTAATTATTTTGTGTTATTAATATGGAATTAGAGAAATAAACACTATGATAGAATAAATTCATAAATTCAAAAGAGCCTAAAGGTGTAGCAATAAAGGTTTGTAAAATTTTTAAACACCGTGAATTTTCGGGCGTGTGAGCGGGCGGGTCAAAAATATAAAATTAGACCCGCTCCCACCTCTAGTAGAAGTAGTAATAAGCTTCTTCTTCACCCTGCCCGTAGCCAGAAATTTCTAGTTGAGAGCCAACTGTTTATATGGGAGGGCCAACATTTTTTGAAATAAAACAATAGTTAGGCACTTAGAAATATTTTGCTATTTTTATTGAAATTTGTAAAAATAAATATAAACAACTATTTTGAAATTTAAATGTTAACATAAATAAATTAAATTTTGGGTTATTTTTTTTTCATATGGTATTAAAACCAAATTTTGTTTTCTTCTAACTTTTAGTGACTCTCTAAGCAATTGGAAGCACAATGTCAAAAATGAAAATATTAAATAATTTGCTTTATACTCAAATATTATGGATGGAATAAGTAATTATATTGTGAGATGTTTGCCTGAGGGTGATTCAGTTACACTCCACTAAAAATTGCCACTTTAAAAGAATATTCGTCTTCTTCTTAGTAAAATGCTTTTTGTAAAAATCTTCGTTCTCTTTATTTTTTTAAAATATTTTATATGTATTCATTTATAATTAATGTTTAAGTATGATAGCTTGATAGGCAAGAAGTATTTTTCATTTTTTAAATATTAAACTTAATATATTCGTACACCTCATGTAAGGATCGCACTCTTGCAATTTTTTTAAAATATTATATTAATAGTTGACATGTAATGGTCTAATTAACGTTTAAGTATCGCATGATAGCAGAAAGTAGTTTTCAATGACTATAATTTATCTTAATTGTTAAATTAATTTAATCTCGCAAATGACTTACTATGTTCACGGAATGGTTGAGAAAAATCATCAAGATAACTGACGAATTCACCAACACTAGTGTCTTTTTGCCGAGGAATAAAAAGGCGGATATTATTTTTTTTTCCATCTAATGATTAATGAGTGAATGGATTAACTAATTTATAAATATTGTTTATCCAATTAATTCGGTTTAATAAAATTGTTATTTCATTTAGATTTAATTGTTAATGGCTAATTAAAATTGAATAATTAATGCAATTTTTTTAAATTTGGAGGCTGGAAAAATTTTTATGGACCATTTTTAGTTCAAAAATTTTATCGAGGGGCCAAGTTTTTGGGTCGTTAATTTTTTTTGGGGGGGGGGGGTAGGCGTGTTACCTCCCTGTTTGCTACGGGCTTGTTCTTCATTTAATTTCAATTTTAGAAATATTTTCTTTCCTATCCTAATAATAATTATATTCCTTCGCAAACTTTTCGAAATTAATTCCTTGCATTTATAGGATAAGAAGGATAATTTATAAATTGGGCTAATCAGTTAAAAAAATTTTATCTTTGAATGGTAAACCCGGGCTAGAAATCTGTGTGCCGGGTGGAGCAAATTTTTTAATAAATTATAATGAGCCGGTCATTTAAAAAATTTGACAACCTCGCAAATCTCAGATTTTTCATAAAATTTAAATATATTTTTTCGTATTTTAAGCTATTATCTTTATGAATATTATTTAAAAATAAATTTCAATTTACTTATTTCTTTATATTTTAAGAGCTGTGTAACTAAAATACGAAGTCTATTAATAATATAGTAAATAAACTAAAAATTAAACAAGTTATTTATGATTATGATCAATCACAAATACACAATGCATAAAATGAATTTATTTTAAACGAAGAAAATTATATACGTTTATATATAATATAATAAAAACTATCTCTTATTTTTCCAAAAGTCATTAATTAATTTAGTAATATATGTATTTTTCAATATCATAAATTAATTTTAAATTTTGGTAAACTTGCTAAAATTTTATAAATTCATAAAGATAGTCAATTAAACATTGAATTATAAATAATGCTTAAGTTTACTATTAAATATTCAGATATAGATGCTTTTTAAAATTTTGTATTTAAGATACAAGTTACATAGCAACAATTTCTAAAATACTTTTATCTTATATTTTTTAAACTTTAAATAGTAGTAGAATGTTGGAAATACATGATTTTTTTATATTTACTATCAAATCTTTTCTGCTACAACCATGTTGGAAACACATGGTGGCAAACTAGAATTAAGAAAACTATTTTATTATATTAAAAAGAATAATATTATAATTCTATATATAATTTCCACTTTATAATATATTATTTTAAGATATAAATTTGAATACTATCAATATAATAAAAATGAAATAAGTAAAAGTAAAAATATTAATTGCGAAAAGGTCATTCTATTATTATAACTAGATCTACGGCCTAGCCTGGCCTTCGGCCGGGGAGAGTGTAGTCTGGGAATCATAAATGGCGCGCGGAATCAGAAACTCCCATGACTCACAAATAGTGGTGAGTAACAAAAGGCGATGAATCACAAATCATGATATATTAATTTTTGAATATAATATAGGTATGGGGCTCATCAGCAGGAATGAAGGGGGATAATGTTAGTTGCGGTGAAATGTTCAGCTTAAAAAATGTTGGATTCAGAATATATATATTATTTCAATGAGATTCTATATTTATTCGCAAAGATCATAGATTTTTTTTTGAGTTTTCCAATTCGTCTCTCCTAACAATATTCCTTTTTATCCAAGCTGATTATTTTATATAATTCACTAAAAATTTAAATATTCTTCTTTATTTTATAATAATCAGAACGAGATAACAATTTATAGAGGGAATAAGAAAAATTAAAAGGGAAGGAAAAGAGGAAAGGGGAAGGTAATAAGAGAAATTAAATGAGGAAGGAAGGAAAAGAGATAGAAAAAGAAGAAAGAATATGGAAAAGAAATTAAAAGGGAAGAGAGGAAGGGGAGAAAGAAAAAGAAAGGGGAAATTGTAAAGAAAAGAAGTAAGCGAAAGGAGATAGAAAAGAAAAAGGAAAGAGGGAGAAGAAATATGTAAAGGATAAGAGAAAAGCAAAAGGGGAAATGAAAAGAAAAAAGGGGGAAGGAAAAGAGAAGATAATAATCGAAAATTAAAAGGGAAAGGAAGGAGTATATTAAAAAGGAAATAGGGAAAAGGGAAATAAAAAGTAAGAAAAAAGGGGAACGCGACAGGAAAAAAAAGAGGGAAAAAGACAGTCGGAGAAGAAAGGGGGAAAGGAAAAGATAAGGGAAAATAAAATTAGAAAAAAGGAATAGGGAAAGAATAAGTGAATGGATAGAAAAGAAAAAGGGAAGGGGAAATAAAATGGCAAAACAAAAGGATAAGGGAAAAATGGAGAGAGAAGGAAAACGTAGAAGGGAAAGAAAAGATAAAGGGAAATGTAAAGGAAAAGGAAATAAAAATGAAAATGAGAAGAAAAATATTTTGTATGGTTGATATAATTTGTTGGGTTTCACGATCTCTGGAACGTTAATTGTTGATTAACCTGCCACTTTCTTTGTTTGGAGATGAGAGATAAATCAACATCTGTACAATCATTAAGAGATGTTAAGACAGGGCCACTGAACCCCCAAAGGAGTCATCATTAGATGTGTCTTTCTAATTGATATCTAATATATATATATATAATTTACTTCAAATCACTATTATTAAAATTTCACGTGCGACTCATTAGTTCGAATTTTACTTGAATATTATATTTTACTTCAAATCTGCACAACACTGTAATTAATATTTTATGTGACCCATTAGAAATGAATCTTGAATACTATTGAGTTGAATTTAGAATAGAAAGATTTGAAGAAATACTGCATACAAAACATGATAAAATATTTATTTTTATTATCTTTTTGATATTTTTAAATGTCATTAATTTTTTTAATTCTTTTTTAAATAAAAATAAATAAATACTTACCGATGACATGACATAGCGAGGACATCAGAAAATTATAATATAGAATTATTTTAATTAATATTATAATATCCTAATCACTATTAAAATAATATTTTTTGACATCTATAACTAAGTCTAAATATCAGCAATATTCTTTGCAAATATCTTCAAGATAATAGTTCTAATAAATTGACAGGAGAAGATAAGGAAAGAAAACTATAATATTAAATTTACCTTCCATCATTTTTACTAATGTTAAAAGGGTTCGGGTTCAGGGAACAAAAAAAATGACTCAAAATAAGACATTTTTTTCATTCATTTATTAATAAACTTTAATATAACATTCATAATTTACAAATAAAAATTTTTTAAAATGAAATAAATTATATTTTAGATGTTTTATTCAATCGCACAATCATAATATCTTCTAAATATCACCTTTGAGCCACATAAATTAGACAATACATATTTCAAAGATGAAAATCCACGTTCTACTGTTACCTAAAATAGATAGTTATCTTTTTAATACATAAATTATTGTACTTGTGTCGCCGGTACAGCCATGACGATTAGACAAGATATATAATTCTGGATATATTTAATTTTCTTCCCAGAATTTTAAAATATATGTATCCTTATTTATTCTCTTCTATTAAAGATGCAATAGACTTTTTGATCCTCCTTTCTATCTATTGAATATTTTTTTTCTCTATCTAAAAATAAAATTTCAAGATCATCAATGTTGCTATCATTATTATCACTACAACCAGTAGGTATTATTGTCGTAGCCTACAATATATTGTAAATAATGGAATTTTGCGTATGTCATTAATCCGTATAACGGACTTTAGCCATTTGTTTTTGCTTAATACTCAAGAAAACTTGATATCGACTAAATATATAGAAGCGTATATAACACTATTTTGCAAATATTATTGCTCTCGAATTTCATGTCTTCTAATATTTCGTATGAAAAAGGACTAGTAAATCTTTCTAAATCTAAGCATCTAATCCACATGCCATAAAAATCAAATAAACATAATTGTTCTGATTGTAATCTTAATGTTATTATTTTTAAAGGAACTAATACACTAGTAAGGTCCTTTATTTGGCACCAATCATCTTCCGACAAAATGACTTCACATGATCCTATAATAAAATCATTACAGAAATCTTTCAAACTTAATAATCATTCTAGCATCATACAAATTGAGGACCAACGTGTACAATCTCACTTTTCATTGATTTTAATATTCTTACAATTGTGGGAGTTCTTAAATATTTTGCAACATACCTTGCTTTATCAATGATAGTTAAATGATTATTTTTTTAGGCAAACATTAATAGCCAATTGTAGAGTATAGACTGCAAATCTGATGTAATATATATTTGCGAGGAAATCTATGAATAAATTTACATAGTAAAATATTATTACCTGCACTAGAAAATAATTTATGATATCAATCTCTAAATAAAATGGAAGCCCAAGAAGAAATTGAAAGAAAACCGCGAAGATAAAATAAATGATTTTACGAAAAAAAATTAAAATTAAAAAATATTTTTATTTTTAAAAAATTTTCATGACACCTAGAACCTTTGGACCCTCCACTTTTAAAAAGGGTCCGGATTCGGCTACAGTCAAAATACTAGGGTTCGGGTTCACATCCCTGGTTAAAAGACGAATTATTTTTATTTTATCATTTTTTTAATAATGAAATTTTGTACTGAATATAATTTATAAAATTCATTCTTTATATACATTTTATAAAATAATAAAAAAATAAATAAAATGATAAAATATATTACACAAAATGAAAGTTATTTTTTGAATAGTTTTAATAAGTTTTAATTATAAAAAAAAATAAGAATAAAATGAATAATTCTTATCTAAAAAATATAAAAGCTAGTTAAATAAAATATAAAAATGTGTTGCTTCGTTTGAATAAGCTGAAATTTTAAGCTAAGGAAAATTAATATAAAAAGAAACTAGTTATACGAAAATATGAATATATAAAAAAATTTTAACTTGATGCAAAATTATAAATTTTCATTTATCAACATTCCACCGTCACATAGTTGTTCTTCATAGTTCGTCTTCTTGGTCTAGCATGAATGTTGTTCATCCGGCAGTTTCCATTCATAACATATGTTTTGTATATATTAATTTCAATTCGCAAATAATCTAAGATAAGTCAATATAATCATATTTCGCGCATTTATGTTTTATAAGAATTTTACAATTTATGTTTTGCGTTTTATATTTCCTTCGATTTATTTATAGCCTTTTAATTAATTTTTGGATTTCTCTATATCGTTGTAAGTCGTCTTTTATATCCATAATGTAATTCTCAAGTTTCTGTAAAGTTTTATTTCTGATAGGACTTGCATAGTTTGATCTTGAACTTATATAATTTGATCTTTAACTTGAACAATTTGATACTGAACTTGTGCATCACCTCTTTTCCTTCTAAAAAAAAGTTCAAAATTATCAATATTTATTTTTTTCGTTCGATGATTTTTTTTAGCTGATCATAATGTCTTTTTATCTTATTTCTGGTATTTATTTGGATAAATTTCCTTCTTTTTTTTATAATGACACCTTTGTCCCACATGTTTTCTTTGAAAGTTTTATACCATACTTTATCACCTATTTTGATATTTCTATTTGACCATATTTTACGATTTAATTTATTCTCTTTATTCTCCAAGGTTTTATTAAGTCCTACTTTGTTCTAATTGATTTTGAACACATTAATTGGTTAGGTATCATATTTGCAACACATATGGTGTGTTTTGATAATTAAATATTTTCCATATTTCTTTTTATACTCATTTTCATAGTTTTTAGTTTTCTTGGTCGTAAAATTTACGGGCTCTGAGCACGAACCCGGGGCTCAAATAAAAAATATTTACTAAAAATAAAGAAACAGCAATTCAGCTTAGGGGTAAAAAAATTAAAAAAAAATAGTATTAAAATGAGTTATTATGTTGGTTAGCCTAACAAATATTTCCAGCTATACCATCCTAGTTCAGAATTAAATACGAAATTTCTGGCGGATTTATTTAATTTTTTATGGGGGCCTATCTATAGAGGAAAGGCGAAAGAGCATTTCAAATGCAATATAGAAATAATATAGTATTTAATAAGTCTTTTTCCTCTTTGTTTCATTTTTGGATGAGATATAATAATTCATCGAATTTTTATAGGGTACAACCCCCATAAAAATTTATGAATGGGAGCGAGAACCCCGCTGCCCTAATGAAGTCAGCGCCTATGAAATGAAGGATATAATATTATATCATTATAAATGTTTTAATAAAATTATATAATATACACTTTAAGATAGTTGACGAAATTAGATGACGCATCTATTGTGCACTAATTTTATGATTTGTATTGGTATGTTCGTGTTGGGCATTTTCAAAAAATTTTCCATTTAATATGGTTATTTTATATTTGTAATTGTATTTTCCTTGTGTAGCATCATTGTTTCACTTTCCGATTCTATTATTATATCTTCTATAACTTGGTTCATAATATTTAAGGTAATGATGTATGTATGACGATTTTACTAAAATATGGGAGTTGTTTAATAACATATAACATTACCCTATCATAGAATATCTAAACTAGGATTAAATTTTTCATTTAAATTTTAAATAATATCATTTTTAATTTTAATATAAAAGTAGTACTTTGTTTAAAATACAGATATTTTAAAGTTTATATCTTGGATACAAGATCTTTTCGAATTTATTTTGTATCTTAGATACCCTGTAAATAGTATATAATTTTTATTAATAATCTTTGAATGTAAGATAGTATCCAACTATAATATTTGGACATGTAAAATTTTACCTTAAAAACAACTAATATAAATAAAATAATCTAATTTAAAAAAAGAAAATAGGATTTTTTGATTTTTTTAAAATTAATGTTTTAAATGCACCTTACCCAAAATAAATAATTGCTTCTATCTTATATTAAAAAATTTAAAGATAATCTTATCAGCTCTCTTCTCTCTTCTAATCAAATAACGACGGAAATAGAGGCCGATGTCCGTGGGATACTCAAAGCACCCCACGTTTCTCAATATATGAAGAACGCTAATTTTAGGAACGTCGCTTCTAAGAGTCATTTTCCTAACATAGCTTCGCTACCCGTTATAGGACCCGGTATAGGATTGCACGGTTTTAAAAAATTAATCGAAAAAAGAAAGATATATAAGGGAATGATGCAAAAAGAATGTGCTCGCAAACTGGGCCATACCCTGACCCGTAGCCTGCAAAATATTCATTTTATATTTCCCATTCTTTTTTGAAATTTGTATAAGTAGTAATTTATTTATATTTTAAAAATTTCTATCATTATATTTAAAACACTATAAAATACAATTTTAAAAATGTGATACCAAAAAGTAACCACAATTATATGTAAAAATTTATATCTTAATTTTTTGAAGTATATATAAAAATTCTTTAGCTTTGATTGTAAAACGGGCCTAGATTTTTTAAAAACTTATAGGTTAATGGCAAAAAATGGTCGTTTGTCTATCTCTTATTTTATAAGAATAATAAAATCTATTGAGAAAAATATCATGGTATTTTATATAATTAAGTGTTAAAAAACCTTGAATTAAAAAAATTGATTAGGAAAGAACTTCTCATATTTAGAGCACAGATAATGAATTATATAAATTTCTCTCGTAAAATTGGAAAAAGTGGAGATAAAATAACCAATTCTTACGTGATGATATAAATAAAATATATCCAAAATACCACAGTTGAAATTAAAATCCTTGTTTCCCAACCTTGTAGATTTTTTATCTTAAGTTTATCATTTTTTCTGTGTATATACATTATATATATAATTTTATGTATAATATAATCAGCCAAATTCTACAACGTAACGTCTCGCAACGTCCCTTTTTCAAACAATTACTCTAACCAACCATCGCAGTTGGAACCTTCCCCCACAAACAAGGCTCTCGCTTCGAACGGAGAGCTAACTAAGGTTAAGCGAATTAAAAAGATTTCTATGCGTCAAAGCAAGACTTCCCCCGGTCCACTGTCTCCCACTCACAATTTGATGGATAAACTTGAATCATCTGACAACGGCTCCAAAAAAATATCACTCGCGGTAAATATATACGAGTGAAGAGTGCGATGCTATTAACTTTTCTTGCTCTCCTATTTTATTTAAAAATAATAATGTTAATATAATTAAGTTTTCTAATTATTGTAGGGCTTCATCGGATCGATCTACCAATTTTTTTAAACCGATATTTGTCGATCGATATTTTTTTAAATTGATTTATAATTTTTATCCCACTTATTGGGTAAGATCAAGAAATAATAAAAGAAAAATTTATGCATACTGATATAAAATTCTAAATAATTAGGAGCAGGCGCGTAAGCAGAGGGGGGGGGGGCAGGGGGACAAATCCCCCCTACAAAGCTAAAAAATACAGATGCTGGATATATATTTTTTATATTGATTTATATTTGTTAACATTTATTCCTATCTCATATAAATATTTAATTACATTTATTTATCACATTCATCTACTAAGTTATTTTATCAATTAATTTCGATTTCAAGTTTTCCGTGACATTTACTTATTATTTTCAAATTTTTAGTGGCGTAATATTTATCTACCATTTTCAAATTTCTAGTCAAATAATAATTATTTTTGAAATTCCTTGTCCAACAGGGAGAAAGAAATTGCAAGCTTGTCCAACGAGATAGTGTCTTCGCCATCAAACAGTAACAGCTTTAATGGGGTTAGAAGAGCCGATTATTTGCTATTACTGAAATATCACAATGGCCTGAAAGAAATATTTCCTCAGAAGCAAGAAAATTATTGGATTCAATGCTTATTCCAAATTTTTTTTCTCATTAGAATGTATTATTTAATTATGTAATACTTTTCAAAAACATGACATTGACTTGATTAAGAAGATGAGAATGGCGGAGAGCATTTTATTAGAACTCAAGGAAATTATGTTGATGAAGAATTTTATATGTTATTGTTGAGTCAAAAGCAGAGCTATACGTGTTTAATATTTGTCTCCTTCGACTTGCAGCAAGGCAAGCTCATCGTTAAAACATTAATATAGGATCAGTAGTAGAGTATTATAAAACAAATGTCTCCTCTCTTTCATACATTTATAACCCAAATAAATTAATGGTTTTTAATTCATCATGCAGCACTTACCAATCTGCAGATATTACTTCCACAAAAGACTTATCAAATATTTGTTAGATTTTTATCATGAAGATGTTAAAGTATCTTATGATGCCTTATTAGCTGAATAACTATGTTTATAAAATTAACTATGGTTGATATAGTCCCAAAATATGCTATGGATGCTTTGCATTTTAAACACATTTAAATTATATTCCCAATGTTTTAAAAGGGTTTATATATGTCGTATTGGGATATTGAATCATGTGGGATTCGGAATCCCAACATGGAGATTTAATCTTGAATCCCCACGTTTTATTCGGGGTCTTTTTTTAAATATTTTTTTAAAAAAATATTCCGAATCCCCATAAAAAAAATATAAAATAATATAATTACTTTTTCTTCTCTTTTTTTGCGGCTGGTACCATATAATTAAAAGGCCAAAATAAGGGATTTAAAAAGAGAATTTATAAAAAAGTAAATAGTATAAAATTAAGGCATATAATAAATGAAAAGGGATGATGTTAAGACATTTTTGTTTAAAAAATATTAAAATATATTACCTTTTCTTCTCTTTTTTTTGCAGCTGGCACCATATAATTAAAAGGCCAAAATAAGGGATTTAAAAAGAGAATTTAAAAAAAAAGTAAATATTATAAAATTAAAACATATAATGAATGAAAAGGGATGAGGTTATGACTTTTTTGTTTTGAAAAATTTTAAAAAAATATATTTATAAAAAATCCGAATTATTGAAACAATTATTCAATGCAATATGGCATTTCGTTGAAGATTTAAGCAGGCCCGAGCCGTTATTTATAACGGTTCAGTTTGGTTACGGTTCAGTATGTAAAAAATTATAATGGTTACGTTTTGGTTACGGTTCTTGAGAAGAAATTTATAAAGGTTCGGTTCGTTCAGCTAATTATAAAGGTTCATTACGGTTAGAAATTTTTTTTTATTGAAGCAACACCATCTTCTAATTTATTTTTATTACAAGCATCTATGAATTATATATAAAAAAATATATAAGATTCAAAATAACTCATTTTTAATATATTATTTGAACTTATAAGTAATATATTTTCAAGTATAAATGGATTCCTTTTTGTTCGTGACGATAACACAAATTTTAGCCCCGAAAAAGCCCTTTCTACAGAAACTTGTGTTGCGGGAACCGCCAGTACTATAAGAGCACGTTTATATAATTCTGGATATTCAAATTATTTCTAGTTCTAAAATATAAAAACTGAACCGGTTTAAACCAGTTTAACCGTTTTTTATAAAGGTTCTTTTTACTCCTTCAAAAAATAATTATATCGGTTCGGCTACGGTTATGGTTCAGATATTTATAACAAAAATAAATTTTTTAAAAAAAATATTTAAGGGGATTAGGAATCTTTTTTAAAAAAAACAATTAAATAATATTTTTTGCCGCCCTGGATGGCACCAGAAAATTTTATTTTTTAGAGATATTTAATATGTATTACTTATATGCTTTATTAATACTCGAAAAAATGGTTTTAATATAAATTAAATGTAAAAAAATAAATGTGGCAATGAAAATATTCACGCTTACCACTAAAAAATTCACGAAAGCAATATTTTGATTCACGCCCGAAAATTCATTGTGTTTTTAAATTTTTCAAAACTTTAATGCTATAATTTTTTAAACTTTTTTGAATTTATTCTATTTATTTCTAACCTTATTAAAATTAAAAGTACTTTTTCATTTTTAATAAAAAATATCTCATTCTGTTCAGCTCTATTAGTTTTATAGAAGTTTTAAATTTCAAAAATATATATCAATACTTTTTTCAAATGTTATTTTTTCTGGAATTTTTTTTGGGAACGAGTGAACTCTACCCGGGCAACAGTGGCCCCTACAACGGTGAAGCTCCGAAGTAACTGCTTCTAAAAATTTGAATGGGGGTACTTAAAAAAAAATTTAATTCTTTTATTGTTTTATTATACCCATTCATAACCAAGTGATTTCTGGTTTATGATATAGGACTCGACCTCGTGATTCCGTATACATATTAAATTAAATAATAAATGGGAAATGGGGGGTCTTATTAGGTAGATTTCTTGTCATAAAATTATTTTTCTAATTTCAAAATATGCCTAAAAATTTAACCATCAAAATAATACAAATGCTTATTTAATAATTGCACATGGCATAATATAAGAGATGATAAATTCTTACTACCTCATATACTGCCAAGACTTTTTAATACCATGAAAGATCCATTTCTTAATAATTTAACCATTTTATCAATTAAAATTTTTTTTATTTAAACAATTAAATAATGATGATTAGAGGTGGGCGCGGGCCGTGAAATTACACGTGACCCATCGTGTAACGGTGGGCCACGGTTTGAGTGAATAAATTTTAAATTATTAGGCATGACTGGGCGTGACGAGCCTTCCCAAAATTTTTCCCGGGCGTGAACATGAATTTTCCGTGAATCACGGAAATTTTAATTTTTTTATAAATATCAATTTGCAATTTTATATTTAAAAATACATATTTTATGATTTAATTTAGTTCTTTTTTATAAAAAATTTTTTTTTGAAAACAAAAAATATTCCGGCATTTTATAAACAACATCTGGTGTCACGCTCCTAGTTCTATTTTCTTTTTATGTTTAGGTGTTTTGTCGCGAGATTTTTTACTTAAACTAAATTTATTCTCAAGCACTTAAGGTAGGCTTAATTCTAGATCCTTTCAAAAGCCTTAAGTTTTAGACGATATTTACAAAACAATCTTAAAAATGTGAAATGATATAAAATAGATTATATGCATAAGTCAATGCCAACTGTCATTTATAACTTTCCTAATTCATCCTGCATTCATAAAAAACCACATATTCTAAATGAAACATATTTTTAGATGAATCTACCGATGAAAGCTGTGTGAATTTATAAGATTTTAAAATTATACCAATATCAATATTATCAAAATAAAATTTTAAAAAATAAAACAAATAACAATAGCAATATTTTGAAGTTTTGGAAGCAGGAAAATTTATTTCCATTTTTGAGAACATTAGAGAGTAAAATTTTGTCAGCCCTGGCAAATTCGGCTTCTAGTGAAAGGTTATTTTCTGTAGCCAATCGCCTATTAGAGGAAAGGGGTACACAATTGAAATAAAAAAAAATAGACATTCATCTTTTTCCAAGTAAAAATTTGGATTTATAATATGTATATAATTTTTTTATTATGGATTATGGAATTAACGAAATAAATAGAATAAATTAAAAAAGTGTAAAAAATTATAGCATTAGTTTTGAAAAAAAAACACCATGAATTTTCGGGCGTAAATCAAAATATTGCCTTTCGTGAGCGGGCGGGTCGGGTCGAAAATTTCATAGTGGTAAGCGTGAATGGGCGTGAATATTTTCATTGCCACATTTATTTTTTTACATTTAATTTATATAAAACCATTTTTTCGAGTATTTAATGATTTAAAAAATATAAAAGCAATACATAATAAATATCTCTAAAAAATAAAATTTTCTGGTGTCAGCCAGGCGGCAAAAAAATATAATTCAATTGCTTTTTAAAAAAAAAATTCCGAATCCCCTTAAATATTTTTTTTAAAAAAAATTATTTTTGTTATAAATATCTGAACCATAACCGTAACCGAACATATATAATTATTTTTTGAAGGAGTAAAAAGAACCTTTATAAAAAACGGTTATTTAAACAGGTTCAGTTTTTATATTTTAGAAATGGAAATAATTTGAATATCCAGAATTATATAAACGTGCTCTTATAGTACTGGCGGTTCCCGCAACAAGTTTCTGTAGAAAGGGCTTTTTTGGGGCTAAAATTTGTTTTATCGTCACGAACAAAAAGGAATCTTTTTATACTTGAAAATATATTACTTATAAGTTTAAATAATATATTAAAAATGAGTTATTTTGAATCTTATATATTTTTTTTATATATAATTCATAGATGCTTGTAATAAAAATAAATTAGAAAATGGTGTTGCTTCAATAAAAAAAAAATTTCTAACCGTAATGAACCTTTATAAACCTTTATAATTAGCTGAACGAACCGAACCTTTATAAATTTCTTCTCAAGAACCGTAACCAAACTGAACCGTTATAAATAACGTTTCGGGTCTCTGCATAAATCTTCAACGAAATGTCTGCCATATTGCATTGAATAATTGTTGCAATAATTCGGATATTTTATAATTATATTTTTTAAAACAAAAAAGCTTAACCTCATCCCTTTTCATTTATTATATGCCTTAATTTTATACTATTTAGTTTTTTATAAATTCTTTTTTTAAATCCCTTATTTTGGCCTTTTAATATAGTGCCAACCGCAAAAAAGAGAAGAAAAAGTAATATATTCTAATATTTTTTAAAACCTCATCCCTTTTCATTTATTATATGCCTTAATTTTATACTATTTACTTTTTTTTAAATTCTTTTTTTAAATCCCTTATTTTGGCCTTTTAATTATATGCTGCCAGCCGCAAGAAAAGAGAAGAAAAAGTAATTATATTATTTATTTATTTTTCATGGGGATTGGGAATATTTTTAAAAATTTTTTAAAAAAATATTTTAAAAAAAAGATCCCGAATTAAACGTGGGGATTCAAGATCTTGAATCTTCACGTTGGGATTTCTAATCCCACGTGATTCCATATCCCAATACGACATATATATTAGCAACTCTTCCCATTAGTAAACTAATGAGAGAACATTCTCTTTTTAAGAAGAATAACAGCCCTGCAGAGGTACCATTTGCAGGGCACGGCCCGGATTTTTTTTAAAAATATTTTACAGCCCGATTCAGGGGTTTTTATTTTAAATTTTCAGGCCCTCCCCGGCTTTGTTTTAAATAAAATTTTAGGCCAGGCCCAATTTTTTAAAAATAAATTATATTACTTTTTGATTTTTATAGCTAATAATAACGATTTCAATTATAGGCTGTTTTAAAATAACAATCTGGCCCGGATATTTTTTTTAAAAAAATTTCAGACCTCGCCCGGGTGTTTTTTTTAAAAAAAATGGCCCCGGCCCTGGTATATTTAAAAAATTACCCAGGCCTGCAGGTCTCTGAAAAACATACCAAGAAGTACAACTTTTGAAAGTAAATTGAAAGGTTTGGATCTTTTGAATATTCATAGGCATTTGACGACAAGCAAGGATGAGATAATTGAAAAATTAGCTCAATCCCAACGAGATTGGATTTTACATGTAAATATATAACATACAAAATCCAATTATTCCTAAGAAACTCTTTATGTATTAATTTATATTTCCAAAATTTAAATTTTTTATGTATGTAAATTTTAAGGGCTCTAAAAATTCAAATTTCTATTTTGGGTCATTTAAGTGATTCATATAATGGTTATATTCACTTTATATTTTATAATTCACATTTATTTTATAGTTATACCGCCAGTTATATTGGTTTAATATTTTTTAATTCACATTTATTTTATAGTTTTTTATTGACAGTTTATACATATAATTTTTTTGTAATTCACATTAATTTAAAATTGTATATTAGAATTAGTTATTAGTTCTAATAATTTTATGCTTGATATTATTAAAAAACAATATTTCTTAAAAATTTTTATTATCCCCCCCCCCTCCCCCCCAGACAAAATTCCTGCGTACGCGCCTGATTGGGAAAATGAGTATTTATTGTGATCTAATCTTGCCTTTTTAATAATTTTCTTTTCAAATGGATTCAAATTTTAAAAATAAAAAATCTTATCCTATAAAAATAGTTATTTTTATAAAAAGGGATCCCAAAATTTATATCGGTGTCCATCTTGACATTCATATAATCCATATATAGAATTCTGGTTTGTAATTTTTTTACTTCCCCAAAAATTTTAAAATAATTTACTTTATGTATCTCCATTTCGTTTAAAATTACTGACTTAGCGATAAAAAAAATATATATAGAACTTGCGATAAGATAATTATAAAATAAGTGATTTTTAAAAATACATTAAAACATTTGTACTTAATCAATTGAAATATCGACCTATCTTAAATCGAATTATTGACTAATATCGGCACCAATCCGATACCGATATTAGTAAAGGTATAACTCAAAGTAAATAAAAGTATGTGAAGAACAATTTCTATTTTCTCTTACATAAATATTAGTGTTGTTAAAAGTTACTTAGAAATATAACTAGTTACAGTTATTAGTTACATTGGTAAAAATGTAACTAGCTTTTAGTTACAGTTATATTTCAAAAGTAACTAGTGACATAATAGTTACTTTATACATCATTCATAAACACATTATTTACTTACTGAACGCATTTATTTAATATAAAAAAATTAGGATATAATAATTAATCAATTATTTGAAAAAATATACAATTTATTTATATAAAAAAATAATTAAACCAAAAAAAATATCGGAAAATTGAATATATTTATTAGAGACCTGCAGGTCCGCCCCTAAGCCCGGTCCGGGTACACAGGCTGGGACTTATTTTAATTTTTTTAATATACTCAGATCGGGCTTGAAATTTAAAAAAAAATATCCAGGCCAGGCCGTATATTTTAAAACCAAATATTTGAAATCGCTATTATTAGCTATAAAAATCAAAAATAAATATAATATTTATAAAAAATCCGGGCCGGGTCTAAAAACTTTTCTTATTAGTAAGTAATGATTACTAATTTAGTAGTTTATTCAAAAAATATTTAATTTTTAAATAAGCTAAGTCTTTGTCATTCCTTATACTAAGTTCTATGATCGAATTTAGTAAAATTTAAAAAAAAATACATTTATATGTAATTCCATAAATATTACCAGCAACTTGAGGGCAAAGAATATAGAATATGGAATATATTGTGCTAAATAGGTAAAGAAATATAATATTAAAAAATAGGTTTATTAAAAGCAATATAACAATTTAAGAAATGAAAATCTATTTGGACGGGAAATTATATTATTGTTGCATATCCTTTGTGAACACAATCAAACATTTAAACAAAATTTTAAATTAATATATTTTTAAAAAAAATTAATTTCCTTGAATCGGACTGCCCACATGAAAATTTTATTGTAGTGGACAAAATTAGCTTTACCCACCTAGGTTCACCCATTGGAGGTGAAAGTGCTATATTTCATTTCATATATGAATTTCTTGTCAAATTCAATAGAATGAAAAATATTTTAAAACATTTACCTCTGATCAGGCTTTTTATTTATTCAAATATTTTTTATTCATTCCTAAAATTTTACATGCCTTTCGTTTAAAATAATTTTCATGTACCTTTAAATATTATTTTGAGGTTCATTATAAAAAATACTCGAATCTATTTTAAATATCAAATTCTCTTAACTCTTCAGTATAGCTGCCCTTCCACCAAAGCTAGGTGGTATAGGTATCCATTCCCCATATCTTTAAGCATTTCAGCCTTTTTATCCTCAGTTGCTAAATTTCCATACACACTTGGAGACTTGGAGATTATCGGATCCACATCATATGGTAACATCAAACCTCTGGAGCAAAATTTCTCCAAGCCGCTCATATCCAAATTTAAGACAAATAGACTGGAATTTGCCATTGATACAGCATTGCGTTGAATACTTACACTTCAAAGCTGTCATAGAAAATCTCCATCGCTCTTTCTCCCCTAAAACCCAACCCCGATATACAGAATGAAAACAATACGACTCTTTTGCTAGATCAAATAATTCCAGCCTCAGCCATATGCCATCTTGGCTACGAATGGTTAGAAACTATATCTAGTTCTAATTTAGGCTTGTTTAGAAGATATTAGAATAGCTATAGGTCTTCGTTTTGTGAAATCGTAACGCCCACATTATGTGTCCCTTGTGAAACTCATATCGAAAGACTTAGACACCCCCCCACTCGTTTTTCAAGCAAATTATCCAGGCACTATGCCATCGATTTGATCATCAATATAATCTGGAAATTCGCAAATATTCCTTCTACACTGGAACCTTCTGGCTTCAGCCCTGATAGAATGACAATAGTCCCGTGGAATCAATGTATGCCCCTCGCTTGGGATTATACATGTGTAGATCGTTTTGCCAGATCTTTTTATTTCAACTCTATCACAAAGCTGAAAATACAAAAACAAATAAATATAACCACCTTAAATCTTTTGTTCGTTCAGGTAGTCTCAGACACTTGTGGATCATTTGGACCCCAAGCCCTAAAATTATTCAAAACAATATGGCAAAGGTTACGTTTAATCACAGATGATCCAAAAAGGCATCTATCTACGACAAAGAATAAATCAAAATTTGTCGATCCAAATGTATATCTATACATATGGGTCATTAAGCCCCGCCGACCAAACCTAAATACATTATTTTATTTTATTTCTCTTCTTTTAATTATATATTTTTACATAGAATATAGATATAGTATAATAATTTTAATTAATAGTTATGTTATTTTTAAAAAAAACATTAAAAATAAAATTAATTACTGGAATAAATTATTTAGATTTATACATATATATTTTTTTTAAAGTAACTAGTTACTTTTGGCAGTTACATTTCAAAAAAGATAAGTTACAATTTTTAAAATATAACTAGTTATAGTTATTTTTTAGCAAAAATGTAACTAGTTACTTTAACAACACTAATAAATATATATAGTCTGCAAAACAAGTCCGATAAATCGAACTTCTCCAATACAAAAATTTTAAGTTGAAAAATAATTATGATAGGGTTAGGTCCCATATTAAGTTTTTGCTAATAAAATTTATAATTCGGCTTATTGTTGCGAAATCTGCTAAATAATTTTGCTTTAATTTCAAAGTTTATGCCAAATAACTGTTCAGCCTCTAGGTTAAACTAAAAATCTCCGTTAAAACTTGGGTTTACTCTAAAAATTAATCTCGGTTTCACTAAAATGGCTTAAACCTCTGTTAAATATTTTTGAAGTTGGTTCGAGTTAGGTCATTTACTAACACCAAACGGGCCCCACACTATCCAATTTTTAAAAATGATTATACTTGGGCCGATGTTGCAGTCCTGTTCTATTAGCCCTTGTTTTGATTATATGTTCTACATATTTTTTTATATGGTTAGGTCAATTCCAGCGAAGAAAACCAACCGTCTTTAGCCCAACAGCAGCCTAAGGTTAACCCAATAACACTATTTAATCATATTTTTAAAATATAATCGAGTTGAGAAAACGAATATTTTTTTAAAAAAAATATTGAAACCACCATTTAACATTTATTTATAACCATTGGTACAGCCAGGATTTATTCAAGAAGTGTGTGGGGGGGGGGGGGGGGTGTTATCAATTTTTTTTTGAGGCTTAGCTTCCAAAACCCTAGTTGCATGACCCTTCGAAAATTCTGATTAGG
The DNA here is from genome assembly GCF_954871325.1 of Gordionus sp. m RMFG-2023. Lineage (NCBI taxonomy): Eukaryota > Metazoa > Nematomorpha > Gordioida > Chordodea > Parachordodidae > Gordionus > Gordionus sp. m RMFG-2023. Next base: position 51,659,335 of record NC_088775.1, on the reverse strand, counting down.
TAATTTTTGTTTAAATATTTCTTATTTATCTTTAGTTATTTTATTTTTGCCTTTTAAAATATGTAAAATCTTTTTATGATCTCCATGAAGTTGGCCGAATAATTGGAAGCACTAAATCTAAAATCTATGGCAATATTTCGTGTTTTAATGTCTGTGAGTACTATAACCAGTATAAAGAAAAATTATTAGCAATATAATTTTTCCCAACCTTATGATTAAAAATAGACTGAATCATATTTAGTGCTTACTATTATCTTGATCTGTTTGGTAGATATATAAAGGAAAATGTTATTAAAGAAATTAGAAAAATTGGCATCATCACATAATGGAAAATATACATTAATAACCCTTCATTGCGCGTATCAATAAATGATATAATTTTTTTTTAAAAACTTATTTTTGTAAAAACAATTTTTAAACCGTAAAAACAATTTCAGTGTGTGTATTTAAATACACAATGCCTGTAAAAAATATAATATTTTTTTTCAATTTTAAACCTATTACAAAATAAAGACATATTTTATTATTTGATAAATAATATAATAAAACAAATTTATATTAATTTTCATGAAATAATTTAAAACAATCGTTTTTTGAAGTAAAATATAATAACACCTTGGTACAAATCACTTTAATAACCAATTTATACCCAGGGTTTTTACATCGAGTCTTTTTACTATATTTTGTCCAATGTGCTATTAAATCCTGTCTTATTTCTTTACGCGGAATAACTTGTCGGCTCCTTGCGAGAATTTTCTTTATATTTGGTGTCAATTGTCTACCCTAGCATTCATATTTTTGTTACATTTATAGAGTATCTCTGTAATTGAAATTTTAAATGTTAATAATGGCATCTGTTCTTTTACCTGTAACTTTAAAGCTACAAAATCTCGTCTATACATTAACAAAGAATTTATTAGCATCATGTCAAGTATATGGAATACTATACGGTGATATCATTTACGTGATCTTATGTGAATTATATTTAAAGCTATCAATGAATCCATTAAATCTACACCTCCCATATTTTTATTGTAAACTTTTATAGCTTCCGGACATGGAATTTTAATTTTCCGTCGCCTTTCTAAACCTTTCACAATCTCCAACAGGGTAACTACCTATATACGTAATTAGAATTATTACACACCTATTATGATGCCATTAAGTAGTAATTCTATACCATTTATTGTTGCCTTCTCGATAAAAGATCCACGCTCCATCTTTATGAATTCTTTTTCAGTTAAAACTGACAAAGCTCTCGCTGTAGCAATACTATAAATTTCTTTTTGGGCTAGTAATATTTGAAGTTCCATATGACAGAAACAATTATCAAAACATAATTTAAAATTGGAATGTAGTGGTATATTTACCAATAGTTGAAATAACGCATTTTCGCTTGCCCCGATATCATCCATTTACATATTCAATTTTTCCCGTTTATTTTATAAAATTATAAACTAGCCCTTCATCATTGTATAATAGAAATGCTCTATATCCCCATTTTTTTGGATTTTGTGGATTGTATTGTTTTATACTCCGTTATATGGTATAATTTGTTCGTCCACACAAAGCTCCTTCATAGGAATTTCTTTTAAAAAAAAATCGGAAATAAGAAGAGGCCGGATTTTAAAAGGATCATAATTTGTTGAATCTGGAGTTGGTGTAAAGGCATTATCATTAAAATGGAGCGAAGCTATTATTTGTTCCCATCTTTTCTGGCACATTACATTAGCAACTGATGATTGCCTTGTATTTGCTCACTAATATATATTGATCTTGGAAGCTTTATATAAAAAATAATACCTATAAATTGCTCTAGTTCATTTTTATTTATATTTTGAGGAGAGTTAGGATTTTTTTGAATGGCATTCAAGTTGGATTGCTTAACTATTATATCAATTACCTTCTCCAGAAATTTTATATAGTAGGAGGTTGGGTTCATAATATTTACTGACATATTCTTTTTATGGGAATCATCATGGGCTTATTGTTTTAGAATCTTTTCATTTAATTTTTCTATAATCTTTCTGAGTCATTATTGTTTGCTCATCACAATCACCTAAATATATATATATAAATTATATTTTATAATTTACCTATACACTCTCCCAAAATCCTATTTCAGCCTCATCGTGGCGGGGGAGTGGCAACGTTTGGCGGCTAATGGCTAAAAGGTTCCCTATGAGCTGGGTCTAGAATAGGATCACCGTCTCCTTGACGGGGTGTAAAAACCACTTAAAGAGGTTGATGTCAGGAAGGGCATCCGATTGTAAAAACCTTGCTACAAAATTTCCCTATGGTTACAACAAAGCATGGGCGGGGTGCAGCCCAAAGTACCCCGTAGGCCTCCTCATCCGCCTACGACAAAAAGAAGGATGGGAAACCTGGTGGAACCAATATTCATGAAAATGAAACTTATGACGGCCATAAACGACCTGATAAAAAGTGGAGAAACCAGTTTACGGGTGATCGAGTTAGGGTCGCGATGGAATGTTGGGAGTATGACGGGAAGAGCAGGAGAAGTCGTCGATGTATTGCACAGAAGGCATATAGATGTGTGCTGCATATAGGAGACTAGATGGAAAGGAGATGGGACCAGAATTATTCGCAAGACTAGCGAAAGTATAAATTCTTTTGGCAAGGAGGTAATGATGGTAAGGCTGGACTTGGGGTATTGGTTGCGGAGAAATTGGTAGACAAAGTAGTCGAAGTGATAAGGCTAGACAACCAGATAATGGTTATCAAGATGATTTTTGGTAGAAAACTATATAATATTATCTCGGCATATGTTTCTCAGATTGGAAGAAGAGAAAGATATATTTTGGGACAGTCTATTGGGGGTGACATCGAGACTGGCAAATAAAGAGGGGATTATCCTGGCTGGTGATCTTAATGGACATATGGGAGCGAGTAGTAAGGGTTATGAAGGAGTACATGGAGGGTGCAGTTACGGCATGAGAAATTTGGAAGGAGAGAGGATTTTAGATTTTAGTGATACTATGGATATGATTGTCTGTAATACAATGTTTAAGAAAGAATCAGAAAAGCTGGTGACTTATAAGTCGGGTAGTACCAAAAGTGCAGTGGATTACTTGTTATTAAGGAGATGTGATCGATGTATAGTAAAAAATGTGAAAGTGATACCGGGAGAGGAATGTATAAATCAGCATCGACTAGTTGCAAGAGATCTCACTCTTAAAGGTGCCAGGATCACTAAAATAAAGTTTGTCCCAAGGCTGAAGGTTTGGAAATTGAAGGAGGAGAGTGCTAGACGTCAATTCAATATGGCATTGGTGATTAGGGAGGCGGAGGTGGCACAAGCATCTGGGGTGAATGACAAGTGGGAAGCCATGAAAAAGCCTGGGTAATGACAACTGAGGAGGTATGTGGATGGACAAAAGGGCCGCCTAGACATAAGGAGACTTGGTGGTGGAACCCGGAGGTAGCGAAAGCCGTGGATGAGAAACGGAGGTGTTTCAAAGTATGGTATAATAGCAAAGAAAATAGTGATAATGATATTTACAAGATGGCTAAAAGAAATGCTAAAAAATTAATAGCGAAGGCTCAAGAAGAAAAAAGACATGAGTTTGCTAAAGAAATGGAATGCGCTAATTGAATTGGAAATATGGTTCAAATGGCAAAACAGATGTCAAAAAAAAGATATAGGAAAAATGGCGATTGATGGTAGTGGTATTAAGAACACCTGGAAGATTTACATGAAAGGACTTTTGAATGAAGAAAATGAATGGGATAATAATAATATTAGTTGTGCAAAGGTAGAAGGTCCAGGGTGTAAATTTGGCAAGGACGAGATAAAGAGAGCATTGAAAAAGATGAAGAAAGAGAAGGCATCGGGTCTAACGATGGTGGTATCAGAGATGTTTAAAGGTTCTGGTGATTTAGGGATTGAATGGTTAATGAATTTAGCCAATCAAATTGTCACAGAAGGTACTATTCCCGAGGACTGGCTAAGAAGTATAATTATCCCAGTATACAAGAAAGGTGATCCTTTAGATTGCGGGTCTTACAGAGCTATTAAACTCTTGGAACATGCAATGAAAGTATTTGAGAGAGCATTAGAGAAGCGGTTAAGGGTACAAATTAAAATTGATGAAATGCAGTTTGGTTTTGCATCGGGAAAATGCACGACAGATGCAATTTTTGTGGTGAAACAAATTCAGGAGAAGTATCTTGCGAAGGAAAAGAAACTCTATTATGCGTTTGTTGATTTGGATAAAGCATTTGATAGGGTGCCGCGTGAGATTACTAGATGGGCCTTGAGAAAATCAGGTGTGGAGGAATGGTCGGTTACCGCAGTGATGGCAATGTATGTTAGAGCACAAACAGCAGTACGGGCGGATTATGGTGATAGTGACAGCTTTGAGGTGAAGGTAGGACTTCATCAAGGATCCTTGCTGAGTCCATTATTATTTATCTTAGTAATGGATGTGGTGGCTAGAGAAATGCATGAAGGACTTCCCTTGGAGATATTATATGCAGATGACCTTGTATTAATGGCAAACAGTGAGGGAGAATTGAGGGATAAAGTTAGTAAATGGAAGATGACTATGGAAGCAAAGGGCCTGAAAATGAATGCATCAAAAACAAAGGTGATGATTGGTGGGGAAAATCTAAAGATGGAGGAATCCGGTAAGTGGCCTTGTGGTGTATGTGGGAAAGGAGTTGCTAGAAATTCTATCCATTGCACCAGATGCCAGAAATGGGTACATAAAAGATGTAGCGGGAAAAAAGGTAGTTTGATGTTAGAAAGAATGACCTTTATTTGTAGAACATGCATGAAAGGAATACATAATAATGATAACCTAGAAAATGGTGGTCTGGATATTGGCAATGGGTTAACCCTAGAAAAAGTGGATAAGTTTTGTTATTTAGGTGATATGCTAAACGCAGATGGTGTCGATTCTGCCGTTGTTGCAAGAATCAAACAAGCTTGGAAAAAGTTCAGAGAGATGTCGTCTATTCTTACAAATAAAAAAGTTTCTCTGAAGTTATAGGGGAAAGTTTACGTAAGCTGTGTGAGGAGTTGTTTAGTTTATGGCGGTGAAACATGGGCAATGAAAGCGTCTCACGAAGCCAAATTAGAAAGAACAGAGATGAGGATGGTTTAATGGATGTGTGGGGTATCTCTGAGAGAGATAAAAACTAGCAAGTAATTGCGAGCAAAATTAGGTATAGAAATGATTGGTATGGTAATGCGACGAAATAGACAGATGGTTTGGGCATGTGGAACGTATGACAAGAGATGACTGGGTAAAGAGATGCACAATGATGGAAGTTGGAGGGTCAAGACTTATAGGAAGACCAAGATGACGTGGACAAATGTGATAGCGGCGATGAGAAGCATGAATCTTACAAGTATTGATGCTCAGGACCGTCAAAAATGGAAAAGAAAATCAGAGGGAAAACTGGCCTACCCGGGTAACCTGGAAATCGCCATAAAACGGAGAAGAAGAAGAAGAATAATTTACCTATACAATCAACATATGCTGATCTTGAATCAAGAATTTTCTAACTGATGAACCACTAAGGTTAGAATTAGAACTATCTTCTGGAATACAGTACATTTTGACTATAGATATAAAGTAAAGAACATTTATTAATATAAAAAATATATTCGAAAAACTCAAATTCATTAGTATTTGTGAGCATTATGTATCATACCTACCTTAAATTTTAAATCTATTTATGAATATAACAATATATTTATATATAAAACATATTTTACCTTTATTTAATAGGAATATTAACTTCCTGTTCCTTAATCTATACAAGAGAAATATTATTTTAACTTATCCTTCACTGGGGAAGCACCCAATTAAGTGGCTTCCACTACCTAGCAGAGGGCGTCTCCAGTGCAGGGAGTTTGCATCCACTGATTGGAGGTAATTTACCTTATTGTCAGGGCCCATTCAATTAAAGAGTGATGATGGTACCTCTTGTGGATAAGCCAGGATCCACTTAATGACAGTAATTTACCCTACTGTCAGGGTTCCTTTAATTTAAGAGGACTGTAGAGAGTAAGTATAAATTAAGAAGTATTATATACTAATATTTTTATTTTTTTGTTTTATTTTTATTTATTTATTTATTTTATTGTTATTTTTTTATATATATATTAATAATTTATTAACAATATTGATTTAAATCGTATTGAACATTTATATATACACTATTGAATTAAAAATATATATTAAAAAACAAATAAGGTTATATTAAAAATTAAATTTAAAAATAATATGTATATAATCTATGAAAAAAAACATAAAAATGAACTAAGCGAAAATAAAAATAAGGGTACATATCTCTCTAGAGAAGAGTGAATACTTAAAAAGGGAAATCTGCTGGCGAGTAAAATCTTTCATTGGGATCCCTGAGATCACTCTCATTTTTTTTCCTATGAATTTAATGAAATTGAGGGCCTCACTTTCAAACATGCCTAGGGTATTAGTAACGATTGGTAAGAACACAGTTTTGGTGAGACCAGCATATTTGTTTTTTTAAGGATTCCTGCACTTTTGATGGCCGAAAATGAGAGGTTAGACTTTGCTGCAAAATCGAAAAAGATAAAGTCCCAAGCGAGTTTGAAACCATTAATCCAGGGGATGAGGGATATACCATAAGGGCGTATGGCATTTTCGTTTGGCCCACTGGTTCGAGGGTTGATGGAATATTAACTTTTTAGGGCAGTTAGGAGAATGTTGTTTTAGATTTATGACAAGGTTGTCGTCTATGGGAGAACTTGCAGTGCAAGGTATGGTAAGCTTTCGATTCGATGGGCTGGCTAAGACGATGAAAATGAGGGGAACTACAGCTTTACAGCTTAGAAGAGGGCTGTGGAAATACATAGCTGCTCATCAGTCATGAGGAGGCAACCATTCATAGTTATCAGGCAGCGTCTACATGACAGGATTTTCACTGGATGCAAACCTAATTCAAAAATCTATGCCTACCCCCCCCCCCCCCGTTTATAATGATAACTTATGCAAGTTATATATTATTTTAAGAGAGGTGTCATAGGTAGACAAATATATAAATTAAGTTTGATGTGAGCAACTGAAGGTTTATTGTTACCTGGGCACATAAGCATTATAACAGTATGAGCAGTTTTTCCATTTGATAAAGATTTTGTTGACTTAAGAATATTATTGTATTTAAAAGTTATTAATTTTATGTATTTTGCTGTAATTTTGGCTGGGCATATAACATCTCTAAGACCATGTTTAATAATGAGATTATTATTTATAGTATGAATTGGCCTATAAAAATATGAAAAGTTTTTCCATTTGATAAAGGTTTTATAGTCTTAAAAATATCATTATATTTAAAAGTTATTTATTTTGATCTCCAATTTTGGCTTCATAAATTTAATTTTTTTAAATATTTATTATAAACAAGTTTAAATATATAAAAAAAATCAATCTTAATTAATTAACATTCCCCTTCTTCTGAAAATACCTTCTCATAATCCATCTGAGCTGTCATAAAAATTTTTCATTCAAATCTGTTCATTTTTATTGTTCAAGTCATCGTAATCGTTGGCTTGATTCTATCACGTTGGTTTGTTAATATCGTTTCGAGTAGGGGAGACCGGGGATGGTTGGGACACTTTTCGTTCAAACCTTAATAATTTTAATATTAGTAGACTAATCTGAATAACTAAAATATCTTCTGAATCCCAAAAGTATAGGCTATTTGAAATAATCAATATATATTTTATGAAGATTATATTTTTTTAGAATATTAAATTTAAAAAAAAAATTTTTTTTGTCCCAACTATGACAGACTCTGTGTACGTTGGGACACACATATGTGATAGTTGGGACACTCGTGAAATAGAGGTCTAAATAAATTTAAAATCAGTAATCCAGTAAGACTAGAGACTATGACACATATGATTTTATTGATAATATTATAATTCATAATCAATAACTATATAAAAAAAATTTTAGCAAAATTTAGGAAATTAATTTTGGCGAAAAAAAAATTGTAAAGAAAAAAATGTAAAAAAATTTTTTTTTAATCATAAACATAGTGAAAGATAAGTATTTAATTATTTATTATTCACAATACTAAATTAATAATAAAATTATAAAATTGTTTATAAAATGAGCTAAAATGGCGTGTCCCAACTATACTATGACCGAGCCCACTAACTTTATAAATATCATCCAAAATCATATTAATTCATGTTTATTGATTCTGAAAGTTTGCCAGATTGGAAAATAGGGTTTAGGCTTTCCTAAAATCTATTTATTATGATTTTTGAAGCTTTATTTATAAATATAAACGATAAAGTTTGCAAATATTTTTTATTACTTTTGGTATGCCAAAACACATTTTCTTCTGTAAAAATTAAAATACTAAATATTTTTCAAATCTTTTTTAGCCAATCATGTATGACAAAATTATCTATGTTAGGCTCAAATTTCCAGTCTTATAAAATAATAGCTCAAATTATAATTAGAATGTCCTAACGTTCCCCTGTACTCAATGTACCCCGGTCTCCCCTACGTAGACTTGTCGTCAATCTCCGTCGTTATCATTATCAATTTTACAAGATTGTTATTATCACCAGTTGTAAAATTATTATTATTAAATAGGATGTTGGAATGTAGGAATAATTAGAGAATTGATATGTTAGAATAATAAAAGGATCATAAATCAACAAGATTATTATATAATATTTTTAGCGTTTTCATCTTTTTTTTTATTTTTGCATTTTAGTATTTAAATTATTTTTATATTTTGCGTTTTATTTATATTTTAGTTTGGCGTTTGAATATATTTTTTAATAGAATGTAGTATTTATTAAGTACTTTTCCAAGTGTTTTATGTACTGAAATCTTATACATGTCTCATCTATGGTCATGATAAAATCTTTATACCTCTCGGGTTTTTTTGATGCTCGAACCGGTCTTGGCGGTATTCGAATAAGACTCGGTGTTGAAGTACTGACAACATCCTTTCCCTTGAAAAAATCCTCCTGAACGTGATCATTAATGGTCGTGTCATATGATCTTTTTTTTATTTGATCCAGATGCCGACTTAGGATGCGGATACCTGTGCCCACTTCATATAAAAGGTCGCTATACTTTCGTTTTATAGTACCTTTATCCCATTTGTTTTCGCCAAATACTTTGAACCATACTTTATCCCTTGAGTTAATGATCCTATTCGGAGAAATAAATGGTCTTAGTTTTAATATCGTCATTAATAATAGACATAGACTTCAATAAATCCCACTTGGTTCTAGTCTCGTAATTGAACATTAATTTGGTGGGTGGAATGCCCGTAGTCGTATTAGGTGTGTTTCTGTAATTGAACAAAAACTTCTCTAGCGCTATATCAGCACCTGTGTTCTTGTCCTCCATATTGCATTTCATACTCAATTTGAATACACCTGTCCATTTGATTGTTGGTGGTAAGCTGATGTTAGTACATGCTTTATACCGTGATCATAACAAAAATTTTTAAATAATTTGCTGGTAAAATTAGTGCCGTTGTCTGTAACGATGGTTTCTGGTATCCCAAACAAGCTTATTATTTTCATGAGCTCTTTTAATGTTCTCTCGGGGGTTATAGATTTCATCGAGGTGATAATGGGATATTTACTGTATGTATCCACTATTACTAACCAATATCTTTGAAAAAATGGACCTGCGTAATCTATATGTAATCTTTCGAGTGGTTTAAGTGTTGAAGCCCATAAATGTTGTATGGTTTTCGGGTTATCTGACCACATATTGATAATTCACAGTTTTTACCTTTAAATCTATTTCAACATTTATGCCATGCCGTGGTTTTTCCTGCTCCCAAGTGTCCGGCATGTAGATCCTGCAGTATAATTTTTCTCATATTATTAGGAATCTCTCTTTTTTCTGCCTTGTAGAGACGATTTTTTACTATACTTAGTTCATTTTCTATTTTTTTTATAAGTCGTGTTCTTTATTGAATCGCTTTTCCTCACATCGTTTATAACCTGCGATAGTACCTTGTCATGCATGGTACCCGCTGCTATTTTTTCGAAGTTCAACGGTACATCCCATAAATTGTTTTTGTCCACTTCTTCTAGCTCGTGTATTGTTTCCTCAATGTCTTTCAAGGGTAATCGCGATAGGCAATCAATCAGGTACTATATTGTGTTTACACGCCCTATGTTTTATATCAAAATTGTACGCTCCTAATGCTATATTCCATTTCTGCGGCCTCACATTGACGTATCTTCAAAGGCCTCTTGAAAAAATGTATACTAGCGGTTTATGATCTGTTATAATTGTAAAAATCGTTCCGATCAAATATTCTTGGAATTTTTTTATGGCAAAGATAATAGCTAATGCCTCACGTTCGATATTAGTGTAATTAAACTCTGCTTTTAATAATGCTCTTGATGCAAATGCGATGGGTTTCTCTTTTCCATCGGTATCTAAGTGAAACAGAACTGCTCCTAATCCCTTCTTAGAGGCATCGGCAGCTATGCCAATAGGCAATTTAGGATTAAAAAAAAGCTAATGTCGGAGGTTGAAATATCAATAGTTTTGATAGCTTTTCTTGTGTTTGTCATTCCATGACTACTCTTTTATATTTATCATCTTGTATAGTGGATCGGCTAAATGCGCGAAATTGTTTAAGAATTTTCTGTAGTAACTGGCCATGCCTAGAAATGTTACGAGTTCATCATGTGATTTTATAGTTTTAATTTTGTCACGATTAGGGTGTATACCCTCTGCATCGATATCATGTCCAAGAAACCTAACGTTGGTTTGCATAAATTGCTTTTTGCAAAATTTTGCGTGAGACAATATTTTTATATTCTTTCAAAAACTTCTTCTATATTTTTTTATGTGTGTTTTATTGTTCTCACCTGTTATTAAAAGATCATCAATGTAAAACACATCCTTCATATCTCCGAATATATTATCCATAGTCTGCTGAAATATTGCAGATGCGGTTTTGAGACCGAAGGGCAGTCTGGTAAATCTGAAATACCCTTTATGTGTAGATTTGGTTAGTGTGTCCCTTGACTTTTTGTCTATCGGCAATTACAGAAATGCTTGCTTGAAATCAATTTTGCTAAACTTCTTCCTTTTTGACAATTTCACAATAATCATTTATCCTCGGTATGGGATACTTGAAATCTTCGAGCGCCGGATTGACAGTGTCTTTGAAGTCGGCACACAGCCTGAGACTTCCGTCATCCTTAGACTGGGGTTAACGGACTAGCCCAGCTTACATCTTTTGCAGGCTCAATTATTTTATCTTGTATCCGACCAAAATTTATTAAAATGTAATAAGATCCCCCATTTATTATTTAATTTAATATGTTTACGGAATCACTAGTAGTGTTGTTAATTGGTTGATTGTGTAAAACCGGAGTTTGGGTCTAAAAAATCGACTAAACCAGCTCTGAGCACGAACCCCGAGCACATACCCAGGGTTCAGACACGGGGGGGGGGGGGGTGTATAAAATATTTTTTTGATATGGGTATCAAAAAAAAGGTAATTAAAATATTTTTTTATTGCAATAATAATAATCACTCATAGAGGGCAAGTCTAAGTCTTGGGGGGGTCAGGAATATTTTTATCAACACAAAATATCGATATGGGTATCAAATAAAATCTAATTTAAATATCTTTAGATTGAAAGTATTCATTTTTTATCTTGATGGGTGTGACTTGGTCTGGGGGTGGATGAAGGGGGGGGGGGTGTAAAAAATATTTTTTTTTGATATGGGTATCAAATAAAAGGTAATTAAAATATTTTTTATTGTAATCATAATAATCACTCATAGAGGGCGGGTCTAGGTCTTGGGGGGTCAGGAATATTTTTATCAAATCAAAATATCGATATGGGTATCAAATAAAATCTAATTTAAATATCTTTAAATTGAAAGTTTTTATTATTTATCTTGATGGGTGTGACTGGGTGGATGAAGGGGGGGAGGGTGTAAAAAATATATTTTTTTGATATGGGTATCAAATAAAAGGTAATTAAATTATTGTAATAATAATAGTCACTCATAGAGGGCGGGTCTAGGTCTTGGGGGGGGTCATGAATAACTTTATAACACAAAATATCGATATGGGTATCAAATAAAATCTAATTTAAATATCTTTAGATTGAAAGTATTCATTTTCTGTCTTGATAGGTATGACTTGTTCTGGGGGTGGATGAAGGGGGGGGGGGGGTGTAAAAAATATATTTTTTGGATATGGGGTATCAAATAAAAAGTAATTAAAATATTTTTGGTTTTGGGTGGTCAGGAATATTTTTATCAACACAAAATATCGATGTGGGTATCAAAAGCTAGTAAAAATATCTCTTGATTGTAATAATTATACTCTAAGTAGGCGGGATGTCTTAGTTAGTCAGGAATATTTATATAAACACAAAATATTGATATAGGAATCAAATAAATGGTATTTTAAATATCTTTAGGAGGGTAAAATTATATTTATCCTATTTTAAATATCGGTTATCGGCCAATATTATAAAATTTGCCGATCCTATATAAAATGGCATATTTAACAAAAATGAAATGTTAAAAATTTTTTAAAAAAAGTTATATCTAAAATCATTTATTTTTATAAATAAGGGTCTTATTATATTTTAATGAATTTTGGTCGTTATTTAGCAAATCAGGTTGGTATTTAGAAAATCCCTATACGTTGAGTAGTATCTATCTGAAAATTTTTTTTGCTGACATAACCAGGCCTGATCAAAAAACCAAGTCCCATGCAATTTTCATAAAATTTTGCCATTTATTTTTCTTGTAATTTAACAACAGCCTTATATTTAATCTTATATTCCATTTATTTCTATTGTAATATTTAGAATAAATTTAAATTTCTGATAATAATCATATTGGGTGAAAAGAATAATAGGCTCAGCTCAGGGTGGAAAATCCTATGATTTCTGAAAATAGGAATTTCAATATTTCTATCTGCTGTATTTGTCGAGGGAAGGTTTGAGAAAATTTTTATATAAATTATATTGGGCTAGGCTTGGGGATATTTTCAAAATTATTATAAGTCTGAATGTTTGGGATTTTTTTATTATTAACTATGGATAGACATTGACCTAAAACAAAAATTTTTGCAGGCCTGGGCTCGGCTTTACAAAAAACTAAGGCTCATAAAATTTGATTTTGATTGTATTTTATAATTCATTATTTTTTAAAAATATTTTATTCCAGTTCTCAATCAAAATTCTTAAGATTTTTGGTTGGGCTTGATTAAATTTTTTAAAAATTAATATGGCCTTGGACTTTGCTTGGGAATTTTTTTAATATTAAATATTAGGTCTAGTTGATCAGTAATATTTTAACAAAGAATATTGATATACAGGGTTGCCAGGTCAAAATTTTCAAATTGTGGGAGAAATTCGGTATTTTGTGGGAGTAATATAAAAATGGTGGGAGAAATATGAAAATTTAAAAAAAATTTTTTTTATTATTTTTTATAAATATAAAATCGAATCTATTTTCTAATATAAAATAGGTAATTATTTTTCAAAATAAAATAGCCAACTATTTTTCAAAATAAAATATCCAACTCTTTTTCAAAATAAAATAGGTAACTATTTTTCAAAATAGGTAATTATAGTACGACACAAAATTTCTTAAATACTGTCTTTATTATTAAAATAACATATTGATTTATTATAATATATTAATTTTGTTTAAAAATAATAACCAACGATCTTTTTTAAATACAAAAGAATGTAAACAAGATAATAAAAAAATTGTAATTTTATAATGTAAAAAAATATATTTTATGCTAATGTATAAATAAGATTTAAAAAAAAAAAACAATTTTAAATTTACAATGTAAAAAATAATTATAATCAGTGCGGGGAAGTTGTTCTACAGTATTTAGTTAATACAATGGGGGAAGGGAATATGATATTTTGAGGCATCAAAAATCTTCAAAGCATAAATCAGTACAGGGCAGTCTATCAACATCTATTGCAAAACAATATTCTTCAAAAATAAGAAATAATACAGATGCAACTACAGTTGCGGAAATGGTAAATACCTATCATGCAGTACAACATTCAGAGAGCTACTTAACATCACAATGTTGGTAGAATCTTTCCCCATAATATTTAACGACTAATATAAATGAAAAGTATACTTTGTAGAACACAAATAGCAAGGTTATCATCAATGTTTTAGGATTAAATCCAGAAGGTCAATTCTTGACGATTTGAAAGATGTGCAAACATATGCAATTCTAACAGATGCATCTAATAAGGAGATATCAAAACATTTCCCTTGATCCTCCCCCTATTTCCACAAAATTAATGTCATTTCAATAAAACTATCAAAAAAAATTTCTCCAGATATGAAATATCCAAAGACATAGCTAACCATATATAATGGTAAATATGGCAGATTTGGCATTACCAATGAATTGCATGGCAGCTTTCTGATCTGATAATTCCTCATAAATTTGGCAAAAACCAGAGTGTATTTACAGAATTGAGTCAGCATAATGTTGGTTGACAGGTTCCTCCTAATAAGCGCCATCGTAGAATTTTAAAATTTTACAAACCTTTAAAAAATAAATAGATTATAAAAGCTGTCCTAATATTTTGAAAAAAATTTTCAAAAATAAATGGCAGAAGTATATTTAGGAATTTTACATATAGGAAATCTACTATATGCTGTTAATATGCAGTTGCAATCAGAAGAATATAATTTAATAAAGGTTCACTAAATTATGCTGCAGAAATACCAAAGTAAAAATATTATTACTATTATCGGATAATTATTAATAAGATTTAATATGATGTCATGTTTGAGGAGATTGTAATGCTTCTTTATTTTTATGATTTGCCAAAATATTCAAAATATTAATTTTACAATGTAAAAAATAAATTTATTTGGTTTTATGCAAATGTATAAATAAGATTTTATAAAATATAGAAAGTCAAATAGTTATAGTTAATTATATTTTATTTGAGATTTAAATAATGGAACCAAAAGTTTACCGTCGTTATTAAGATATTTATAAAATTCCTGGCATGACATTTTATAATTTTGTTTAACCATAACTCGGCCTCTAATGTTGTTAAAGCAATTCGATTTCTCTCCTTTCTCCAGTCAGTCCTCATCAGGCTAAAAATGCGCTCCGATGAGGCATTAGAATGAGGTAAGGAGAAAACATACTCGCAGATTTTTTCAAGCATGGGGTTTTTCGTTATTACGAAAAAATTCCACCCATTTCTCCTCTGCTTTTAGACCATCTAACTATAAGTATTCTGGCGAATCATAAAAAATGGAAAAAATTACAATCTCTTCAAACAAGGCTTCAATGTCTATCGGTAATTTTAATATATTTATTAAATTACAAAAACCATCAAATGATGGTTTCTGTTCCAAGGTCATAATATTTAAACATTTCTAAATAGAGTTATTAAAATCAAATTTTGATTGTAAATATTCTAAAATTGTCTTAATAAAAATATCTGCTTCATTTAAAAATTTTTTAATTAGAGTATTATTTGAACATTTTAATATAATATTTTTAGCAATAGCGCCATAAAATTTATTATCTATTTTTAACTGTAGAGATGAACAGAGCTGTAGCATGATTTTGTGAATATCAATAAAGAATCTTCTGATTGCAACTGAATATTAACTACATGAAGTAGATTTCCTGCATGTGAAATTAATCCCAAATATGCTTCTGACATTTCATCCTCGAAAAAATTTTTCAAAATTTTAGGACAGCTTATAAAATCTTTATTTAATAAGTATTTCTTTAAGGGTTCGTAAAATTTTAAAATTCTCTCTATGGCAGGTATTAATGATAACCACCTGATAGGTACATATCGCAACAACTCACACCATTCCAAATCAGACCACTCCACCAATTCTTTTAATTTAGTGACTCTTTTAGTTGATGAACTAAATTCGTTAAACATTTCATCACAATTACTTCGACATCTACAGATAGTACATTCATTGCCTTCAATAATTATGCAGTATATGGCATATACAGCCAATTGGTATTAATTCATTATTGTGCTGCCTCAATTCGGTAAATACACTTTGATTTTTAGCTATTGTTGAATAATATATCAATTATATTTATAATCTTTTGCTTGACATATACTTTATGGAATAGTATAAAAGTAAGTAGTGAAAAATTATTTAATCAATATTATTCATCCACTAACTTTATTTAAAAGAATTAGAGATTAGAATAATATCCACTTCTAAAAGTTCTATTCTTCTAACACAAAAATTTTGAAAATGTCGAGTGGCAATGCAATTCTAGATAACGATATAAAATATATTAAGTAATTTAAAATATATTTATAATAATTATACATACTGTTCTAACTTCTATTCTTTCTAACACAAAAATTATGTCGAATGGAGAATTGGAGAATTTTATAAAAAATATATTTTAGAGCGGAATAATAAAATAAAAAAACTAGACATATTTTTCAAATAAATATTTAAAATTTATTTTAAAAATAATCAAATACTGTCTCTCAAAATTATTATTTATATTTTAAAAACATTAAAATGCTAAAAAAAAAATTGTGGGAGAAATTAAAAAATTGTGGGAGTGAGATGTATGTGGATAAACTAAAAAATTGTGGGAGACTCCCACTGATGGGGGGGGGGGAGACATGGCAACCCTGTTGATATATCAGTGCTTTAAATATATTTTGACTCAGGACATAATTTACACTTAGTTTTAATGGATTGAACCTGTCCTAAAGGTGGGAGGGGATTATAACAAATAAAAATTGGATATTATTTTCAAATATCCAGTAACAACTATTATAAAATTAAGGAAAAAATTCTCATTCCCCGTCATTTTTAACGATCTCAGCAATGCTGATAGATGAATTAGAAATTAAGAATATCTTATGAGGTTTACCATTTTCTCCTAAATTTTAATATTTTTATAAAATATATTAATATAAAAAAAACGTATGTGAGATGTACTTTGATATTTTCATCACAAATTATAAATTTACAACATAAATATCTTTTTATTATTTAAACATGAATCTTTATTTTATTTAATTTCAATATGTATTATTTTGTTTACCCCATTATATTTTATATTTAAGAATAATAATAATACTCGTTTGTTGCGTTTCGTTTCACTTTATTCACTGTAAAATAGTAAATTAGGTGGGGGTGGTAATTTGTTTATAAAAAAATATTCAATATAATAATTTTTACTTTGACTTGTTCACTTCTATTTTCCTCTAATTATGTAATATCTTTGAGAATTAAAAATAAATGATTATACAATATTAAGTATTATATTATGTTTTTGATTTAATTTTTATATTCTCTTTCAGTTTTAATATGGTTATTTTTATAATTATAAGAAAAGCGATGCTGATGTTATTTACGATTACGAATATTTTTTTGATATTAGAATAAGAGTTTTGAACATCGTAATTAAAAACATATGTGTTTTCCTTTTCTTCCGAAATTTTTTTAAAAGAAGGAAAAAATAAAATTTTCATAATTATACCTGTTTTCAACGGGAATGTTGGAATAATACATTAGAGACTGGGCATTTTTTTTAAAAAAATCAGCTTCGGGCTGTCTTTTAAAAAATTTCAGCCTGGTCAGGTAAGCCACGAAATTTTTTTTAAATATATCTAAATTTATCAATTTTATGTTGAATTTTTAATGTAAAATAAAAATATTTGATTATGTTTATAGAAACTAGAGGCTATAATATCACATCTATATTTTAGATTTTAAAATCATGTGCAAATATATAATTTAATTTTTTACCACATAAGAAAACATGATATTTTATTCAAAAAATTAGCTACAGATACTAAATGGTTTAGAATTACTACTTAATGGCATGATAATAGGTCTGTAATAATTCTAATTACGTATATAGGTAGTTACCCTGTTGGAGATTGTGAACGGTTTAGAAAGGAACGATGGAAAATTAAAATTCCGTGTCCAGCAGCTATAAAAGTTTACAATAAAAATATGGGAGATGTAGATTTAATGAATTCATTGATGGCTTTATATAGAATTTACATAAGATTAGTGTTGTTAAACGGCTAAGCCGAGTCGACTTAGCTGCGACTCGAGCCTAGTTTCTAGTCGATAAAATGACGTTGACTCGAGTCGACTAAATGAGCCGCATTGGTCGGCTCGTGTACTTGACTCGTTGGGTCTGCTCAATTTTTTTGTTTTTTTTATAAAATCTGGTAAATTGCTAAATTTTGGGAAAATGATTAATGTGAACAAAACTATAATAAGAATATGTTGTTTTTAAAGTTTTTCGAATTTTTTTGGCATAAATGGGCTAAAATAAGCATTGCTAACATGTTTAAATAAAATTTTAGTGAAGATGTACAGTAGAAAAGTGACAATTGTCATAATCGTTGTTTTTAAAGTTTTTGAATTTTTTTGGCATAAATGGGTTAAAATAAGTATTGCTAACGTGTTTAAATAAAATTTTAGTGAAGATGTACCCTAGATAAGTGACAATTGTCATAATCGTTGTTTTTAAAGTTTTTCGAATTTTTTTGACGTAAATGGGCTAAAATAAGCATTGCTAACATATTTAATTAAAATTTTAGTGAAGATGTACAGTAGAAAAGTGACAATTGTTATAATCGTTGTTTTTAAAGTTTTTGAATTTTTTTGACGTAATTGGGCTAAAATAAGCATTGCTAACATGTTTAAATAAAATTTTAGTGAAGATGTACCCTAGATAAGTGACAATTGTCATAATCGTTGTTTTTAAAGTTTTTCGAATTTTTTTGACGTAAATGGGCTAAAATAAGCATTGCTAACATATTTAATTAAAATTTTAGTGAAGATGTACCCTAGATAAATGACAATTGTCATAATCGTTGTTTTTAAAGTTTTTCGAATTTTTTTAACGTAAATGGGCTAAAATAAGCATTGCTAACATGTTTAAATAAAATTTTAGTGAAGATGTACCCTAGATAAGTGACAATTGTCTTAATCGTTGTTTTTAAAGTTTTTCGAATTTTTTTACCGTAAATGGGCTAAAATAAGCATTGCTAACATGTTTAAATAAAATTTTAGTGAAGATGTACCTAGATAAGTGACAATTGTCATAATCGTTGTTTTTAAAGTTTTTCGAATTTTTTTGACGTAAATGGGCTAAAATAAGCATTGCTAACATGTTTAAATAAAATTTTAGTGAAGATGTACCCTAGATAAGTGACAATTGTCATAATCGTTGTTTTTTAAAGTTTTTCGAATTTTTTTGACGTAAATGGGCTAAAATAAGCATTGCTAATATGTTTAAATAAAATTTTAGTGAAGATGTACCCTAGATAAGTGACCATTGTCATAATCGTGGTTTTAAAGTTTTTCGAATTTTTTTGACGTAAATGGGCTAAAATAAGAATTGCTAACATGTTTAAATAAAATTTTAGTGAAGATATACCCTAGATACAGGGTTTCCCATTCTAAATAAGAAAATCCAAATATATTTTTAATTTTTTGTCAATTTTTCTTAAACTTTTATTTTAGTTATTCCTTTTTAATTTATTTCTAAATTTTTGCGATTTCTTTACGTTTTTTTTCTTATTGTATCTTTTCTCAATTTATTTCTAACCTTTTGCGATTTTCTTCACTTTTATTTTTCTTACTATATCTTATCTCAATTTATTTTTCTTCATTTATAAATTTAGGTCCATTTTTTTAACAATTTACGTTTTTTATCATCATACATACAGATATAATATTCTTTTTATGATTTATACAATTTCTTGTTGGGACTGTGATGATTGCACAACTGAATATAAATAACTCGAATTAAAATCCATGGAAATATACTTGAAAAATATTAATTTTATTTAGTCTGTCTTCCCTATAATTTTCTAATGCGTTTTAAAAATAAGAATTTAAAAATGATTATTTTTTATTTTTAAATATCGTTTGGTATTACAGTTAAGGTAAACCAAACGATTAATGTATAATTTAGCAATTGTAATTATATTGTCTGCCAAAAACTTTAAATATAAATTTAAAAAATAATTATCAAAAATGAGAAGAAATAATAGATAAATGCTCAAAAAAATAAAGATTAAAAATGACCAGATTGAAAAGGTTAAAAATGTATGTAAAAGATTAAAATGTATAAATCATAATTTATTTTGAATGGGAAACCCTGTATCTAGGGTACATCTTCACTAAAATTTTATTTAAACATGTTAGCAATGCTTATTTTAGCCCATTTATGTCAAAAAAATTCGAAAAACTTTAAAAACAACTATTATGACAATTATCACTTTTCTACTGTACATCTTCACTAAATTTTTATTTAAACATGTTAGCAATGCTTATTTTAGCCCATTTACGTCAAAAAAATTCGAAAAACTTTAAAAACAACGATTATGACAATTGTCACTTATCTAGGGTACATCTTCACTAAATTTTTAATTAAATATGTTAGCAATGCTTATTTTAGCCCATTTACGTCAAAAAAATTCAAAAAACTTTAAAAACAACGATTATGACAATTGTCACTTTTCTACTGTACATCTCTACTAAATTTTTATTTAAACATGTTATAGCAATGCTTATTTTAGCCCATTTACGTCAAAAAAATATGAAAAACTTAAAAAAAACGATTATGACAATTGTCACTTATCTAGGGTACATCTTCACTAAAATTTTATTTAAACATGTTAGCAATGCTTATTTTAGCCAATTTAAGTCAAAAAAATTCGAAAAACTTTAAAAACAACGATTATGACAATTGTCACTTATCTAGGATACATCTTCACTAAAATTTTATTTAAACATGTTAGCAATGCTTATTTTAGCCAATTTAAGTCAAAAAAATTTGAAAAACTTTAAAAACAACGATTATGACAATTGTCACTTTTCTACTGTACATCTTCACTAAATTTTTATTTAAACATGTTAGCAATGCTTATTTTAGCCCATTTACATCAAAAAAATTCGAAAAACTTTAAAAACAACGATTATGACAATTGTCACTTATCTAGGGTACATCTTCACTAAAATTTTATTTAAACATGTTAGCATGCCAAAAAAATACGAAAAACTAAAACAACATATTCTTATTATAATTTTGTTCACATTAATCATTTTCCAAAAATTTAGTAATTTACCAGATTTTATAAAAAAACAAAAAAATTGAGCAGACCCAACGAGTTGAATACACGAGCCTACTAAGTGAGTCGGCTCATTCGGCTCCTTGATCGGCTTGAGTCGGAGCCGTTTCTTACGACTACGACTCCAGTCCCAAATCATAAGAACTCGACTTTTTAACAACACTACATAAGATCACGTAAATGATATCACTTGATCACCGTATAGTATTCCAAATACTTGACATGATTCTCATAAATTCTTTGTTAATGTATAGACGAGATTTTATAGCTTTAAAGTTACCGGTAAAAGAACAGATACCATTATTACATTTAAAATTTCAATAGCAGAGATATGTAAATGTAACATAAATAGGAACGCTAGCGTAAAAAAACTATTAACAATTGGCACCAAATATAAATAAAAATCTCGCAAGGAGCCAACAAATTTTATTCCGCAGAAAGAAATAAGACAGGATTTAATAGCACATTGGCCAAAATATAGTAAAAAGACGTGTTTAACCCTGGGTGTAAATTGGTTACGAAAGTGATTTGTACCAAATGTGATGTTATTATGTTTTACAGTAAAAATATGATTTGTTGTAACACATTTCCATAATGTGAAAAATATTCTTATATAGTTAAATAATTTCCATAATTATCGGAAAAACTTGTTGAGATTTTTTAAAAAACCTTTAAAAACTTGAAAATAAATGTTGAGAAAAAAATTAATATTTTTAAAAACTTCCGGTAATTTAAATTAAATTAAAACTTTTGCCACAATTTTAATTTTAAACTTCTAATAATTTTTCATAAATAATAATTTTTTCCCGATTAAAAACTATATTTCTATTTTTTTTAAATGTCAAATTTTACGATCGCTAGTATTTTGAAGCTATCAGTTTCAGGTTTGTTAATATAATATTCGATTATTTACTAACTTTATATATATAATTTTGGATACACCTATCCAAATATCATATTTTTACCACCCCCTATTCGCCAAAATTAAATTCGATCGAAAATTTATTCGAAATTATTAAAAATTAATACCGATCGAATTCTCCTAAACCCATTAACCGAATAGAAGTTATTGCAATTGTTAAGAGGATTTTAAGCAGTTATTTTACATATAATTTTTCGAATTTTTATTCTCACACCACAAACTTCAATGAAGATGGAATTCGATGCATTCCTTTAAAAATGGTTTTTTTTATTTTCGTGTCTCGAATTGATCATAAAAAAATCTAAACAAATAAGAATTATCTGAAAACCCTAAATTCCACATTTCACTCATGTTTATTAAGAAATTATTCAAATTTATCCTGATTTTCATTCTTTAGATAACTAAAAGTAAAATTAATATATTGTAATAATATTTTAAATTTTAAAAAATTTATATATTTTTAAAAATAAATTATTGTAAAAATATTAGAAATTTTTTTTAAAAAATTCTCATTTTCCCACTTAAACTTGTGTCCAAAACATAAAAAAACTTTATTCGATTCATAACTTTGACGTTATAGCCTTCATTGAAGTTTAAAAACTTTTATTATTAAAAAAATTTTTTTTTAATTTATATCAAAATTATTTTTTAAAAAATTTATATAAAATATTTTTTAAAAAATTTATATAAAATATTTTTAAAAAAATTTTATCAAAATGTTTTTTACAATAATTATGGAAAGTTATTTAACTATATAAGAAAGTTTTTTCACATTTGGAAATGTGCTTACAACAAATCATATTATTACTGTACTTCAAAAACGATTGTTTTAAATAATTTCATGAAAATTAATATAAATATTCCTTTTATTACTACTATCAAATAAAATTATATTAAAATTAACATATCAAATATAAAATAAAATAAAACATTATTTTATAAAAACGGAGGTTACAAGTTCCCAAGAAACATGAATAGTTATATTTTAAAATAGTTATTTGTAGATTTTATTTTAAAAAATAGTATTCTTTTGGTTCTGATGTAAGGGCTCTTATCTTATCGCCTATATTTTTTAAGAATTTTAAAGTTCCGCTTGGCATATGTCCAAGGGAAGAGATAACGATCGGTGTAAAAATATAATTTGTGAATTTGGAATATTTCATTGTTTTTTTTCTCGGCTATATCAACTGGATTAGAATTTAAATTTTTTGGGAAAGAAGATACGCATGTGAAGTCCTAAATTAAGGATTTCCCTAAAGATCAAGGCACGGAAGTTAAGCCATCTGGTCTTAAACCATCATCTAATGAGAAATTTGTAGGCTCCAGGATGTTTGGTATTCGGGCACTGGTAAGAGAACGGCTAATGTGAAAAAATTTTTCGAAGGCTTATTAGGACTTGAAAATATTTTAAAAGAAATTCCTTCACACCAGAGCTTTTTTCTTTTAAAAAAATATTTATTTTTACCAAATTTTTACATATTTTTAGATCTTCTTCCTTTTTTTAAAATAATGAAATTATTAATCGTGTTCATGAATTTTTTAGAAGTTTTTTAGAAAATATTTTAAATATTAATTTGGAAGATTTTAATTGGGGTTTCTCACAATTACCCTCGAAAATGTTAGATTTATATCCTTTAAATCTTATATCTCTTTCCTCATTTTTGGCATCGCGTTTGATGAATAACGCCATGATCTCTTCTTTTATCTCTCCTAAAGATAACCTTTTAAACTCAGCCTTGACAGCTTGGGTATCTTTAGCTCCACCTGAAGCTGTTTTAAATCTTAACACACCAATCTATTTTCGAACCTTTAATTGAAAAATTTTTTTAAATAATCTCATCAAACCCCCCTTTGGAGTATATTCAACTATTACAGAATGCTGTCTGTACTAGTGGTTTTGAATGGTTGGAAGCATTACCAGTCGTAACCTAGGTAACCTCTTATCAGGAACAATTAAGAGTTGCCATAGGCCATCGACTTGGATGTAACATTGTTTAACCACATACATGCATCAAATGTAAAATATTAGTTGACTCCAAAGGGAGACATGGTCTAAATTGTATATATAGTCAAGGCAGGCATGCAATTATATATATATATAAGCAGAGGACATTATTTGGTGGAATATTTAGGTTTAAAAAAAAAAATTTGAAAATATTTGTATCTAATCCCATGTTCAATAATTAATTTATCATAAAGATCAATCTCAATTTGTTCTATATCTTGCATTGGGTGGGCATTGATTGAAAAACCATCATAGTCCTAGAGTCTTCAAAAAGAGTGTTCCAACTTATATTCTTCAATGTTGTTTGGAAAAAAAATTATACTGGCCTTTATATAAATCTTGGCATATCACTTAGACTGTATCATTTGTTAAAGAATTAGGGTTATAGGCATCTTCTCGATGAAAGATTAAAATTGATTCATTTTTTGATTTAATATCCTGAATAAGTTGCATCATCATATAATCACACAGACATAATTTAGGAATATTTTTTTTTATGTTAGAATTGTAAGAATAGCATCGTGAAAGAATGGCATCACATTGAAAATTTTAAATATAAGTTTTACTTTTTATTTAATCTGCCATATAATTTTGGTAAGTTTATGGTTTTAGAGTCATAATTACCGTGTTATTTTTAAAATATTTTTTATTATTTATTCATTTCTTCTTTATATTGGATATTTTACTATTTAAGATTGTCATACGAAACAATATTAGAATATTTTTATTTATGTCAGAATCATTTAATTCACGAGATTTGGAGAGACATTATATTATTTATCAAATAATAAAATATGTCTTTATTTAGTAATAGGTTTGAAATTGAAAAAATATAATACTTTATACTAGAGATCTGCAAAGTTAGGCCCGGCTCGTACCCGCCCGAGTCCGGCCCGAAGCCCGAATTATATTTAAAATAATCGGGTTCGGGCCGGGCCTAATATTTTAAAAAAAATTCGGGCCGGGTCGGATTTTGGAATTTTTTTAAAATATATCTTAATTTATCAATTTTATATTGAATTTTTTATGTAAAATAATAATATTTCATTTTATTTATTGAAACTAAACGACATATAACATATGTCTTTTATTTTGAGTAATTATAAAAATTAATTGGTAAATTTTTTTAAAAAAATTTCGGGTTCGGGCCGGGCTTGAAAAATTAGGCCCGATGCAGATCACTACTTTATACACGCCGCATTGTGTATTTAAATACACATACTGAAATTTTTTTTACGGTTTAAAAAAAAAATTTTTTAAATTATTTTTAGTTTATCTAGTTAGATATACAATTTTTATTATAATTTTCGAAGTGATCTAATAAATTGTTGAGCCGATAAATCTATATACAAAAAAAATATATAATTAAAATAATTATGTTTTTTATTTGCTAAAAACATTAAAGGTTGGCAATTGGCATTTTATGAAAAAGTTGCCTGAAAACGTTGAGGCCGCTCACGTTTTGATAGGGGAAGCCCCCTTTTTGCAGAACCCTATAATCACCTTCGTTCGTTTGCGAGATGCAGTTTATTTAGCCGATGCAACCGAAGTACCTATTCCTTCGAGGTTTCATTCCATCTTATTTTTTCGTTTTTTTATTTCCTCCATTTCCTTTATATACAACAATTATCAAATTTTCATAATTTGAGTGAACTCTATACTTTTCATTATGGTGAGAATTTTTATAAATTATTTTAAGATTATATCGTTGCTTGAAAACATAATTATACAAATATGGTGATCACATAAATTATTTTCAAATTGAATCGAAATTTTACAATAGACAAGAAGAATAGATTACCCGATGATTTTAAATATAATTGGTATATTTGACTATTATTGAATAATTTATTATATTTTTATCTGCTTTAATATATTTTGTACTTCAGTTTATATATCTTTTACAAATCAATCTAAATATATTAATTAACATCATACATAATTAACAATATATTTGAATACAATTAATCATATTATCAATTGCCTTTTAGGTTAATGGATTCTATTACACCTATTCTCTTTTTTAGACTTTCGATTTGGAACGGTATAAATTGTTTTCTTGTCCGTTTAAGGATAACGGCTACTTGTACCTTCGTTCTCTACTACTGGTTGATTTCAATCTTTTCATTTATGATGGTTTTTTATATTATTGAGTCTTGTATAGGATATATGTCTTTGATCATCAAGTCGTGTATATAATCAATGTCTTTGGTAATCGAATCTTGTATAGGATTAATGTCTTTGGCTATCGAGTTTTGTATAGGAGTAATTTCATTCATTAGTGGTGTATTTTGCATCGCTTCCCCTTCTCTTCCTTCCTTTCTATTTTTTAAATCGATTCGTCGAACCTATGTTTTAACTGATTAATATGTCATCTTTATAAAAACCTCATTAAGTCTCAGCTAAAAATGTCATTGGTCCTGTTCTTTAACGATGATACCTGGTATCCAAATATCTTTTTTTTTAAATCTTTTGCATATATTTTCTCATTTATATTAAAAAAACCAGGTAACTGGGGTATGTATGGGTAATTCCATACCAAATCGATAACTTTTCGGTCCGACCTTTTTATAAAATTTTGCATACTGAGAGAATATCATTAAAAAGCATCGAATCCAAAATTTTAACCTCCTAGTACTCATAGTTCCTGAGATATCAATGGTCAAAAGTACCAAAAATGGCCTTTTTCGAAAAATACGATTTTTAAAAATTGAGATAAGTTAAAAAATAATGATTTTAAAAATATAAGTTATATGTCATTTTGTAAATCTATTAAAGGCCTTTTATTAAATATTAAGGATTATTTTGAAATAATATTGCGGTTTTTATTTAAGTTATAAATTTTAAACACAAAAACTCCAGGTGTTTCGCTTTTCAAATTTTTGAATTTAATATTTTCTTATTCTCTAACCTTATATCTATTCATTAAAAAAATTCATGGTTGGGACAACCATGGGTTTTTTAGTTATTGGAATTTAAAAAATTAAAAAATAAATATTTTTTCAAAAATAGACGGCGCTCCTTTATAAAATAACGCGTTTTGTTAAGATTATTATTTTTTTAAACTTTTTTCTATTTCTAAACATAAATAGCAAGATTTTCTATCATTAATCGAAATGAGATTATTTAGCTGCGGTTATAATCATTTTTTTCTTATAAAAAATTTTAATTTTTGTTAATTTTATAAATTTTGTAGATATAATAGATAAATTAAAATTCATGAAAGATATTACCTACTTTTGGTTTATCATTAAATTTAGTTTTTTTGACGCCATGATAATTTCGTGTTGCTATAAATTATACGCCCAGTAGCCGTTGATAGGCTAACTATTGTTAAAATATTATTTTTTGGGATGAAAAGGATATCCTATGCAGCTGGATAAACAAAAGAATTTGCTGGTCCTTTAGGGTGAAGAAAATTAATTTTTACTTCATCTCTAATTACATTCACTTTTGCACAAATCCTAACCACCAATCGTTTTCATATGCACATATTACATATCCTCTAATCTCATCGATTAATTGATCCACAATCAAAGGATCCTCACATGGATATACTATATTCTCCACAATAAATGTCTGCGAATTAGAATATAGTTTAGTGTTGATTTTAGGTAAACAATTACTCGCCTTAAAATATTTATATAATTCTTTCAAATTATTAAGAACTAACCTTTTTTGAGCGTTCCCCCTTTTCAATGCTAGATTATGCAATCTTTTTTCCTGGTAATACCCTACTAACTTCATCACTGCAAATTTTTTTTTAACAATATCAAATGTTTTTTGATTGAGATATTTTTGCAGGCTTTCGATTTTGAGTTGAAAGAATCCCCTTTTCTTCTAAAACGATTTTGGAATTATATGCCATATGATTATATAGCGTAGAATGTCGTTTTTATTTTATTCGCGCTCCAATTAGGAGGCAGAATGGTAACAATTGATATTTTTTTATTTTAGATAAATTAGGATATTGTGATTTCATATTATTGAGTAATATCATTATTATCTTTTGTACCCGATTCTGGATTGTTAATTATTATATCTGAAATAAGCTTTTTATATTTTCGCTTTCCTTTTTTTTGGATAATTTTTTTCGGTTAGTTTTTTATCTTAATAGGAGATATTCCAATTTCGTTTAAAGTTATATTGATTGTATCTATTGATGTTGATGATGTGTTGATGTTATTTGCATATTAACTATCAGAATAGTTATATTTTCAATATTTTTTTGTGATAACCGTTTATCACAAATATAATGTTCTGCCTCAATGTTTGAATATTGTGTCATCCACGTCATGACTTTACGCAAGTTCTTTTTATAATTAAAGTGTTTAGATTCTTTAAAAAGATTTAACGCATTTATATTTATACATTATAAATAATTTTAAAAAGAAAAATAATTAATATCAAAATATTTGTAAAATAAAAATTAATTAATATTAGGGCAGGTGCATGAGAACTTGTTTTTATCTTTCAACAATTAATTATTATATTTTCTTGTAGGAGATATCGGAATCTTAACTATCTTTTTAGGAAAATTTTTACAAGTTATCAATATAATAATAATAATAAGTAAGCCTATCAAACGATCTATATAATATTTTTTCATGATAGTAATGCGGAAAATCTTATTATTTATGTTAAAAAATGAAAAAAAGTTTAAAAAAATAATCATCTTAACAAAACACGTTATTTTATAAAGGTGCGCCATCTTATTTTTGAAAAAAATATTTATTTTTCGATTTTTTAAATCGTAATAACTAAAAAACCCATGGCTATTGGTTATAATAATTGTAAATGTTCTATGGGTTGAAAAGCATAATTGAACTTGGTTGGCGTATTTCGATAATTAAACAGAAAATCTTGTATTTTATTATATTCATTATGTTTTTTTTATTTTAGTCCATGTTGAGACACGGCAATAGCTAAAATTAGGTTTTTCGGATTATAATGTGTTAAAATTGGTGTTCTGATATTAATTTTTTAAATTTATTAATTACTTTTCCCATTTCCATGGCACATTTTTCCTTAAAATTCTTAGTAAATAATGATGAAATTTTTTTTTCAATATTATCCCCCCCCAAATCTCATTAACTGTGTTACATTGATTTATTATTATTAAATTTCTGCCTATTTCCAATATAAATTCATGATATATAATTTTATTTTTATAATTAATGGGTAATATACATAGATTTACCTAAAATATCGATCATTACATGTTGTAATCATTAGGATATTTTAAACCAAGGTTTTTATAATCGTATGCCCTTCCTGACATCAACCCTTTTAAGTGGTTTTTACACCCCGCCGAAGAGACGGTGATCCTATTCTAAACCCAGATCACAGGAAACCTTTTAGGCCTCCATTAGCCGCCAAAAGACATTGCTAATCCCCCGCCATTAATCCGTGCTGAGTCCATTATTATTTATCTTATTAATAGATGTAGTGGCTAGAGGAATGCATGAAGGGCTTCCCTGGGAGCTATTATGTGCAGATGACATTGTATTAATGGCAAATAGTAGTGTTGTTAAATAGTGGAGTTCTACCGACTTCGACTGCAATCGACAGCGAGTTCTAAGTCGATTAGTCGACTCATTTTTACAACTCTAGTTCTGAACTTGAGTCGTGAACTCAAGTCGCGACTCGAGTTATGAACTTGAGTCGTTAACTCAAGTCGCAACTCGAGTTATGAATTTGAGTCGTGAACTCAGGTTAACTTAAATTTTATCAAACTCGATTACTTATATTAGTGTTGTTAATTGTTGGTTGTTTAATACCCAGACCTGGCACTTGGCTCTAAAATCGACTAAATCAGCTATGGCATGAACCCCGAGCACAGACACATATATTTTAATATTTCTCATTGAACTTATTATAGTATATAAATATATGGTTATTAGAGGTATCAATCGATAGATAATTTAAAAAACCTATTAAGTCGTTATACGAGTTTTATATTTTAGTCGACTAGAAGACGAATATTTGGGTCCTTTTTTCGACTCAGACTCAAACATCGGATCGTTTTTTACGACTTCAACTCATTTTATTCGATCCGATCTAAAATATGGGTCGTTTTTTAAAGGCCTATCTAAGGTTTGGGTTACTTTTTTTCATCTGACCCAATATCCAGATCATTTTTTCGCAAAAGGCTTTTAGGGTTGACTCCAATAAATATAATAACAACATTTAGTAGATATTCTATCATTTGCGGAGGTTAATTGCGAGAGAACATTTAGTAAATTAAAAAATTATAAAAAATAGGCTGAGCTAATATAGACCAAGAAAAATTAGAAGCGTTTTTAATTATGTCAGTTGAACGAGAAGTATTAGCGCAGGTTGA
The DNA here is from genome assembly GCF_954871325.1 of Gordionus sp. m RMFG-2023. Classification (NCBI taxonomy): domain Eukaryota; kingdom Metazoa; phylum Nematomorpha; class Gordioida; order Chordodea; family Parachordodidae; genus Gordionus; species Gordionus sp. m RMFG-2023. Next base: position 51,628,914 of record NC_088775.1, on the reverse strand, counting down.
ACTATTGGTTAATTATTCAATTAAATAATCTACAAATTCGTCAGCAGATTTTGTCAGTGTTTCAAGGGTAGTTCGATCAACTGCTATCCATTGTTTGGATGTTTTATAATCTGTAGAATTCTCGTCAAATAATATATTAAGCCTTTCTTTTAATTTTGAATTTATGGGGGAAAATTTATTGTTGAATTTCAATTTTGGTAGATTATTTTATGCTAAAAATAAAATATTTAAAATTATTTTATCAACTAATTTTAATTTCGAGATAAAATTTAACTAAAGTTTTAAACAGCTCATTATCCCAGCCACTTCTCAAAACATTTTTATAAAGATAAAAAAAAGTAAGGGCCTATCATTTAGACATAATTTTTAAATTACATTATTTCATAACTATTCATTAAAATATGATGATATTAATGTTAAATTTGTTCAATTTTAGCCACATAAAGAGTGATTACTCCTAAACCCATGTTCATCCCAGTCTAGGATTTTGTACAAATATAAAGCGGTGTAATATCTATCTATAAAAAAAAAAATTTCCGGTTTTACACATCCGGTTTTCGATATTAATAAAATGTCCATCATATTTATTTTTATGTCATTTTAAAGAACTTTTATTAAGCTACAAAATAAAATTTAAATTATTTTTCCAACATAATTATTTCTCGAGATATTTGAAAATAAATGAGGTGCATCTTGTAAAAAATATACCATTTTTCCGCGCTTCCCGTTACTGGTTAACGGTGCATATATGCACCACCTCCTATATACCTTATTTTAACATAGTAGTTTTTTTTTTAAAAATAATAAAAAAGATTTTTATATAGTTCAGACATTGTACTTCAAAACTGGAAAAGAAAAATATGAAAAAAATATTTTTTTATGCCCCTAAGAAACCCTCAAACTTTGCGAATTTATGAGGTCTAAAATGCAAAATTTTCTAAGTGATCTCACGAGCATATTATAAAATTTTTTCGATGAAAACTAGTGTGTATATATTCTTTATAGATATATCAATATTTATCAATCATTTTTGAATTTTTAAATAATTAATATTTTAGTAGGTAACCACATAAAGTTGACTGGTGCATATATGCACCGTTAACCATCTAGCAGTATATATTATTTAAAAAAATTCAAACAAATGAAATTTAACATAATAAATTATAATTTTTTATATTATACTTAAAACCACTACCGTCACTAAGGGTGGGAAGGGGAGGGGTGGGTAGCTCGAGCCCCTTAAGAATTTTTAAAAAAAATTTTATACCCAAAAAAGACCTTTTGAAAATAATTTAAAAAAATTTTTTTCCCCTGAGATTAAATCGAATAATATATTGTTCCTATTATAATTTTTTATCCCGATCAAATTATATGAAATTATTAGGTTCATAAATATTCAAAAGTTTAAAATTATTTTTAGCCTCTTCCTTTCTGAAGATTTTATTTTATTTATATAAAATATTATGCACCTGTTTTGTCAATTCAATCAAAATTATCAAAATAATAGATGACTAATAAAAAAATCAAGATTCTACGAAAATAATTTGTCTAGATATTTAATTTTTAATAAATTTTTTTAATGAAACGTTTTCTAACAATTGAACAAGCGCTTGCTCAACTTTTTGAAGAGAAACCAATTGAAGAAAGAGATATGGTTATAATTCCGCCAAACCCCTCTGCAGTTAGTGATGAAGAAGATTTCGATGAAAATGACTTAACAAATGTCGGAGTTTTGCCTTCAGATACAGCTGGAGAATTGGAGATTCATAATTCAGTTGATGACGACCTTCCAGAACCATATTCTACAAGAAGCTATTCTCGAATTTCTCACAATTTAAAATGGAGAAAAACGGATGCAATATATTCTTCAAGCCCTTTCAATGGAGAAAAGGAAGATGTAATAAAACTTGAAAATGATTTACATGGTAAAAGTCCATCAGATATATTTTGTTTAATTTTCGACGAAGACTTATATTCCCTAATTGTAGAACAAAGTAATATTTATGCTAAACAAATGAATAGACCTAACATATGCATAACCATCCAAGATATTTAGAGATTTATTGGAATTCTATTATTTACTGGATATCATTCTCTCCCACAAGAAAGAATGTACTGGTCTAATGACAGCGATATTTCTATTCCAATAATCCGGGATACAATGACCCAATTACAATTTCGAAATTTGAAATATAATATCCAGTTGGCAGACAATACTAAAATAGATATACATGATAGATTTTATAAAGTTAGGCCTTACATTAATATATTGAATAATAAATTTCAGCAATTCGGAATTTTTAAACATCATTTATCAATAGATGAACAGATGATACCATATCGAGGAAGACATTCTTGCAAAATGTTCATAAAAGGAAAACCAATTAGATTCGGATACAAGTCTTGGATATTGGCCTCTTCCGACGGTTACGTATTCTCATTTGATATATATCAAGGAAAAAGCGAAAATAAATATGAATATGGATTAGGTGGAAATGTAATCATAAAATTATTAAAGGCATTGCAAAAACCAAATTATCATAAAATATATTTTGATAATTTCTTTACATCATTTAAACTCTTGTCATACTTAAAACAAATGGGATATTTTGCAACTGGAACTGTGAGGGACAATAGAATAGAGCATTGCCCAGTTGAATCTATAAAGGTTGTAGCAAAAAAAGAAAGAGGATATTATGATTATAGGTTTGAAAAATTAAACGAAATATTTGTAGTTCGTTGGAATGATAATTCGGTGGTGACCGTTGCATCGACATGCCACACTATCTCTTTGCTTTCTAATGTTTCAAGGTATTCTAAGAAAATATCTTCTAAAATAAAAATTCCTCAGCCAAATATGGTAACTGCTTATAACAAACACATGGGTGGAGTTGATCTATGTGATAATCTAATATCTACATATAGAATAAAAATAAGAGGAAAAAAATGGTGGTGGCCAATATTCACCAATTTTATTGATGTAGCTTTGGTAAATTCATGGAAAATCTGGAAATTCGTGAATCGAGATGACAAGAAGAGTTTGCTTGCATTTAGACGAGAAGTTACTAACTACCTCCTTCGAACGCCAGTAAAAATTGAAAAAAATTCAAGTACAGGTCACGCCAGCCAGTTTGCATTACAGTGTGAAAACCCTATTGATTCATCTGGACATTATTTATCCAAAATTATAGATGGAAAAAGACGAAGATGCAGATATTGCCATACGCACTCAAGATATATGTGCCAAACATGTCAAATCGCACTCCATATTAAATGTTTCAAGGATTTTCATAATATATAAACATTTTCTCGTTTTTATTATAAATTACAAAAAAAGAATAAAGATATTTGTTGTTTTTTTAATCTTATAGTATTTTATATAATTTTTATCTTTTTTAACCTCTTAATGGTTAACGGTGCATATATGCACCAGGCTAGATTTTCTATTTAGGATTATTTTTTTTGGCTGATTTTTTTAGAATATCATATTTGAGCATTAATCAATATAATTTGAAAAAATTGAGCATTTTTATCCACTAGAAAAATCTTGACCATTAATGGGTTAAACGGCCACATCTTAGCGGGTAAACAGTGTTGGAAGGTAAAAAAAAAAATTTTTCTTAGTTATAGTATATATATACTACCAGTATACAAAATTTAAGAAAAATTGAACGGGGTCGGGTTGAAACCTTGGTTGATTTGATATGGAATTCACCATATATTTACAATATGATCGGTGCCTGATTTCATAAGTGCAGCAATTTTATTTTCTGTTCTGTAATTGATTTTATATATTGATATTGAATATGTATTCTTTTATATTTAACAAAATCATTTGTAATTATTAAAAAAAAAATTCTTTAAAAGAAATAATGGTAAAAAAACAAAAAAATTTCGCAAGGTCTATAAGTCGAAAGGCTTGGTAATACGAAAGGCTAAAAAATAATATTGAAAATAAAAATAACAAAGAAAATGTTTAATGAGATATTTGATTGATTTATTGCTTTTTTTAGAGAAAAAAATAACATTACATTATAATATATTAAAAATATAGAAATTTTAAGATCTTTTCAATTTTTTCATTAATTCTTTGAAATAATTTGCGGTTTTTAAAAATTAATTTTATTATATTACTTTTTCAATTGTTTTTATTATTTTTTTTTATAATCAAAATCCTTTATTTTCAATTTTCAAATAATAAATAATATAAAGTATTAAAAAAACGAAAATATAATATTTTATGTTTTAATATATATTTTAAAATGTTTGAAAAATATATAATAATACTATAAAAAAAAAGAACGGAGATGGTGTGACGCAGGGAAACAAAAATGAAAAAGGGACATAAGTGTTGTCTAGGATAGCTCTTTGGCTAGAAGACTACCATTGAAACTGATATAATTAGCTTTGAGAATCGATATGGATAATCTTTGACGAAGAAAAAAACCCTCTCGAGGTTCTTCTGAGAGTTTGCTGATTTGTGATCCTAAGTTTTTGAAAAATGCTAAGGCGAGTTTGCCGAAGGTGCCAAGAGTGGTTGATATGATTGGGATGAAGCAATGATCGTTCATTATTTCTGTGTATTTAGAAGTTTTAAGTTGTTCCTTCTGGTCAAGGATGTTGATGGCGTGGTTGGATGGGGCCAAGGGGTCAATACAGGAATAGTCCCATACCAAAAGTTGGTCTCTCCTCCATGGGATTTGAGAGATCCCGTCAGGACGTTTACCGTCAGATCTAAATAGACCCTGTGGTTCTAGAGTGGAAGGAATTTGGGCGGATTTCAGTGCATGTTGGATGATTGTATTACATTGCTTGTGTCTGATGAATCGTCCATTGCAGGAGCGACAATGTAAACTATGTCTACCCTTCGAATCAACTGGCGAGTTGCACCCTGAGCAGATGTGAGGGTGAGTGATGGAACAATTTAGACGAATGCCGATGGCGTGGGTAAATTCATTGTTGGATAGTTGAAGCTGAAGATTGGTAGATGGGATGGCCTTAAGAAACTCATGTCCCGTACCATTGAGCAGGGAAGAGAATAGGGTGCGGTCGGTAGATTGCATGCTAGATAAGAGAGTTTCAACGCAGCGAGCAACCACTGGTGCATCCCAGTCTTTCTGTCTATGGGTTGTGGGGGGATGAGAATCAGCATTGATCCTTGTTTTCCAAATATCCATAGCCACGATTAAGGAAAGGTCATCTTTAGAATTATTGGCGGTGGTTATTGGCTTTGCCAAGAGACTACTCGATATGAAAGTAGTTATTGCTAAGTCATGTGGAGATCTGATGCCGAGACCACCAAATTTGGTTGGAAGAGTTGCTTGGGCCCAAGCGGTTTCGTTGAATCTGATATTTACTATTTTTCGGTTAAGTCCTTTATTCCTTTTTCGTAAGTTTGGAGAGGAATAGGATATTTAAAAATTGGTGTTGACCGAAGTGCCTAAAGAATCCTTGGTATAAAAAAGAAATTTTTTAGCAAAAAAAAGGACTTGTGTGATGGAAGAAGTGTAAAGATGTCCTCCAGTTTAAGGAGTATGTCAAGTGTGGAATGAAGAAAGGTGCTTATTGCCTCGTGTCCTCCTACAGGCGATCCTAGATGTGTTAATTCAACGCTTGATGTGAATTTGAAATCGTGATTGTTGGGAACATTAGAATTTAAATGTGAGAATTCAGATTTGCTCTGGTTAAGCGAAAGTCCAATGGCTGTGCCCATTTCTTTAATTATGTTGACTGCTTTGGCGATTTCACTACAGGGACCACTCAAGATTCCATCATCAATATACCAAGCGTGGAGCGATAGAGTACATGAAGAGTTTATTGATTTTATCATGTCATTGATTCCAAGACTAAAGAGAAGGGATCCGAGAGGGTCACCCTGTTGGATACCCTCGACAGAAAGTATCTTTTCTTTGTTGAATTGTAAGATTGTTGGTGATTGGTAGCAAGAGAAAAGAAATTTGGTGTAAGCGGGGAAATGGAAGCAAGTTGAATGTAGGAACGTGTTGCGCGAAAGAGTGTTGTAGGCGTTAGAGAAGTCAATTTTTACTAGAGATTCGTTTTTTGGGTTATTTTCAAGGTGAATTCTTGTTAAGTGCACAGCAGCTTCACACCCACCAGGTATCCTTACACCAAGTTGTTAGGGGCTTAGAATGTGTGCGGCATCGTGTTTGATTCTAGATGCGATTAATTTAGCGACCAATCTACGGTAAGTTGAACCAATGGCGATGGGCCAAATGTCCTTGTTTGGTTTTTGGAGTGCGATGAGTCTGGCACCGAAGATTAAGGGGGTAATAAAGCTGGGTACGTCTCCATTTAGGATTTTGTTGACTAAGTTTGTGATTTTAGTAAGAATTGAAACCTGTGTACAGATCACAGGAGAGGTAATGTCCTGTAAAAAAAATTGGTCTAATCCCATCTAGACCATGAGCCGAATCCCGATGAAAAGATAGGATTGCTTTCCTTACTTCTTCCTGTGTGAAGTCTACTGCACAATGGGAGTAGGGTTGGGGCAATATTGGCATAAATATTGTTGTGGGATGCTTTGATCGATGCTTAATTAAGGTATCTAAATTGGATTCCGCCAGAGTGTCATTGGTTGAAATGAGTTTGAGGGCCCCTTTGATATTAAGACTGTCAATTTTCTTCGAAATTAATGAGGCTTTTGTTGAAGTGGGGTTATTTTTTTTTGTTTTTGGGATGTCTGGTGATTTGGGACTCATGAAGATGAGTGTTGATGTTTAAACAGGCATCTTTTATTTGTTGAGTTAAGGATTTTTGGAGTGATATGTCAGGTATTTTGAAACTATTGTACCCGAAGTTTAGAAATTTTAACCATTCTTCTTCATTGTTAAAGTTTTGCAAAAGAGAAGATATGCAGTTGCTGAGAGATTTAGCTACTTGTATTATCGCTCCTTTGTGTATTCTCCTTATGATACTTGGTTTTGTGGAGTTAAGAAAAATATCTGAGAATGAGGCACCAATTACTTGGTTTAGGGGGGGGGGGATCTATGAGAGGGAGGGGAAGCGAGTAAGTGATCTGAGAAAGTAATTTTTAAATTAATATTTTTAATTAAATTAATAATTGGTTATGAATTTATATATTGAGTAAGTATAAATATATTGTAATTACTTGATAAAGAAGTAAATGAGAAACATAAATTTTTTAAGGTATTTTTAATTTGAGAAAGCATTTAAGAGGGGAAAGGCTAACATCTTAAACGTAATTTTGAATATAATTATATCATTAAACTCAGAATTTAACCGCTTAGATGTATTTTTTAACGTTTCCGGTTCACAAAATAAATTTTTTGTCGCGTATAGGGGAAAGGCTAACATCTTAAACGTAATTTTTATAATATTTATATCATTGAACTCAGAATTTAATTCTCTATCCAAAACCGCTTAGATGTATTTTTTTAAGTTTCCGGTTCACATAATAAATATTTTGTCGCGAAAGACATTTACAGGGGAAAGGCTAACATTTTAAAAGTAATTTTTATAATATTTATATCATTGAACTGAATTTAATTCTCTATCCAAAACTCCTTAGATGTATTTTTTTACGTTTCCGGTTCACAAAATAAATTTTTTGTCGCGAAAGACATTTATAGGGGATAAATAATTTATTTTTAAATATTTATATTAAACTTTTATAAGTTATTTTACATGATCGTCTTTGTGATAATTGTCATGTTATTTTTTAACATTTATGAAATCTTTGACAGTAAAGGATAAAAATATAATTTATATTATTAAAATGTTAAATTATAAATTCAATGGTGATGTTCCTTTCTAAAAATGACAATTATAAACATAAATTGTAAATATGTTAAATTAAAATTTTAGTAAAGATGTACACTAGATAAGTGACAATTGTCATAATCGTTATTTCTAAAGTTTTTTGAAATTTTTTGACGCATATAGGTAAAAATATAGATTTACGTTTAATTAAAAATTCAGTGAAGTTGTACCATAGATATATGTGACAATTGTCATAATCGTTATTTGTAAAGTTTTTTGAATTTTTTTGACGGAAATAGGTAAAAATATATAGTGTAAATATGTTAAATTAAAATTTCAGTGAAGATGTACCCTAGATAAGTGACAATTGTCATAATCGTTATTACTAAAGTTTTTTGAATTTTTTTGACGCAAATAGGTAAAAATATAGATTGTAAATATGTTAAATTAAAATTTCAGTGATAGATAGCTGACAATTGTCAAAATCGTTATTTCTACAGTTTTTTGAAATTTTTTTGACGCACATAGGTAAAAATATAGATTGTAAATACGTTTAATTAAAAATTCGATGAAGATATATCATAGATAAGTGACAATTGTCATAATCGTTATTTCTAAAGTTTTGAAATTTTTTGACGCATATAGGTAAAAATTTAGATTGTAAATACGTTTAATTAAAAATTCGATGAAGATGTATCATAGATAAGTGACAATTGTCATAATCGTTATTTCTAAAGTTTTTTGAAATTTTTTGACGCAATAGATATGTGACAATTGTCATAATCGTTATTTTTTAACTTTTTTGAATTTTTTTAAATAAATAGGTAAAAATATATATTGTAAAGATATTAAAATATATTCAGTGAAGATGTACCATAGAAGAGTGACAATAAGTGATCTGCATCGGGCCTTTTTTTTCAAGCCCTGCCCTAAATTTTTTTTAGAAAAGTTTTTCCGGCCCGGCCCAAATCAGAAATTTTTTAATAAGTTTTGCCGGCTCGGTCCGAACCCGAATTTTTTTTTAAAAAATTTACCTACCCAGCCCGGCCCGAATTTATTTAAATATAGAAATTAATCTTTATAATTACTCAAAATAAAAGACATATGCTATATGTAGTTTAGTTTCAATAAATAAAATCAAATATTTTTATTTTACATAAAAAATTCAATATATAATTGATAAATTTAGATATATTTAAAAAAATATCCAAGGTCCGACTCGACCCGGCATGAATTTTTTTTAAAATATTAGGCCCGGCCTGAACCCGATTATTTTAAATAGAATTAAACGGGCTTCGGGCCGGGCCTAACTTTGCAGATCTCTAGTGACAATTGTCATTAACGTTATTTTTGAACTTTTTTGAAGCAAATGGGTAAAAATATATATTGTAGTTAAATTAAAATTTCAGTGAAGATGTACCATAGAAAAGTGACAATTGTCATAATCGTTATTTTTGAACTTTTTTGAATTTTTTTAAAGTAAATCGGTAAAAATATATATTGTAAAAATGTTAAATTAAAATTTCAGTGAAGATGTACCATAGAAAAGTGAGAATTGTTATAATCGTTATTTGGAACTTTTTTTAATTTTTTCAAAGAGAATAAGTAAAAATATATATTATAAACATGTTATATTAAAATTTCAGTGAAGATGACCATAAAAAAGTGTCAATTGTCATAATCATTATTTGTAAACCTTTTTGAAAATTTTTAAAGCAAACTTGTAAATATATATATTGTACATGTTAAATTACAATTTCAGTTAATCGTTATTTAAAATATTTTTAAATTTTTTTGCCCAAATGCTGGTTTTTAGCCCACGCCCTTCTATCAAATTGGGCTGGCTAGCTAAATAAGTTAAAAAGTGCTAACGGACCTTTGAAAAATTTTAACAATGAGCAGGCTAATAAACAACTTTTATTTGTTATTTAAAATTTATTAGGTAAATATTAAAAAATATATTCTTCATAACTTTTTTTTAAATACCAGATTATCGTAAACTGTTGTAGATGTTATCGTCAGAAAAATTAATGAGATAGTTATAAACATCAGAACGGTTTTCTGCAAAAAGAGAGTTTATTTTGATGTGCAATGTAATCCTAGGCATTTTGATAAAAATAATAGTAAAGGTATTTCTGAAAAGGCCTTGGAAAAATTGACACAACAAATATATTGAATGTTAAATAACGTAACGAATTGTGTTCATTTGCCTGTGAAATCAAAGATTTAATAGCAGAATTAAATGAAACGGACGATGATATCGTATGAGCAGGTGAGGAGTCTAATGAAAAAGTAGAATAAGATAATAACTCAGAATGTGAATTGTGATAATAAATGTAACAATTGTTTAATATGCCTGTATGAAATTCTTAAAAGATACAATATGCACACAAGTGCATACACTAATTTATTTTTCACATTTGAATACATTTCTTTATCATTTACTCAAGTTAATTGCGAGAGAACATTTAGTAAATTATAAAAAAATAGGCTGAGAAATAATATAGACGAAGAAAAATTAGGATCGTTTTTAATGTTAGTTGTATGAGAACTTTTAGTGGAGATTGAACTAAAAGATATTCTTGTTTATTTGCGCAAAGGTTCAAATGAGAGTTATCAACGTAAAATTATATATTATCTTAATTCTTTTATTTAAAAATCATGTAATACATATAAAAAAACATTTAAAAAATAAATAAATATTGTTATTTTAAAATTTTTTAAATGGTATTTTAAAAAAAATAGGAACGCTTTTGAACACAAAAAAATTGGATTCATTTTGCATGATAATAAGAATAACAAATAATATGAGTAAATAATAAAAAAATTTTTTTATATTATCATAAATATTTTTATCATAATTTAAATCGAATATTTTTTTATGCTTACTAAATTATGAAATTATTAGTAAGGGTGTAGCGTTGAGACTGAACCATTTATTAAAATAAGAATTTTTTTTAAAAAAAACTTACTGGTGCCATCAAGGCGCTATAAGCATTTAAATTTAAGAATAAATAATACATTTTAAATTGAAATAATTTAAAGAACCAAAAAATCTTACTATTGTTACAATATTTAAATAACAATGGGAGAGAGAGACGGGGGAGGGGTTGGTCATTTATCTATTTTAATCTTTATTTTTCGGATCTTTTCTCAATTTTTTTCTTCTCAATTTACATTTAATTTTTTTAGTATAACCTAGCAATAATTAATTTTGATAAATAAATTTATAAGAGTGCTCATGGCATAGGTGGAAATTTTATGTCCCCAAAAAATTTTCTGCAATTATATATACCCCCACCCCCAAAACACAAAATCTTACGAAAAAATATTCGAAATAATATTATCTAAATGTCAAGAAAGGGATTTATTTCCTGATCCATTATATATATATATATATATACATGGATTTCGAAAAATTTGCTATGAGCTAGGTTAAAACTGTCATTGGTATGATCATTAATATGTTAAATTATTTATATTTGTTTTTTCAATTAGTGGATCATATTATAATCAGAGGATGATTTACCATTTGTGTCAAAGTACCCATAGAAAACTACAAAAGCTAGGTCTGGAACGCCAATACAGAACCAATGAAGCCCTAAGCTTCTTTTGTGGCATGAGGGACAGCTTAGCATTTGTTCCTTTATGTGATATGGGCAATGCAATGGCATTCCTGAGATCAGTTACTCCGACCAATGGTAAAGATATTCTTGAATATTTCGATAAAAATTACATCAATGGAGCCAAGGGAGGTCACAAGAAGCAATTCTCAATCCCAGACACGTCGAATTTGGCCTCGATTTCCTCCAGAAACTTGGAACGTGATGAAACCCACAAATAATCAATGCGAAGGTTGGGATCATCATTTTTCATATCTGGTTGGGAATAAACGCCCATCAATTTGGGTATTGATTAATAAAATGAAATGCGAGGTTGCTGCCGATAAACCAAACTTGAACGATGGCGTGTAGGTAGTTGGACATCAAATCAAAATCGCAGAGTTATAATACCCAGATTCGGTTAAGGAAACTTTGCGAGGAATACCGTGATAGGGTGCAAAGTCTTCCAGATTAGATTTTATGAGGGCAATTTTCACCTTTATTTGATGTCAACCGATATAATTATTATTCTAAATTATTAAATTTGTATATACATAATGATTTTTCAATAAAATAAACAGATCTTATTGCAAATTTTGTCAAATTTATTCTACTTAATATAGTAATTAAGGATGGATATTGTATTTATTACTATAGTAAATAATTTTTACGAAAATTAGTAATACATGGGTTATTTTACTGGGGTATTTTTTTGTCCCAGTACCAATTTGAGAGCATTTTTCATGGAGGGTATATGAGTAATCTTTAAGTAATGAATTGGGGCCTAAAAAAATTTATTATTAAATTATATTTCTATAATAATTTTTTCTAAAATACTAATTTGTATGTACTTTATTAAATCCAAATAAAAATATACCGATATTATTAGGTCCTAACAGGAGGTTTTTATTCCGAGGTTTTTTCGGGGGTTTTTTTCCGGGATTCGATATTTTATTATATGAAATTAAAAATAATATTGACATTATAGGGGAAATGTGCCATGAATGGCTATGTTTTTGCCTTTTTGAAAAAAATTATTAAAAGAGGAAAAGATTTGTTTTGACTTTTAAAGAAAACATGGTACGTCTGATCAATTGCGAGAAAAATTTTTTTTGAGGAAGAATTATGAAATCTATTTTGCGGAAAAAGGTTTAGTTAATCCCCCCCCTCTTAAATACTTTATATAAATAATAACAAATTCAGTATCGTTTTGTAATATTTTTTAAAGAAAATACATGTTCGCATTTTTTAGGCGTGGCGATTAAGTGTGTGAACCCCGGGTCTTTTCCATAGGCTCGTGATCAGAGCTGGTTTAGTCAATTTTTAGACCCAAATCACGGGTCTGGGGGTTACACAACTAACCAATTAGTAAAACTTAATCTTTTTTTTTATTTAAATAGTTTTCAAATCATTTATTTATACGTGTAGATTTACAAATCAATCTCCTTACTTTCAAATTTAAATAGTTATGTAATTATAAAGTGTGCTCTCCTCCTCGCCTAATAAGATAAACGGGCGTAGGCTAAAAGTCACCTCGTTTTAACAAAAAAGTTCGAAAATAACGGTTATGACTATTGTCACTTTCTATGGTACATCTTCACTGAAATTTCAATTTAACATGTTTACAATATATATTTTTACCTATTTGCTTTAAAAAAATTCAAAAAACTTTATAAATAACGATTATGACAATTATCACTTATCTAGGGGAAATCTTCACTGAAATTTTAATTTAACATATTTACAATCTATATTTTTACCCATTAGCGTCAAAAATAAACTAATATGTTTTAAAATACAGATTATGATATTTGTCATTTTTACAAAGAAACATCATCATTGAATTAATAATTTAACATATTTATAATATAAATTATATTTTTACCCTTTTGTTCCAAAAATTTCAAAAATGTTAAAAAATATCATGACAATTGTCACATTAAAATATTATAAGACGATCATGTAAAATAACATAAAAATTTTATACATGTAAAATAACATAAAAATTTTATATAAATATTTATAAATTATTTAAACTAGTTCTTTTAATATACTAAAAAAATTTTTACAAAAATGATAAAAAAAAACTAAAAGATTAATAATTCACAAAAAAATTAATTAAAAAAGAAGATTTTAAATTCTTATCAATTCAAATTTTGCTTAAAATTTTTGCATGAAAACCACAAATTAATTGTAACAAAAATAATATTATACACCTATTCGAAATATTCGTCCTCTAGTCGACTTAAGTTCATGACTCAAGTGGAAAACTCATGTTCTCGACTCAAGTCGACTTAATTTAATGACTCTGTTGACTGGAGTTCACGACTCGAGTCGACTTGAGTTTACGACTCGAGTTCACGACTTCAGTCAGTCGACTAATTCGACTAACGACCCTGAGTCAGAATCGGGTGAACTCGACTTTTTAACAACACTACAACCATATTTATTTTTTACCCCCCTCCCAAGTCAAACTTATATACACCATATTTAGGTTGAACTAGACTTATTTGATACCAATCCATCATATCAATATTTGGTGCCGATAATAATCCTAACCTACGTAGTAATTGCCATAGAGAGGTGGCGTTTGGTTTGCTAATTATTCAATAGTTCTAATTAGCTATCGATTGATGCCTCTAATAATCATATATTTATATACCTTATTAAGGTCAAGAAAAAACAACTTAAAATATATTGGTTGTGCTTGTGATTTGTGCTCATTGCTAGTTTAGTCGATTCTTAGACTTAAGTTACGGATCTGGGTTTTACACAATTAACCAATTATAATCAATTGAGTTTCATAAAATTTAATAAACTATTTTTTGAGAAGAGTCGATTTTTTTTACTAAAAACTCAACTTGACGTAGTTAAGCCGACTCGGCTGAGTCGTTTAACAACACTAGCAAATAGTGAGGAAGAATTGAGGGATAAAACTAGTAAATGGAAAATGGCTATGGAAGCAAAGGGTCTGAAAATGAATGCCGCAAAGACAAAGGTGATGATTGGTGGGGAAAATCGAAAGATGGATGAATCCGGTAAGTCACCTTGTGGTATATGTTGGAAAGGAGTTGCAAGCGATTCAATTCAATGCACCAGATGCCCGAAATGGGTACATAATAGATGTAACGGGAAAAGGGAAGTTTGATGTTAGAGAAAAGAGATGAGAATGATTAGATGGATGTGTGGGGTATCTCTGAGAGAGAGAGAAACTAGCAAGGAATTGCGAGCAAGATTGGGTATAGAAATTATTAGAGTGATAATGCGACGATATAGACTAAGATGGTTTGGGCATGTAGAACGTATGCCAAAAGATGACTGGGTAAAAAGATGCACCTTCATGGAAGTAGGAGGATCAAAACATAGAGGAAGGCTGACCTGGACAAATGTGATAGCGACGGATATGAAAAGCATGAATCTTACAAATATTGATTCTCAGGACCGCTAAAAATTGAAAAGAAAAATCAGAGGGAAAACTGGCCTACCTGAATAAACATGGAAATCGCCATAAAACGGAGAAGAAAATAAATCATTACATTATTATAAGATTTTAAAATAATATCCCTTTTTGTTACTGGTATTTTTAAACGGACGTCTTTTATTCAAAATGGAGACTGCCGATCCTTTGTCAATTAAAAAATTAATATATATTTTATCTATCCATCTCAAATTTTTTTTGCGACTCCTCTAAAAAACCCCAATCCTTAAAACTTTCTCGCTCCTTTTCTGGGACATCTATCGTTTGAACATATTCTTTCTTACCACTATTTTTTCTGCATATTTTCTCTAAATGTCTTTTTATTTTACAATTATGGTAAATTGCATTCAAATTGGTAAGCGGAAAATAATTCCTCGGAAAAAAAATCCCCATTAATAATTCTTAGAAAATAATTCTCCGGAATTGATTTTCTTAATATTTTTAAATATATTATTTGAGGATTTTTATTCCATGGATATATTTATAGGGAATTTTTTCTCCTAATTTATTAATTTTGTAATTTTTAATATATTATAAAAAGGAGATTTATTTCCCGGGGAATTATTTTCCTAGATTCACTTGTCATACTGCTCTCTTGTAACTGTTTTTGCAATTTTATTTATCTCCTTTCCTGCATATAATTTTCCTACGAAATCATTTCCGTTATCTCCATTGAAATCGCGATTTAAACAACCCTTTCCCATGTCAAGTCTGGAGTGTTGATTAATTTCATTATATTTTTTCATTCGTAATTTCCGACACTAATTTATCCCGCAATACTGCATTATATATATCTCTTTAAAATCACACTTATTTGTTTTTATCTTTAATTTATTTATATATTCTGTAATCTTTCTCCCTTTTCATGTTCTATTTTGGAAAAATAATATCTAGCATAAAATTAGTTTTTTTCGAGTAATATTTTTTTTAAATTTAATTATATCATCATATGATATTTCATCTAACATCTTCAGTAAAACACAAAGTAAATAATTTTGAATAAACCTCTAATCCAATATTTGCTAATAAAAACGATTTGTTGTCTCCTATTTTGGCGATTTTAAAAATGAATTCCATCTTTGATAAATAAACTTCTATTCGCACTCCTTTATATTAGATTTCTCCATTTGAAACTGCGCCAACGACATATTTGACTCTTATTGAACAATTTATATTTTTAACTGCTTTCATATATTTTGTACTGTTTATATATATTTTACAAATAATACATCAATTAATCATCATAGAGAATATAATTAATCATATTACAGTTGCCTTTAAGGTAATGGATTATATTACAATAATAAACTAGACTGACAATTGTATGATTAAAATATGAAATTTGGGACGGGACTAATTGAATGCAAGTTTAATTTACTTAATAATATAAAGTAGGTGGGGATTGGATCAATGAAAGTGATTCGATCATAAAAAATTAAATTTAGAAACGTAAAGCTAAATTTTATTTTTTGATTCAAGCTCCGACTAAATCTTATTCCGATGACTCTACTTTATATTATCAAATAAATAAAAACAGGGTTCATCCTTTTTTAAAGCTTTGATTGTCAGTTTCATGTTATAATATTACATGTGATTAATATTATCATTACAGAATCTAAATTCCTTGATTTCCATTTACTTTATGCCTTAAAATCAATTTTTTAGGCATTATTTTAAGGAAAACATATATTAATAGTTAATCGGGATTAAACTCCGATTCCACCATATAAATCTGTTTATTCATACCTAGGCCACCGTCCTTCTTGACGTGCTATATTCTTTGTTATCCCTGTTATAAATCAGTTTGCTTTACCAATTCATTATCAATATCTTGTATTCGCTTAATCAATCATATCACCATATATTTAATGATTTTTAAAATATATTGCACAGGTCCAAATTTGTCTATCATAGCAAAAAAATTTCTAATTGAATTTATAAATAGAATTCATTAGTTAAACTTTATTTTAATTTAAAAAATTAGTTATTTAACACTTAAAAATATTTGATGTGACACTCTAACTATTAGTATGCGTTTTTTTTAAGATAATGAAATAAATTTAAAAGGCGCTCAACATATTATTGTTGCAGGTTTAATTTTATTTAGCACGTTTTTTAAATTAATATGAGAGATGTATCGCAGCATATTTAGAATACCTACTCTATAAATTTCAGACTAATTTTGTAAGATATTACTTTCCTGAGCAATACTAATGTTGTCCAAATCGATTTAACCGATTTTTTTTTAAAAATTTTTTGATTTATCCGTTTTATAAAAATTGGCGAAATCGAGTTTATTTTCCTATTGAGCACATTGCCGATAAAAGTTATACTCATTAAAATTGTATTTTATTTACGAAATATTTTTTAAAATTTGTTACTTCACTTATTTAGATTTATATTTTTGCTCATCGGTCCCATTGGATACGTTGACAGGTACCACGAAATTGGGCGATGTCTGGCTACTTTGATGTCGGATGAAGTATTCTTAAATTATATGTAAAACAATTGCAAAAGAGTGAAAGAAAGAGAGATAGAAAAGAAAAAGAAAAACGAAAGGGGATATAATAATAATTAATTCATTTTGAATAACGTTTTATTCAATGGTGCTTAAAATTAATCTAGGTGTTCCACGACGTAGCTTACAAGGCCAAGAATATCCAAGATATTTTGGCGGGGGTAGACGAATTTTTAGACCAAGTCATAGTCCTTCCTCCAGGAGAGTGGGATCCTACCATAAGAATACAACCACCTTTGAATATCCCATCCCAGGTTTTATTCCTCTTTTTTAAATCTAATTCATGCTATAATTTATTTTCCTTTATCTCCAGAAAAAATAATATATTTCAAATAATGAAAAATTTTTATTTATAACAAAGTACATATTCTTGTGTTAATTAGAAATCTATTTTTCACTTAATTATAGGCCCCCACTCCTCATAGAAATACAAAATAAGCAATCTATTATTATTTCGGCTGCACAAAGACAGTCAACCCTAGGGCTAAATTAATTCCTTCAAATGTTTGAAAGAAAAATAATTACAGCAATGCATCCTTTTCTATGTATTACTAGTTAATTTTTAAGCATATCGTTGAATTGATGTGCTCTAATTTTAAAATTTTTCTAATTATAACTTTATATTAACAGAATAAATCATGTATTTTTTTAGTGCTGACGTTTTTTTGAAGAAAGGGAACGCCATTTGTTACCTTCTTCTAGAAGTAACGAGTAACACCATTCATTTTTTTAGTAACCGTACTCGTTACTTTAAATTTTTTCTTAAAAATATGCAAAAAACATATATTATTATATTATAAAATTATTTTTTAAATTTTATAAATAATTTAAGCCTAGTTTTTAAGTTAGATCAATCACCAAATTCCTTCTTTTTATTTTAAATTTTCGTTATTAACTTTTCAGCCAAGAATTTAATCTAATTAACATCAAATCAATCAAGATATGCTAAATTATATTCTTATTCTCTAATATTATAATTTATTTTATATAGAATATTATGTCAATTGTATATATTTCTTCAGATGAAGATGATTTTACCTGCCCTGGCCCAAATATGAACATTTTTACACCAATAAAGAAAATTAAGGGTATAAAGTCTACATTTCGTAAAATTTTGTCCCAATTCATACATTTCCTCAATTGTGGAATAAACATGGACAGTCTTGAAAATGTGCAGCCATTTATAAGGAAAAAATAGGAAGATATCTGATTAAACCGTGTGTAAAAGATGGAACTCCTTTTATAACTCCGTGAAATTAATAGTCTTTTTAAGGAGAATTGTCAATTTGACGAAGATAAATCAAAATTGCAAATATTTTTATATAATCACAAGTCGTGTATTGTATGTTAGTGCTTATTAAAAAATAAGATATATTTATATATGATTTTCTATGTTATGGAATCTGTTGCTACGGCTCTTTCTATTTTAGAACTGTCGAAATCCAGGATTAGAATTAAACGAACAGTAAAGTATATTTTCAAATGATAATCATGATAATTAACTTTTATAAAATTAAGTCTTTTATATAAATATTAGTGCTGTTCCGATCCTATCCGATACCTATTTTTTATTTCTACAATTAAGACTATAATTTAAAAAAAATGATAAAAATTATTATTTAGGATAAAAATTTTCGAAATATTAGTTTTATTAAGAATGTGATATTGTTGGCTGACTTTCAGAGCTATTTTTTTAAATTTGATTTGTTTTTCCTAATATTTCTCCTTCTTTTTGTATTAGCTCTTCGAATGCCGTTTGATGGAATCGCTTTAAATGTTTACGGATATTGGTAGTATTAAATAAATTTTTCGTTATTCCTCCCCGTTAAATTAGAATTCCGCAGATAACTCATTTTTCAAAATTATCTTTATCTTATTAAAATATTTCCATAATTCTGATACCATATTTTAAGATACTCTTTTATTTAAATTATAAATACAGGGTTTCCCATTCAAAAAAGGAAAAGTTTCAATCATAAAAGGAAAAGGTCCGATCAAAAAAGGAAAGAGGCCTATCATTAAAAGGAAAAGTCAATCAAAAAAGGAAAATTTCATTCAAAAAAGGAAAATCGTAATTTTTTTTGTCAATTTTTGTTATTCCTTCATATTTTATTTCTAACTTTTTGCGATTTCTTTAGTTTATTTTTCTTACTATAACTTAACTCAATTTATTTTTCTTCTCATTTTTGATAATCCTTTTGTCTTTTAAAAATAATTTATAATAATTCCGTTAATTTTCTTTACATCTTTGCTTCCATTTTTTTAACAATTCTTTACATTTTTTTCATCATACATACAATATTCTTTTTATAATTTTTTCTCCTTATATTGTAATCTTTTACATACATTTCTAACCTTTTCAATCTCTGTAAGTCATTTTTAATCTTTATTTTTTTGACCTTTTCTCAATTTATTTTCTTCTCATTTTTGATGGAAGACAATTTTTTATAACAAATTATTTAATTACAATTAAATTAAATTAATCGTTTGGTTATTATGTACCTTTTTAAAATTAAATAAGCTTGAACTGTAATATCTAGCGATAAGTAAATTATAAAATATAATCATTTTAAAATTCTTATTTTTAAAATTTTAATATTTATGCAAGACACATTTATACTTTTGATCAAGTAAGTAATTTTTTTATAGTTTTATTTAAGCCTATATTCTTTAATTTATGAATAATTAAACATAAAAATTAGGTAAATGTTATATAATTTCAGTCTTTTTTGTCATTCATTCTATTTAATTAGTAAATATTTTAAAAAGAAATTTTTTTTTGTTTTAAAAAATAAATGGTAAAAACAAGGGGAAAAATATTAACAGTGAAACAAAAGCTCTAATAATTGACGCGTTAAAAAAGGGTTCAATGTCAATTCAGCGAAACTTTTATCGCGAATGAAGTTTATAGCGAAACTTTTATCGCGAATCCACATTAGCGAATATTTTTCCGCGAAAACAATATAGCGAAACAAATATCGCGAATTTTTTATAGCGAAACTCTTATCGCGAAATCTTTAAAGCGAATACATTAGAGCGAAATTTTTATCGCGAATCAATAATCGCAAAAATTTTATAGCGAAGTCAATATCGCGAAACATAAATCGCGAAGACAATATAGCAAAAACTATTTTACGAAATATAACGCGGCCTATTATTATTTTTTTATTTTTATTAAAATAATTTATTTTATTTATTTTAATGTTAATATTTTATTTATCAACAAATAAACATATTATATGATATATATTTTTTATTTATATTATTATATTATGAAATGAAAAATGGATTTCTTTTATTTGATATTTTTTTAATAAAAAAAATGATATGCTTGCTACTATTGTAATATTATTTTTGTTACAATTTATTAGTGATTTTCACACGCCCAAAATTTTAAGCAAAAAATATTTTTTGAAGTTCAAAAAGATTTTTAAACAAATTTTGATAAAAATTTTAAATCTTTTTTGAGAAATTCTTTTGCGAATTTTATTACTTTTAGGTGAAATCTTTTATAGTTTTTTTTTTATCATTTTTGTAAAGTTATCTATTTTTTAAATATATTAAAAGAGGTGGGTTTTCTAAATAATATTTTTTAAAAATATTTTTATTTAACTTATTTATGTATATGATCTTTTTAAGGATAATAATTTAATCTGACAATTTTTATATTCGTATTAAAGATGTTACTTGGAAAAATGACAATTATCATAATCGGTATTTTTAAACATATTAGATTTTTTTTACGGTAAAATATGTATTTTTAACATGTTAAATTAAAATTTTAATTAAGATGCACCATATAAAAGTGACAATTATCATAATCGTTATTTTTAAAGTTTTTTAAATTTTTTTGACGTAAATCGGTTAAAATAAGTGTTAACATGTTTTAATAAAACTTCAGTGAAGATATACCCTAGATAAGTGACAATTGTAATCCTTATTTTTAAAGTTTTTTGAATTTTTTTGACGCAAATGGGCAAAAAATAAATTGCTAACATGTTTAAATAAAACTTCAGTGAAGATGTGCTTTAGATAAGTGACAATTGTCATAATCGTTATTTTTAAAGTTTTCTGAATTTTTTTGAAGCAAATGGGCAAAATAGAAATTGCTAACATGTTAAAATAAAATATCATTGAAGATGTACCATAGATAAGTGACAATTGTCATTATTTGTTTTTAAAGTTTTTTAAAATTTTTTGATACAAAAGGGTAAAAATATAGATTGTAAAAATTTCAAATTAAAATTCATGAATATGTACCATATAAAAATGACAATTGTCATAATCGTTTATTTTAAAAGTTTTTAAATTTTTTTGAAGCAAATGGGTTAAAATATAAATTGCTAACATGTTAAAATAATATTTCAGGGAAGATGTACCCTAGATAAGTGATAATAGTCATAATCGTTATTTTTTAAAGTTTTTGAATAGTTTGACACAATTGGACAAAAATATAAATTGTTAACTTGTTAAAATAAAATTTCAGTCCAAACAAAAAAAACAAATCGATATTTTCATTCTCATAATTGTTGTTCCTTTTATCCTGCTTAAAATTTGATAAAAATATGCAAAGTGATTATTAAAGATAGTTGTAACCTATGTTAAATTCTAAACTTTTAAGATATGGATTCGCAATCTTATTCCTTTAATTAATAAATTTTAATTCTACATTATAAAAATGTATAACCTTGCATTCACAGTTAGCAAATATTTTTGTATACTCGTGGCAAAATAGTGCTGAGTCTGAATTCAGGGTAGGATTTTTATAGAAAGAACTTAAAAACCATATGAATATTATTTAGTAATATGATACAATCAACATCCTATAAATTTAATGTTAAGATTTTATTATGGTTAAAATGGATTACAATCTATATTTTAACACATTTACATCAAAGAACTTTAAAAATAACGATTATAAAAATTGTCACTTTTCAAAGGTATATCTTCATGAAATTTTAATTTAGCATTTTTACAATCTATATTTTAACCCATTTGCAACAAAAATATTCAAAAAAACCTTATTAACAACGATTATGACAATTGTAACTTATCTATGGTACATCTTCACTGAAATTTTATATTAACATGTAAGCAATTTATATTTTTGCCCATTTGCGTCTAAAAAATTCAAATAATTTTAAAAATAACGATTATGACAATTGTCACCTTTCTATGGTGCATCCTCATGTAATTTTGATTTAACATGTTTACAACCTATATTTTTACCCATTTGCGTCAAAAATATTCAAAAAAGTTTAAAAATAACGATTATGACAATTGTCACTTATCTAGGGTACATCTTCACTGAAATTTTATTTAAACATTTTTGCAATACTTATTATAGCCCATTTACGTCAAAAAAATTTAAAAAGTTATAAAATAACGATTATGACAATTGTCACTTTTCTATGGTACATCTTCATGAAATTTTAATTTAACATGTTTACAATCTATATTTTTACCCATTTACATTAAAAAAGTTTAAGAATAATGATTATGATAATTGTCACTTATCTAGGGTACATCTTCACTTAAGTTTTATTTAAACATACTAGAAATACTTATTTTAACGCATTTTGCTCAAAAAAATTCAAAAACTTTAAAAATAACGATTATAACAATTGTCACTTTTCAATGGTAGATCTTCATGAAATTTTAATTTAGCATGTTTACACAATCTATATTTTTACCCATTTGCAACAAAAAAATTCAAAAAACTTTATAAACAACGATTATGACAATTGTCACTTTTCAATGGTAGATCTTCATGAAATTTTAATTAAGCATGTTTACAATCTATATTTTTACCCATTTACAACAAAAAAATTCAAAAAACTTTATAAACAACGATTATGACAATTTTAACTTATATATATGTACATCTTTACTGAAATTTTATTTTAACATATAACAACTTATATTTTTGCCCATTTACGTCAAAAAATTGTAAAAAAACTTTAAAAATAATGATTATGACTATTGTCGCTTTTATATGGTACATCCTAATTGAAATTATAATTTAACATGTTAAAAATACATATTTTTGCCCATTAGCATTAAAAAAATCTAATATGTTTAAAAATACCGATTATGATAATTGCCATATTTCCAAGGAACATCTTCATTGAATTTATAATTTAACATCTTTACAATATAAATGATATCTTTACCCTTTTGAGTCAAAAAATTTCAAAAATCTTAAAAATAATGAATATGACAATTGTCACATTAAAATATTATCCTTAAAAAGATCATAAAATAACATAAATAAGTTAAATATATATATTTTTAAAAAAATTATTTAGAAAACCCACCTCTTTTAATATGCTTAAGAAATAGATAATTTTACAAAAATGATAAAAAAAACTACAAAAGATTTCACCTAAAAATTGTATATTTATAATAAATTTCACAAAAGAATTCCTCAAAAAAGATATATTTACAAAGATTTAAAATTTTTATCAAAATATGTTCAAAAATCTTTTTGAACTTCAAGAAATATTTTTTACTTAAAATCTTGGGCATGAAAATCACTAATAAATTGTAACAAAAATAATATTACAATAGTAGCATATCATTTTTTATTAAAAAACATCAAATAATAAATAATATGTTGTTTTCTTTTAAATAAATGCATTCGCAATATATTTATTGTTTCGCGGTAATGCGCTCGCGATAATGACTTCGCGCAAACATATTCGCGATAAAAAATTCGCTGTAAAGTGTTCGCGTAGTGTTTATCATTGATCTTCTCCTGTAGTTTGAATCTAAAATATCTATTATAATTATTTTACCTTTATTTATGTTCTTTCTTCAATAATTTTTAATTTTTTTCTTTTAATAGATGGAGTAGGAATCTTTTTATTAATATTTATAAAGTTTTCATTTTCTTTATTAGCAATATCTTGACCTAGCTATTATTCAATAATAAATATCAAATAATAGAATAAAAAATACAGAAATTATAGTATCCTCAAATGAAGCAATTTCAATATTTTGATCAAGTGGGTTTTCAATTTCATTAAGGTATTGTGCTGCCTATTAAAATATATAATTTTATAAATAAAAAACTATTTTATATTTTTGTCTTTAAATATTTTACATTTGTCTGTGTCAATTTAAAACTTGACTCAGAATATTTGGTAATATTTTCAACATTCTTTTTTAGCCATAAATATTCCTCAATTGTAAATCTTTGCTTTTTATTGCTCTTGCACCTATTAAAATTTAATTTAATATAATATAAAAAAAATTTTACCTGATTTTTGTAGTGCTAGAGAATATAATTTGTTGAATTTAGTTTTTACAGCCAATAATTTATTTTTCACTTGATCATAATTCAAGTTATAAGTTTTTCCTATTTTTTCTCAAATTTTCCTATTTTATATGGAATCTCTAAATTTTAAATCATTTTTGCACCAGAGGTTCCTGTGCACTCTTATGCTTTCCATAAAATTATATTCTGACACTAAAAAATATATTAATATAAAAGGCTATAATCGTTTGGTTACTATTTTACTTAGTATTTTTTTATAAAAATTTTAAAAATAAATAAATTTTGAATAAATTTTTATTCGAATTTTGTTTTTTTATTATTATTTTTATAAAAAAATAAATTTTTATAAATACCGAAAAATGAAATTGGACACCATTTTATTTTTACATTAAAAATAGCTTATGTTATTTTTTTATGATTTTGGACCCTATCATATATATCGTAATTGTAATTAAATAATTTGATATGTAAAAAAATTCTAATAAAATAAAATTTAGTGAAAATTAAATATAATTCCTAAAAAGAATTATCAAAAATGAGAAGAAAAAAAATTAAGATTAAAAATGACTTAAAAAGAGATTGAAAAGGTTAGAAATGTATGTAAAAGATTACAATATAAAGAGAAAAAATAAAAAGAATATTGTATGTATGATAAAAAAAAGTAATGAATTGTTAAAAAAAATGGAGCAGAGAGAGGTGAAGAAAAATAACGGAAAATTTATAAATTATTTTTAAAACAAAAAGAATTATCAAAAATAAGAAGTAAAATAAAGTAAAGAAATCGCAAAAAGTTAGAAATAAAAAGAAAAATTCACAAGAAAATAAAATTACGATTTTCCTTTTTTGATGAGAATTTTTCTTTTTTGATTGACACTTTTCATTTTTTGATTGAACCTTTCCTTTTATGATTGACTCTTTTCGTTTTTTCATTGTACTTTTCTTTTATGATTGAAACTTTTCCTTTTTTGATTGGGACTTTTCCTTTTTTGAATGGGAAACCTTGTAATAAAATTACGTTATTATTTAAAAAGATTAAATAAATAAAACTTTGGGTGTTCCTTTCTATTTTTACAAAAAAAATTTTAAAATACTATAAATCCATTTTAAAATTAATAAAATTTAAGGGGTGGCATTTGTTTAAAAAAAAATTATTTAGAAAGTATTATAATGTAAAATATCATAACATAAAATAACAAAGAAAAGTAAAAAGATCTGATCGGATCGGGTTTTTTATAGGTATCGGTCCGATCCGATATTTTTGAAAAATGCGAAATATCGGTGCCGATCCGATATTAATATCGGCACAGCCCTAATAAATTATAGCCATAAACAATTATTTAAATAGTATTATATAAAATAATATATAAAACTCATAAAAATTAACAATTTAAAGATAATATAATATTATAAATTAAGGCATTTAAATATAAACTCGGAGATTAAAAATAAACAATATACTACAAGAACATTTGGGGTATTTCACACCCACGTTCTGTGAAAATTAAAACTTAAAAAATTGCTTTAAATAATTTCAAGCTTTGTAAGCCACTTATTATTGCAAACCTGCAAGACATAGATAAAAGGTATACAATTGAAATATTTTTTACAATTTATATTTTAATTATATTTATCTTCAGTAGATTTGAACACATCTATAAAGATGAATATATCTTATCACTAATAACTCACCCGCTATTTGAATTGGATTGGCTCTGGATAAAGTTATAGGTTACAAAGGTAAAAAGCTCGAACTTATTTCCAGTTCTGAAAATAGCTTGACAAAGAAAAAGCAGACTTTTATTCCTTTAAAACTATTTCTGATAAAGATAAAAAAAATTTAAAGACGTTGAAAATTCTTTTTAAGATGATCAATTAAACTTTTTTCAAAATAATTTTTAATAAATTTCCCCAATTAAAATTTTTATTTATTAAATATAATACAACCCTCCCATCCTCTGCGCCAGTTGAACGTATTATTAGCAGAGCTAAATATATGTGCACTCTCTTGTTTATCTGATCAAAATTTTGAAATCATTTGTTAAAAATAAATAAATAATTATTATAAAAATACCTTATTATAATATATTATTTTTATATACTTTTATTTAAATTATTTATAGGAAAAGTATAGATATAATATTTAATTGTTCAAGTAATGAATCACGCGTTACTTTCTGAATAGCAAGTAACGCGCGATCCTTTTTTAAACGCAGTCTGACGTAACCAGTAACGCGTCTATTTTTTGAAGTAACGTTTACAGCACTAATTTTTTGGTCTCCTGATATTAAAGGCTAGGGCGCAACCGGTTAGGAACCGGAACATACATGATGATTTGATTTATGAGAAAAAAAAATTTTTTATCTTAAATTTATATTGATTTTAATGAATCATAAATTAAAGATTAAAAACTTTAGCTCCTTTTTTCTTAAAGATACAATCTGGTTAAGCACTTCAATTCTCTAAACCGACGATAAAGACTTTATTTTTCAGGGAAAGGTTTTTTACACATGGTTTGATCATGGAAATAAATGATAATTTCCCTTTTTTTATTTAAGCTGAATCGAATTAGCAAAAAATGCTATAAAAACGGTTCTGAAAAGGACGAATTCAAGGTTCTCGAGCACGACGACAAGACTCTCGTTAAGACTGGCAAGTAATGAAAACACCAAATATTTTACTATATATCCTTTATTTGGTATCGCGTCAATTCGGCGCGTATCTAATACAGTTGCAATTTATTATATATTACTTAGTATAAAAAAATAAGGATGATTAGATAGAAATCATTTTGAATGTTGGTCCTATTAATTATTTCTTCATAAAATGTATCAAAAAAAACAATATTTATACCTATTTCTTTGGTTGACCAATTTACCACATAAAGTATGTAGATTAGTAGCCAATGTTATGTTAGCCGAGATTTAAGCATAGAAGAAAGAGAGAAAAAGAAAGGTTTGGACCTCTATCTCGAATCTTACATATTATTTTGGCTAGAATTTAAATCGACCGTTTTTAAAAATAGACCCAGCCATGATCCAAAAAAAATCAAATTAAAACTGACTCATTTTTTAGATTTATTAAAATTCCTTAAATTCTATTAATCCTTTTAAAAAAATATATTATGCTTAGGCTAATTTTTTCCATTATATAAATCAAATTATAGAATATAGAAAATATAAATATACTATACAAAACATGCTATTAAAAAAACATTATATTTGTAAATTAAAATTATATGCGATCCCCCTTAAATAATCATTAATCGGGCGATTTACATAGTCAGATACATTTAATATAATATTTTCAGACGTATCCCGATACCTCTTTCTTGATCTCGGGGGTTGCGTACCAGAAATATATTGTTTAATTTGCTTCGGTTAACGATTGTTCTAACCGTAGAGCATCTAAAAATTTCCAAATAGAGGGATGGTGCGATGATAGAGATGAGAATGCTCTATGCCAACCTATAGTAAAAAATTGCAAAGTTATAAAAAATGATTGTGTAATAATGATTAAAAAGATAACAAATTTTTTAAAAAATTACCTTCAACTGCATTATTTGTTTTTAAAATTCCCTCCAATGTAGCAGCATATTGATTCTATAGGGGAATTGAAAACCTTGGTGGTTGTCTTTCTCCATTACGAAGAATTTCCCCAATTCAATTTGCTTCATAATATGTTATAAGATTATATAAGACCCTTTCATTATCTGTGTAAGTCCATAAAAAGCATCAACTACATCATCCATGGGAACAAATGCAAGAGAGAGCATTTGTCTAATTTTTATAGACCACTCATATCCTCCATCTTTATCTAAATAATGTGCTAATAACTCGCCATCACTCTGTATATGTCTCCAAATCGCTTGGGTCATATGAAAAAAACACCCTCTTACAGTTATTGACGGAAATGAATGTGTAAAGGCATCTATTTCCGCCTGCTCAAAATCGATCATTACCGATATAGGATTTAGATTATTTTTTAATCTTTTTATCTCATCCAAGACCCTTATACATTTAATCTGGGTTTTATTCGGTAATAGCACAAAAATTGTGGGTACAATCGTTTTATGATATAAGACATCAGGGGAGTATATTATTTTTTTTTAATTTTTATAAATTTTTTTTTATTGTCTAAAATTAGGCGTGAAAAGGGGATTCATTATAGTACTTATCAGGGGGGTATTTTGGGTCTATTTTTAAAAACGGTTGATCAAGAATGTAGCCAAAATAATATATAAGATTAGAGATAGAGGTCAAATCTTTCTTTTTCTTTCTTCCTTCTTTGCGCAAAATCTCCAGGCTTGCATAATATTGGCTACTAATCCACATACCTTATAATGTGGTAAATTGGCCCATTAAAGAAATAGGTATAAATGTTAGTTAATTTTTTTCTATATTACACATTTCGTAAATAAAATTGAGATTTTTGTAAAAATAAATATGAATTGAAAGAGATTGAGAATGTTGCATTAGCAAGGCGTTCTAAGAACTCAAATTAAATTTAGTGGTTGGTTTGTCTTATATTAACAAACCTTAATTTCAAATATTTGGCCCCTTTACCTGGATTCTTACCATTGATGGTAATCAATCTTTTTTAAAAATAAATATTACTTTCCAAATTTGCTCTAAAAATTTGAGCAAAATATTATTGACTATCTATATAAATATTACATAGTTAACCTTAAAGCAGACGATTCATGATAAAACTGCTGCATAGATCTTGCCAGGATCACCTTAAATTTGAAATCTATTTTAATATACTAATTTAATTCTTTTTAAAAAAGTCAATAACACTGATAACTTTTAAGCTAAAATGCTTTACATATTAATACACATATTTTGTATGGATATATTAAACGACCAACAACTTCCACACAGGTTTTGTGGCGGCCTTAAACAAGACATAAAGCGCAAACTGCCTTGGTACTTTTGGAGCGACATAACTGACGGACTTTCAATGCAATGTCTAGCATCCTTCTTTTTCCTCTATTTCGCTTGCTTGGCGCCGATCGTGACCTTCGGCGGCCTCCTAGGTGATGCTACTGGACATAATTTGGTACGTAACATATCTTTCTATCTGGTTTAAATTTAACTACAAAAGAGAATATATTCATGATCAAATATATAAATAAAGAAATTAAATAATGGAAGAGATAATATGAAATGAAAGAAAATAATGGTTAACAAATATGGTTATTTGCGAAGAATAACCTATCGAGAGTTTACGAATAAAAGTATTCTTACGCCTCGTTGAATGACCCCCTAACCTTATTTAGTCTTTTTTTATCTACTTCGTTACGTCTATCTTTATTTTTGGAGACCTTTTAAATCGGAGACAAAGTTTTGTCAGTTTAGTTTTTTTAAGAGTTTTTAAAGTGTATTAGAGATTATCTTTTATGTCTTTCTTATAAAAAAATTTTTATAGGAATTGTGAACGGAACTGTTCAAAAATTCAATTGTCTAATTTTTAAGACTATTTGTTACTTTAATACAATAAGCAATCGTTGTAAGGCTGCAACATCTTGCTATTCTGTTATTGGTTCCAAACTATGTTTTACCCAACTAGAAATTAGTTGTTTAGCTGATGGCTAGATAAAATAAACAATTAATTCCATTATAATAAGTGCGCATCTTAACAACAAAAATTAACTTTATATTTAATGAGGATGTAAACCTTTTCTTTTCTCTCTACTAATCTAAATTTTCATTTGTTATCAATCGAAGATCTAAGAAAATGATAGATTAACAAATGTTAGGCAGAATGTAATAAAAGAAAATAAGTAAACATGCATTGTCAAGATTGTGCAATATTCCTTTGATTTTTTTCCAGCCCAAGCCCGGCCCGCCCCCGATGTTATAAAACTTTCGACTGTTATATAAATGGAATTATGGAATATATTATTTTAATTTTATTCTCTAATAACTTTCTTTATTATAATTGATGCAATTGTAAAAGATAAT
The DNA here is from genome assembly GCF_954871325.1 of Gordionus sp. m RMFG-2023. Taxonomy (NCBI): domain Eukaryota; kingdom Metazoa; phylum Nematomorpha; class Gordioida; order Chordodea; family Parachordodidae; genus Gordionus; species Gordionus sp. m RMFG-2023. The sequence continues at coordinate 51,598,334 of NC_088775.1, read as the reverse complement.
GTATTCATTTTATTTATTTTGTTATTATATAGATAATTCTTTTGTTTTATGGAATCTTTAGTGTTGTTATCTTTTTAAACCAAAGCCTGGCAGCCAGTTGCCCCTACAACGGGGGGGGGGGGGGTCCGAAGCAACTGCTTCAGTAAATTTGAGTGGGGGTACTTTTTTTTAAAATTTTTTATTTTAAAATTTTGAGTAGGGGGTACTTTTTTTAAAAAAATTTTTATTTTAATATTTAAAAATTTTTTTTTTATTGTTTTGCTACATCCATCCATAACCAATTGATTTCTGGTTTATGTATGTAATAATAAGACCCCCCCCCCCCCCACTTATTTATTAATTTAATATATATTGACGGAAATTTTAGATCGATGTTTAGTAAATTAGGTTGTTATCCGAGATTTCTTGTCATAAATTATTTTTCCAATTTCAAAATATGCCTAAAAATATTAACCAAAAATAATAAAATTTGTTAGAAAAAAATATAATATCTGACTCTTTTAATGATCATGAAATTTAATAGTGATATTATTGTGCATGAATATACACAGACACATATGATGGCCGATTATGGAAAGCTTTCACACAACAAAAATTCCATATTACTATTTATAGTACCCCAGAAAGAATGTGTGGATAATAACCGTTCTATCATAAGAATATTAATGAGTCTAGGTTATTTAATATCTCGTAACCAAGCCTTCTGGGGAACAGGCTACAAGAAGGCAATATGACGGGCCTTATTAAACTCATTGCAGATTCTGAACCTGTACTGGGAGAAAAACAATAAGGGATTAAAAACGAAATAATATGCAAATCTATTAACATATAATAACATAAATATTCTCATTAAACCATGAAAAATATGGTTATAAAAAAAATTCAAAATGAGATTGAATTTAACAGGTGCTTTTCAATCATAGTTGATGGCACATATGATGTTTCGAAATCAGAAGCAAGAGCTTTGACTAAGATATGTTGAAAATAGTGAGACGCCGAATCCTGTTGAAAGACTGATTGACATATATTGTATGGGAAATACCACAGGTCTCGATATTAAGCATAATATTATATCCAGGCTCGATGAATTTACCCCTTTAATTCATAGTTGGGTAAAGTTATGATGGCGCCTCATACATAAGTGGAAGATTCAATGGTGTGCAGGCCTTGATTAGAGCAGAGGCGCCAAAGGCAGCTTTTATTTGGTGTTATTGTCATTGATTAAATTTAATCATTGTTCAATTATGCCAATCAATTAAGGAACTTCAAATGTTCTAGGAATACTAGATGAGATTTATATCTATTTTAATGGTGTAAAAAAATATGAGGTACTCAAAAAATTTCAGTGTAATGATCTGAAAAAATCGCAACGATTTCTACGCATCAAGAATACCACTCGGTAATAGTACCTTATTTATTTATATTGAAAATGTTTTTTTATTTAGAAGCTGGCTATCGTCAAGCTATTGTAAATTTTTTTCTACTTTATGATGCCTTGAGGGCAGCTTTAACAAATTTAAAGGATTCTGAAGATCCTGCCACTTCTTCCACTATGGATAGTGCTATAGTCTTTAGAATAGAAAAATTTGATTTTATCTTATCACTTAGTGTTTTGGATAAAATATTGTTGATAAAAGTTTGGCTTGTACAAAATTGCAAACCATTTCGAAGGATATAGGGTTTGCAATAAATCAAATTCAATTGGCAAAAGATTGCTTGATTAATTTGAGAAGTATAATATAAATTATTGTCTTAATTATTTTTCAATCTAATAGATAATAACACTGAATTTTTGGATGTTTTTTCAAAGGCACAAGATTTTATAAAGGAGAGAAATCTACCTTTTGATTTTGAAAGTTCTAGACTTCAAACATTACAATCCAAAAAGGAGAAGAGGTATATATACTTTCATCATTAAATATAGAAATTTTTTTTAGCTTTAAAATAGGTGTGTTTTATGCTGCACTCGATTTAATTATTATGCAGTTTAACGAAAGATTTAATGATGATTCGATGAAATTTTTACATCAAACATCATTTTTTACGCCAAATAATGTGGCAGAAAAATCAATTATTAAAGATATAGAGGATATCTGTGAATTTTACAATTTAAATTCAAGTCAAATTTTCGAAGAAATGTTGAAGTTTAGAAATATTTATAAGATGGCCAAAATAGGGAATGTAATTATTACTCATAACCTAGAGGTTCAAGAATCTAAAGATTTGTCAGATTCTGAGAATTGTAAATTTATTTAATTAAAATATTTTTACCAATACATTATTTAGCTTCTTCTTCTGATGATGATAATTCAGGGACTTACGATTCAGATTGGAAAAACTATTCATTTATTTTACATTGTCGTCTACTTTTAAATTTTTCTGCTTTCTCTAATTTAAGAATTTTATATAAATATTTATTAACCATTCCTACAACCTCATGTACTGCCGAAAGAGTCATGAGTAAAATTAAATTAATTAAAACAAGACTTCGTAGTACCATGGAAGATTCATTTCTCAATAATTTAACCATATTATCAATGGAAAAAAATTTATTTAAACAATTAAATATTGAGGAAATTATAAATTCTTTCGCTTTCTCTTTCCCTAATTTATCTAAATTACTAATTTAAAAATAATATTTATAAAGTATATATTTTTTGCATTTTATTTATATATATTAAAAATTGATGCAATAAAAATTATTTTTGAAATTTATGGGTGTCATAAAATAATTATCATTTTTTCGAAGGGGGGGGGGGGGGTACTTTTCAGGGGGGTATTCTGCTTCATTCGCTCAGAAAGTGTAGGGGCCACTGCTGGCAGCCCAAAATTTTTAATATAATATATATATATAAATTAAACTCATTTTTATGAAGTTAAATCAAGTAAAAATCCCTAATCTCACCTTATTAAAGAGAAATTCTAATTTTAATAAGTTATCTTGATAAAAGAAGTGATACATGATTTTTATTATAATTTTTTAAGTTCGGCCCGATGTCTATATTTTTTTGACTTGAGCCCGACTTCAGTTAATACTTTTTTTAAAAATATTATTAAAAATATATAATATTTAAAACACTATTAACATAAAAATACTATTTCATAAGTGTGTTCATTGTTTCTACCCCCTTTGTACTGGAAAAATGTGTAAAAAATTATTTTTATTCGTTAATTTATTATAGTCATAATTTAATTTGTAATTTATAATAAATTATTCAAAACTCTTTTTTGCTAATATAGTTTTATAAATATATTATGCATAAAATTAAAATTATTACCATCACTCGGACGATTTTATGATATTAGGTTTATTTTATTATATTAATTATATGAAAAATGAAACATTTAAGAAATCTAACCAAACTATTCAAACCAATTTTAAAGTATGATGAAAAAATAATAATGAGTCTAATATATCAGGACATAGGTAACCAGGATTTTGCTAAAGGGGTGGGGGGAAGCACTATTAGATAAATTTTTTACCCATGAATTTTATTAGAGATTTTTAGGTTCACTTATTGTAGGCGTTTGGCTATATTAGATTTTTATAAAATTTTGGGTTTTCACTTTTTTTTATATTAAAATCCTTTTTTAAAAAAAAATTTGAATTATACTCGTTTATTTTTAAATGTTACTAAACTAATACTAATTTTTCAAATCCTTCCTTATAATGGTATATTGCATACATTCTTGGGAGAGAGAGGGGGCGCGGGGTGTGTAGGATGAAATTTTTTATTGGCTTAAAATGATATTTACGAGAACACGCAAATTTGCTCTTTACGCGCTTGCATCAGGATGTGGTTTTTTTATTCATTTAATACCATGAGAGAATAAAAATTAATATTTTTTCGGACTTGGGCCAAAGGTTGGCCCTGCAGGATTCTAGTATGCATCCCTCCTATATAATCGCTATAATAAACGGGATAATTATACATAGGATAATTCATAACACATTCATTTATTCATACAGCGATGATCATTCATGCATATAACAATAATGGCCAGATATATAATTATAATAGATATTTCTACATAGCAATAATGTTAGACAGTTAAACATTACTACCCGATTTTATTATGCATATATAATAATTATAAAACATTTAATAAACGAATATACTAATTCATAATATATAAATAAAATAATACCATATATTCATTCATGTATTTCCATTATATCAATATTATCTATATGTGTTTATAATGCAATTATTCATGTAATTTCTACATTACTACAATTACCACATGCAGAGATTAATTGTATTTTAAAAACATTCAGGCTACGATAGAAAGCTTATTATCTGGAGCCATATGTGGTATAACATGGTCACTCTTTGCTGGTCAGCCTCTCACCATAATGGGTAGTACTGGACCTATACTCGTATTTGAATCCATCGTATTTTCCTTTTGCAGGTACTAGGAATTTAATTTAAATGATTTCTAATTATCTTCGTTTTATCCTTATAAGATTATATTAACAAATATAAAGAAAATAAAAGTGAGAATCAAGTTTGCCAATTATAAGTCTAAATTCCACTGCTTACTACGATTAGTATATAATTGCTGCAAAATATTTTTTATTAAATATGTATTCTTCTAACCCTCTTATTACATATCGATCTTACCCTAATCCCAAATTTCGGATCCAACTCATTATTGTAATGTAAGGTTAAGATCGGGCTTAACCTTAGACTTACAATATGATATACATCGGAACCTGGGGAGATTAAATTAGTCTTTCTGGATTTAATTCATTTCCATTTTTAAGCCGGGTCCAGTTTGATTTTTAAATTTATTTTTACCAGGCTATCCTGTTTTTTTATTTATTTTTTTCAAAATTGAAATATTCATAGGTAAACAATTCAATAATCTGGCCACCATTTTATGATTAAAATTTTGAATTCCACTTTTAATGCACTATTTAATTATCTTGTTTAAATAAAATCCCAAAATAATCATCGTATTGATCATCTCTTCAAACTTCTAAAAAGAACCCTTCATTATACCTATATTACGAATTATATTTAATTTAACTAAAAAAAATTTGACATTATAAATACCAGGGTTAGCGACCGGGGGAGTATTTGATTTGGTCAAATACGGTCAAATACTCTAAAAAAATCTGAAAAAAAAATGTTTGAATAAATAAAATAAACGATATAAATGCATGTGATCACAATTCTTCTTATTTATTGGGTCCTCAATTTCGGGAGGGAGCATCTTACTAATAGAATTCAATGAAATATGTTATATAATACAAAAATTAATCGTTTTACAAAGTGGTGATGATCAAAATATTTCAAGTGATATTAAAAATTTCAGTAGTAAAAGTGGCATGTTTAATAGCAAATAATATTATAAGCAGTAACTTTTTTAAAAAATATATCAAATTTTGGCCTCAAGTTAGTGGAATGAGCTTTGCCCACCATGCCCATTAAGAGAAATAACAATTAGTTCTACTTCTTCAGAAAGAAATTGGTCGATTTCGGTTAATATTTTTACTAAAACATAAATCGATTGGAGATCTCGACAACAGAAAAATGGATTAAAAATATTAAGGAAAATGAATAAGAACAAGACTCTGCCATGGAGAGTGAAACGTCAATTATTGAATGACAATGAATTTAAAAAATATTATTAAATTAATATTATAGACTCATTTTACTATTATATACAAAATAAAGTATACATTGACTTAAAACACATTTATTTGAATTTGACCGGTCAAATATCGGTCAATTGACCAAAGCATAATTGGCTGGTCAAATACACAATTTTGATAAAAACTATATTAAAATGAAATTAAAAAAGCATAAATGTTTAATTAATTAATTATGGATTTAACAATTATAAGGAAAATTATATTTAAAAATTTCGATTTATATTTTTGTCTAATAAATAAAAATTCTTTCGCTTTCTTGGTGATATGTCTAATTTTACCCCAAAAACTTTTTAAAAACATAAATGTTAAAAAAACGAGCCGTTAGTGGATGTTACTATTGAAATGAAAATAAAATTGTTGAAGTCCTTATATTTTTTTATTTTTTTTAACCTGGATAAGCGGATTGATTGTTAGTGTGGGGAATGAAGAGACACAAGTATAGTCCCATATTTAAGATCTACCGAGGGCCCAAGAGAGGGTTTTCAACCCATCAGATCTTAATTGTTTACTTGTGATAAAGATGGTTGGGTATGTGAGCGAATTATCCGTTTGAAATAATTACAAATTTATAATAATTTTTAAGAGATCAAGGCCTAAATTATCTATCCTTCCGTTGCTGTATAGGCCTATGGACCTGCCTCATACTACTCGTAATAGTAGCTACAGATGCTAGCGTGCTGGTTAAATACGTTACTCGATTCACAGAAGAACTCTTCGCTTCTCTCATAAGTCTTATTTTTGTGTACCAAGCTCTTAAAAACATTTACCATATTAGCAAGGAATATCCTGTCATTAGACGGAACCCCTTACCTCTGGGGCGATCTTTGCTAACCCCTTCCAACGTAATACACATCTTTATTATTAAATGAAATATATCTATGCTGCTTAAAATTTAAATTTTTGTAATTTTGTTCATATTTTAAACACGGTTTTTTTTGAGAATTATAAATATTGAAAATGAGAGTTCATATTAAAAACAAAATAAACATCTCAATATTTTTTTAAGTAAAAATTTTTTTGGTTTAATATTTTTCTTTCTTTCGTAAATATATAGAAAGGTCCGAGCCCTATTTACTTAATTTTTTTTTAATTATTATTTAAATTTAACCAATAAATCCAAAATTTCACAAGATATCCACTTTAATGTCGAATTATTCTAAAGCCATTGCTGATTTTACGGATGCCGATGGCGATCACGGGTATCCTCATGTTTCCGACGTTTTTTTCTTATCCGTCATTCTCTTCCTCGGCACCTTTTTGTTGAGCCTTGTTTTTAAATCTCTCCGAAATACTACATATTTCCCCATGATAGTAAATGAATTAAAACGATATAACATTCCCTTAAATTTTCTATAATATAAAACGAGCGTATAAAAAGTTGAGACTATGAGTAAATCATCCGAATAGAGATGTGGTAAAAAGAAGAGAATATAAATAAGGTTAATGTTATATCGACATAATTTCATTACATTGTTTGTTATGTCAACATAATTTCATTAAATTGAATTTTAAAATTATTTCTTAACATCATGATTTTCCGATAATTAAACGTTATTATATAACACCTAACAGATTAGGTACACTATAAGCGATTTCTCCGTCCTATTTGCAGTACTACTAATGCTTGGACTAGATTTCTATTACGGATTGGCTACACCTAAGTTATTGGTCCCTCGCAATTTTAGGGTAATTTCTTAACACGTTGTATTATATCATCCATCCTGGCTTTCTCTTTAAATTGACTGAATATAGGTATTTAATTATAAGTTTTTGATCTTTTATGTATATAGTTCTTGATATTTGTAGTTATTTATTTATCCATTTCATTTTTTTTAATAGAAAGAATTAATATTTAACTTTTCAAAAATTGATATATTTTGAATTAAAAAAATTTTTTAAGCCCACTTCTCCTCTGAGAAAAGGGTGGTTTGTTAACCCTCTAAGCGAAAATCCTTGGTGGACGTCCTTAGTTACAGTGTTCCCGGCACTTTTGGCAACCATCCTCATTTTTATGGACCAACAAATTACAGCTGTTATTATTAATCGGAAGGAAAATTTACTCAAGGTGCTATGCTATTGTTATCTTTTTTAAATTAAGAGAATTATGCTGCTTCCTATTGAGATAAGGTAGGTTATAGGAAATCTAGAGCTAAGGAGGAAATATTTTGAAAAACGTACTCTTTTTAACATAAACTTATTCGCCATTTTTTTGAATCATTTAATCTATTCTGTAATTATTTTCTTACTATTTTTTAAATATATGACATGATGAATTATATATAGAAAGGATGTGGTTACCATCTAGATCTACTTGTCGTGTCCCTATTAGTGGCTATATGTTCCTTGCTTGGAATTCCTTGGTTTGTGGCCGCCACCGTACTCTCCATAACACACGTCAACAGCCTCCGGGAGGAAACAGAATGTTCGGCCCCAGGAGAGAGACCCAAATTCCTTGGTGTCAGGTCCCTATTAATTAAATTTATGTTATTTTTTTTTCAAGGATAGAAGAAAAAAATTGTTATAAGAGAATTTTAAAAGTCTAGGAGTGTATTTATTGATTACCATTAAAAGGATAATGTTTATCGATTCTTCAAAACATATTCCACTTTATATTTTCAGTAATTTCATAAACATCATCCCTTAGAACTTTTCAATCACAGTTTAGACAGATTTTTTAATTAATCAGATTCGAATCACGATCTTTTCTAAAAATATAGATCAAAATCCATAATAAAAGTTTTTTTAAAAAAAGAATCATTCACTCAAAGCTTTCATGAATAATGCACATATTTTTATAATCTGGATCACTTATTTTATAAAATCTTGAAAATATATGCCCGATCCAAAATATACCAATAAAAAAAAATTTATGGTGTTGATTTATTGTAAACAATATTTTATAATTATATAACTGCACCAACAATTTTAAAATTATATAACAACTGCACAGTGGCGTAGCATGTATTAAAGAGGGGAGATTAGGAATTTATTAGGAGGAATGGGGGGAGGGGGTTCGATCCCTAAAACTTATTTACTTGGCCCACCTTTAAATGATCTTAGTTATTTTTGATTTGCATGTGGTTATTATTTTTTTCTTTTTTAAATATGTAATATCTATATTAGTGGGCATTATTAAAAAAAGTTTAAAATAAGAAAAAATTGGCATCATGCTATAGAATGGAAAATATAGAAGAATGTACTATTTACGCTTATATTTATTGCCTAAACTAGTAATCATTTAGTTTTGCGATCCCAAAAAGAAACGAGTTTTGAACAAAATGCTATATAACGTCACTTTTTAATTGTGAAATGAACCAAGATTTTCAAACATTAATTCTGAAACTTCAAATTCTGTAGTACTTAATACATTTTATTACTTTAATCCGTTTTGTAGATGGTTTAAAGAGAAACAAATAATTAGAAGAATGAGTGGGAGAGATCAGGAAGAAATTGTGAAGTTATTTTTAATTCGCAACAGATAAAGGTCACATTTAAGACAACTCTTGCTTACTTAGGCAATAATTTAAAAGCCTGTAAATATATATTGAATATGTTATTTTTCTTTTAATAAATGCATTCGCAATATATGCATGGATTCGCGGTAATGCTCTCGTTAATAAATTCGCACAAATAATTTTGTGGTAAAAAAAATTGCTATGAAGGCGCGATAAAAGTTTCGCTATAAAAGTTCCACTAAAATGTATTCACTCCAAAGTTTTCGCGCAGATCAATTCACGATATTGCCTTCGCATTAAATGTTTCGCGGAATTGGTTTCGCGATATTACATTCGCTCTACTTCTCGATAAACAACATTTTTAATCAAAGTTTCGCGGAATTGACATGATACGAGATTTTACTCTATTTTCTTAAATTTTTACAGCTTCTGTTTGGCTAGAAAAATATATCTGTATTATCTCATTAAAACCTGCTGCGGATGTGACTATTTTCTAGTGAGCTGTCCAGTGATTTTATCAATTCACTTGAATTAAAGTTTTAAAAATTTAATTTGACTTAATATCGGCTCAATTTTTTAAGTATAGTTTTGACGAATTTATATATTTTTTTAGGCCGGAACCCAAAATTTTAATTGAGAATATAAAATATTAATTTTTTTTGTCTTAATTATTTTATTTTAATAATGAGAAGGTATCGTTTTTACAAAATTAATTTTTAGCCCGTTTTTTCTAGGCCCCGAGCAGCAAGGGATTCTAATCTGAATCAACTAAAATTGTTATCACGGCATTCAAATATGCTTATCTCATATGAATATAATTACATATATTTTATTTTTTATATCCTTTACAGGGAACAAAGACTTACTGGATTTCTCATATTCGTATTCATTGGCTTATCTGTTACGATGACTAAATTATTGCAAGTTTACCTTTTTGTTATTTTAATAAAATTTAGGAGGCAGATTTTTTTTAAATAAATTGGATAGAAGATGTTTTAGAATTTTTCGTAACCTTTTAAATGAGAAATTTATTTAGGAATGAAGTTGCTTTATTATTGTCTTTCATCTTAAATTTTAATGTAAAACTGCATGGATCCCCAAACCTGCGGAAACTCTTTTCTGATTCGGAAGTTTGAAAATGGATGATATGTGAAAACCTTTATTTTATAAATGTAAAAATTAAGATAATCAAATATCCAAATATTATGATGATTCTTCACAATTCGTTCTTTTTATATCTTAACGATTTTATAATTTAAGTGCACAAATTATCTTTGTTATCTCAAAAAACATTTAAGTTATATTATTGATCTGATTTCAATAATATAAATATACCTTTAACCACTTGATAATAAAAATTGAATTATCCAAATATCAGATCTTAAGCTTTAGTGATAGGTAAAAGTTAACATTAAGCTACATAACATTACTATTTTTATTAAGAATTTTATGGTAGCTAAACCATGGATTATACAAAATTTTTTAAAAAAATATACGAATAAAGTACATACCTATGCCCGTTCTTTACGGCGTGTTCCTATATATGGGGATTTCTTCCTTGAAAGGTGTTCAAGTAAAAAAATATATAATATTTAATTTTAAATTAAAAACTAATTATCGATTCCACGTCTTCATGTGAAAAAATAATTTGGAGAAAAAGATCAAGATTTATCTCGTCCAAAATATTTTCTTTAACCCTTTAGAAGCCTCCCTCCCCCTATGAAATATACATGAGGCCGCATTCTATTATCGCGCTGTCTTCCATTTATATAGACATTGGCTTTACATTCCGCTTAAGATATATTTTAAAAATTTTTAAACAGAATCATTCATTAATACATTATAAATTGAATAAACCATTCATTAAAATTAAATTCAATCTTTTAAATGGGGTTGTTTATCTAACTCCTATCAAATATTGGAACAGTGTTACATTTTTTTAACAACTTGAAAAAAGTAAACAAAATTTTTGTGATCCAGACCTAAACCGAACCGCGGGTATCAAACGTTATTATTTCAGAACCTAAACAGTTAAAAAGTTTGTCTGAACCTAACCTCAAAAAAGATTTATAAGGTTTCTTTCGATATCTTAATTCTTAAAGATTATTAATAAATTTTGATTGATAAATATCAGTAAATATTTTTAGATATTCTTGTATTGTTATTTGAAGGTGCAGATATCTAAATTAGCATATGTGTTCTCAACCATATAATTTATTCTTTCTTTATATATATATGGTGAATTCCATATCAAATCAACAAAAAAAAGTCGATTTTCAACCCGACCCCCTTCAATTTTTCTTAAATTTTGTATATTGGTAGTATATACTATAACTAATAAAAAAATGAAATTTTACCTTCCAACACTGTTTACCCGCTAAGATATGGCCGCTTAAAGCGCGGAAAAATGGTACATTTTTGACAAAATGCACTTCATTTATTTTCAAATATCTCGAGAAATAATTATGTTAGAAAAACAATTTATTATATTGTAGCTTAATAAAAGTTCTTTAAAATTACATAAAAATAAATATGATGGACATTTTATTAATATCGAAAACCGGATGTGTAAAACCGGAAATGGCCATAGAAAACAAAAGGTTTTTTTCAAATTTTTTTTTCTGTAGATAGATATCACACCGCTTTATATTTGTACAAAATCCTAGACTGGGATGAACATGGGTTTAAGAGTTATCACTCTTTATATGGCTAAAATTGAACAAATTTAACATTAATATACTTTTTAAAATTCAATTTAAATGTTGGCGAATTCTTAGTTATTGCAGACTTTTCAGAAAACTGTATTTGTAGTGCAGAACCATGCACAAGGATGTAATCAGACCAATAATCAAGCCACTATCAACTCTTTTATAATTTATTACCCTAAGAACAACATAATAAAACATGTAAATTTAGTGGTTATATCAGATTGTTTAAAGCACAACGCATGTGCATTTTATTTATTTTAAAAATTAATCGTATTCTTGAAGGAAAGATTTAATAGAGTTGCTAAAATTTATTATTTTTCTGATGGAGCAAACCAATATAAAAATAAAGATTTCATTAATCTCTACAATCATGAAAATGATTTTGGGATAAAGGCTGAGTGACATTTTTTAAAATCGCACAAGGTAGAAGTCCATGCGACTTGAGGGCCGTTACTAAACGATTAGCAGCTCGAGCAAGCTTGCAACGTCCATATGAACATCACAT